>NC_138194.1:103205333-103918676 GCF_964194105.1 Spermophilus citellus | reverse complement strand
TTCACTGGTGACAGGTTGCTGAAGAGGATGGCACTTGTTCAGGGAAGCTAAGACAACAGAGGGAATGCATGGAAGGCCCAGGAAGGAGGCATGATCACCTCTGGACTCCACTAGGAACCCAGTAGTGGGCTGGGTCCACAAACTGGAGCAGGAGACCCGGCTCCAGGAGCGTGCCTCCCTAACGTGGGATTCTGGCAGCAGGACTTGGACCAGAGTCTGGTGTGCTCGCTGTCGAGAGGATCATGCCTGGCCCACTCTCAGGAGCTCACCACTCTCCAGAGCTGGGTGAAGTCCTGAGGGACCTGGCAGAGGCCCGGGGGAGGCCCCATCCTGGCACTGAGCATCTCTGGGCCCCCCTGGTCCAAAGCAGTGCCCAGCACAGGGCTTACCACGAAGGTGACTGGGGCCCACCAGAGCAGGCCCGAGGGAGCATGGCTCCAACAGGGCCTTTCCTGGCTGGCTTTTGCATGGAGATTTGGGAGCAGCCAGCAATTTCTGTGAAGGGTCCTGAAGGAAAGCAAGGAGCGCTGAATAGCTGAGTGTGTGGCTGAGGCAGGACGTGGGACATGGCTTCTTCCTGGGAGGGAGGCCCAGCAGGGAGCAGCCAGGCTCTGGACGGCTGCATCTTGCTGTGCTGCCACCGAGCCGGACCCTGGTGGTGCCCACTGATGGAGTCCCCTGCCTGCAGAGTGTAGGCTCGGCTTCCTGCTGTTTTGCATTTGGCAGTGTTGGGTGTGGGTGGAGATGTCGAGTCAGGGAGCTGCCCACAATGTCTTGGCCGCTCTGCCTGACCCTCCAGCCAGGCCCTGTGCTCTATGCTGCCTGCACCAGGAGGGGCTGGGGGCTCAGGGCCCGGTCCACTTGCCGCCGGGGACCAGCTTCCCTCAACAGCAGGAGGGAGAAAGGGTGCAGCCAGTCACTCATCAGAACCCCGGCTGCTGGGTCTGGAGCGGCCTCTGGGAGGGGCCGCCAGGGCCCAGGAGCCTCCCTGAAGCAGACACTGGCAGAGGGCCAGTGGACTGGGCATGCCCCTGGTAGGTATAGCGTCTGGGCCTCTGGGGGCTCTGGGAGGCTCCTCAGGGCCACTGCAGACACTGCCCTCTCCCCCTGTTGTTGGCTCACTGTCCGCCACTCCCATGTGGCACCCGGGGGCTGTCCACGGTGCGGTGCTCACAGTGAAGTTCGCAGGAACAAAGCCCGGTGCGGAGGAGGGGCCCAGGCAAGGCTGTCCAGGGCACCCGGGCCAGGTTGCCCCTCCTCCTGCTGGGTTTGTTGGGCTGAGGACTCTAGAGAGCCTGTCACATGCCCTTTCAAGAGCTCCAAGTCAGGTCTGTGGGGCTTGAGGAGGGGCAGTGGGCTCTGCCTGCTGAGGCCCAGGCTCTCTGCAGTCCCCAGGCGGAGCAGGCTCTCCGCTGGGGCTTTCTGGCTGGGAGCCGTTGAGGAAGGGGCTGCTGATGTCCCCCGACCTGCTGGCAGCTCCTCTCACAGCTCCCCAGCCAGGTTCCTGGAGGGACTCAGGCTGCCCCCTGCTGGAGACTGGGAGAGAGGCAGGAAGGAGCTCCTCACCTAGAAGGGTGGGCCGACGCAGGGGGCTCCCACTGGGTCTGGGGATGGCTCTGCACCTTCACATTTGCTTTCCCAACTCACCCCTGGCCAGATAGGGCCACGTGGTCTGGGGACAGCAAGCGTCCAATGATGGACATAGGGAGCTTGCCCAGGGAACACGGAGGAGATGGCTGTCGGAGGCCAGTGCCCTCCCCTCACAGACCCCCTTCTAATCCCGTCTGTTTGTTTGTTTTTTCCCTTTAAATTACTGCTGTTGATTGTCCTTCCTGAAGGTGACTCAGGAGACAAGGGGAGTCTGACAGGCCTGGGATCAGGCTGGGGTCTGAGCTGCCTGTCCCCTCCACCGAGGACTGCCGCAGAGGGGCAGGGGCACCACCATGGGAGTGCCCAGAGTGCCCACCATGGCCTGGACAGGGCGCCTGGGAGCCCGGGCCAGACCCCCGGCTGCCGACGGGGCAGGAGCTGCAGGGCCACTGGGACCCGAGGCCAGGGGCAGGCCTGTCCTAGCCAGGCCAGCTGCCAACACAAACAACACACCGCAGTTGGGTTTTTAATTCTTTTTATTGAAGAAAAGAAAAGGAGAGAAAAAATAGATTCCCCACCCTGTGTCTTCCCAAAGTGGGCTTAGTCCTGCCCCTGGGGGCCTCGGGTCAGGGCTGTGCTCTCTGCCTGGGTCTGAGAGGGGCCCAGGGCCCTGGAAGGGAGTGGGGGTCTGGCTGCTTCCCGAGGGGTGGGGGGTGTCTAAAAAATGGAGCCAGGCCAGCGGGCCACACGGGCTGGTCCTCTGCAGCGGAGTCTCAGGTGGGCATCCTGGGGACACTGGCCCATCCAGGCCTGTCCGCTGTCCACAGCCCCCCGCCCGCTGGGGCTCGCCCTAGAAGGGCAGAGTCTGAGGCACCTTTGGGCCTCTGGAGCCCTGTGCCTGCCGGGCTGCGCCACCTCCTGTCCTGCGTCTGGCTCTGGTCCCAGCGCGGGCCCTCTGCCTGGCCGTCTGTGCCCTGAGGCCGGGGTGCAGGCCTGGCCTGCGCGCGAGCGTGCCTGTGCCCGTCCTGTGGCCGGAGCGGGCAGAGCAGATCCCTCCTCCTGGCCCAGTGCGGGCCGCCGCCCGCCCACTCAGACCTCCGTCTGGAGGTCTATGATGTCCTGGCCCACCAGCGGGATGGTGGCTCCGGCCTTCTCCCACTCCACGCTCCGCAGCTCCAGGGGTGACGGCGGCAGTGGCTCCAGCTCCTTCTTCACCCAGGCGGGTGTCCCGTGGGCCTTCCGGAGGCTCTCCCAGGGCCGCTTGTTGGGCGTCTGCTGCTTTTCTGGCTGCGGGGCGAGTGGCAGGGGCGCGGGCGAGAGGCAGGGTGCAGCGGGAGGGAGAAGAGGGAGCAGACCAGGTCAGGAGGGGCTTCAGGGAGGGGCCCCACGCACATCTCACCCTACGACTGGCAGGGCCCAGGGCTGGCAGGGAGGGCGGCTTGGAACCCGCCTGCCCCCACCCTGACCGCCGTGCCAGGCTCACCTGTGTCCTGCCCCTCGGGGTCCAGCCTGGGCCCACCAGGCCGGTCCTCAGGAGAGGCAGAATGAGTGAAGGAGTGAGTGACCAGGTGGGAAGAGTGGGTGTGGACAGCAGGGGAGGCCCCAGGACCCCATGCCGCCCCCGCCCTCCAACCTTGCTGTCGGGGCCCAGCGCCTCCTTGTCCTTCTCAGCCGCGTGCTGCAGCTTCCGGTTCAGGTCCTGGAACATGTCCTGGTGCCGCTTCCGCGTATGCATGATCTTCTGCAGAGGGAGGCCACTGTCCTGAGCGGGACCCAGCCGGCCATGCTGCCCATCACCAGCCGGGGGGACAAGGCCCGCCACCGCCCCAACTCCACCTCCCTGCCCGCCCCAGTGACCTGAGCTGCCTGGTCAGGGGCTGGGTGTGCCCTGCCTGTCCAGGGAGGGGGACATCAGCACCCACCTCAAAGTCCAGTTCTGCATACCGCGATTTTCGCCGCTGTGGGGACAAGTTTATGCTCATTTGTTACTGGTTCTCTGAGACTCCCAGACCATGAGTCCAGGTCCTCCCTGTGGTGAGGGAGGGCGACCAGCCCCTGTCCTGCCTTCAGGGTCCACGCCAGGCCAGAGGGTGTGCCCCGAGGGCCTGTGTTCTGGGCAGGCTGCCTTTCCCTGGACTCACTAAGGCCAGCGGGGGCTCGGAAGGTGCAGTGGGGTTGCTGAGGTTGAAGGGAAGCTGACGGCAACCGGCTGGCAGACGGGACAGGAGCAGCTTCTTCCCGACGGCAGGACCCTGGCCAGCACAGCCCTCCTCTCCCGGCCCCAAGGGGCCCGTCTGCCAGCTGGTCTGGAGGCTGCTCCTCCCACATGCATGTGCCAGTGGCCAGAGTCAGGGCTGGGCCAGGGTGTCCAGCTCAACCAGACCAGCACATGCTGCCCAGGGTCAGAAGGACTGACGAGGGCCACAAGGCTGGGCTCACCCGAGGATGCACTGGGGTCCCAGGTGCATCCCCAGAGGCCGAGAGCCAGGAGGGGCAGTACGTCCCTCAGGCCCTACCCTGACCGGAGTCTCACATCCCACTGGTCAACTCAGACGCCAGGTTGATATGGGGACACTTGCTGCCACACTGCCCGTTCATGAGGAGGCTAGACTCAGCACCCAGGCTGGGGCCTGAGAGGGGACATGGGACAAGAGGCATGGCCAGCATGGGCTGCTAAAAGCTCCCTCTCACTTGGCCTGCTGCCCTGGGAGTGGACCTGAGGGCAGTGGGTCCTGGCCAGCCCTGCCCGGCCAGTGGTGCAGGTAGAAGCTGGCCTGTCAGCCCGGCCCATCTGCTGCTGCTGCTGGGGGCCGGGAGCCTCCCCTGCAGGCCGGGCCGGCCGCCCGCACCCCCTGGGACGCCCTTAGACATCGAGCTGAGTGCATCCTGACCCGCTGCCCCCACCCGCTCAGCTGGCCCTGGTACCCTCACCTCCAAGGAGCTCACGGACAAGGTGGTGACGTTTTCGTTCTTGGTGACAGTCCCCGAGCTTGGTCCTGGGTGGGCGGAGGGCTCCCCCGTGTCCCCCAGGCTGGGAGGCGCTGGCTCCAGGGTGGGCGGTGGAGGCAGGGGCTGCTGGGGCGGTGGGGGTGGTGGGGGCGGGGGTGGTGGGGGCTGGGCAGGGGGTGCCTCTGGAGGCCCGCTGCCAGGGGGCTCGCGGGTGGGTGGGCTGCGGGTGGGGAAGCCGGCCTCGGGCGCCATGCTCAGGTGTATGAGGCGCGTCTGGGGCATCTGGTCGATGTTGATGCTGTACTTGGGCTCCTCCTTCGGCTTGGGCCGCAGCGTGGCCGTGGCCGTGGGCAGGATCACGTAGCTCGTGTCCAGAGCCTTCTCCTGGGCCCGGCTCAGCTCTGAGTCCAGCTTCTTAAAGATGTCCCCATCGCCAACGAAGGAGGACTTGGGTGCTTTGTCCTTCTTGAGGGTCAGTGAGTGGTTGGGGAAGTCGGGCAGGGGCCCACCAGGGTAGCGGGGCGAGCCATGCAGGTGCAGCTTAGACACGTTGGCCGGCAGGCTGTTGAAGGTGGACGGTGGCCCCTTGGCATGGGCCAGCTTTAGCTTCTCCTCCTCAGGCAGTGACGGCCGCTTGAGCGTGCCTGTGATGGTGGCCGTGCGGCAGGCCGCGATGTCCTTGTTCAGCACTGTGGGGTCATGAGAGGCAGATGGGGGTCAGGCCGGCCCCCAGCGGGAGGGCCCAGACAGGCCAGCACCACTGCCCCTGGTCCCACCTGCTGGCTGGCCGGGGGCACTTGCCCCTGACCCAGGCCTGGTGCAGAGCTGGCCAAGGCTCATATCTTTTCAAGCAAGGCTGGCACCTGGGTGCCCCTCTGCCTGCCCCAGCAAGAAGACAAACAACTGTCACCCACAAGTGGCCTGTCCTAGCAGCTCAGAAGGACAAGCAAGGTGGTCCTACCCAGGAGTGCAGGGACACACCAGTGCGGCAGGTGGAGCAGCCTATTCTGGGGAAGGGGCCCTGGCTGGTCAAGCGTCCCCGCTGCCCAAAGCCTGCTCATGGCTGAGTCGGTGTGGGGAGGACGTGCCAGGATCTGCCCAGGAGGGCAGCAAGCCCAACCCAGGCTCCCAAGCACTCAAGCCTGCACCCTGATGGACGCCTCCTGCCTCCCAGCACCTGGAGCCTGGATGCCTATGCCTGGCGGGCGCCTTCCACTTTGAAGGTCATCTGGTCCCTGGACAGCTGGCCCAGGCTGCCTGCCCTGTGACCGGGGCTTAGCTGGCCCCACCTCCCATCCCACTCCTGATTGACCCACCTCCACTAGCCATTGGAGGGCCAGAGCTTTCCACCACCCAGCGTCCACGGCAGCCTCCCACACCCAGTGGTTCCATTCTCTAAAGAGCCAGACCCAACCCGGTGCCCCACCCATACTGGCCTGATGGGCTTCTGAGCATATCCGGGCCAGCCCTGGTGTCCACCAGCTGCTCCCTCCATCCCAGCTCACCAGGACCCACTGGTGTTAGCCACCACCTCCTGGGCGCTCCCCAGGCCCCTTGCAGGGTCTAGCCACCTGCGCCTTCCCTCCTGCAGCTGACCCCAGCAGGCCGTGCTCCTCCACTGCCCTCTCCACCTGCACCTTCCCCGAGGGTCAAGGCCATCTCAGGAGACACCCAGCTGGGGCTGGTCACTCAACAACGTCCCACGCCCCACGGGCCCAGACTCCCCATCGCACCCAGGTGCTCGGCTCGCTGTGCGGCAGGGCTAGCGTCCAGCACTGTGGACGGGTGGTGTGCCTCCCCTACCTGTGCCCAGCACTGGCTGTGTGGCCCCAAGCCACTCAGAAGGCACCAAGCACTCTGGGGGCCCAGTGCACACCCCTGCGGCTGGGGTCCACCTGGCAGCAGCTGACATTCGCCACCTGGGACTGTCCCAGCCTCATGTCTAACTCTAGAGAAGATGCTCCAGAGGGAGCATGATTAGGTGGCCCCTCCATAGAAAAGACTGCCTGCCACTGCCCCAGATACCTGGTTCCCAGGACACCACTGGAGGAAGCAGACCTCTGTTATCTGACTCTTGGGGGGGGGGGGGTTAGGAGCCTTATTAGGCAGACTCTCTTTTTGCTCTTGCTTCCAGGAAGCTCAGCACTAGCCTAGACCCCCCGTGGTGGGTCCTCCTCCCTGCCAGCTCAACCTGCCTGTCCTCCAGGCTTGGACTGATGATGAAGTGAAGGCAACACAGAACAGGGTGCTTAGGGAGGGTGGGTGGCAGGAGAGGGTGGCAAGGGGTGGCAGGGTTTCATGCACAGTTCCCAGCCTCGCTGCCCGGGAGGAGGGTGCAGGGGAGTCAGGCAGGTGCAGGAGAGCTGGACTGGCCAACCATCAGGGGCTCAGGGACAGGTTTCTGGAGCGCCCTCAACAGCACCACAGCTCTCCTGCAGCCTCGGGGATGTGAGGGACAGGGGCAGGGTGCCAGCAGAGGGCGAGGACAGATGAGCACAGACGCTGGGCAAAGAGAAGGAAGCAGTGGGCCGACCCGGCCACCTGCCGTCTCACCTGTCGGTCGCTCACCTGATCTACAGGCCAGATCCACATCCTTCTCAAAGTCAGTCTGCAAGACAGAGGGTGGGCAGGGGTGAGGGCCGGGGGGCGGAGGGGCTACTGCTGCAGGGAGGCCTGGAGGGCCACACACAAGGTGCCCAGGCGCTGACGCGCTGTCACCAGGCGCCCAGGCCACGTCTACAGAGTCCCCGCAGGCCTGGGGGTGGTGCGGACGTGACTGGGAACAAGTGCTCCTGTCTGTGTCAGTGTCTGTGTGCGTGTTCGCGTGTGGCGTGGCAGCGTGAGCATGCGTGTGCGTGTTTCCTTGTTCGTTGTTTGCGTCTGTGTCTGCAGGCCGCCTGTGTTCTTCTAAGCCCCCACGGGGCAGCTGGCCAGCCCTGCTGACCGCAGCCTCCAACCCCAGGCCAGGAGCAGCCTCGGGGTCTGGAGCACCTCCTCTCCTGGGCCCCTGCCATGGTGCTGGGGCTGAGGCAGGAAGGCCAGGAGCCAGGGACAGGCAGAGCAAAGGAGGGACGCCAAGGTGGTGACGGCCACCACTGGCCATCCTTTGAGCAGGGGCCTGGTCCCCATGAAAGCAAGGAGGGCAGCAGCCGAGGAGAAGGGAATGACACCCACGCCCACCCTGGGCCTGGGCCCATCCCAGACCCATTCAGAGGCCACACGGCTCCAGGGGACAATCCAGTCCTTGCTCTCAAACCTGGACGCTCCTTCCCTGCAAACACAGGTCGACAGGAAGATGAATCTTCCCACTAAGGTCAGGGGTTAGCCAGGAGAAGCATCAGGAAGGGGCTGTGTCTCCAAGTGACCCAGTATCTGCCGGAAACCCTGACACTGCCCCTTTCTGGATGGAGAAGCCTAGGCCATCGTGGGGATTTGGAGGCCCTGTCTGGGCAAGAGAAGGCCTAGGCTCGAGCTGCCAGCTCCAGGCCAGGGGCCAGAGGGGCTGGGGGATCCTGGTTGAGCCTTGGGGCACTGGGCTGCCAGGAGTCAGCGTCTGAGGGTGGTGGGCAGTCTCAGTGTCCATGGGGGCCTGATGTGGGCAGCTGCACAGAGGCCTGGTGCTCAGGAGGCCCTGAGCTGGTGGCCTCGCAGGGGCCTGTGTGCAGTCCTAGAAGGGGCAGGCTCAGAGCCGGGCAGGCGGGCAGGGCCTCATGCTCAGCTGGACGTGGGATGGACGCCAGCTCCACCCTTCCCAGCCTGAAGCTCTGGATCGGGGTTCACCTTGGAGAGCCTCAGTTTCCTCAAATGCAAACTGAGCTCAGGGCTCCTCTAATGGGCTGCCTCGGCCCAGGGAGGATCCTGAGGTTCCCAGTGGGGGTGCCTGTGCCCCCAGCTCCCAGTCCTACCATGAGCTGGGCATGGCCGTTCTGGAAGGAGCCCCCTGAGTCCCCGTTGCCCTCTTCCTGGCGATCCACCACTCGGCACTTCACGGCGTCCTGGACCTGGGGAGGGAGTGGGGAGCGTCAGTGTGCAGCAGGGCCCGGGGACATGGCAGCTCTGGGGTGCCCGGGAAGGGGCAAGCCTGCAGCGGGGGCGGGGGGAGGACTGAGAGGAGTGGTGGAGGAGGGGACAGGACATGTCCACAGCAGGCCATGGCCTCTCTCTTCATCTCTCGCGTTCTCTGTGGCATAAGAATGAAGAAACCTGGAGTCCCCTGGCTGAACACTGCAGGCCCTGCTGGCCGGAGTCGGGCAAGGACTTCCAGTGGCCTCAGACCTGTCCTTCATCACCAAAGCCTCTTCTCTGAGGCAAGCAGATGGATGGGGGTCCCTGCAGGTGGACCGGCCTGCTCCTCCTCCAGCAACACTCTCCATTGAAGGGACCTCAGCCAGGCGGGTGGGGCTGCAGCTTCTGCCTGTCCTGTCCACGTGGCCAGCAACTGCCAAAGGAGGTGGAGATCGGAGGTCCAGGGGTGCTTCGTGAGGTTCCAGGCAGCTCTGAGCCAGGGCCAGGCTCCATGGCGACGCTCTGCCCGCCCTCTGGGCTCTCTGCCCGCTCCTTGACAAGGTCTCAGAGATGTCTGTCCAGCCCCAGCCCTGGCCTCACCCCTGCCACCTCTGCGGCTGCCACCCTCAGGTCTGAACTCCCAAGCTGCTCTGTCCTTGGGGTGTCCTGGCTCTTTCCTCCTCACAGGCCGCTCTTCTTTGTTCACAAAGCCAAGCAGCCAGGACAGGGGCCGGAGGCAAGATGGTGACCTCGGAGCAGACTGCAGCCCCAAGTCCATGCCGGGCCAGAATGGCTGTTGGCAGGCGGGCAGCCGAGCACCTGGCCATGGTGCCACTGAGAATCAAGGGCACGAGCAGATCTCTGGGGCCAGGCAAGGCACTGGTAGTGCTCAGTGGTCAGGGTGAGTGGCCGTTCGGGATGGCAGGGCGGGGCTCTGGGGAGCTCCTTCCTCCGCGCGGGCTCTTCGGTTCCCCCACGCTGTTTCTGCCCAGCTCCTCCCTCAGCAGTTCTCAACCTCAGTGGCCGCTTGACGGGCTGTCAGGGGCGGGGGCTGCAGGCAGGGGCTTCCAGAGGGGCCACCACCTGCAGCATGGAACCCGGAACTTTAGGTCCCCTCCTCTTTCCCACTGGCAAGTTCACGTTTTTCCAGAGGGGTGGGCTCAGGGTCAGTGTGGACTGACCAAGGGGCACTCCACATTGATGCCCATCATCAGGGCCTTTTGGTGCACTCTTCCTGGGCAGTGCAGCCCAGCTGGGGAGGCCACGTGCCCTGACGTCCAAGAGGGACAGGATCCGCGGCTCCAGAGGGTCCTCCCTTGGTCTCCTGAGATCCCGGGAGGGGCCCCTCGGGCAGCTCTCTGGGCTTCGGTGGCCTGGAGTTAGCTGCCTGCTGCAGTCTGCTCAGGTCATGACCTCTCCTCTTGCAGCCTGACCTTCCAGGGCTGGGAGTGCCATGGCCTCCCTGTTGAGTGTCCTCCCTCATCTATGAGCTTCTGAAGAGTCCGCTTGCCACTGTCCTAGGAGGTTCTGGGGAGAAGGGGAGGATTGGGCCCTTCTTGCCCCCGCAGCCACATCCTGGTTCTGAGCCATATAGGAGTCCAGTCCCTAGGTCACGACGCATGTCCTCCCACACTCCAAGCTCTCAGGGGTCTGGATGTGACCCTTTCTGCTGTCCCCGGCCAACAGGCCACTCAGACTTGGTTGGTCCAGACAATGCCAAGAGCATCTGCTACCAGCTCTCTTGTTCAGCAGGCTCCGCAAGGATGGAGCCCCAGCTGCCTCCATCACCCTGCACCCCGAGGGTGTCCTGGAAGCTGTCCTGGTCCAAGGCGGCCATTCGTGGCAGCCCTGGCTCTGTGGAACTGCGTGTGGACGCTCCTGCCCGGCCAGGTCCCTGCAGCCGACAGGAGTGGGGGGCCCCAGAAGCGGTGTCTCCCGGCTCCCTCCGCAGGGCGGGCAGGGGCAGGACCTCGGTACAGAGGGCCACCCACCTCTCGGCGCAGGATGCAGTGCACCATCACAATGACAAAGCCCTCCAGCGAGTCGAAGACCGCGAAGAGGATCTGGAAGAGGGCGGAGCGGCGGTCCGTGACGGCCAGCACAGCTGACATCCAGGTCAGCGCCAGCAGCGGCAGCACCACGCAGGAGCTCCACAGGGAGGCCCTGAGGACGGAGGGTGTCAGCTGCCCCTCCTGCCCGCCTCTCCGCCCCGCCCACCGCCCGCACTCGGCCCTGCCCTCTCCCCAGTCAGAGCCTCCCCGAGGCCTAGAGCTCTAAGGGGACTTGGGGACTCAGGAAGAGGTCTCTGGGGCCCTGCGGGGGCCCAGCAAGGTGGAGAAACTCTCTGGGAGAGTCCCAGGCTCCTCATAGGGCAGGGTGGCCGACTGGAATGGGTCAGGAGGGAGAGGGCGAGGTAGGGAGGCCCCACGTCCAGCTTCCAGGGCCAGGGAACGGAGACCCAGGCCTGACCGCAGGGCAGGAGGCCACTGGGGAGGGAGGGAGGGAGGCAGGAACTCAGAAAGGGAGGGACAGAAACTGAGGGACACACAGGTGAGCAGTCAGACGAGGGCCAGAGGACAGACAGGGACAGACAGGGACAGAGAGACGGCGGCGTTTCCTCCTCTCTGGCTGCGGCTGCACACCCACCCTCCGGAGCCCAGTGCCCTACCTGTGGACCGGCCTGAGCTGCCCCTGCCCCTGCACTCAGCCAGGGACGGGGCACCTTGGCTGCAGGCACGCCACCCCGCAGCCCTCTTGCTCCCACAGCAGGGGTGCCACGCTGCCTCAGGGCTGCGGGACACGCAGGAGCAGGCAAATGACCCCGCCCCTGCACTGGGGTGACCCTCGGGAACCTGGGACCGGGGGACCACTGCTGAGTCTGCTGCCTGCCTGGGCCAGGCTCCCGAGCTGCTGGCACTTGGGCACCAGGGCCACTTGCTCCACTCTCCTTTAGGAGTTACCTTTCTGTCTCCCAGAAAGAGCAGCAGAAGGGCAGCGGGAGGACTGGACAGAGAGTGGGTCTGGGTGTGGGTCAGGGGCAGCAGGCTGCTGGGCAAGAGGCTGGGAGGCCTGGAGTTCAGCCAGCTAAAGGAGCCCCCTGATCAGTGGGGCTTGGCAGAGGTCCTGGACGGTAACACTGCTGGGTGTCTAGCACTGAGGACCCCTGTGGGCTAAGGGGACACTTCCCATCCTCATCCATCAATCTCAGGGGCCCTGCAGAGCTGGCCACACCTGTCCCTTCCCCTCGTCCTCTCCCCCAGGCCCAACCCTCATGGCAGGCCTTGTTCCTTTCCCAGGGTGCTGTCCGGGGGAGTTGCCTGCTCTCAGCTAGCACCTAGTGGGGTGTCCAGGACAGGCTCCGTTGCTCCTGCCCCAGCCAGAAGTTCCAGGATCTCAAGGACAGCTCCCTGGTCACCCACCCTCTGGTTCAGGCCAGGAGCGGCCAGGTGGCCTCCCCCTCTCCCTCCCCAGACACAGCACAGGCCCCGGAATTAGGGCTTATGTGACCCTCACCGACCCACACTACTGCAGACTCCCCTCAGGCACTATTCACTGGGCCTTCTGTGCCAGGCACAAACCCCCAACGCCAGGGCCCTCGGCCTGGAGCCTGCCCTGCTGGGTGGGCAGGCAGCCCCTGCCCCTCCCCTCCAGGCTGCACTGCCTGCTCATTCCACATCCCGAGACGGGCACAGCACAGCACCCACTGGCCTGCACAAGTGCCCACGCATCCCCAAGGGCTCTGGGCCTCGGTTTCCTACTAAGGTGGAGTGTCTGGCAACCTGTCTTCTCCCTTCCAAAGCAGATTCTTGAGTCAGGGGAGCCTCTCTCAGCCCCCCACGTCACCTTCCCTGACTGCCCACAGGGAGCAGCCTCCAGGCCTGACACTTACAGCCCATCTTCCCCAGGCTGGCAGATGGCTTGGGCTTGGGGACCACATGTTACCCCCAGCCTCTGCAGCTTCACAAACACCTCTACCCACAGGCTGGGAGTCAGATGTCTTGAGGTATGGGGCGATCTGGGCAGAGCCTGGGGGTGCCACTCCATCTCCTGCCCGGCTGAGGTTCTCTAAGGCTTCCTCAGGCTGCAGCAGAGTTTCCCACGACCTCCCACCTGGGGTGGGTCCTTCACCCAGCAAGGCTGCTAACCCCAAACATCTGGCCCTCCCTGAGCAGGTGCCCTGTCTCTCAGCCAGTGTGGGACCCAGGCGTGACGGCAGGTCACACAGCTTGGCTGGCCTTGTGCCTCACCCGCCTGTCAGTGCAGGGTAATCCTGCCACATCTCTGCATCCAGCTTGCCTCCTGCAGGCCCACGGCCCTGGCCCTCTCTCTTAAGGCTCCTAAAATCCTGGGATCCAGGGCCCAGCTCAGGAAGCAGAAGGGCCTGGTGGGTAAGGGTCTAGGGGCTTGGCCATCACTGTGACTTGAGGAAGCCGGAGGCCTGGACGCTCAACCCTCAAGCCTGCCAACCTGAACCCACAATGCCCAGCACTGCTCAGAGCCTCTCTGAAAGCCAGTCTGCAATCGGCCACTGACTCCAAGCCCGGCCACCGGTTCCCTCGGCTGTGGCGACATTACACACATATGCACACACTCATACTCACGTGCACACCTCTAACACATCTTCACACGTTCAATCACACACACCCATATACTTATATGCTTATACAACTACACGCACCCCACACATGCACGTTCACATCCACCCACTCTCACCTCATGTGACACTAGCACACAGCACACATGCACCCACTCTTACACATGTGCACACTAGCACACACCGTGTACATGCCATCACCCTTAGATATGTTCTTGCTCACACTCACATCACAGTTTCACACTCATGCATCCCCACACAGCCCAGGCTCCCTGCCCTCCTGTGCCCATGGAGGCAGGCCAGTGCCTCCTGTGCCCAGGATCTGGCCAGCAGCATTTTTGGGGTGTGACCAAGAAGCAATAGCAGCCAGCCCCACACCTGGCCCTGGCCCGGGTCACTCTGCCTCCCGCCCGCCTTGCTCACGGCACAGAGCCCAGTGCCTGGAACATGGAAGAGAGAGCCTGGGGAGGGGGTGAGGCAGGGCAGAGGCCCCGAGGAAACCTGGGGTCAGCGGCCTGGAGAGAGCAAGAACACAGAACACAGACGTGAGCGGGGGGCAGGGCGGCAGGCGCCCCTTGGCGGGCACAAGGCACTAACACGGCACTGCTGGAGACGTCGCGGGAGGCATCGGCAGCACGGGGGACTCCGCACTCGGCACACTTGAGGGCGCGCCCGAGGGGGGCCTGGGGCAGCTGACTGCAAGTGAAACCAAAGGCTGAAACAGAAGCAAACACGTCTCATGGAAACCCACGGGGCAGAGGAAGACCAGCCAGCGGTCCCCAGGGCTCGTGCCGCCCAGGGCCCCGGCTGGGGACGAGGAGCTGGGTGTGGGCAGGGCTCCCGCTGCCTGGCTGGCAGCTGGGTCTGGTGCCCAGGATGAGCTGACGGTAGGCGCATCTCTCCTGGAGTTTACACAAGCCAGCAAACGTCCAAGGGAGGCCCCTGCCACCCTCCTCTCCTCCCTGGGTACGGAAGCTGGGCTGCCTGCTTGCCGAGCGGGGGTAGGCATCCACCTGCTGTCCCACGGGGGCCAGGCGCTGAGGGTGGGTGGACGGGGGAGCCCTCCTGTCTGGGAGCTGACCTGGGCAGTGGCCCCTCGTCGTGGAGGTGTGCCACCTCTGCACGAGCACCCAGGGATGTGTGTGCCTTCCACCTCTGTGGCGAGGCCAGGCTGCGGCCCAGGAGGCCCAGGCTACAACCATGCCAGCTCCACCAGCTATCTGCCCTCCTAGGCCTCTGCAGGCCCAGCACCAGGGGAGTCGGCTTCAGTGGCAGGCAGGCACGGGCAGCGCTCTGCAACGCAGCTTCTGCACTGCACAGATGCAGCCAGAGTGGCCGTCCTCGGTCCTGGCTGTGCAGCCTAGGGCCGCTCTGGGGTGTGACTGCCCATCCTGGAGCGCGTAAGGTGGGGTGAGCAAGGCCTAGCGGAAGCCTGCCGCGACCGCTGTGCCCAGACTGGGAGCCAGGGCCCAGTCACCGGCACACAGCTCAGTGAAGAAGCTCCCTGCCTGCTTGGTGGCTGCCAACCAGGACCAGGGACCAGAACCCACTGGGCACCCCAGGGGAGACTCTGCCGCTTCTGTCCAATGAGGCGAGTAGGAGGAGCCAGGAAGAAAGAGACAGAGACAGAGAGAAAGAGAGACACCAAGCAAGACTGGCACAGAGGGGAGAGGACACGGGTGGGGCCCCACGCAGATGCCCGTGGCAGAACAGACAGGCAGCAGGCAGAGGGAGGGAGGAGGCTCACAGGGGCAGGGCGGGCTCCCCCCAACTCTGGCTGTGGCCAGCCCACCAGAGCACCACGCACTGCGGGCCTCTGAAGGAGCATGACTCCTGATGACAAGAGCAGTCAGCTGCACACACAGGGAAGGTCCTGCCTCAGGGCCACACGGCCAGCCTGGTGGGGAAGGGTGCCCCACCACCCAGAGCCCAGCACAGGAGGGTCTCTGTGGGCAGTTTCGCTGTTCCTGGGGATCCTAAGGGCCCCGCCCTGCCACCATCAGATGGGGAACTGAGACACAGGGCGAGGCAGGAGCAGCTGTGTCTACGCTTCAGTGCCCCCTGCCTGGGCCCCCACCCCTGCAGTGCCACGCTGAGTGATGGGCACCTCCATCTGTGGGCTCAGGGTGGGTGGGCTCTGGGACTGGCAGCCCAGAGTGTGCAGGGTGCCGCGGCGGCCCAGGCCTACCCTGCCCGCTCCTTCAGCTTCTTGTCGGTGATACCGTCTTTGGACACGAGTTTGTTGAACACCAGGATCCCAATCACCATGTTCACCTGCCAGGCAGAGAGCAGAGGTGTGGGCAGCGTCACCCACGCGCTCCGGCCCACAGCGGCCACACCCCTGGGGCCTCAGCTCAAGGGCCACCTCCAGTGCTTCCACCAGGTGGCCTCCAGTGCCAGCCAGGCGAGGGGCCTCAGTGGGCCCAGTCCAGCTGCTGTCCAGGCAGAACCTCGCCTCCTCCAGCCCCACGTGCCAGCACCTGCCCCCCCAGTCTCCACTGTCAGGGAACTCACCTCAGACACTCTCACCAGCCCATCCTGAGGACCCCTCTCTGACCTCCCCTGGGCACCCGCACCCTGGGAGGTTCTTGGGGGCTCAGGTATGTCTCCCAGGCTGCTCCCCAAGCTACTAATTCCCAGAGGGCCCACACGAGTCCGTGCCTCTGCTGGAATGAGACATGTCCCACCTCACACATATCGCCACACCCCCACTCACTGCAGCAGAGCTTGTGAGCTCCCCGGGGCCCCGCTCTATAGAAGGAACCTGGGCGACCCCACTCAGAGGCCAGCGCTGCTGACGCTGTCCCCATGGCTTGGCAGGCTCAGGATCCCACACAGGGACTGCCCCCTGGAGCTCCAAGAACAGGAGGTCCCCAGGAGACACAGCGAGGGAGCACCTGGCCTAGGTAAGGCCATCCTTCCTGGGCAGCTCACTGGCCACCAGGACCACGTCAGGGATGTGCAGCAGGCCCTGGACCATAGCACACAGGCCAGCAGGGATGGTCCCTGACTCTTCAGCCCCTCCCTGGTCCCCAGGTGCCTGCCATTAAACAATGCCTGGTCTTGCTGGCCAAGGCCACTGTGGATGCCCTGCTCCAGCCCCTCCCACTCGGGCACCTTCAAGGAATAAAGAACAGGGATTCTGGTGGCCAGGCCTGTGAGAAGGGCCTGGGACTACCTGTGGAAGCCGCCCACGTCGGCACTGACGCAGCCCAGGATCCCCCGACCCATGCCCTGCAGGGTCTGCCATCCAGGGCCCAGCGTCCACCTGTCTGACACATTCAGCGTATGCTGTGCCCCACCAGAAGGTGGGGAGGGGGGATATGGGTCAGAGACAGAGAAGTGCCCACCCCAAGCTGGACCTAGCATCTTGAGGCTCTGCTCTTCTCGCAGCACCAGGAGGCAGGCACAGGAGCCAGGCTCAGAGCTGGGTGGGCCCAGCAGAGGCCAGCGACCCCAGGCAGGTCCTCCAGTCCCAGTCCCCCAGTCCATCTGCTTGGGGACACCAGCCTTGGGCACCAGGTGCTAATTTTATGTCTCTCACAAAACAAATGGACAGGAAACTCGAGGACCATGAAGGGAGGATCCCTGGCACCTACTCAGGGGAAGCCCTGGCCTCTGTGCCCAGCTCTAAAAGCTGTGTGGTGGGCACACATGCGGAGGCCTGGCCTGCATGTGCCCAGCGGCTCCAGCTGTCTGTCTGTCCATCTGCCCCCACCCACCCCTCACTCACCAAGCCTGCTCGAACCTCCTGACAGGGGTACGGGGCCACGGTCAGGCAAGCTGTGCCACAGGGACCTAGTAACACTCTGGCCTACCCCAGCACCCTGGGGGCAAGGTCGAAGCAGGGCAGTAGGAGCTGCCCACTCCAAGGTCAGGGCTACCCCAGGTGGGCACTCCCAGGTCAGCCAAGGATGAGGAAGAGGCCCAGGCACAGGGTCAGTACCAGCACAACGGCAGCAGCTGGTCCCACGAAGGCGTACAGAAGTCCCCCCTCCAGGGAGAGCCAGCAGCTGCAGGGAGAGAGGCTGTGAGGACCGCCTGCCCTCTAGGACAAGAGGAGCAGCACCTAGTGAGCACCTCCTGCATACGGGGCACTTCACACACTTGGCTCTGCGATCCCCAGGAGCCCCAGTGGGCCCATGTCATCCCTGCTTCAGATGGAAGAAGGCCCAGCACTGGGGACACGCCTGCTCAGAACCACGCGGCAGGGTCCAGGCCAGCAAGACCACGGTCCTCCTGCTCTGGTCACGATGCACCTGGCCTGGCCCTTCCCACTTACCAGCCCCCCACCCCCCTCACTGGAAACCACCAGGGGCCCATAGAACCATCCCTGCAGGACACTGGGGTGCTACGGGGCATCCCCTCTGTGTGTCCACGGAGCACACTCATCCTCACCCTTGAAAACCCACCGCAGCTTCCCCACCCACCCCTCCTCTCATCTCTGGGGCAGGCCACATTTCCCGCCCAGCACTCACCCGGCTGGGCTCCAAGCCATCTGCACCGAAGCCTGACCCCCCGCGCAGCCCGCTCAGGGCTCCCCAGCATGCTGCCGCTACACCCCTGGGCCCCACAGAGCCACGCCCGTCTGCCCAGGGGGCCTCGCTCTCCACCTGCCCCACCCCGCAAACCTGCCACACTCTGCCCGCCCCAACTCCCCTCCTGAGCCCAGGCCCTCTTCCCCACCAGGGGAACCCATCCTGCCTTTAAGATAAGCCCCAAGTGTCCCAGCTCAGCATTTAAGGCTCCCAGGACCTGGCTCAGGTGACCCTTTAAAAGGTCCTCAGAGACTTCATCTGTAAAGTGGACCCTGCCCCTGCCTTGCCCCAAAGGCTCATGGGAGGGAACCTGCTGAGCTGTCCGGGGGCTCAACACCTGTGGAGGGTGCTGAGGCCAGGGGACTATGCCCCAACAAGAAGGTGCACTTGAGGGTCTGCTGCCCCGCCCATTTCTCTCAACTCACTGCCCACAGCTGGGCAGGAGCCAGGGCCTGCCTGAAGGCTCAGCTTCCACCCAGGGCCCGCCCTCCCAGAGTTTCCCTGGGACAGCACCCGGCCAGACAGGGCAGAGGGCATGGCAGCCCTCACCCTCCTGGATGGTCAAAAGTCAAGGATCCGGGTGGTGTCACCATGTCCCCACCTCCCTGACTCACTAGTTCATGGTGCTGTACCCTCTGGCCTTGGTGAATCCCACAGAAATGGCCACCACCAGCGCAGGGAGCCCTGCAGAAGGACAGAAGAGCCGGTTGGCCATGCTGAGCCCTGCTGAGGGCGCAGCAGGGACATGTCTCAAACCCCAGAGGACAGTGTGTGAGGGGTGGACAGGAGGTCGCTGAAGGAGAGGGCTGGGGGTCAGGACGGCCAGGCACACCTGGGTCTCACGGAGCCGGGAGGCGTGTTTTATGTAAGCCTGTGCTAAGTACTGCTCAGAACACTCCTGCTGAAGAGCTGCTTGCTCTCTGAAGGTCACCTTGAACTGGGCAATCTGAATGGACCCGGCAAAGAGGGAGGAGCCCCAGGGCTCAGGAAGACTCACAAGGGGAGGGCGGGTGGAGAGGGACGCAGGACAGGAAGGAGAGCAGGGGCTAGGATGGAGAGTGGAGCAGACTCAGAGAGGGTAGCCCACCCGCTGGCCAACACCCGCCCTGTGGACGCTCACCCCAGCCCAGGCAGAGGAAGCGCTTGCGGATGAGCCGGTTCCGCAGGCGGCCGGTGACCGCCATGTAGGACTGCCAGGCCTCGGTGAGCACCCAGCAGAAGGAGGAGAGGAAGAAGAAGTGCAGGAAGGCCGCGACCAGCGTGCACACCACCTGGGGGGTGGGCAGGGCCGGCAGGGCTGGGCAGGCGCTCACCGCCCCTGGTGCCGGCGCCCCCAGCACCCAGCGTCCCCAGCTGTGACTAGGCCAAGTCCCCAAGCAGGAAGCAGCTGAGGGGTGACCCAGTCCCTGCCGAGATGGGTGCTGAAACCTAAGGCTGAGGGTGGGTGACTGCCAGGGACAGACCCCTCCTCCCAGCTTCTACCAGACGCCAGCCCAGGAGCCTACTCATGCAATGCCTCTGTCCCCTACAGGTTGGGGTGGCTCCTTGAGGAAGAAGAGGCTCCCACCTGAGGTCTGAGCCTGCCATGTTTAGTGGGAGGGGGCAGCAGGACAGGGCACCGAGGAAGGGCAAACCAGCAGCCCCACTGTGAGCTTCCAGACTCACGGCTGGCTGCAGGAGGCCCCTGCTGCGGGACCAACCCACCCTACCCGAAGACACTGGAAGACACTGGGACGTGCACATGACGGCACAAGGCCACCTACCTTGTTGCGGGTCTGAGTCTGCCCAATGAGGATGAGGGCATTGGAAGAGATGATGGACAGGCAGAAGTTGATGAGGATGACTGACCGCTCTGAGCGGATATACCTGTGGGGGAATATGGGGCCTGAGGTTAGCCTTCTCTTCACAAGAGCTAGGATCCTTACCCCAAGACCAGAGCCGTACCTACCTCCTCCACGCAGTCACTGTCACCATCACCACCACTATTCCCCTCACTACTTCCATCACACCCTTAGTACCACCACCATCACTACCACCACCATCACCGTCACCACCACCACAACCATCCCCACCATCATTACCACAACCTCACCACTCCCACCACCACCACCACCACCACCACTGTCACCACCACAAACCTCACCACCACCATCACCAGCACCAGTATCACCACCACCACCACCACCACCATCAGGATCAGTACCACCACCATCACCACCAGTATCACAACTACCACTCTCACTATCACCATTACAATCACCATCACAACAATCATCACTGCCACCATGATCGTATCACCATTACACCACCATCACCACACTACCCCTATAACCACCATCACCTCACCATTACATCACTATCACCACAACAACCATCACTACCGCTACCATTATATCATCATCACCTCTACTGCCACCACAACTACCACCTCTACAACCACCACCACCATAATCACCATCACATCAACACCATTATCACCATCACCATCAGTACCATCATCACTACCAACACCATCCACCATTATCACTATCACCACCACCATCACCGTCACCACAACCACCATACCAACACCATTATCACCATCACCATCAGTACCACCATCACTACCAACACCATCCACCATTATCACTAACACCACCACCACCACCATCACCATCACCACCAACACCGTAATTACATGGCCATTATCACCACCATCATCACCACTAGCCCTTGGTACCTAGATCCACTCAGGTTGAGAGCAGAAGGTACCTGGCTGAGCTTTGGGGGACCCTGACACAGCTCTGAAGTGCTATATGACCTTGGGTGTTTCATACCCCTCTCTGGATCCCGATTCCTCATGGACCCATCAGAACTGTCCCTGCCTGCAGCTGACAGGAGCGTTGGGACAGTCAGTAGGGCTCTGAGGAAGGTGCTTTGACAACCTCAGGAGCAAAAGCTCTGTGAGCCAGAGCTGGAGCTCGGGGCCCCCCAGCCCTAACCCCGAACTTCTGGGGGCCCCGGTTCCCAGGGGAAGAGCTATGGGAACATGCTGTGGCCCCCTGCAGATCCCAGGAGAGGAGCAGAGGATGCTCTGCTTGGGGGCAGGATAGCAGAGGGTGCCTGCTGCTAATGGCGACCCAGTCACCAGGAAAGCGCTGTCTCCCTCCCCACCCAGCCCGCATTGACCTCTTACTGCCTGACCCCAGGCGGTGGCCAGGCCATCAGTTCCAATTACTGGCTGACAACTTGCTGCCTGGAGAGCAGAAGGGGCCAGGCGCGGGGGCCGCACACCCTCTGGACATCCTGGGTGGCCGCCTCGCCAGCGACCTTGAGCTTACCCTTCTTGCTCTAAACTACTTGATGGGTGGGAACCAGGGAGGCCTAGATTTAGATGATAGGGAGACTGGCCACTCAGCCACCTGGTCACAGACCTACAGTTAAGGACACACTGCTGTGACTACCCAGCCCCATGCTCTGACCCAAGCCTGCATCTGCCATGCACCCTGGCTCCACCCGGCCCCACCCCTGTGTGCACACCACCTGGTGTGCACGGGGTGGACAGACGGGGCCCATCGCAGGTCTGGGGTTCTTATGCTGAGCCCCTGAGGCCTCGAGGGAAAGAGCCTGGGGCAGGGCAGCGGGAGAGGTTCTGAGTCCTAAGCTGGTCCCAGGCTGTGGTCCCAGGAGCTATGGCCTTGCAGGTCCCATGTGAGGACACACAGGGGTATTAGGTGACCAAGAGGACTCGGTGGGCAAGGGACAGGTGCTTCACGTGCACCTGCCGTGGGGCTTGGGGTGGGCATCCATCACAGAGAGTGTCAGAAGAAACAGGCACCTCTGGAGTGCGGGCCCAGCTGAAGCAAGGTGTGGCCACACGTCCACCCTGCCCTGCTTCAGTGGGACAGGGACACTTGTGTATGTGGACCCAGCAATAAGAAACAGAAAACAGGTGTGGGCGGGCTGTGCAGAGGGCCGGCTGGGGCCGCAGGCGGAGGAGAGGTGGACACACGTCCTGGGAGGCGATGGAGCTCGGGGCCCACCTCCCCCAGCCAGGCATGCCGGGGTGGGCACTCACCTCCACACGGACACGTAGATGATGACCAGCAGGAGCAGGGTGAGGGACGACACGCCACAGCCCACGATGAGCGTCACGGACGGCACAGGTGCCTTCTCCATGTTCTAGGTGTAGGAATGCAGGGTGAGCAAGGGTCTCCGTGCTGCTGGGCCCGAGGCGGCTGACCACCCACGCTGGAGGTCCCAGGGTCTGCGCTGCTGCCTGTCCCTGAAGGGGCTCTGGGCCCTTGAGGGGAGCCCCACGGTGTCATTACAGTCTTATGGCAAGCCCCCAGAGACCCTCTGCTGCCATGGCGCCGAGGACCCAAGTCCAGGACCTCCTGGGCAGGTGCGTCAGGAGCAAAGGCCCCGCCCCACAGAAAGCTCTCGGCCCGAGACTCTGGAGCCTCCGCTGTCCGCAGGCCCAGCCGCGCCTCCTCCCACAGCCCCAGCAAAGCCGTGCTCCCTCCTGCCCTGCTCTGGCTGGCACCTCAGTTTACCCCCACGTCACAGCTGTCCCTGCTCGTCCCCACCTCAGGGCCTCTACCTGGAGTACGATCCCCTGGTCCAGGGGGCTGGCACCTTGGCCATCCGATCTCAATGTGCCAATGACGGCCAAGCCGTCCCTCACTCCCCACCATGTGGCCGGCGTACTCAGAAGGACACGTGACCCTGTGCAGCCCACCATCCATGCCGTGAGCCTCCTGTACCCCAGCAAGCATGAGGAACTGAGAGACCCCGGCCCCTGCCAGCCTGCCGCCTGGGCTCTCGGGGGGAGGAGGAAGTGAGGGGGAGCTGGGCAGGAAGCAAGATGGCTGGCACTGGCCGCTCTCAGACCTTTTCACCTGACACTGGCCACCCCGAGGCTCCTTCTGGTGCCTCAGCGCCGGGGCCTGCTCCGTCCACTGCAACCTGGCTCCCCAGCCCCCAGCCGCCCAGGCTGCCCTGCTCTCCACACCCCTGGCCTGCTCCTCCCCACGTGCAGCAGGACTACCTCCCGGGCAGCCGGCCTGCCCCGGTCTTGTGGCTGTCACCTGGACCCGCACAGAGGCTGTCAGACTTCCTGGCCCAGGAACAGGAGGGGAGGGCGCAATCTGGGAAAACCGAGGACACTGTCCAGGGCCACCCAGGCAGCCAGGGGTCTGGCAGCACAGCAGGCCAGCTCACAGACCCGGGACTCCCCATGGGGCTGGGGTCCTGGGGCAGACAGGGCATGGCCACGGCCAGAGCTCCTGGCTCTCGGAGGAGCTCATCTTGGAACTCACTGGATGACCTCAGCGTCCGGTGTGTCCCCAGCCCCTGGCTCCCCAGGAGCTGTCCTCAGTGCTATTGCCCCAGACGGGACACCTAGACGACTCTCAAGGTCAGCTGTCCTCACGTCTTCTTGGGCACACCTGGCCCTCAGAGCCCTTCTGCCCTGGGCCCAGAGCACCCCTGGGCTCTGGCCTCCAAGACCCACCTTCCTGCAGACCTTGTCGCAAAGCCTTGGGCTTTGGCTGCCCCAATCTCTACCCAGGCACCAGGTGGAGCTCTGGCCAGCGGAGACCTGCTGTGAGGTCCTTACCACTTGGGTTTGTCCCCCCTGCCCAGCAACTCCATGCTCCCTCCCCTCCCGCCTGGCCAGAGTGAGCCTGGTGTAGCCTATTTGGGGCTCCATCCTGGGGAGACACAGACCCCAGGTCCCACATGCTTAGGCACATGCTGACCCGAGACAGACACAGTGCCTCGCACAGGCACAAGGGCACTGGCCTCCCGGGCCTGGCACCACACCTGGCTCCTCACAGTGCTGGGGACCTTTGCCACATGTCCTGGCTGTCCTCAGGCTCTGCAGGAGACCCAAACCACTAGCCAGGGGGTCTCACCTCCCCAGCCGTCCCACGGCACGTTGACGCTCTCCTCGGGAGAGCTGCTCGATTCCACCCCTCCTCAAAGCAGTGACCCCCGGGGTTAGTCCATGACCTCTCACTTCCCCAGCAGGGAACCTGCACCGGGCTGGGAGGCCAGGTGGACAGGGATGTGTGGGCAGGTGGCCTCAGCAAACAGTCCAAGGCCCTGAGCAGGCCACAGGCGGCTAAGCAACTGTCTCGCGCCTGTGCCATGCTGGCTCCAGCCCCGACCTCTGGCCATCTGCCTCGTCTGCCCTCCATAGGCCTGGCCGTCGCCAGCCTGCCAGCTCCCCCACCTGCCCCTCCCCACCTGGCATCGGTCACTCCTGACAGCCTTGTCCAGCACTGGGTGCTATGGCACAGGGAGAGGCCACAGCCCCAGGACCAAGGGTGCTGGGGACCTCCAGCCTCATCAGGAGGGCCGGCTGAGACCTCACGGCTGAGGGACTGGCCCCAACTCCCACAGAGCAGGCACACAACCAGGCCCCCCACTGGAGGCCAGCTCCTCCCCAGGCTCAGCACCGCCCTGGGGCCTTTGCACAGGCTGCTCTGCTGCTCTGCGCTCTTCCCCTGACCTTCACGTGGCTGGCCCTTCTCAGCGAAGTCACCTCCTCACAGAGGCCCTCCCTGAATACTTCGTCTGAACCCACCTCCTGGGTCCACCCTGTCACCACCTTTGACCTCTCCAGGGTCCTGGTCACCCCAAAAGCCAATGGCTCTTCTGGTGTGCTTGGTTACTGCCGTTTCCACCACATGAACTCCCTACCCCTCATCTTCTCCCAAGTCCTCTATATACCTTGCGTCCCTGAGACTGACTTCCACCCTGCAGTGATATCTTCCCTGTCACTGCTCCCACACCATCTGTGGCTCCCTATTGCTCACAAGGCTAACCCAACTCCAGCTAGCACACTAAACCCTGAACTCTGTCATATCCTGAGCCTCCCCAGGTCACACCCTGATCCCTGAACTCAAATCACGTGCTAAGCCTTCATCTCAGCCACATTCTGGGCCTGATCCTGGTTGCACATAGCTGGGACCTGGCCACAACTCGCTAGCACAGCTGGAGGCCCAGTGCAGACGCAGGACAAAACTGTCCTTTATGACCATTTACTCCGTGCCAGGCTGTGTCAAGAGCCATAAATACATCACCTAGTTTGATCTCTGCTGCAGCTCCAGGACAGGTGGCGTCGGCCCACGCACAGGTGTGACTCAGAGCCGTTACTCAACCTGCCTCGGGCAGCGGCAGCACCCAGTGGCAGCGCAGCCTCTGCACCCACCCTGGCTCTGGGCCTGCTTCGGGGCTCCTGGGTTTTGCCCACCCTAGCTCCCAGGGTGCAGCGCCGGCACCAGACCTCGACCACCATCTCAGGCCACGGTTTAGGTGGCAGTCCCTGAGAGCCACCCTATGCCTGGGCACCACAGCCTCTGCCCACTCAGACCCAACTCCCCACATGCAGCGTACCCATCCAGCCAAGGCGGGAGCCCAGCCAGTGCGGGAGCAGCACCCGTCTCTTCCTGTGGCCACCAGCTCAGCCCCAGCCACTGCCCCCCCTGCCTGATGTTCCACCTTGCTCCCATGGGATCCTGCAGCACCTGGACCCCACTGCCATCTTGCCCCCAGGTCCTCTGCACCGGCTCCCGCTGCTCACCTCTGGAGGGAGTGGAGCCAGCCCCTGGGCCGAGCCTCGATGGTGTGGTGCTCTCTGCCCCAAGCCTCTTGCCTCCCGCAGGTACCAAGCAGCTTTGTGCCTTCCTCTCCCTCCCGGGATGGCTGTCACTACCCCCGACAAAACTCAGGTGAACCCTGTACACCCGCCAGGACTCTGCTCTGAACCCTCCCTGGGCACTTCCCTAGACCCCACCCAGGAGGGACAGAGGCTGCTGCTGTGGCCCCGGAGCTCACCAGGCCTTCCCTCCGCCAGCCTGGGCTGCCCAGGACTGGCTAAGCACGTCTGCTGTCCACATCGGCCTGGGCCCTCCACACTCCAGAGCCCAGCTCACCCTCAAGAAGGCCAGTGCAAGGTGGGACGGGGCAGCAGGGTGGGAGAGAAGGCAGCCAGGGGTCTGGTGTTAGTGAGCACTGGGCAGAGGCCCTGCCTGCCCTGGTTCCTTCTGGTGAGTTTCCCTCTGAGCTGAGGCCTGGGCCCAGCACCGGGAGCCCAAATGGAGCAAGAGAGCCAAGCAGAGCTGACTACCATCCCATCTTGCAGACGAGGACACTGAGGCTCTGAGAGGCAGACAGCCGGCTGAGGCCCTGCGGCCGGCCACTGCCAGCTCCTGTGCCCACAGCCTCAGCTGCTCTGTCTGGGGACCCGCTGCCCCACCCTGTGACTGCTGACCTGATGCTAGAAGCCCCCACCCCAGAACTGCCCCTGATCACTGCCACAGCCACCAGGAATGCAGCACCTGGTCTCCCACCCCCGCCCACCAAGAGCGGCCTCCATTCTCTTCCCTTATAGGCACCTGGCTCAGGTCAGCTCTGCCTGGAATGCCCGAAACCCCTCGGCACGGCCCCCAGTCACCACGAGCCCTGGGCACAGGACAGAGTTCCTCCACGTGACGGGGTAAACCAAGCTCAGAGGGGTCGAACAGGCCACAGTGGGCAGAGGCAAGCCCCAGCCTGCAGACCCCCACACTGGCTCGACGGCCGGGGGCTAGAGGGCAAGCAGGACTGCAGCCCATTCCACTTCTCCCTGGCCTGTCCTGCTCACACTGCCCAGGGACAGTAGCCCCTGGAGCCCACGGCTGGCACCGTGCTGCGTGCCTCAGCCATGTGGGAGCCCTAGGAAAGCCATGCAGAGGCAGCTGCTGCCTTTGTGGTGACGGCCTCTATGCAGAAAGTCGCCTCTTCCGGGGAGTCTTCAGGTGGACCTGCTGCTGCCCCCAGGCCCTGCCCACCTGAGGGTCCTGCCTGCAGGAAGGCCAGGAACACAGACCCTGTCTGGCCCAGGCCCACCCCAAAGCCTTGAGTGAGTTCCTCCCCAGGTCTCCGTTTTCCTGCCTGTCAATGGAGGAGCTTAGTAGCAATGACCGAAGATGTCCCATTGGGTCTAACCCTGGGGAGGGAGGGGACGGACTCTAGCTGGCAGTACCAACTGCCAGACTTCTAGAGACAAAGGTGGCGGCCAGAGTGTCCTGAGAGGCCCACAGATCTCCTCCCAAGGAACCTGGGTTCTGTGAGGGTAAGCCATGCCTCTCAAATACCCAGGATCCGGGACCACTCCACACCTGCCACCTTGGACCCTTCCACACCAGGTCTGGGCAGGGCCAAGAACTGGGGGCTTATTCCCTCCTTGGTGGGCTGACCTGGGCCTGCCTGGCCGACTGGGCTGCAAGGGAGGGCTGGCCTTCCTGGGGCAGGTGGGTGCAGCTCAGTCAGCCCTTGGGTGAGGAGAGAGCCCACCAGCCCCAGTGAGGCTGGGCCAGCGCCCAGGGCCCCAGCCAGCAGGCTGCCCCAGATGCGGTCTCCATGGGAACCGACAGCCCCCACAAGAATCACAGGAACAAAAAGGAGGCCCAGAGATGACGGGGCCTGCCTGAGGACTTGGGCCAGGCCCAGCAGCCTCTGCCACCCCCAGAGCCCTGCCTGGGGACACAGCCACCTCCGCAGACCGGGCTCCATCTGGGTGGGTGCAGAAGGGCTCCAAGAAGGTAGCAGCACACCCTCCTCCTTGTCCTGGGCAGCCAGCGGCCAAGTGAAGGGGCATGCCAAGCCCCCCAGCCCCAGGCGCCCCAGGGCCAGCAGTCCTCACTCCCCTGAGGACTGGCTCTCTCCAAGGTCCCAGGCCTCCAAGTGGAGACCCACCTGTCAGTCACTTCCCGAGGGTCCTGGGCCGCCCACTCGCTCCCACTCACCCTCTCCAGTCCCGGACCCGAGAGGGCTGCTGGGCGCAGCGACCCCGGGAAGCCGGCGGAGACGGGCGCCCTCCCAGCTCCCGCCCGCCGCCGACCCCGGCGCCCCGCCCCCGCCCCTCCCGCGCCCGCCGGGGTCTCACCGCGTCGGCGCTGAGCTGGGCTAAGATGGCGAAGGTGGAGAGCCGGTCACAGAGGCAGCGCGTCCGGAGGGCGTCGAGGGGCACCGTGCGGCAACCGCGCCACGACCAAGGCCCGAGCTGCGGGGGGGCGGAGGAGGAAGGTCTGGGGGCGGCGGGACACGGGGAGACAGGCAGCGTCAGCGGCGGCGGCAGGCGGGCGGCCCGGCCCCGAGCGCCGCCGCCGCCGCCGCCGCCGCCGCCGCTGCAGCGCCCGGCCCGTCCCGCCGCCCGCACCTGCGCCCGCAGCCGCGCGCGCCCCGCCGCCGCCAGGCCCCGCCGCCCGGGCGCCCATGGCCGCCTCTGCGCCCGCCCGCCGCGCGCCCGAGAGCGGAGAGCAGCCCGCGGGAGCGCGGGGCGCGGGCGCGGCGGGGAGGGCGGGCGCTGGCCCCGCGCCCGGGCGGCCCCGCGCCCCCGCCGGCCCGCGGGAGGGGCGCCCCGAGCGAGGACGGGTCGCAGGGCACACGTGCGGCGGGGCACGAACCCAGGGGCGCGGGGGCGCTCTTGGAGTCGGCGAGGGGCCGCTCCAGAGCGCCCCGGCCCCAAGGCCCAGGCGCCCGCAGGAGCTGGTGACCTTGGGACTGCCTCGTCCCCGCAGCCACCTCCCCCAGGCCTAGTCCCCCTGGTGTCCACCGCTCATCTGGGACACTGCCTTCCTGCCGAGAGGTGGCCCATAGCTGGAAGCTCCCCCCTGTTTCTCTAGGCCTGCCGCTGCCCTGTTTTCATGTAAGCAAAGGGCTTGCCAGGTTCTTGTGCACCACCAGGAACGGAACTGTTCACAAATCACGCCCCTTGTCCCTTCTCATGCTCCTGGAGCCACTTTCCCACAGCCTTCCTGGTAGCCCTCTGTCCAGCCCCCCCAGCACCCAACCCTCACACCTTGGCCTGGGCTGAGCCCCTGTCCTGACCCCAAGGCTCTGCCCAGCAGGTGAAAGGGATGGGATGCACCCTGAGAATTTGAGGTTGCCAGAGCTGCAGCAGGGGGTGGGTCATCTGAACCCAGCGCAGAGAAAGGCCTCAGCCCTCCCCAAGTCACTCCAATCCAGGACTTGCGCGGGGGCTTCAGAAGACAACCCAGGGTCTTCTCCCTGCCAGGAGGTCTTCCAGCCAGCTGCAGCTTCAACCCATTGCCACCTAGCAGTGATGGGGCTACAAGTGCTTCCCAATCTCAGGTGGTCTCTAGCCCACCCCTACTATACCAATGAGGACTTCAAAGCCCAGACCCCAAAGGGACCTGACCAGTTACACTGTGGACCAATGCTCTGTCCAGCTACTCTTCCCCAGAGGGTTCCAGAGAACTACGCAAGTGGGTGCTTACCCAGAGAGTGCGCCTCAGACACCTGGCTCTCAATCAACCCCGCACCTAGGCTGCACCCTTGCTGCAAGGCCTTGAGAGGTTGCCTAATGCCCCTGGCCTCGGTTTCCTCATCTCTAAAGTAGGGGTTGGACATGCCTGAGTGTATGCTGGTGGATGGCAGTTCTGAGCATCTGAGAGTCCTGAGCTGTGCCCATCAGCTCTGGGTGGCGGCACCTTGCTCCTTTCCTATTGCTAGCAGTTGTGGGAAGCAGCAGCAGGACCTCTGAGATTTAGGCACTGGAGAAGGGACATGCTCTGAGTGGGCAGAGGACCCCCAAGGATGAGGATATCCTTAGCATCCACTTTTCTCTGAGGCTCAGAAGGAAGGATTTGCTCCAGAGAAACAAAAAAGTGTCTTCAAGTCAGAAGCAGCTCAAGGTGGGGAGGAGGGCCTGGGAGTTAGCCTTGGGCTCTGCAGGGTTAAGTCTGGGCTGTGTGGCCCCTCCCCTCTCTGGCCTGCCTGCTCACCCTGAAAGGCCATGTGGAAGGCCAAGTTTGGGGCAGGGTTTGGAGGCCAGAGGCTCCTTTGTCTGAGGACCTTTCTGTTCCTAGAAGAATGCTGATGTATAAGCTGTGAAAGGCCTGGACCTGGAGGCTTTTTGGCTCCAGGGACAGCTCTGTCTGAGCTTTTGGGCCTCTGGCCCCAAAAGGTAGCCTCAGCACTGACCCTAGGCCCCCAGGCTCTGGGATGGAGGCCAAGGAGTTGGCCTGCTCAAAGCAGCCTCACCCCTGGCCTGCTGCCCTGATTCTCAACACAGGATGCCCCTAAGAAGTCCTCTCTCCTTGAGAAAAGAGCACGTCCTGCTGACCACTGAATGGACAGGATCCGAGAGTACGAAGGAGAAAGGGGGGAGCAGAGTCCCTGGAAATCCTGGAGCTCTGAGTGGCACCCCAGGTCCTGCACCCCTGCCAGAGGTTTCTCAAGGTCACACTCAGACATGTCAGCCATGGCCCCCTTGCCAGCTCCCTCGGCCCCCCACCACTTCCAAGCAGGAGCCACTGAGCCCCTAGTGTCTGCAATGGTGAGGCAACAGTCCCAGACCTGGGGTTGTGGATCAGACACAGCCAGCCAGCCCAGGAAACAGCCGGTGCTGTGCTTTAGGTTTTGTGGTGGCCACTAGGCCTGTCCAGAGCAGTCTGTGCCTGCTCTTAGGGTAGGACTCTGGCCAGCCAATGTCGAGTTCAAGTCCCTGTTCTGCTGTGCACAGCCCAGGCCTGGGCACTAGCCAGCCCTCCCGCTTGGACTCCCGGCCGCCTGGCCTGCCTGAGGACTTTGAGAGGACGGCACCCTGAGGCAGTGGGGAGCTGGACTGCCTGGGGCGCAGCCCGCAAGCTCCCAGCTGCACTGGTGGGTCCACAGCCTGGGAACCATGCTTGGCCCAGGGCCTCCACTGGCATCGAGGAAGTGCTGCCCACCCAATAGTGCAGACCACGGAGGGTAGAGGAGGCATTTGTCCCCATCCCTGTCCAGGAGACGGTCAGGGGCTGACCACTCTGTAAGCTGCATGGACCCAGAGCAGGGGCGCTGAGGTCCAAGCAGACCCTACAGGACAGCCCTGTGCCCCGCCCTCGGCCTCTCACACCCCCAGAGCAGGTCCAGCAACGTGCACCAGGGGAGCAGCCACGGCCTCCCACATGCAGCTCCAGGACAGGCCCATCTCCGGGCCCTCTCTGCCCCCGGAACGATGGCCTCGCTCTGCACCGAGGCTCTCCATGCACCCCACTGTGGGCAGCGTTGTAGATAAAGAAACCACCATTCTGAGAAGGGCCAGTCATCCAAGGCCACACAGCGAGGCCACAGTGAGGCCTAGATTCCAGCTCCCATGCGTCGCCCACCCAGAGCGCATCCCTGAGCCCTGGCCAACAGATCAGAAAGCCACCCTTAAGAGTGACCTGGAATCTGGACAGAGGGGTGACCTGACCCAGACCCATCTAAGCTGGGAAAAGAACTTGGTCAATGAAGGCCTCTCAGGGTTACCCACATCTTCCCTGCAGTGCTGGACCTCAGCTGAGGACAGAGGAGGGGGTGGACATGAGGGCCTTCACGTGCATCTTAAGACACACATCCGCCTGAGGAAGGTCAGAAGCCATCAGCCTGCCTCTTTTCAACAGAACCTGTTTCTCAAAAGCTGGAAGCTCTTCCCTAAGTCTGACTGAAATCCTTCCTGCTGTAGGGGCACCAGTTCCTATCCCTGCAACACAGGCAGGTCATCTCTCGCGTGTACACAGCGGCTGCTTCCACATGTGGGAGACCATTGGCCACCTCTTCTCTGAGCTACAGAGACTTGTAGTATCTGGGTCATGGAGCCAAGTCCCCCCTCCTGGGCCCAGGCCTGAGGAATCTGGGTCACACCCGCTTCCCCTCAGCGGGTCTAGGACCAGAAAAGGAGCTGGGGCTGCTGTGGCCCTGGCCCTGGCCTCCACCTGCTCTCCTCCAGGCCTCCCCACACCGTATGTCCTGGGCTTCAAACCTCACGAGTCAAAGGCCACGCTGCTCCCAGGGACCCGCAGCCCCAAGGGGACTGACCCAAGCCCCCTCATCTGACCTTCTCTCCAGCCACCGTCCGGCTGAGAACCTGGCACCCTTCAGCCCATCCGCCCAGCATGGCCCTAACCTGTGAGACCCCATCCTCATCTACCCCAGCCCCCAGGCCAGGTCCACCACCTCCTCCCCATGTTTCAGGTGAGGGTGGCTCAGAGAGGGTGCTGCCGGCTGGCCGGGGAGAGGGTGGACCCTTTGCCTCTGCTCAAGCATCTGCCCACGAGGCACCTCCCAGAGGGCCCAGGCAGGCAGGGCCCAGGCCCGGGGGAGACTGCGAGGGTCAGCCCAGGGGTACCCTGCTCGCCCAGTCCCTGGCGATCCCACTGCAGCCCCAGAAAGCAAGTGGGCAGCAACACCTGACCTCCATCCTTGGGCAAAACCCTCCTCCTCAGCCCTTGGGGCTTGGCTGCCACCTGGGCAGTGGCATGCACCCTGCCTGAACCTGGGGCGTGGGGCAGCACCCGGGGCTCATGCACAAGAGACCTTGGGGCCAGGAACACAGAGGGTGCATTGAGAGCCAGCACCCACCCACCCACCCACCAAGCCAGGGGCAGGGCTACATCATGACGCTCTTGCCGGCCCACGGAGCAGGTGCTATTATGAGACTGCACACTGTCAGGGTCCCCTTGGATTTGATGGGCTAATTCACACTCCAGTGTGAATGACTCATGGGGTGCCCTCCCACACAGCAGAGAGAAGCCAGGAGTGGGCACGGGCAACCAGCAGGGGACCGCAGTGTTGGGGCAGGCAGTGGGAAGGGTGCCTCTGCTGGCAGGGGCTTCTGGGAGCCCTGGCCTTCAAGATCCTTCCTGAGCACGCCTCCTCCTGTGCCCCTAGCATCAGCCCCCTGCTCTGCCTCCACTCTACACCCTCATTCTGCCAACTCGCCCATCGGAACGCCCCTCCCAAGCCTGCCCACTGCTGACCCAGATAGAGGCTGGTGCCACCTCCTCCCAGAAGCCTGCCTGGATGACCAGGCCTGTACCCTTGCTCTGAGTCCCCCCTGCTGCGTGTGGCCCCCTCGGTCCTGAACCTTGCTTGGACAGGCCAGCCCACTGGAGGCCCCGTGTGCCCAGGCGTGCCCAGAACGAGCTGGGGTGGCTGGCCTGCATGGGCTCTCTCCTGCCTCCAGGCCTGGTCAGTCTGGGCCTCAGGGCCTCTGTGTGCAGCCGCCCCCTGCCTCCTGCAGGAGCCCTCCCACACCACGCCCAGCCCCCACCCCTCTGGCTCAAGGCCTGGTCCTAAGGAGACCTTTGCCGGTGACCTCTAACCCTGAGGTCTGGACCCCTGTCGGACCTGGCGGCTCCCAGTGTGGCTGCCAGGTGAGACTCACCCATCCTCAGGCCTCATGTCCTTCCATGGACCTGGTGCTCAGGGCTTTTCCCAGTGCTGGCTGGATCTGACCATGACCAGGCCACCACAGGACCGTGACCAGGCCTCCAGGGCTTCTCATGTCCCCACCATGCCAGATGCCAATCTCCCAATTCCTGCCTGGCGCCAGCTGCTCTGAGTCAGACCTGTCCCTGGGTTGGAACCCCTCCACACTGGGTCCAGTGGCTCTGCTCCTGACCCACCCACCCAGGCAGGGTGCAGAGGCCCAGGCCAGTGGGCCAGGCAGAGCAAGGCTCTGGAAAAGCCTGGGGCACTGGGCTTCCCGGCCCAGAAAGAGAGCAGTCTGGACCAGGGAGCTGGGTCCTGCCACCCCACTCCCCTGCTGGGTCTCCCAGAGAGCCCGTCTGGCCCCGCCTCACTCAGACTCGCACCTGCTGCCCTGGTCCCATCCGTTCTACCTGCTTGTCACCTGCCCCTGCTGGCTGGGCCAGTGACCAGACAGCCATACCCCATCATGCTTCGGCCCCTAGTCCCCAGCTGGAAGGTCAAGGGGTACGTTCACTCACTCAGCAAGTACGTCCTGGCCTGGCCTGTGCCAGAGCACGGGATGTGGGGCACCCCCACAGGACACCCCTGGCTCCAGCCCACCTTCACAAGTAGCCCACCTTGCCTCCTCCAGGGTGCCCTCCCAGACCGCAGCGTGCCGGAGCGCTTCCTCTGCTTTCCACTGACTCTCCCACCGCCCTGGCCCATGTGGACATGTCTGCTACAACTTGGCTCATTAGCTGTGCCATGGGTGTGTCCTGCTTTGCACGGGGGTGTGCAGCCGCAAACTCCCCTGAACTGAGCCTACCTCCGACATCTGTGTTCCAATTTCTACTCTCACCACTGAAACCACTACCAGATACATCAACGATGACATCAACAGTGCAATTACTACCACCACTCTCACCACCACCCCATCACGTCAACATCTCTGTCATCGTCACCACTACATCACCACCACCATCACCACCACCATCACATTATCAACACCTCCACCACCACTGCCCCCATCAAAATCATCACCATCATAGTATTAACAGTAGTATCACCATTGTCACCACCATCACACCATTACATTATCAACAACACCACCATTATTACCACGTCACCACCATCACCACTACCAAAGGCATCTTCAAAATTAACACAAATAAATAACACTATCTCCTTCACTATCACCATCAATAACTACACCATCAGCAATAGTAACCCATCATAAATAACGTCACTACTCCAGTCACCACCACTGGCAACTCACCAACATCACCAATACCAGTCGTTACCACTGTGTCACCACTGTCACACCAACCACCCTCCCTGCCCCCCACCATCGCACCGCCCACACCACGGCAGCACCATCGTGCTATCAGAAGCAATGCCATCCCCGCCATCACCACCAACCACACATACAAGAGTCACCAGCACTGTCACCGTCACTACCTCCCACAGCATCTGCAGCACAATCATGACCACTGCCACACCATGACTGTCCCTCCCAAGGACACCACAATGACCACCTGTTCCCCCATGGTCAGCACATCACCTCCACCATTAGTAACATCACACGAACTCATCATCACCACCACTGTCACCTCATCAGGTCCAGCGTCGTGACTGTCACCAGGATGGATCCTGGTGTGGCAACCATCATCACCAGCATTCAGGTCTTTGGGTCCCCGCCATGCCCCTGGCAGTGTGGGCAGGCCCAGCTCTGCAGGAGGTCCCACCATCCTCCTCACCGTGTCCTGCCTGCAGTCTGCCTGAATGGGCTGGCCGAGAGGAGATGCCGCAGCAGCCTAGCCCTCGCCTTCCACGTCCCACCCCCAGGCCAGACGGTTCCCTCACAGGCATCTAAAAGACATGGGCAGGGGCTGTCCAGCAGTCCAGGCCCACAGGGGCCCTGCTCCCTGGCTCCCACCTCTGGGCCTTTGCGCACGCTGAACTTTGTAGCGCTGCGCCCTACTCCCAAGTGGGCTCTCCTCACCCCTCCCAGTCATCCCAGCTCCCACCCACCCCTTGTGTCCTCTGAGAAGTCCCCAGCATGCTGTCCAACATGGAGGCAGCCCTGTCTACAGAGGCAGAGACCAAGACCCAAGATGGAGGCCAGCTGGCCCATGGTCCCCTAGTCAGGAGCAGGGCCAGCATTTGGGACTTGGCCCTCCTGCCCCCTGGCACCGTCTTGGGGGTGGACAGGAAGTGTCTAGGTGGAAGACCCAGACCAGGGCAGGAGGAGTGGGCCTGGAGAGCAGGCCCTGGGAGATGGGGAGGGGGGGCTCTTCTGCTGCCACCCCGTCCCTCCTCCAGTGCGAAGCACCTCCCAGCCACACCTCATGGGGACTGCCACAGGCCAGATGCAGAGGCTGGGCTTTTTCTAGAAAGAGAAAGGAGTTGGGGAGGGGGCGGTGAGGGAGAGGGCCGCAGGGGAAAAGTGGACAGGGGGAGGAGGGGGGAGGGGACAGAGGAGGAGTGTGCAGTGGGGAGGGCACGGGGAGGGAAGTGGGCAGCTCCAGCCTGCTGGCAGCTAGCAGTCTGCACTTGTCTCAGAGGCGCCAGGCAGGGGCGGGTGGCACCTCCCTGGACTGGGCAGTGCAGACACTGTCCCTTTTGCTACACTGGCCCTGGAGGGGGTGCTCCGGCCCTAGGGAGACAGGCTTGGGCTTGCAGAGCTGACGTGGGCAGTCACAGATCCTGAGCTGGGGGCTATCAGACACCCTGTGTCCCTCTTGGCTCTGCACCACCTGGTCTTCCCTGCACAGGGCCCCTACCCACGGAGGTGTGGCTCCCCAGGGGTGGGCATCCTGGTGTCCTGTCCAGTGGGTGGCACGTAGGGGCACCAGGAGGCAAGCCCCATGTGCTCGGGGAGTGAGTGAAGGAATGAACAGTGAGTGGGCCCCCCATGCCCAGAGGGGCCCTTCAGATGCGCCCACTCCCACTCCTGCACACCAGGAGACCCTGTGGACGCGCCTGAGCCCTGTCCTCTGGGGGACAAACTGGGAGCAGTCCCAGGGACTGACTGTGGATGGGGGTTGACACTTGGAGAGGGACACGGTAGGGTGTAGGAAGGTGAAGCCTGTGGAGAAGAGACCCAGGGCAGGCACAGGAAGGCCAGGCAGGGGAGGCCACGCAGCAAGAGTCCTGCCCCAGCTATGGACCTCCGGAGCCTCAGACTCTGCCTCAGCCAGGGCTGCCAGCCTGCCAGGCAGCCGGCACTGGTGAGCAGCCTTTAGCCAGGGTGCCTGTCCCTGTCCAGTCCCTCCAGCTCTCCAGCCTGCTCCAGCCCTTCCACAGCCAGGAGAATCCAGCGAGAACCGGCTCCCAGCAGCCTCCACCAGCTCGGAGGCCCAGGACCACCAGAGGGAGACTGCAGAGATGGACAGGGAAGGAGCTTGGCTGGGGCAGAGGCCAGCCAAGGTGGTCTCACTGAGTGGCACTCCATCCCACCTGGCCCCTAGCCCCACCTGGTGGGGGAAGCCAAGCACATCCTCTCCTCCCCTCTCCCCGGCTCACCACTGTGTGGAGGCCCTCCCCAGGCTACCAAAGAGGCCTCTGTGCCGGGCCCATCCCCACCCTTGGCCCCCTCTACCGACTCCTCTGCCCCATCAGGAACCAGCCGGCGTGGGAGAAATCAGGCTTGGAAACGGCTGTCGACAGCTACCTGGGGACCCTGCCAAGTCTGCCTTCCGCTCGCCCCCGCCTGCCCCCTCACTGCCCTCTCCCAGGGAACCAGGACAGCAGGGGAGGGGCCGGGCTCTTAAAGGGACCAGGATGCTCACGGGCAGGGATCCCGGAAGGGTCCCTCTGGACAGTGCCCCTGGCCTGGACCCTCTGCCAGGCAGGTGAGGTCTAGGCAGGAGTGGGAAGAGCACAGATCCACAGGGGTGACGGCAGCTCTGGGCTTGCCCCTGGGCTCTGGGGTCTCAGTCTCTGCATCTGTAAGACTGGCTAATGCAGGACCAGCAGGCAGACAGACAAACAGGGAGGACCTAGTGTGTCTGTATCAGGGTCAGGCTTGGGAAGGAGCAGGTGTGGCACAGACCATACCCTCTGCCAGCCCAGCCCCTCTGCTCTGCCCCCAGGTCCCAGGAGGCCTGTGACACAACAGGAGGCTCCGAGTTAGGGAGCCTCCCAGCCCAGGGCACAGGAGCCTACTGCTGGGCTTCTCAGAGCCTTCAAGTCCATGCGTGCCTGGCCAGGAGCAGACAGGGGGACCTGGCCCCTCCCACAGCCCTCCCAGGGGCTGCATCTGGCAGAACAGCCCAGACATGCTGGTGAATCACCATGAGGCCCTCAGGCCGCTGACCTGGCCAGAAAAAGCCCTCATGCTGGGCCTCAGTTGAACCACTTTTCAAGAGAAGAGCAGACGGTCCCGGAGGATCTTGCCAGCTCTGACTTCTATGTTCTGCAGAATTCTGGATTTTAAAAAGGGTTTACAAGACTGCGAGATCCTTGGAACATGTCTGTGTGAAGCTCGCAGGGAGCTGTCCTTTCAGCACCAGGAGCAGGACTCCCAAGGCTGCTGGCCTCCACCAGCACCATCTGCCTGGCCTTTCCCGGGCTACACTTGGTCTGCATACGGCCACACCCTGACCCCAGCCCCTGTGGGTGTGGCCTGGTTTGGATGCAGGGCCTTGGCAGGGGTAGCTGGGTCTAGAGAGGAATCCTACTGAGCTCCAGGAAGGCCACAGATCCAGGGGCTGATGTCCTCACAAGAAGAGGGAGGACACAGACACAGAGGGGGAACTGCCACAAGGCAGCCACAAACAGGGACATCAGGGCCCCTAAGAGCCCAGAGCAGGGAGACAGAGGAAGGAGCTCCTCCAAGCCTTGGAGGGAGGCAGCCCTGCCCAGGCTGCGGTCAGAACCCGGCCTCCGGGGCTGGGGGAGCACAGACTGCTGCTGTCTGAAGCCACCTGTCTGTGGGAATTTGGGTCATCTGTCAGGCAGCCCTAGGAGACTGACAGCCCCTTCCCCAGCTCCCCGCTGTCTCCCTGCCGACTCCCACCTGCCCCGTCCGTGCACCCACGCACCATCCACAGCCCACCTGCCCTCCTTCCTGGTCATCGCCCGTCATTCACTCAGACACCTGACTCTTCCTCCACCAGCTGTCCAGGGATCGTCCCGTGCTCCTGAGCCTCCACCTTCACGCCCACTGCCCAGGGCTGGCACCAGGGACGCGCCCGCCCTCGGTCCTGCTCCTGCCCCTGGTCATCCAGCCACCACTTGCTAAGAAACCACTCTTCGTCCTTAAGAGGCACCGATAGGCTTTACGTGGCTGCACTGCCCTTGTCAAACTCACATGACTGGGGGACGGCAAGGGGGTGTGCGACAGCGTGAGTGGCCTCCTCTGGCTTAGACCACTGGGGACCCTGCAAGGACCCCCTTGCTCCCTGTCTCCCACCCAGGCTCTTGTGGCACTGGTCAGGCTGGAGCAGGGGTGTGGGGGGAGCGGTAGCCCCTGGGCTGTGCTGCCAGGCCAGGGCTGCGGACCGGGTGATGCAGGATATGGCACCCAGGAAGGTGATTATGAAGGGCAGCAGGGACTCCAGGGTCTCCCAGGCCCAGTTTCTGCAGCCCGCCGTGTTTTTGCAGGGAATTGCTGAGCCCTGTGTGCCGGGAATGTGTGCAGGGCAAGACAGGTCTGCACTGGGGGTGGGAGCCTCCGGCACATTCCTTCCAAGATAAGTGTGTCACACTGTCGACTGTTGCATGTGGCTAAAAGAGGAGGTGGTTCTGCAAGCACATGACACACACATGATGCATGTGAACATGTATAAGTAATTCCAGCTGAGACATGGAGCAGGGCTCAGCCACTCCTCAGGGTCAGCGCTCAGTAGAATCCAGGGTCAGGGCTCTGTGTGTGATCAGGGTCAGGGCTCAGTGTGTGTCCAGGATCAGGGCTCAGTGTGTGATCAGGGTCAGGGCTCAGTGTGTGATCAGGGTCAGGGCTCAGTGTGTGTCCAGGGTCAGGGCTCAGTGTGTGTCCAGGGTCAGGGCTCAGTGTGTGCCCAGGGTCAGGGCTCAGTGTGTGATCAGGGTCAGGGCTCAGTGTGTGTCCAGGGTCAGGGCTCAGTGTGTGTCCAGGGTCAGGGCTCAGTGTGTGTCCAGGGTGAGGGCTCAGTGTGTGATCAGGGTGAGGGCTCAGTGTGTGTCCAGGGTCAGGGCTCAGTGTGTGTCCAGGGTCAGGGCTCAGTGTGTGTCCAGGGTGAGGGCTCAGTGTGTGTCCAGGGTGAGGGCTCAGTGTGTGTCCAGGGTCAGGGCTCAGTGTGTGATCAGGGTCAGGGCTCAGTGTGTGTCCAGGGTCAGGGCTCAGTGTGTGATCAGGGTCAGGGCTCAGTGTGTGTCCAGGGTCAGGGCTCAGTGTGTGTCCAGGGTCAGGGCTCATGTGTGTGTCCAGGGTCAGGGCTCAGTGTGTGTCCAGGGTCAGGGCTCAGTGTGTGTCCAGGGTCAGGGCTCAGTGTGTGATCAGGGTCAGGGCTCAGTGTGTGTCCAGGGTCAGGGCTCAGTGTGTGATCAGGGTCAGGGCTCAGTGTGTGTCCAGGGTCAGGGCTCAGTGTGTGATCAGGGTCAGGGCTCAGTGTGTGCCCAGGGTCAGGGCTCAGTGTGTGATCAGGGTCAGGGCTCAGTGTGTGGCCAGGGTCAGGGCTCAGTGTGTGATCAGGGTCAGGGCTCAGTGTGTGCCCAGGGTCAGGGCTCAGTGTGTGATCAGGGTCAGGGCTCAGTGTGTGCCCAGGGTCAGGGCTCAGTGTGTGCCCAGGGTCAGGGCTCAGTGTGTGATCAGGGTCAGGGCTCAGTGTGTGCCCAGGGTCAGGGCTCATGTGTGATCAGAGTCAGGACTCAGTGTGTGTCCAGGGTCAGGGCTCAGTGTGTGTCCAGGGTCAGGGCTCAGTGTGTGATCAGGGTAAGGGCTCAGTTTGTGATCAGGGTCAGGGCTCAGTGTGTGCCCAGGGTCAGGGCTCAGTGTGTGATCAGGGTCAGGGCTCAGTGTGTGGCCAGGGTCAGGGCTCAGTGTGTGATCAGGGTCAGGGCTCAGTGTGTGCCCAGGGTCAGGGCTCATGTGTGATCAGGGTCAGGGCTCAGTGTGTGCCCAGGGTCAGGGCTCAGTGTGTGCCCAGGGTCAGGGCTCATGTGTGATCAGGGTCAGGGCTCAGTGTGTGCCCAGGGTCAGGGCTCAGTGTGTGTCCAGGGTCAGGGCTCAGTGTGTGTCCAGGGTCAGGGCTCAGTGTGTGATCAGGGTCAGGGCTCAGTGTGTGATCAGGGTCAGGGCTCAGTGTGTGCCCAGGGTCAGGGCTCAGTGTGTGATCAGGGTCAGGGCTCAGTGTGTGCCCAGGGTCAGGGCTCAGTGTGTGTCCAGGGTCAGGGCTCAGTGTGTGATCAGGGTCAGGGCTCAGTGTGTGCCCAGGGTCAGGGCTCAGTGTGTGATCAGGGTCAGGGCTCAGTGTGTGATCAGGGTCAGGGCTCAGTGTGTGTCCAGGGTCAGGGCTCAGTGTGTGCCCAGGATCAGGGCTCAGTGTGTGCCCAGGGTCAGGGCTCAGTGTGTGTCCAGGGTCAGGGCTCATGTGTGTGTCCAGGGTCAGGGCTCAGTGTGTGTCCAGGGTCAGGGCTCAGTGTGTGTCCAGGGTCAGGGCTCAGTGTGTGATCAGGGTCAGGGCTCAGTGTGTGTCCAGGGTCAGGGCTCAGTGTGTGTCCAGGGTCAGGGCTCAGTGTGTGTCCAGGGTCAGGGCTCATGTGTGTGTCCAGGGTCAGGGCTCATGTGTGTCCAGGGTCAGGGCTCAGTGTGTGATCAGGGTCAGGGCTCAGTGTGTGTCCAGGGTCAGGGCTCAGTGTGTGATTGGGGTCAGGGCTCAGTGTGTGATTGGGGTCAGGGCTCAGTGTGTGTCCAGGGTCAGGGCTCAGTGTGTGTCCAGGGTCAGGGCTCATGTGTGTGTCCAGGGTCAGGGCTCAGTGTGTGTCCAGGGTCAGGGCTCAGTGTGTGTCCAGGGTCAGGCTCAGTGTGTGTCCAGGGTCAGGGCTCAGTGTGTGTCCAGGTTCAGGCTCAGTGTGTGATCAGGGTCAGGGCTCAGTGTGTGATCAGGGTCAGGGCTCAGTGTGTGTCCAGGGTCAGGGCTCAGTGTGTGATCAGGGTCAGGGCTCAGTGTGTGATCAGGGTCAGGGCTCAGTGTGTGATCAGGGTCAGGGCTCAGTGTGTGATCAGGGTCAGGGCTCAGTGTGTGTCCAGGGTCAGGGCTCAGTGTGTGATCAGGGTCAGGGCTCAGTGTGTGATCAGGGTCAGGGCTCAGTGTGTGTCCAGGGTCAGGGCTCAGTGTGTGATCAGGGTCAGGGCTCAGTGTGTGTCCAGGGTCAGGGCTCAGTGTGTGATCAGGGTCAGGGCTCAGTGTGTGTCCAGGGTCAGGGCTCAGTGTGTGATCAGGGTCAGGGCTCAGTGTGTGATCAGGGTCAGGGCTCAGTGTGTGTCCAGGGTCAGGGCTCAGTGTGTGATCAGGGTCAGGGCTCAGTGTGTGTCCAGGGTCAGGGCTCAGTGTGTGATCAGGGTCAGGGCTCAGTGTGTGCCCAGGGTCAGGGCTCAGTGTGTGATCAGGGTCAGGGCTCAGTGTGTGATCAGGGTCAGGGCTCAGTGTGTGTCCAGGGTCAGGGCTCAGTGTGTGCCCAGGATCAGGGCTCAGTGTGTGATCAGGGTCAGGGCTCAGTGTGTGCCCAGGGTCAGGGCTCAGTGTGTGTCCAGGGTCAGGGCTCATGTGTGTGTCCAGGGTCAGGGCTCAGTGTGTGTCCAGGGTCAGGGCTCATGTGTGATCAGGGTCAGGGCTCAGTGTGTGTCCAGGGTCAGGGCTCAGTGTGTGTCCAGGGTCAGGGCTCAGTGTGTGATCAGGGTCAGGGCTCAGTGTGTGTCCAGGGTCAGGGCTCAGTGTGTGTCCAGGGTCAGGGCTCAGTGTGTGTCCAGGGTCAGGGCTCATGTGTGTGTCCAGGGTCAGGGCTCAGTGTGTGTCCAGGGAGAGGGCTCATGTGTGATCAGGGTCAGGGCTCAGTGTGTGCCCAGGGTCAGGGCTCAGTGTGTGTCCAGGGTCAGGGCTCAGTGTGTGTCCAGGGTCAGGGCTCAGTGTGTGATCAGGGTCAGGGCTCAGTGTGTGATCAGGGTCAGGGCTCAGTGTGTGCCCAGGGTCAGGGCTCAGTGTGTGATCAGGGTCAGGGCTCAGTGTGTGCCCAGGGTCAGGGCTCAGTGTGTGTCCAGGGTCAGGGCTCAGTGTGTGATCAGGGTCAGGGCTCAGTGTGTGCCCAGGGTCAGGGCTCAGTGTGTGCCCAGGGTCAGGGCTCAGTGTGTGTCCAGGGTCAGGGCTCAGTGTGTGATCAGGGTCAGGGCTCAGTGTGTGATCAGGGTCAGGGCTCAGTGTGTGTCCAGGGTCAGGGCTCAGTGTGTGTCCAGGGTCAGGGCTCAGTGTGTGATCAGGGTCAGGGCTCAGTGTGTGTCCAGGGTCAGGGCTCAGTGTGTGCCCAGGGTCAGGGCTCAGTGTGTGTCCAGGGTCAGGGCTCAGTGTGTGATCAGGGTCAGGGCTCAGTGTGTGTCCAGGGTCAGGGCTCAGTGTGTGTCCAGGGTCAGGGCTCAGTGTGTGATCAGGGTCAGGGCTCAGTGTGTGTCCAGGGTCAGGGCTCAGTGTGTGTCCAGGGTCAGGGCTCAGTGTGTGTCCAGGGTCAGGGCTCATGTGTGTGTCCAGGGTCAGGGCTCAGTGTGTGTCCAGGGTCAGGGCTCAGTGTGTGATCAGGGTCAGGGCTCAGTGTGTGTCCAGGGTCAGGGCTCAGTGTGTGTCCAGGGTCAGGGCTCAGTGTGTGATTGGGGTCAGGGCTCATGTGTGTCCAGGGTCAGGGCTCAGTGTGTGTCCAGGGTCAGGGCTCATGTGTGTGTCCAGGGTCAGGGCTCAGTGTGTGTCCAGGGTCAGGGCTCAGTGTGTGTCCAGGGTCAGGCTCAGTGTGTGTCCAGGGTCAGGGCTCAGTGTGTGTCCAGGGTCAGGCTCAGTGTGTGATCAGGGTCAGGGCTCAGTGTGTGATCAGGGTCAGGGCTCAGTGTGTGTCCAGGGTCAGGGCTCAGTGTGTGATCAGGGTCAGGGCTCAGTGTGTGATCAGGGTCAGGGCTCAGTGTGTGATCAGGGTCAGGGCTCAGTGTGTGTCCAGGGTCAGGGCTCAGTGTGTGATCAGGGTCAGGGCTCAGTGTGTGATCAGGGTCAGGGCTCAGTGTGTGTCCAGGGTCAGGGCTCAGTGTGTGATCAGGGTCAGGGCTCAGTGTGTGATCAGGGTCAGGGCTCAGTGTGTGTCCAGGGTCAGGGCTCAGTGTGTGATCAGGGTCAGGGCTCAGTGTGTGTCCAGGGTCAGGGCTCAGTGTGTGATCAGGGTCAGGGCTCAGTGTGTGCCCAGGGTCAGGGCTCAGTGTGTGATCAGGGTCAGGGCTCAGTGTGTGATCAGGGTCAGGGCTCAGTGTGTGATCAGGGTCAGGGCTCAGTGTGTGTCCAGGGTCAGGGCTCAGTGTGTGATCAGGGTCAGGGCTCAGTGTGTGATCAGGGTCAGGGCTCAGTGTGTGTCCAGGGTCAGGGCTCAGTGTGTGATCAGGGTCAGGGCTCAGTGTGTGTCCAGGGTCAGGGCTCAGTGTGTGATCAGGGTCAGGGCTCAGTGTGTGCCCAGGGTCAGGGCTCAGTGTGTGATCAGGGTCAGGGCTCAGTGTGTGATCAGGGTCAGGGCTCAGTGTGTGTCCAGGGTCAGGGCTCATGTGTGTGTCCAGGGTCAGGGCTCAGTGTGTGTCCAGGGTCAGGGCTCATGTGTGATCAGGGTCAGGGCTCAGTGTGTGTCCAGGGTCAGGGCTCAGTGTGTGTCCAGGGTCAGGGCTCAGTGTGTGTCCAGGGTCAGGGCTCATGTGTGTGTCCAGGGTCAGGGCTCAGTGTGTGTCCAGGGTCAGGGCTCAGTGTGTGATCAGGGTCAGGGCTCAGTGTGTGTCCAGGGTCAGGGCTCAGTGTGTGTCCAGGGTCAGGGCTCAGTGTGTGATTGGGGTCAGGGCTCATGTGTGTCCAGGGTCAGGGCTCAGTGTGTGTCCAGGGTCAGGGCTCATGTGTGTGTCCAGAGTCAGGGCTCAGTGTGTGTCCAGGGTCAGGGCTCAGTGTGTGTCCAGGGTGAGGCTCAGTGTGTGTCCAGGGTCAGGGCTCAGTGTGTGTCCAGGGTCAGGCTCAGTGTGTGATCAGGGTCAGGGCTCAGTGTGTGATCAGGGTCAGGGCTCAGTGTGTGTCCAGGGTCAGGGCTCAGTGTGTGATCAGGGTCAGGGCTCAGTGTGTGATCAGGGTCAGGGCTCAGTGTGTGATCAGGGTCAGGGCTCAGTGTGTGTCCAGGGTCAGGGCTCAGTGTGTGATCAGGGTCAGGGCTCAGTGTGTGATCAGGGTCAGGGCTCAGTGTGTGTCCAGGGTCAGGGCTCAGTGTGTGATCAGGGTCAGGGCTCAGTGTGTGTCCAGGGTCAGGGCTCAGTGTGTGATCAGGGTCAGGGCTCAGTGTGTGTCCAGGGTCAGGGCTCAGTGTGTGATCAGGGTCAGGGCTCAGTGTGTGATCAGGGTCAGGGCTCAGTGTGTGTCCAGGGTCAGGGCTCAGTGTGTGATCAGGGTCAGGGCTCAGTGTGTGTCCAGGGTCAGGGCTCAGTGTGTGATCAGGGTCAGGGCTCAGTGTGTGCCCAGGGTCAGGGCTCTGTGTGTGATCAGGGTCAGGGCTCAGTGTGTGATCAGGGTCAGGGCTCAGTGTGTGTCCAGGGTCAGGGCTCAGTGTGTGATCAGGGTCAGGGCTCAGTGTGTGTCCAGGGTCAGGGCTCAGTGTGTGATCAGGGTCAGGGCTCAGTGTGTTATCAGGGTCAGGGCTCAGTGTGTGCCCAGGGTCAGGGCTCAGTGTGTGATCAGGGTCAGGGCTCAGTGTGTGATCAGGGTCAGGGCTCAGTGTGTGTCCAGGGTCAGGGCTCAGTGTGTGCCCAGGATCAGGGCTCAGTGTGTGCCCAGGGTCAGGGCTCAGTGTGTGTCCAGGGTCAGGGCTCAGTGTGTGTCCAGGGTCAGGGCTCAGTGTGTGTCCAGGGTCAGGGCTCATGTGTGATCAGAGTCAGGACTCAGTGTGTGTCCAGGGTCAGGGCTCAGTGTGTGAACAGGTTCAGGGCTCAGTGTGTGTCCAGGGTCAGGCTCAGTGTGAACAGGGTCAGGGCTCAGTGTGTGTCCAGGGTCAGGGCTCATGTGTGAACAGGTTCAGGACTCAGTGTGTGTCCAGGGTCAGGGCTCAGTGTGTGAACAGGTTCAGGGCTCAGTGTGTGTCCAGGGTCAGGGCTCAGTGTGAACAGGGTCAGGGCTCAGTGTGTGTCCAGGGTCAGGTCTCATGTGTGAACAGGTTCAGGACTCAGTGTGTGTCCAGGGTCAGGGCTCAGTGTGTGAACAGGTTCAGGGCTCAGTGTGTGTCCAGGGTCAGGCTCAGTGTGTGAACAGGGTCAGGGCTCAGTGTGTGGCCAGTTAAAGGTTCTGCCTGATTTGGGATCTGGGCTGTCAGTAAGGTCAGGGTTTGGATAGGATCCTCATCTTTATGGGTCTGAGAGGTCCCTTTGACACTGGCGGTCACAGATGTGCACCCTCTTCAAGCCTTCCCTGTGCACAGCATTCCTTCCAGGCCCTTGGGCTCTTCCTGTATGCACCACGACACAGGCACACACTGGTACAGACCCCATCTGCTCTCTGGTGCCCAGGGACAGGAGTGGCCGACAGGTGAGGTGGGTCAGGGGAAAGTGCATTTGGATCCTGCCCCCTCCTGGCCAGCCTCCAGCCCTCCCTCTTAGACTCTGCTGTCCCATGCTGGGACAGAGGTCTGTCACCCTGAGTTCTCTGCTGGACCACAAGCCTCACAGCGCCCCGATGCTCAATGACAGTGCGCAGAGGGCAGGCCCAGCTGGGTGAGGCTACACACAGCCACCTCGGCACCCTCCTCTTGTTGCCGACACCCAGACCTGTGATGGCCTAGTTCTCTGGTGCCTGGGGGTACAGCCCACCTCCCTCCATAGCTGCAAGAGAAGGAGCAGGCAGAGGCCACGCCAATGCCCAGCGCCCCAGAGGCTTGACCGTGGTCCTCTTGCTGCTCACACTCCTGCCCCAAAGCCAGCAGACTCCAGCCACAGGAAGCGAGGCTGAGGTTCCTGGGGAGGATCTGCCCAAAGCTGCCCAGCAGGTCCTCCCTGGCCACCTTGGGTCAGGGTGTCTTTTACTCAGACCTGAACTGTCAGAAATGTGGCCATGGCTGTCCTGCAGGCCACTGGTTTCCAGTGCACTAGTGGAAAGCAGGAAGGCTCCGTCCCAGGCGGGCCAGCCTGAAGGGCAGGCAGGTGTCCCGGAGCTGAGCAGGTGGTGGGTGAGCAGCCTTGAGGGAGGGTTCTGGGCTCGGGGCAGGGCTTGGGCCAGTGTCAGGGGCAGACAGGAGGGGCCTGCAGCACCAGCACCATCTCCACCCCCAAATCGCAAAACTTCGCCAAGTCCAAAGGTGGCCACCTGGGGACTGAAGGGATGTCTTTCTTTATCTTTTCCTGATTCCCTCTTTTTCACAAAGAGCTTATGACACTTGGAAAACCCAAAGAAAGCTATCTGACAGCAACCAGGGTTGGTGGCTTCCCAAGCTGTCAGACGTCACAGCTCGGCTTCCAGATCCACGCAGCAAAGACCAGAGGAGCCGGGTGCAGGCAGGTGAGGTAGCATGCCTGGCCCTGCACACACACCCGGCACAGGGCCTTTGCACAGTTGTTCTGTCACAATGCTTTTCCCAAACGCCCCTCTGCCACAGACCCTTCTGCTTCACTTTTTGGCAGATGGTGTGACTCAACATCTTACACTGGTCTGTTTACTCCACTGGGCCTCCCCCTGGGGACAGGAGGAAGCTGAGGGCTGGGACCTCGTAGAGCAGGGACCCAGCAGTGGTCCTGGAGGTCAGAAGGTGGGCAGGTGGGTAGACGACTTCCCATCCCCCATGAGCTTCCATCAGTCCCCCAACAGCCCCACCGCGGCCTCCCCTCTGCCGATGCCCATCCTGTCTGCCCTTCCTGGCTCCCCGTGCCCTGCAAACTGCAGGCTGACGCCCTTCCTCTCTCCACCAGCCACTCAGGACTCGAATGTCCAGCCACAGCATGAAGGATGGCTGCATGTACGGCCAGCCCCTGAGGGGTAGGCTGAGCACACTCACACGCTGCCCGGCCTGGGGAAGGGGTGTGAGCAGCGCCAGCCACAGCCCTGGATCGCACCGTCCCCAGCGCACACTGAGTCCTGTGGGCCCAGCGCCAAGCCCTCTGTCCTGCTCCTGAGACCGCGTCTCCAGGCTCTGGGGAGCACTCTTCTGGCCCTGCACACACGTCCTCTGACCCGCCTCGGCCCCTGCCCCCATGAGTGATGGCCATCTCTGCCCAGCAGCGCCAGGCCTGGCACAACCTCCAACCTCTGCTTCTGCAGGGGCCAAGCTCGGCTGCTGTCTACAGAGTGGTCGACGAGGGTCTGAGCACCAGGCCATGGCCGTACCCACACTGCGGGGGACCCCGGGCCCGCACCCCTCCCCGTCGCTCGCATTCTCCCTGGGCTGCATATCAGCAGTCCTGGCTTCCCAGCACCTGACGCCCACCCCCACACTAGCACCAGGACTTGGCCCGCTCTGGGCACAGGGAGGCTCAGGTGCCCCTCCTCCCTGGGAAGGGGGCGGGGCAGCCTGGGCAGGGAGCAGCAGAGGACCATGCCAGAACACAGGTGGACAGGGGATGGCGACCCCCCAACCTAAAACCTCACTCCAGTGAGTCCCCCAGCCCTCCAGCCCCAAGGCCACCAAGCCCAGAACTTACACATCTGTCTCATCCCACAGGATACAGGTCTGGTTGGTGGTGCCCTGGGAGAGAAGAGGGGAGTCAGGGCCACTGCCCCCTCCAGAGGGCCACTGCCTGATCCACCTGAGGGTGTGCTGGGCATCCTGCCCGTGAGGTTACCCAACAGACTGCGTTTCACAGGGAAGAAGCTGAGACCCAGAGCAGAGATGGGACTGGCCCAAGGTCGCTGTGTCTGGCTTGGCCCCACCTACCCACCCAGTGTGGCTTTGGACAGCTGGCTCCCTTGAACCCAGGTCAGGTGCTCAGTCCTTACCCAGCCCTTTCTGTTGATCATTTGATAAGGGAACGAAGGCAGAGAGAGGCTGAGCAGACCCCAGTGTCACACAGCTGGAAAGGACAGGGCTGAGCTCTCCCATGGCTTCCCACAGTCCCGGCCTGGGGCTTGTGGCTGACACTGCCCTATCCTGTGTGGGTGACCTGGGTGACCTGACCCCGGGGTCCTGGCCCTCAGCCCATCCAGAACAGGCCATGGGGCAGCAGGAGCTCTGATCCTACGCCCCTGGGGCCTGGGTCTCCCTGAAGTCACAGCTGCTCTTCTGGGGCCAGGCACCCCACGGCTCCACCAGGGAGGCAGGGCCTGCCTGTCACCCAGCACAGCCGCTGGAACCCAGTGCCATCCCAGGTGCCCAGGGAGGAGGTTCTCGGCCTGGGAACTGCAGAGGCCCTCCTGCAGGGCAAGGCCTGCCGTCTGCCCCGAGGCTCCCGCGCAGGAGGCTCCCGCGCAAGCACCCCTCACTCTTCCCAGCTCAAGGGCACCCTCAACATGGAGGGGAGTGGGCTTTCCAGGGGAGTCAGGAACCAGGGAAGAGGGGGCTGGGCCCCACCACAGCCCCCAGCTGTGGCTGACACCTCAGAGCAGCTTTCTGGAGAGGCGAGAGTTCGATTTCAGCACCCCCGTCCAGCTGTGGTGCCACCCCGGGCAAGTCGCCACACCTCTGGGCCACAGTGTCCCCAGCTGCACTGGGTAATCGCAGCTCACTCTCAGGTCAAGACCCAAGAAACCTGAGCGCAGACGTGCAGGGTGAGAGTGGCATGCGGGGCGGGGCACTCACGTTGTACATGTGGGCAAACTCGATCTCTAAGGGTGTGAGCAGGGAGCGAGGCGGGGGCTTCACGGTCACCGAGATGACCTTGGAGTTCAGGACTGTGGTGTTCCTGGTGGGAAGCAGCAGACTGGTCTGTAGCCCGGCCTCCCCAGGAGCTGGCCCCACCACCCCTGCTCCGGGCCTCTGCCCTCCTGGCCCCTCGAGGCCAGCCCACCCACCCAAGGCTCCCTCACGCCTCCAGTGGAGGGCTCATCCACCCCACCTACCCACCTCTGCAGGGCCAGGAAGCTGCCCAGGTTCCGGTACAGCACGGTGCCCACCACGAACACGGAGGTGTCGTCGGCCTCTGGAAGGAAGCACACGGTCACCCACCCATTCTGCCTGCTGCCCTGGGCCCGCTGCCCTGCCCATCTGCAGGCCCTGCCGAGGGAGGCCCTTCCACCCAGAACAGCTCTGGCTGGGACCTGGGGCAACTGCCTGGGTCCCCTGTGGCAGAGGGAGAGCTGCGCCCTCCTGGAGTGACACCGAGGGCTGCAGGGCAGGCAGGACTCGCTTCTCCCCCGGGAATGGGGACCCTTGCCCCCACAAGTCCAGCTAGTCCCCCCCGCAGAGAGCTGGTCCACCAGTCACTTAGCTCAGCCGGTGACCCCCAGGCACTGTCCCCCTGTAGGGGGATGGACTCCAGAGCACCAGGAAGTCACAGGGAAGCAGCCCTGCCCCTCGGGGCAGGGAGCTGGGCCCCAGAGGGACTGCTCAGGTGAACTCTGGGGCCTGAGTTCCCTAGCAGCCCCTGCCCTGGGGGCCCTCACCTGCCAGCCCTGTGGAGAAGACGCTCTTGGACACAGTCACCCTGTCCTCGGGCACCTTGGCCCAGTCTCCTGTGGCCCGCCAGCCCTTCATGGGGAAGCTGATGTCCGAGGCACTGCTGGCTGGAAGCTTGTGGATGCTGAGGACTGGGGCAGGGCAAGGGGACAGGACAGACAGAAGGTCACATGGCCAGGAGCCTCGGCCTGGGGAGCAGGACAATGGCACAGAGATGCCCAGGGCTCTGGGAGCATGGGTCATCGTCCAGCTGCCACCTGCCAGTCCCTGCTGCAGCCCTGGGCACAGGAGCTGCAGATTCCAGCCCCACACACGCTGGCAGCACACGGCTCCGCACTCTCTGGCGGGAAAGCCCCCATGGGGTCACAGACGGGGAGCAGAAGGGGCAGCAGGTATGGCCAGAGCCCCAGAGAGTAAGAACCAAGAGGGGACCCTGCCCAGACTCTGTCCCCATGGAGGATCCACAGGGAGCCAGGTGCCACGCGCCCCTGCCTCCCTCCTGGGACGTGGCCCACTAGCCCCAAGTCTGAGACCTGCCCTCCTGCCCTGAGTCCACTGTGCAGGTGGACACCCCACTCAGGACACTGAGGAAGGCTGCCACAGGCACCCCAGGCCTCAAGAACACAGCCCCGGGGTGCGGCCTCCCACCCGTCACAACCGCGTCCCTTTCATTCCCACGCCCACCCCAGGCAGCCACTGACTGCGCCCTGGTATCCCTGGGCCTGGGCAGTCACACAGATGTGGAACCTCTGGGGCCATCCTAGGGCTCTGGGGCCCCCAAGGCTGCCCCTGCCCTGCCCAGCCCAACCCAGGCCCACCGGGTGCCACTGCTTGGTGGCAGGGAGTGGGCCCTGTCTGCACACCCTGGCTTCACCTCACTGGCTTGGCCTTGCCCTCCTTGGACTTCTGAGGTCACCCTGGGGACAGGACAGCCCACCCCCCGATCCAGAAGGATGCTGCAAGTGAATGACGTCACTCATGTGGCCCCTCCAAGAGCACCTGCCCTGTGCGGGGCACTGGTGTGCAGCCTGAGGGGCAGCAGTGGACAGACAGACCCCTCCTGGGTCAACAGCAGTGGATACGACAGGGCCTGCCGGGCAGTGGGGGAGTCCTCCCATTGGGGCAGCTCTGAGTAGACCTGGTGGCTGAGGAGGGGCACATCCTGGAACAGGGAGGAGGAGGAAGAGGCCCTTGGGCTGGAACCCATGGGTAAGGGCAGAGGGCAGGGCAGTGAGGCCAGGAGGCAGGGTCCAGTCCTGCTGAGGCAGGGAGGAAAAGGGCAAGGGTGCTCGCGGGACCCTTTCAAAGACGGTGCTGTGCAGCAGTGAGCAGCAGGGGAGGCATGCAGGCCAGGGGAGGGGCAGCTTCAAGGTTCTGGCCTGGCCGGAGAGCGGGAGCAGGAGCCCCAGCTTGGTGGACACCCAGGCAGCAGGGCCCTGAGCTGGAGCCAGGGAGGGCCAGGCTGCAGGGGCATGCTGGACCCTTGACCTGGACCTGCAGACCCTGTGTGGTTTTAAGGCCTTGAGGAGGTGAGTCACAGGCACGAGAGAGCGTGGGGCAGGAAGGCCTGGAGCCTGGACCCCACCTGTTCAGGTGGGACGGGGACCAGCCAGGGAGGAGTGGACAGTCCAGAGTGGGAGGTGGGAGGGCTGGTTTGATGTCCAGTGGAGAAGGGGGAGAGGAAATGAGGAGGGGAGGTGGCCAGGAGTCAGAAGCCAGGAGCTGCCCAGAACACAGTAGGCACCAAGCTGACCAAAGGGTCTTTTTGCTTGTTTTGGTACCAGGGGTTGAACCCAGGGTGCTTAACCACGGAGCCACACCCCAGCCCTTGTTGTTTTCATTCTGAGACGGGGCCTTGCTGAGATGCTCAGGGCCTCACCAAGTTGCTGAGGCTGGCTTTGAACTTGCAATCCTCCTGCCTCAGCCCCCGGAGGCAATGGGATCATATATATGTGCCACCATGCCTTGCTGACCACAGGGTTCTGTGGCGGACACCACCAATGGCCCTGATGGAGAGCAGAGGACACACACCTGGCTGGGTGGCTCCTGGTAGGTAGGGGGAGTGGAGAAGGTGAAGGAGGCTGGGGTGGGTGGGCCAAGGCAGAACATCCTCCGTTAGGGCTCCGGTTCTCATGGGCATGCCTGGGTGGGGCCTGGGAGAAGGCACACCATGGAGGGTACGGGGGCAGCACGTGGAGGACAAAGGTCAGGGTGACCGGCAGGTAGGACCTCATGAGAGAAAGCACTGTGGGCCAGAGGGGCCAGCGGTTCTGTGGGCACGGGACTGACCAGGCTGGGAGCCAGGGCCAGTGACGGGGACAGGCAGCTGCAGTGAGCCAGAGGGAAGATGCAGGACTGCCCACAGGAACCGGGACTGACCGGACCAGGGCCTGCCCCCAGGTTAGCGTATGGGGAGCACATGGGTGAAACTGGGTCCCCAAAGGTCCACAGGGTACAAGGAGTTCAGCTACCCCGGGCTCTCCCCTGGGTCCTGGGGTCTGAGCACCTGGATTCCAAGCTGGGAGCAGGTGGAGAGAATGATCTGGAAGGAGCCTTGAGGAGGGAGGAGGGCCTGGCCCGCCCCTCCCAGAGTCCCAGGGCTTTGGGAGGAAGCCAGCCCCTGCCCCTGGAGGGACCAGCTGGGTGGTGCTGGGCCACGGGGTGGTGGTTTCTGCTGATGAGTGGGAGGTCCCAAATGCTCAGGAGATGGGAAGAGGGACAGAAAGGGGTGGGGTGTCTGGGGTCTCAGGACGCATGGGAGGTCCAGGTAATAGTGACTGAGAGGAGGCCAGGGCCTCCCGTGGTGACCAAGGCCTGGCTCCAAATGGCGTAGGCCCGGGGCAGACTGCCAGAGGCAGGTCAGTGACCCTCCAGGGCATGGGCCATGGGGGGCGCCCTGGAGCCAGCACCTCTGTGAAGTGCTGGGCCAGGAGGGGTGAGAGCTCCCTTCCACACCTGTCTCTGGGTGGCCACACAAAAGCCCTGGGCCACCTGTAACTCAGGAAAACACCTCGTGGGAAGCGAAACACCTTGGGATGGTGACGCAGGCTGGGGCCACAGACCGCATTTAACAGGTGGCCTCCCAAGCGCCTGGGCCTCCCCGAGATGACTGAGCTCTGAGGTCCTGAGCTCCACGCAGAGAGCGGACCAGCATTTGCGCCTCCAGCTTAGGAGACGTGGCACCCGCCTGGCCAGGGCAGCTCTGGGGCTGCAGCCAGGACAGCAGCAGGGGCCGGGGGACCCGTGGGCCCTAGCAAAACTCAGCCTCGTCACGCCACTGAAGGTGGGACCCCAGGGAGGGGACACCTCCTCCTGGGTGCTTCTAGATCATAGCTGGGGCCAGTGCTCCCTCCTGGGTCCCCGTGGAGGCTCCCTAACCAGGGCTGGGCAGGCTTGGGACCATGACCTAAGACAGGAAGTCAGGGACTAACTAGAGTGATCTGCGTGTCTGCAGAGACAGCGGCTGCTCATCTCCAGGGCACCCCGCTGGTCTCCGTGGCTCTCCACCTCCTGTCCAGACAGACCCCAGGATCATGCCATGTTTAAAAAGGAAACCGAGGCTCAGCCTTCACCATGGAGCCAGGGAAGTTCAGGCCCCTGACAAGGTGCTCTTGGGGCTGCAGGGCAGAGTGGGGCTGGGGCAGGGGGAGCCGGCCCGGGACCCAGGGCTTCAGGCAAGAGGCTGGCTGTGTGGTCCTGGTGGGACTTGGAACCTCCTAGGGTGCCCATCATCAATCCGATGGTCCCAGAGCTCGGAGACAAAAGCCAGCCCAGAACCGGTTCCCGTCCTGGCCAGGAGGGTCGCAGGGGCTGCCTGGCCACTGCTTCTCTATGTAGGTGGGAGACTGAGGCGGAGGGCCAGCAGGGGGCTGCAGGGCAGGACACAGAGGGCTGGCCGAGTGAGGGCGGCTTACCCAGGTTGTCTGTCACCTGGTACGCATCCCTCAAGTCCTTCATGCGGAAGCCAATGACATCCACAAAGTCCTCCACCAACCGGAAGAGCTCCTTGGCGTTGGGGCCCATCTGGGGAAGGCAGTCAGAGCTAGGGGAGGCACGCGCTCCTGGGGGTGACGCCCCCTCCCTCGGCCTCCCCCTCCCCTGGCTGTTCCTTCTTCTAGGTCCTGCTGGTCATTTGCCAGCACCGTCAGGAAGCAGGGCCAGTGGCCTCTGGCATCCACCCCCACTTGTAGGCAGGATTGCTGGGACCCAGAGGGACTGCTGGACTTCAAGGGGTCCGAGGCTAGGGGTACGTCTCTGGGCCCATGCTAGGTACGGCCTTGGGGGACAGGCGCAGAGGCAGACTCAAGGTCGGCCTGTGAGGACGGAAGGCTAGGTGCTCTTGCCCTGTGAGGAAGACCTGCCACCTCCAGGTCCTCTGGCCACACACCATGAGGTCACCTGGTTCCCGCCTGCCACCAAGCCCACAGGACAAGCTGCTGTCCTTCCCATGAAGAAACTGGCTTCTTCCCAAAGCCATGCACCCACAGGAGGCCCCACCCAGGGCTGGTCTGGGGCCCAGGCGCACAGACTGCCCACACCCTCCATACCAGCTGGGCCTCCTCCCACTTGTCCCGGTTCTCCTCTGCCAGCAGGTTACTGATGATCTGGACAAAATTCTGGAAATACGAAGGGCCAGTGAGAGAGAAGAAGGCACTGGTGTGTGACCAGGACCTGGCCCAAGCTGCCGTCAGGACCAGAGCTCGGCTGGGACCAGGCCTGAGGCTCAATCACAGGTTGGGGGTCACAGTCCCATCCGTGGCCAAGGCTGCGGCTCAGCTCTCCAGCCACCGTCCCAGGCACCCGCCCCCCTGGGTGTCCCCTGAGAGCCCACCTGCACATCCCCAGGGGTGGGGCTGTAGTAGGCCCTCCGGAAGATCTCGGTCATGTTCCTTAGGACATCGATGGTGGACAGCAGGTCCCCACTGTAGCTGGTCCCGTCCTGGGAGATCTCCACCAGTGTCTGGATGACCTCTGAGACCCCCTCCCCGGGCAGCCCACGTTGAGCCTTAGCCAGGTGCTCCCGGGTCTGGGGAGGATGGAGAGGGCCACTGCTGTCATGTCTAGGCAGGTGCCAGGGGCCTCCCATGCCTGGAGGGCCCCTGTAACCCCTGTCTCATGTCCAGAGGGTGGGTGTGTCATGGGGACAGGCAGAGGAAGCCCTGGGCCAGGGCGGCACTCACCATCATCTGGATGTTGCGATAGTCAATGGAGACGCAGCGGATGTAGGTGGGGGGCTCCCAGTAGGCGATGCCCTCCTCGTCCAGCTCACAGCGCCGCAGGATGAGGCCTGGGGAGACCTTCCCCTTCTCAGGTGGACATGCACTGCCCAGCACCGGGGTCCCACGCACAGCTCCCGCAGGAGTGGCTCTGCACCTAACTCTCCACCCCGATATGCAAGGCAGGGCCAGCCCTGTTCCCTTCATGCCACAAACTCTGAGCTGCCATTGAGCACCGCCAGGGGTGCCAGGGACCCGCAGGCACCAATCCTTCCTGGGCCCACTGCAGGGAGCCAGGGCCTCTCCCAGGCTCCTCCCAGTCCAGAGCCCTGGGGAGCACTGGCACCTGGCCCCTGTCTTTCCTCCACAGGGTGCAGGGCCTCGCTGGCCCAGGACACGGGGCAGCTTCGGGGGCTATCTGGCATTACATCAATGGCTTGGGGCAGAGGTCACTGTCTGATGGCAGGTACCCCAGGAGGTCCTCAGAGGAACAGGGAGAGCTGACACACACAAGGAGGTGACAGCCATGTGGGACCGTCACAGCCTGCCATCCAACAGGACCACAGGGTGGCCTGAGGCAGCTCCCTGGCCACTGATGTAGATGGGGACCAAAGCAACAGGCCCTAGGGTGCAGTCACACGCGCGGACAGGCTGAGCAAGGCACCGAGGGGCACTGTGTCCTTCATCTCACTCCTGAGAATCTGCAGTACGCAGCAACAACCAGCGGGGAGGGGAGCAGCAGGCGTGGCCAGCAACCCCTGGCGCCCACTGCCCTCCTTGTCCCCAGGACCCCAACTGCCCTGTGGAGGACCTCCTCAGGCCTCCGTCACAGGTGAGGAGACAGGTTCCGAGAGCCTCAATGCCATTCAGGGAAGAGGGCAGAGGTGAGGCCCCCCCTGAGCCCTGGTTTCCCTGCCTGCTGCCCTCGGCACAGAGACCGCAGGAGAGGCGGCCAATACCAGGGTGCAGCCAAGCCCCTTCCCCACGGAGCCCACCCTGCTTTCCGCACCCTCTCACAGCCCCAGCGGCTCCTCGGGGCCCGCGGGGTTATCAATGCTGGCACTCCCAGAAGCCTTGCTCCTCCCTGCCCTGCAAGCCCCAGTGAGGGTGCTGACTTCACGTGCCTCAGTCTCCCACCTGTAAACGGGCTGAGGTGGTGACCACATGGGGGTGTGGAATCACAAAGGGACCCTCACATTAAGTGCATGGCATGGGTGCTGCCCTGAAAGTGTCCCCACACCGTGGTCCCAAACTCCTGGCCTGTGCTACTGGACATCAGCGTGCACACGGGGCTGCCTGGGCTCTGGGCCTTAGAGTGGAGCCTGGGGGCAACTCTATGGGGGCGTCACAGGAGCCCCCATACCCCTTACCTGTGGCATTGCGTGGACACCGGACTGCAGCCACCTCCCCAGCTGGTGTTTCCTTCCAGACCACAGCTCCAAAGTTGTCCTCGTCACAGATCTCATGTGGCTCTGCCAAGGGGCCAGAGAGAGTGAGGGGCTGGGGACCAGGAAGGGATTGGGAGCTGGCACCCACTGTTCCAACTAGGTCAGCTGCCAGACCCCCCAAGCCTCTCCCCAAAGCCCAAACACGGTGTGGGAGGGGTCTCACCGGGACATCGTTGGGTGCCACACTGCCGGTACTCATCCTGGGGGCCCTGGCAGGCTGCTCCCCCAAAGAAGGGCCCAGAGCAGACACGTTCCCGCCGCTGACTGCCACCACCACACGTGACACTGCAGCTGCCCCAAGAGGCCCAGGCCTGCCACTTGCCGTCCACTGCAAGGGTGGCCAGACAGAGGCGCAGACAGTGGGGATAGGAGGGTCAGGGTCAGGGAGCAACAGGGCACAGGGGCACAAATGGGGCCACAAGGACACAGGGATGAGAACCCCAGGAGCAGGAGCCAGGGGGAGAAAGAAAACCAAGACCAGGGTCCAAGAGGCCGGAGACCAGCAAGACGCCGACCACAGAGCTCCCGCACCACGGGGCACGCGTCCGGCCCACTGACTGAGCACGCACCCCATGGCCACATGCAGGGCCACAGCCACCCGGGGCCTGACCTGGGCACTGCTGCAGGAAGCAGTCCCGCGTCTCCACCCAGTGGCCCTGGCACTCGGCGCCCCCGTAGGAGGGCCCGTTGCACTCGCGCGTGCGCTGCTGCCGGCCCTGGGAGCAGCTGGCCGAGCAGGTGCTCCAGCTGGACCACTCATTCCAGTTTCCGTCCACTGCCCGGCCCAGGGGAGGAAGAAGACAGGAAGCCAGCGTGAACACCCAGCACCCCAGGGCTCCACCGGCACCCCGACCCCACCTGAGCAGCGTGAGGGTCCAGCCTCTGGTCCCACTGAGCCAGGTCTGGGCTCCTGGGATGGGGACGTCCGCCCCTCCGGCCCGCCCTGGGCCCTCCCTCTCACCTACCAGGGCACAGGGCGATGTTGCAGAACTTGGTCTGCTTCTCGGGACCCTCGCAAGGGTTGCCTCCAAACTGGGGGGGCCTGCAGGTGCGCGTGCGGTCCCGGAAGCCGCGGCCGCAGGTGCTGGAGCAAAGGCTCCAGGGTGACCACTCGTCCCAGGCTCCATGCACTGTTGAGGGACAGAAAGGCGCTGCTGCCCTCTGAGTCGGCGGCACCTGCCCTGCTGCCCACTCGCGCCCCACGGCCGCGCCCACCTGGACACACGGCCGAGTTGTTGCACAGCCGCTGCTCGCGCAGGGGCCCGCTGCACTGCGTGCTGTAGGAGGAGGACACGCAGAAGCGGGTGCGGGTCTGCCAGCCCTCGCCACAGGTGCTGGAGCACACGCTCCACGGGGACCACTCCTCCGCCGCCGGGTCACCTGCGGGCCACACCTGCCACATCACAGGACTGCCCAGCCAGCACTGCCCTGTGCCAGACCTGGAGGGCTGCCCAGGAGGAGCTGGGCCGGCTTTCCCACAAGGCCTGGAGCCTGAGGGCTGGCCTGGGCCACCGCCAGGTCCCCAGAGCAATTATCGGAACCTCCCCCACTAGATGGCGGCATTTTGTGGCACAGCAGCCCTGCCCTCTCCAGCTCACCAGTCTGTGGGTACGGGAACCCAAAATGCTGCAGCTCGTCCCCCAGCTCCTCCCGCCGCCGGGCATCCGTGGACCGCAGGGACTGGCTCCGGGAGCTGGTACGCCCAGCAGCTGCGGGGTAGACTCAGGTCAGCACCCCTGCTGGGGTGCCCTGTGTCCTTGGCCTCAGTGGGCTTCTTGCCAGGACTACAGCTGCCTGGCCCCGCTGGGCAGCTGGGAAACCAGGTTCAGAACACTGGCCTGGCGCCAGCGCTCCTCTGGTCACTACGGACCCACAGGACGTGGTGCTGAGGGTCCTGTAGGGCCTGTCTCCCCTGCCTCGCAGCCCCTCTCTCTAAGCCTGTGGGCCTTGCAGGCCTGGGGTCACCTGCAGGATGGCTCCTCTGAGCCGCTGCCACTCCCTCCTTCTCAACATGCCATCTGCTGCCCCCACCCCTGCCCAATACTCAGGGGCCTCCCCAGGCTCCTGAGATGAGCTTGGGTCCCCAGGAGAGTTCATCAAGGGAAAAACAACCCCGAGAATGACAGTCTCATTAGAACTTGATTTAACTTTATGAGGGCAGCTAAAAAATGCATGAGGTCATTAGAGAGCCCTAAGAGAAATGCATCCTGGCTGCTCTGGCTGGGACGGGCTGGCCTGGCCGAGCTCGCTCTAAGGGAGGGAAGACGGGGGACTGCCGCCCAGCTGAGAAGGAAGCCCCATGCAGCCCCACCTAGCTCTCGGGGCCACCCCGGCTCTGGGCTCCCACCTGTACTCAGCCTGGCCTGGCCCTCTCTCTGGGCGAAGATCCGCCCCGTCAAACCACAAACCCATGGGATCCCCCCAGCACGGCCCCTCCTCTTCCCATCCTGGGGCCCTCACCGTGGGGCCAGTTGGCCTCTTCCAGGTCCAACCCACCTCGCACCGCCCCTCAGCAGCCCCCGCCCACCCCACCGCCCACGCACTCACGGCCACAGGCCTTGCGGTTGCACAGACGACCCTCCTCCAGAACCCCCTCGCAGCCGCCGCCCTCGACGCCTGGCGCTGGCAGGCAGGTGCGCGTCCGCGTTTGCAGGCCTCCTCCGCAGTCCCTCGTGCACTCGCCCCACAGGGACCACAGCTTCCAACCGCCTGGGGAAGCAGGGGGCGGGGTCAGAGCCAGGAGGACTGGGGATAGGCCGATGGAGTTGGGAGCGGGCAGCACCCAGGGGAAAGCACCAGCTGCGGCTGGCTGGGAGTGGCAGAAGTGCCCCATGGGGCCTTAGGGGACCTGGTGCCACCCAGCTCCTGGGCACCTTCTGGAGAGCTCAGGTCAGTCCTGGTACCTGGTACTTGGCACAGCCCAGGCGGGTTTGCCGGAGGGTAGTGGTCTCCCACCCACCCCAGGGCTGTCTTAGACACAAGGACCCTGAGAGGCCCAGGGCAGAGAGCTTGCTAAGGCTTGCCTTCCTGCACACCTGGACACCCTCCCAGGCCCTTCATCAATTTCTGGCTCAGGTCCTGCTCCTCGCAGCTTTTGCCTCCTCTGCACAGAGGAGGGCTAGACTTGGCCATTGCCCAAGCCCCACCCAACCCCACGCCGGCCAAGGTCCCACACCAGGGCCCAGCCTGGCAGACCCAAAGACCTATTTAGGACCCAGCAGAACTGACCACCTGCTGAGCTCTGGACACAGGCCTCCAGGCCCCTGGCCCTGCTGACTCCAGTCACCCACTTCAGCCTCTCCTAGGTCTTCCTCCACCCTGGCCCTGGTAGTCCACTGCCTTCACCAGAATGTGTTCCCCCAACAACCAGGCCTGCTGCCCCCGGGGGACCTCAGCCCCTTGGTGGCCCAGGGCTTCTGAGAACACTGAGAGCTGCTTGAAGGGCCAGTGCCGGCAAGCACCAGGAGCAAGGGGCATGAGAGGGCAGCCTCATCTGAGGGCCGAGCATGCAGGCGGCACTGGTGGGCCACGGGAGGCCTCCTGCTGGGGGACCTCCCACTACACAGCTGGGCCTCTGCCATCCCCTGGTCTTCTGGGGATGTCCGGGCCATACACTCCAGAGCAGTAGGGTTAGATGGACTTCAAAAGAGCAATTAACCCTTCACAGGCTGTGCTCAAGCCCAGAGGACAGGGTATCTCTACTGAAGACACCCTGACCTATACCTGTTGAGGAGGAGGCGAGGAGGTTGGTGTTGGAGCCCAGAGACTGCCCCCTGGGGGCACTGAGCCAGACAGCTTGCTCAAGAGAGCACAAGAGGCCCCTCCAGGGACCGAGAACCAGCTGGCCAAGGGCAGAGGACTCTTGGCAGTAGGGAGGGCCTCTGGTGCCTGAGCCTTACCTGTGGCCTAGAGGAGGGAACCTCACCTTGTGGGGTGAGAATAGGGACACGCAGGATGTCCCAAAAGGTGAGCAGCCCCACCACCCAAATGGTCCCTGGGTCATCTCCTGGTCTCATACCGATCACTGCCCAGGATTACAGCCGGCTTCCCAGGATTGACCAGCAGGAGGCTCAACATCAGGAAAGCACTTGGAAATGTCCGAGTGTAAGCACGGCCTTCTGGTCAGAGCTGACCCCTGGGCCCTGGTCTGGTTGTGCACCCTGCAATGCCTGTCTTCTCTGCACCCATGCTTGGGCTGGGCCAGCAGGGGGCACCAGCATGGATGGTGGGAACAAGGCAAGGAATCACGGTCACAGATGGGAGGCTTGCTCTCCTGCTGGGACGCAGGGTGGAGAGGGGCATCTTCTACCCCTGGCTTGATGTGGAAGCTGCTCTCCCCTCAGGGAGCCCACAGCCCCGTGGTCTCCAGAGAAGCAGAGCACTAGAGCTGGAGCCCAGGGGGACCAGTCCTCCTGTCCAGTGCACCAGGCCGTGTCTGCCTGGCAGGACACAGCCAGTGCGCAGGGAAGTGGGGCGGTGCTTCTGAGCCTCTTCTCAGTCTGGGTGGAGTGTCCCTTCTGGAGGGGGGCTGCCCTGCTCCCATTTCTCAGACAACACAGGGGCCACAAGTGAAGGGGTGCCTGTACCTCTCCCCCCAGCTAGGAAGAGGCCACTCAGGGACTGTGCCAAACTGCTGGACTCAGGCCCCACATCCCTGGGATGGGTTGCTTCCCCTCCCATGGGTGGCCCTCCTGGGTGCCCAGTCCCTGGCGGGCAAGCCCAGTGCCAGCACAGAGCCTGCACTCTAGCCCGTCCCCACCAGGCATGCTTCACCCTGTCTGTAGCAGAGGAAACTGGGGCTGGGAGCGGCAGCCTCACACTGGGTGAGGCCAGTCTGCTCCAGCTGGTACCGACTGGGACAGAGGGGGTGGGCACAGGTCTGGGTCCTGAGCAAGAGCTATCAGTGTCTGTGCACCCTGCACTGCCTATCTCATTTCATCTTCAGATAAGGTGGAAGGCCTCAGAAAGCAGGCAGGAGGGCACAGGAGGAGGCAAGCAGAGATGTCCCCCGCCCAGGGCAGAGCCGAGGGCAAGGGGAGGCACAGTGGACAGGACAGGGCGGGAGCTGCCCAGGCTCAGGCCTTAACTCAGGGCAAGCGAAGGAACCAGGTTGAATTCAGATCTTCAACCAGATCAGGTTCCACATCCCACCCCTCCCCACAAGGCCATTTGCCAGGACTGACCAGCCTCAGGAGTCTCACCTGCCATCCCATCCCATTCGTGATTCTAGACAGAGCAGAGGGCCGATTCACGGAGGGCTGGCCTGGCGACCGGGTCCAGCTGGCACATGCAGCTTGTGCCCCTTTGCGCCCAGCCCAGCCCCCATGAGGAATCCTGAGTGGTGTGGAAACTGGCAGTGGGTGGGAGAGAGGGTGTCCAAGCCAGGCTAATCGGAGGATGCCACTCGGTTCCCATGGCAACTGGTGCGCAGCCTTTCAGGATAGACCCAGGTTAGGCCTCAGCTGCCAGAACACCCACTATTTCAGGGCTGGTTACCTTGGTGACCCAGGTGGTGAGGATGTGGAGGGGGAGGGGAGAGGAGAGGTGGGGATCATAAAGAGAGGCTTGGGGACCCTGACACAGAGCATGGACGTCCCTCTGCCCACACTCAGTCCTGTCCCAGCTGGTTATGTTGAGTCTGGATCCAAGTCATAGGCTGTGCCCTGGTCCTGGTCACAGATTGATTCCTGACTCTGGTCACACACGGAGCCTTGATCCTCCTCATAGACTGACCTCTGACCTGAGCATAGGATCCCTGGTCCAACACCACCCCTGAGCCCCAATCCCAGCCACCACTGATCCTAACCTTGGCCGTGTCTCTCCACTAAGGAGCACTCAGGAAGTGTAGCTGCCGTTTTTACCGTCATCTCCTGCTAACGTGTGTCCTCACAAGGCTAACGCTCCACAAATGTTTGCCAGAGTGGGCGCCAGACAGGGAGTTACAGGGAAGGACTCCTGGGGTCCCCTGCCGTGCAGCACACACACAGCACAAAGGCTGTCAGGTCCCGCGGGACGCAAGGGGGCAGCAGAGGAACAGGCAGGGCTGGGGGTGGGCTGCCCCTCCGGCCCCGGAAAGAAGCCGCTATTCTTCCCCAACTCAATGCCCCTCTGTCTGGAAGCCTCATTTCCATCTCATTATGGCGATGAATAGAGCCAATTATCGGCCGCCAGGCAGGCCGGCCACCCAGGGACGAGGGTGCACAGTGAGGGGGCTCGAGTGTCCTTCCCACCCTGGGGACCAGGCCTGAAGGCAGGGGCTCCCCAGATCCTGCGGCCGAAGAGGACTGGGTCGGGGCTCCGCGGGAGTCCTTCCCCCAGCGCGGCCTCTCCAGTCTCCGGGATCCCCTTTGGAGGGGAGGGACGCTGCACTCCCAGCCTCATCCAGCAGAGGGCGCTCGAGCCCCGCAGGTTGTGCAACCCGGGGCTATTGCCCCTGCGGGGCCGGCTGGGGTCTCCTGGCACTCACTGCAAGGTGCCAGAACGGTCCTCTGTCCAGGCTTCCTAGAGGGGCGCCCAGGCGCTGACCCCGGCCATAGGACCCCTCTGAATAAGCACAGGACCACAAGGACAGGAGGCTCCCTGATGCCCCTCCCCCACTTAGCCCCACTCCTGGGCCCTTCATCCCGCGGGCCTGAAATAGCCCACCTTCTGCTGGGCTGGCAGCTCCTCCTCCTGTGGAGCACCTGCTCAGGGAAGGCTCACACAGGTCCCACAAGCAAGTCCTCCCCATTCCCAGCCCACAGAGGGGAACAGGCTCCTGAGCTCCAGCGGCCCACTCCTGCAGGGCTGGGCTTTCTTGCTTCTTTCTCGGGGTCTGGCAGGTGCTCCCAGGTGCTCCTGGTCCTGAGAACAGTGCCCTGATCACTAGTCTGAAAACTCAGTCCATCCTGGACAGTCTTGCTGCTCATCCTGCTCGTCCCCAGGCTCTGGCTGTCCCGTAGCCAACCTGACATCCCTTCTCCTGCCTTTTTCTGGGAAGTGGCACTAAATTTAGGCCATGATCCTCAGCCTGCCTCCAGCCTCGTGGTCAGGGCTGGCCTCTGGGCTGAGACAGGCAAGCACTAAGGGCTGGCAGCTCCCTGTGGACTCTCTGCATGGGCCCACCCTGCTCTTTCCACCTGATGGGCACTGAAGCCTTGTTTTCTAGACTTTTCTAAATTGACAGGCCAAGATGAGGAGCCCAACATCCCTGAGAGTGAAGATCCTGGTGCTTTTCCCAGCCCCACCATCTTCCCAGCACCCACCAAACTCCACCTCAACCCCAACTCCACCCCAGACCTCCTCCCACAGGTCAGGCCAGCTCCCGCCTGCCCTCATGCTGCCCCTCTGGCCTGCAGACCTCAGCGGAGCTCCTGGGAGTGGCACTGTATGGGGGGTCACTAGCCAGGCAGTGCACTGATGAATGGCCCTGGGCAGGGCCAGAGGGAGGGTCAGCTCCAGCCCTGCAGGCCATCGGGTCCCTCACAGGCCTAGCAGAGCACGCATGCGCATGTGTATCCACGTGTCCACACCCCCAGACACCCAGGTCAGCTGAGCCTCCCACCCCTGCCCTGGCCTGTGTGTACACACACACAGGCACACACACACGGGGACGCCCATACGCACGGGGACACACACACTCGCTCCCACCCCCAGGAGGCTGCTTCTTCATTATCCTACATGTCGCTTCTGCAATAAAATTCTTTAATTAAAAACATGAATATTTAAAACAGCCCTTGAGAGAAATGCCCATCTCACCAGAGGCAGAGGGCTGCTGAGAGGTGGAGGGGAAGATGGAGTGACAGGGAGACAGAGCTGGGGGTGGCACCGGGACCCAGGGTGGGTGCAGGGCCTGGCAGCCATGGAGGGGGCCGGGCGTAGAGGGACAGTTGCTCTGGCCTGAGGCATGTTTGTGGAATCTGATGCGTGACGTGGCCATGTGGCATTGGGACGGGCCTGGTGGGGGCAGGGTTGAAAATGGGCCACGCTCGCCCGGGCTGCCCCCGCCTCGCCTGGCCAGGCACCTCGCTGAGGTGGGGCTGCACGGTGGGTGCAGTGAGACAGAGGTCCTGGGCCCGGGGCTCTCTGAGGAGAGCTGGGCAGCTGCTGCGTGGGCTCAGCCCATGTCTTCTGAAGTTACCTGACCTTTCTCCTTCTGCACACAGAGGGCACTCAGTGTAAGCCCAGGTGGCACCCAGGTGTCTCTGCAGCCTACCACTCACTAAGCTGTGTTACTCGGGTCACTGCGCTAACATCTCTGTTGCCCACACGCATTTGCTGAGTACTTGCTGCATGCACCTCGGGGAAGGGCCGTGAGGGTCACAGGCCTCCTCTTAGCACACAGTCAGGGAGGTGCACGACCTGCCCAAGGTGACCTGTGCCATGGAGGAGAGGCAGAGGGGCAGAGGGGCAGAGGGCCATGGAGGGACTGTCACCATGAGACAGCAGGTCAGGGGCCTCACGAGAAGGAGCAAGGCTGCGGGCTCAGAGGGGAAAGCACTCAGCCCTGCGAGGTCCTGGGGCAGGGGGCAGCCTCAAGGGGGAGCCTGTCTCGGGGGGCCGCACGAAGAGGAAGCAGTGGACACTTGGGTGCTTTGGCTCAAGGTGAGCACTGGGCAACGGCTGCGCGATCATCGCGGCTCATTTTCATTCTCATGGCCCAGGAAGCCACAGGGCCTCTCAGGTTCAGGGCATGGGCAGGGACTGTGTGCCACCTGCTTCACACCACCAGAAAGACGGGCAGCCCCTGCACTCCACTCCACACTGCACAAAGAGCCGCACAGAGCCCTGCCGTGTGCACACAGGCTCACTCGCATGCATGAACACCAGGCACAGCAAAATGCATCGCACCCACACATGCAATGTGTGCACACACGTCACATACACACAATGTGCAGTATGAACAGTCACTGCACCATGCACACACATGCTACCACACGTACACACATATGTGGGTGCACATGCCAGACGCATGTGCATGAATACACGCGCAATGCACTGTATGTATACGAACTCCATGCACTGCACACACACGTGCACTGCATGTATGCACACGTGTAACATGCATGTAGCACACTCACAAGGCCATTCATGTGTGAACCTGCATGTGTATAACACCCTACACATGTATGGATGCGTGCTTACATTTGTGAATGCACAGAGCCCACAAGCCTGTCCACTCCTGACCTGTGCACCCACCACATGCTGCATGCACACGTGTGCCAACTCACCAAACAAAAGTGTGTGCTCCCTGCTCCACCCCACCAGAGCCCATCCACACGCTTCCAAACCAGCTCGTGAACAGGATGTACCACACACATGTGCACACCGTGCACTCACACCTCCCCGCCTGCTCTGGGCACCACTAGTCAGCATCCTTTGTCCAAATCTGTGCACACACCCCAGCTGCCCACACTCCATCTCCAACACCCCTGCCTCCAGCCGGTCTCTGCCCCAGGCCTGCCAGGATCTCCGGCCTGGTAACACACAAGTATGCCCATGCCTCCTCGTAACGCTGCTTCTGCTCAGAATCACCTCGCCCCACCTCTCATTCCCGTGGAAATCTAGGCAGAGAGGGCGGTGGGAATGGTTCAGATGTACAAGGCAAGCCAGGGTCAGGCCAGGATTTGAACCCAGGGCCTGGGTTCAAAAGGTACAGTTCAAAAGCCATGCCCCCACCTGGCCCTGTCCTGTACCCCAGCTCTGAGCACAATGCCCCCTCCCAAGATGTCCCACAGGTATTCACCCTCTGTCCCACTCTGACCTCCAGATCTTTCTCCTCGCTGCATCTCCCACCCCTGCTTCCCCACTCCAGCGGATGTCCTCACTCCTGACCAGAACTGTGGAAGCAGTCCAGTCTCTCCTGCCTCTGTGCCCACTTCATCCACAAGTCCCTCAGCTCCACTTGAAGGCCTTCCTCCTGCCCCTGCGACTGGGCCCTGACCAGGGCATCATCAGCCACCTCCTGGATGCCTGTCTGCACCACCTCCTGTCCTAGGCTCCCGCCAGGGAGCCTTTCTGCTTCTCGCAACCCAGGGGTGTCCCCCTTCTGCTACCAGCCCTCCCGGGCCCTTCTCTTCTCAAGATCACATACAAATGCAGGGGGAGGCCTGGCGTCACAGCCTCAGCTCCTGCCACCACGGCTGCCCATGGAAGGGCTCAGGAGTGGAGCCCCAGGCTCCCAGGCACCGGGGTTCCACGGCCACCAGTACCCTCCAGCACCCTCCAGCAGACGCCTGCATCCACCAGGCCAGCCCAGAGAGGTCGCGGCTCCTGCCAGCCAGCTCCACTGCTGAGTACCTCTGGCGACTCCCTGTGTGGCCACTCCCCAACCATTCTACTAAAGACGGGCACTGCCCAGGGGGGGTGTCTGGACGGGACCCTGATGTCCGTCCACCCTGGTTGGCAGAACACCCTGCAGGGTACTCCACACAGCAGATGAAGGAAGAAGGCTCCTTCAGGGAGCTGGGTGACCACGAGTGGCAGGGCAGGACTCATGGCCAGATCTGCTGATGACCTCCAACCCCGTCCTCCTGTGTCCCCACCCAAGCCAGCCGTCAGCCTCTGCGTCCCCGGAGAGCACTGCTCATTCTGCTCCATTCTTCCCGGTTCTGCTTGGCCCACTACCACGCCCACTGTGCCAGGGAAGCTAAGCTGCCCTTGCCAAGGTCACAGTGACCTCCAGCCTGCCCAAATGGAAACTGGTCCACTTTGCTTCCTGGGCCCCAGCCCCCAAGGAGCTGCCTCTGTCCTCCATGGCCCTGGAAGGGCCAGTGCAGCGCACCTCTCCCCGGCCATCCCTGGCCCCCAGCGGGCCGCGCCCTCCGCCTCAGGGAGGCTTCCCTCCCTCTGGGACCCAGGGCCTGGAGCAGGCACGGAGCCGCAGCCCAGAACTAGCTTCCTGTGTAACCCACAACTATTTTATGCCTATGGAGACATGGTCTGAGGAGTCCATGGGCCTCACAGCCCTGGAGAGGCCCTCGATGTCCTTGAGGACCCTTGACCCACAAAGGCCCCTAGACATTGGGCCCCCAGTGGAGCCTCACCCTGAACACAGGCCAGCTCCCACGCAGCCTGCCAAGCCGCAACCCCGGCCCCTGCCCAGCTCAGCCCAGCCTGGCCTCCAGCCCAGGTCCTGGGTGCACAGGGCCTCAGGACACAGGGCAGGCGTGTGCAGGACTGCCCTGTCACCTCACCTTGAGCAACCCTGGCTTCCAGCCCACAGTCGCTCCAGGAGGGCTCCCGCCTCCCCAGGGGAAACCCAGGGGCCAACGCCCCTCAGACCGCCTGGGACCCTCTGCAGCAGGACATGCCAAGCACCCTGCTGTCCCCTCTGCCTGGAATGCTGTTCCCTCACATCCCCCAGTCTGTGAACAGGGTTCACAGCCTAAGTGACCTCCCTGACCTCAAGAAGCTAGCAGCCCGGAGAGCCAGGGTTGCGGGTGGCTGTGCGCCCGCCACTGCCGGAGGAGTGGCTGCTGGCTGCTGGCTCCTGGCCCCTCTCCATCCTGAAGGGGCAGCTCCCAAGGCAGCACTCCTGTGCTGTTCTTGCTGCTGGGTCCCCTACAGCAGGCCATGGGGCAGGGGCACGCCCCCGGCCCGGCAGCATCTCCACAGAGCCCCCTGCCCACTCCATTCACTGTTCCCTGCACCTGGCCCAGCCACCGGCCACAGCAGGCTCGGTCCCTTGAGGTGCCCTTGCTAAGAAAAGGAAAGGATCCTCTCATGGGGAGTTTGATCTCCCCAGCTGGCAGGAAACTCAACCCTGAACGAGACTTGGCCACTGGGAGCCCAGAGAGCCTGTGGTGAACAGCTCAAGGAGGCTTCCTGCTGGGACCAAGGCGCTGCTGGCCACACTGCCCTGGGGGCTGGGCCCGCTTTGCCCTCACCCTTCTGCCCGCAGAGCTGCCTCAGCCTCTCCCTCCGCCACTCACCTGGTGCGCCGTGCCCACCCCTGTCCTGGGTCAGGCTGGTGAGGCAGTTCTCGGGGCCACCCGCCACGCCGTCCCTCAAGCAGACGTCCCCATGGGGGACCAAGGGGCTGGAGGCAGGGTCGCTGGCCTCTCCACCAAGGCAGGCACAGGGGGTCTGCATGATGCCACAGGGATGGGAGCTACGGCTACCGGCCAGACAGGCGTCCAGCCAGCGGCACAGCATCTGGCAGGCGGCCCGGCTGGGGCTGCGGTTGCCCACCACCAGGTACTCCACGGAGAAGTCGTCTCTGGGGCCGGAGGGCCCGGGGCTGTGGTCCTGGGCCGGCTGCTGGAGCTGCATCTGCAGGAACTGCTTGCTGGCCTGCAGGAAGGCGAGCGGCGCCGAGGGGTCACAGAGCCGCAGCACCTCGTCGAAGCTCTCCACACCCAGGTAGGTGCGCGTGGACTCCAGGAAGGAGTCGAATTGGTAGGTGCGGACGCGGCCAGGGCCTCCGCAGGGCGTGGGCGCCTTGGCCACCTTCATGTAGAGAGTGTAGCGCCGGGGGTCCGGGTTGCGCAGGGTCCAGGAGCAGCGAGAGGCGTTGGCTGGAAACACAGCAGCTGCCGAGAAGTAGCCGAAGAACTTGCCCTGCACCAACGTGGTGCACGGCTCGGCCCCGGGCCCTGCGTCCACCCCGGTGGCCCCCCGCGCCCGGCGCCCCAGCAACAGCAGCAGCAGCAGGAGCGGCAGGAGGATCCAGACAGGGCCCGGGGCGGCGGCCTGGCCCCTCATCCTAGCTCGCGGGGCCGCCGGGGTTCCGCGGGCTGGGCAGACAGGCACGGGCCAGGCCTTGACATGCCAGGGTCCGGCTGCAGGCAGGGCCGGGCCGGGGGCAGGGGGCAGGGGGCCGGGAGCCGGGGTGGGGTGAGGACAGGATGGGGCAGAGCCCGGCTTCAGGTGAGAGGGCGGCAATGGCTTCTAAAGTCCAGGGCCCTCACGCCCGCCCATGGCCACCATGGCAGCTGGAAGAGAAAGCAGAGGGGAGCGTGGTGAACCCCGAGGTTGTGGCTCCTGGCCTGCTGGGACCCGCAGGGGCAACACAGCGGCTCCGGCCAGGCACCAAGACTGTGGAGCACACGCTCTGGCTCTGACGCCTTCCAGAACACCTGCTCGGTCCCCTGCCTGTCTACCCCAACTAGGGTGTCCACCTGCAGAGCAGGGGTCCAGCCAGGGAAATGGCGTCCCTCTTCCTCCACCCGCACTGATTAGGGAGGGTGAGCATGCAGCCTAGGCCTCTTGGCTACCCAACTGGGCAGGTCCTGGCGTGGTTCCTATGGCTCTGCTCATGGCCCTCTGGATACCACCAAGAGGAGAGGATGCCCTCTCAGCCCTCTCTACCCTCTCCTCTGTCCTCTGCCCCTCCCTCAATGACCTTCCTCCTGCCTGGGAAGAATCTGCCAACCAACAGGCAGAGAACAGAGGACAGAGGTCATTTTGACCATCTCCACTCAGCAGACCTCGGCCTTGTCTGCAGGCCCAAGTGGCAGCACTGCAGACCCCATAGCGGGAGGCACAGGGCGTGGACGTGAGGGGTCTGACTGGTGCCGTCTGCAATTGCCAGCTGTCTGCTCTGCTGGTTCAGCCCTGTGCCCATGCATGCTCCTGCAGGAAGACCCTCATGCCCTTCATCTCCAGACACAGGACCTAGGGAGGAACAGAGGGACAATGGCCGCCTTGCCACCCCCCCACCCTGTGAGGGTGCACCATGATAAAGACCCCAGGTTCAGAGACAGGCCTAAGCAGCTTCCTCAAGCTGCAGTGAAGGGGGGAAGAGCCACAGCAGAGCCTGGACAGACTCCCAGCACAGGAGAGGACCCGGATGCACCACTGCCCACGTTACAGTGAACAGCAAGCTAGGCACTGCCCAACCCAGATCCACCCAGGCAAGGTCCTTCACTGGCCAACCTCAGTTTCCCACATCCATTCCACCCATCAGCTGAGCCAGTAGGGGAGGGAGGGGGTCATGGTCTGCTGACCCCTTCAAAGGAGGGATGTACTGCTTCCTGCTGCCTGAGCCCAGCTGGCCAGAGACACAAGGTCATCACGGCTCTTCATTCCCTCCTAGTCCTTCTGCAGTGGCCTCCCAAGCACAGTAGGGAGTCCCCAGGTCCACCCATTGAGATTCTGAGCCCCCAGCAGGGATGCTTGAGGCTGGACAATCATCTGGGCAAGCCCTCACATGGGGCCTCAGTTTGCTCCTCTGCGAGATAGAGAGGTCCTCGCGGCTCTCAGCAAGAAGGTAAGAGCAGCCAAGCACAGGAAGTGACATCAACAGGGAGAGGAAGCCTGAGGCCTCTGGGTCACCTGGGGCAGCTCCGGCCCAGCAGGCCCTGTCAGTGGCCCTTGAGGAGGACAGACCTGCACTGCACGCTTCTCAGCCTGCTGGCCTCCGCACATCTGGCAACTCACCCAGTCCCCACTCCCAAAGCCCATCCGCCAGCCTGCCCTACCCACCCTGAGGGGAGGCCCTGGTCAGCCTGCAGAGCCCTCCCACCCTCTCCCCTATCTGTGAAGCTGGGGAGGCCACAGCCAGGGTCCCACAGCCAGCCTCGTCCCCTGTCCCCCATTCCCAACCTTATATAGCTGCCAGCCTTCACCTGAGCCCCACCCAGGGACTGACGCTCCCCTAATGCCCAGTGAGAATCAGGGACCAGCCCCGGCCCCAGCCCCTGGGGGAATGTCAGCAAAGCCAGATGGGAAGACCCAGCCCGGCCCAGCACTGCCCCCTCGTGCCTCTGCGGCTCCACCACAGGTCCATCTCACTCTGCCCCCACTTGCAGTGCAAGGAGGCACAGGCAAGCCTGTTAGTCCTGACCCCCAGTCAGGGTTACCCCAAACCCACTGCATTCTGCCTGGCAGGGGGTCTTGCACAGCCGGGCATGTCAGTGCCGGCCTGGGGCCTCTCCCCACAGCCTCCATGGAAGGCCGTGTCTGGGAGGCACAATGGGGTTGGGAGAGCAGAGCAGACGCAGAGCCAGATGCACGAATCCCAGTCTCCACAGGCCGGTGGCCAGGCACAGGGCCCTCTGGGCCTCCCATACCCTGGGTGAAGAATGGTTGCAGCCTAGAGCAGGTGCTCAGCCTTACAGCCTGGCCACGAGGTGCTGGGCAGGAGGGGCCGGTGACCTTGATCCTTGAGGGCATAGCTGGGTGGGAAGACACGGAAGGACGCACCTCAGGTGCTTGCCGTCCATGACAGCAATCCCAGGGTTCCGCTGCAGATCCCGCTTACAGATGGACACACGAGTCCTCTTTCAGCAGAGCCACACCATGTCCTCTCCCTGTCACTGTCCCAGGACCTGCAAGAGCTGGTTGCGCCTAGGCCCTCCTGCACCCCTGCTGGCCAGTCCCATGTCATGGGCCACCCCGTCCTCTGAGCACCATCAGGGGTATGAGGCCCCCTCAGTGTGGGAGAGGTGGCAGTGACGGACAGCAGCAGAACAGCCTTTAAAAGGACCACCTGGCAGCCCTGGGTTTACCTGTAGGGATGTAAGGGACTGGGGGACAGGAGTGGCCCAGGGAAGGAGGCTGCAGGGATAGGCCCCAGAGCCAGCTGGAGGTAGAGGGCATGGAGGGACATTCCTGGGCGCAGTGGAGTTGGATGATCTGATCTTCACTAGAGGACCCGCTGTCTGTAGGGGACAAAGGAGAGCAGGAGGGAGGGGCCACAGGAAAGGTCCTCGATGAGGCAGGGAGGTGGAGGAGCAGAAGTGTGCCCATGTGTGCCTGTGGGCACGAGCGCGTGAGCACACGTCTGGGTGTGTCCCTGTGTGTGTGCCACACACGTGTGCCTCTGCGGGTCACAGGGCAGGAGGAAAACTTGGGCACTGCTGATCCTCATTGGGGGTCCAGGTGCAGCTGGACCAGAGAGGCAGCCTGGGCAGCAGGAACCTGCCCTGGACAGCCTGGGCCCTCTGCAGCCTCAGTGTGCCCGGCTCTCCTCCCCAGGGCCCAGCAGCACCCCATCCTGAGCTAGTCCACACCGACAGACGGACCTGGGCCCGGGCACTGCATCCCCTCCCCACCCACCCTGGACGGCCAATGGCGTCCCCAGACACCAGCCACAAAAGGCACTCTGTAGTCCTGCGGCTTCCGAACAGTGCCCGCCTGTGTCCTGAGAAGGCTGTGCTGGGGGAGGGGCAGGCGTCCTCAGCTCCGAGGGCTGTCCAGGGGGGTAGGAGGCGGGTGGGCGGCCCTCCCTGCTCAGGGTGCCCATGCATTCCTGTGGGCTTCTGGGCCTCCAATGGCCCAGCAGCTGGTCTCTGGAGGCCTGTGGGTCCTTGTAGGCCCTCTGACATGAGCCCAGGCAACCTGTGTGTGTATCTCAGGGCCCAGAGCCATGAGAAGAGGCCAGATGTCTAGGACAGGCCTCAGGGGCAACAGACCAAGGACGGGGTGCTCAGACAACCTGCCTCCCCAGCCCCCAGGCGCCAGACCCATCCGCCCACCTCGGCCTGGGCAGACCTACAGGACAGCCAGCCTGCGTCAGCAGCACCCAGCTGTACTCTACCCCAGAGGGCAGGGTGGGGGCCAGACCAGTGAGGCATCTCCACTGGGGGACGGGGCTGCCAAGAGGCTTCCCAGATGGGCATGGGAGCCCAGCACGCTCACCATGCCTGCCAGGCCTGGCCTCGCAGCAGGCCACCTTCCTCTGTCCACCGCCTGCCTGGGCACAGGGACCACCCGGGGGACCTGGCTGGAAGCCAGGGTGAGCTTGCCAGGAAGACAGAAAAGCACGGACAGAACATGGGCCACTCTGGGGGTGCACAGCAGGGGCCTGGGCGAGGCTCTGCTCAAGGCACTACAGTCCCGGTGCAGGCCTTCAACCAACCCCACCCACAGAGGGCCACCAGCTGCCACCTCCACCAGTCACGGAAACAAGCCCAGAGAGGCTGAGCATCTCCCCCAGGTAGTCCTGGAGGGAGAGAGAGGCCCCATCACCCCACAGCCCACTCCATCACCCATGACACCTGGGCCCCAGATCGAGCAAGGCCAGGCCTCCTGCACCACATGAGCTTCCTGCAGGCCCGGCCTCCAAAGCCTTTGCCCACACCTCGCCCTCACCCTGCTGCTTCAGGTCCCTGCATATCCTAGGGCAGGTCTAAAATGAGAGGAAGGAAAGTCCTGTCACATAAGAGCTGTCCCCAGAGGGCTGTCTGATGGCAGAGCTTCTGGTGGCACCCTGAGACCTGGACCACTAGGCAGGTCTCCTGGCTCCTGATTCCTCCCACCAAGACCTGCCACAACAACGCCAGGGCTGCAGCCAGACTAACCCTCTGTCCCAAGGAGGTAGGTCAGCCATCCCAAACCAGTGCTCAGATGGAGAACCGAGGCTCCCGGGGCTGCACCTGGGCAGCAGGCCCCACCAGGCCTCTCTCAACACCCAGAGCTCACAGGCTGCGGAAACACAGGAACAGCTGCAGTGGCTGCCGGGACAGAGCTGTGGGTCCTGCAGGTGGGCCCGGTGGGTGTGACTGTGTATGTGCAGGTGTGAGCAAGTGTGTGCAGGTGTGAGGGTGTGAGTGCAAGAGGAGCGTGCAGACACATGCTGCAGTGTGTGTGTGGCCTTGTGCAAGTGTGCACACAGCTGTGTGTGTGCACATGCTCTTGTGCAGGTTTGTGTGTGTGAGAGCAAGTGGCTCGTATGTAGGTGTGCCAGTGAAGCCGTGCATGAGGCTGTGGTGTGCCAGGGGCAAGGGCATGGGCTGTGTGTACATGTGCACATGCTGCAGGGGACAGGAAGACCATCTCATTGCCCTGGGCCAGACACTGGGAAGAGTCCCTGGGGTTGGGGGCTGGGAGCAACACAGAGGCAGGGGAGGGCGCGGGAGTCAGAATCTGCTCCTTGCCATGTTGGTTTGGCGCCACGCCCACATGCCTTTCCCTGGGCAGGCATTGCCAAGCCTTGCCCTCTAGAGCCACCAGGTGGGTCTCTGACAGGGGGGTGGTCTGCAGTCTCAGACCAGTAGGCAGGAGCATCCTACCTCCCATCACAGCAAGGAGAGCTGAGTCTCAGCAGCAAGGCGGCTGGTGCAAAGTCACCAGCCAACAAGCAGGGGGTGAGATGCAGGCCAGGAAGGCCAGCCACTATTCGCAGAGGGGGATGGATATCACAAGGTGAGGCCAGGAGATTTTTGCTGCTCCCTCTGCACTCCACAATGTGCAAGTGTGTTGAAATCAGGCCCGAGGGCCCAGGCCACCTCTGCATGGTCCTGATGAGCCCCCAAAGACCCCTGCCCCCCGCCCTTCTGCCTCTGCCTTCTCTCACTTCATGGACACCTCAACTCCAAATCCTAGCTGAGTCAGCACCCCCAAAAGTGGCCCAGAGCAGGAGCAGTTCTTCAAGCATAGGGGGGCTTCTTGCTGCCTCTGGGCTCCCCAGAATTTGCCTGACTGGGCTAGACGTCATAGTCACCCAACGTGGACCGGGGACTGTGGGAAATAGGCCTGCTGCACTTCCTCTCCGTGCACGTGCTCACAGCTGCACGCCTGATGGAGGCTCAGATTCATCCACACCCCACCAAACAGCACAGGCCTCATGGTGTGGAAGAGGATGCGGATGGGGGTAGGTCCCCAGGGAGGGGGCTGTGGGCATGATGGGTGGGGTGATGGCATCTGTGAAGGTCTGGAGGTGATGGTGGGGAGGTGAGTGTGTGGGTCAGTGGGGGAACAAGTGGGGTATGCTATGGTGAGAGGGTACAACAGGATGGGGGGTGAGGGGCGGGCTCCAGAAATGGGCACGATGGGGCTGCTGCTGATGGACGAGAAGGTGGAGACAGGGAAGGGTGAGCATGAGGGGGAGATGTGTGTGTGCACACTTGTGTTGTGCAAACAGCTGTGCAGAGGACGGAGGGAAGGGGCAGAGGTGGGCACAGGGGTCCACCTAGGCAAGCAGCAGGCCAGGGCCAGGGCCAACACAGGTCCCCAGCGCCCCACCTAGAGGCGGGTCCCCAGGAGCTTGGATTTGTCTAAACCATTAGGCGCACATGTGATCCTGCTAGTGGGGGGCTTAGGTATTCTGAAAGGGCAACAGGAACGGCCAGCAGAGGTGACAGAGCCTGGCTCCTGGTGCTGAACACTTCCCATTACTTTCTCACTTAGCACAAATGAAATAACAAGAGGGGGTGGAGCTTTGTGCTTGTCCAGGGCAATTCCTCACCTTAACCCTGGGAGACAGCTGTCACTGCATGGATAAGAAAGCTGAGGAGCCAAGACCTGAACACTGGCCTCTGCACCATCAGGTCCCAGGGCCGGTCCTGCCTGCAGCAGTGGGCTGGGTGAGGGCTGGCCTGTGCTAGGACATAAATATCCATTGTGTCCCTGGGCCCTCACAGTCTGTGCTACACTCCCTCCTGCTTGGGTGTGGACACGCACACACTAGCATGGGGCAACACGTGCAGGTGTGTGCAGCTCCCTGAGAGCTCCTGTGGCAGATGTCCTTCCTGGGAGCTCACAAGGAGAAGAGCCAGGGCAGCAGTGTGCAGGATTTCACGTTTCTCTTCCTTGTGGGATACTGAGCTTGTGCACTATGCTTGTGTTTATGTTGCACGCTAGTGCACGTGTGTGTGTGGGGGGGGGGGGTCCAAGGTCAGGCCAGGGCTGTATGTGATGCTGTTGTGATGAGTGTGCTTGCTGTTCTTGTGCCGTGCAGAGTGGGTGTGCGAGCCATTCAGGAGGGTGTGCATCCTGGTTCCTTGCTGTTCCCCTGTGATCTGGCTGCCCAAAGGAGGGCCTGCCACGCCCTTGACATCTCCATCAGGCCCAGTCACCAACCCTAAGACCCTTCGAGTGCTTCCTCTCAGCTTCCAGAGCACAGGCCAAGGTCTTCAGGGATCCTAGTATGGCCCCACCCCATGGGGAGCCCCTGGTTCTCCCTATCTTCCTCCTCAACTCTTGCATTCTCCTCACCCCTGCATTCTCCTGAGCTCCAGGTTTTTGGTGGCTGTTCCCTCTGCTCAGAACCTCGGACCCCTTGACACACGCCTTCTGTGGACACCATTTAGCTGCTGCTTCCTCCGCCTCCTGGGGGAGCAGCACCCTGTGCTCCTGCAGCAGCTGTCCTCTACTCCCCAGGCCCTTCAGGCTCTGGGACCCCTTTCCTCCCACTGTCTCAGTATGGGGGGGGGGTGGTCAGGCCTTGTCTACCACAGTATTTCCAATGCAAGTGTGCACACATGGGCAACCAATTAGTGTGTGCCACTTCCTCTGGGCTGTGTCCAAGGGAACCCCAGGCTCTGTGTGTTTACCAGAAATCACAGAACTGACCACTGGTGCAGCTGGAGCCAGGGAGGCCACGCTTTTGGAGGGCAATGAGACAGTGGCTTGCAGGTAGCCAGAAGGAAACAAAACCCTCCAGTTTCAGAATTCCTGGTCGGGGTCCACGTGGTGCAAGCACTGCACTGGGACCTGACCAGGGCTGGCGGTGAGATGTGGTTTCACTACCTCCCGCTGTGTAGGGCGCACACTCGCACAAGACTAAAACCACATGCACACCGGTGTAGAAGTCTGCATGCCCGCACACATCTGCTAACAGCCTGCAGACCCACGGACACGCACGTGCATGCGTAGCACACATATACACGTGCACACAAACACGCACACTTACGCCGGTACAAAGCTGACTCGGGCCAGGTGAGTTTGGGGAGAAACAGTGGTGGGGACTCAGGCTGCGACGCGAGGTGCTTCACTGGCCCTAGCTGCGGGAGCCAGGCATGAGAGAGGTCGGCCGGGGGCTGCCCAAGATGGGGCGGGAGCCGCGGGCAGGCAGCCGAGGAGACGGAAGGGGCGGGCAAGGCTGGCGCGGGCGCGTCGCGCGCGCCCTCTCTCGGCCGTCCGCAGTAGCGCGCCCGGCCCTCCGCCCTCCACCACCGCAGACCCGCGCCGGACGCCTTGGCCTGGAGCCCCGCGGCGTACCCCGGGGACAGGATCTGGCCCCCTCAGGATCGCTCCGGGAGGCGGGGCTAGGCCAGGCGTGCGGGCCCGGACACTAGGGCGCCGCCGGAAGCTGCCCAGGCCCCTGCCGCTCTCCCAGCCTGCCAGGGCCCTCTCCTGCCGGGCCCCGCGGGCTGTATCCGCAGGTGCGGATCTGCCCCAGGACCCGGCCGGCCAGGACGCTGCAGACCCTGCACGCTGCGGACGCAGAACGTAGGATCTCGGAGGAGCGTTAGGGATCGGGGCTGGAAGGGAACCCACAGGGTAATCCGCGACCCATTTCACGGACGCGGCCACCGAGGCCCAAGAGGGGCCGGAGCCTGCAGGCAAGGGAAGGGACTGGAGGGCTCTGCAACTTGGCTGCGTCCCCTCCCCGGCCCAGGATCCTAAGGAGTGCGGCGTGATGCTGAAGGCGACGAATCGCCTCCTTTCCGCCCCCGCGCGGGATCGCGGCGGGGACTAACGCCCTTTCCGGGATCGAAGGCGACAAACTCCCCGCTTGCGCCGCCCTGGCGCATCCCCTGGCCTTGGGGTTCGCCTCCCCGCCACCCGGGCTCCGGGGCTCCCCGGCCGGCTTCCCGTCCCCAGATCCTGGCGCAACAAGTCAGAAAGCAGCGCCGAGCAGCAGCTGACGAGCCGAAAGGGAGGGCACAGAGCCCGACGCGGGGCGCCTGGCGCTCCGGGATCCCCGAACGCGCGCTGTGTCCGCCTCCGGGGACCGGGCGCGGGTGTCGGGCGCGCGGGACTGACTAGCCCGGCGGCCCACACCCGCTCCCAAGGCCCGGATTCTGCACGGGCGGGGGCGGGGGCGCGCGCAGAAGCCCCCGCCCCCTCCTTCGCCTGCTTGACCTTGTGGGGGTACTCAAAGCCCAACCGGGCGGCACCCTGGCGTCCGGACGCAGAGTTTCGTGGCCTCCCGCGGTCCGGGAGGAAACGGCTCCCTCCTCGACCTCCCTTGCTGCCTCCTCCGCTACTATAGGGTCGCAGAGGAAATTAAGGTCCGAGGGTTAGGAGAGACGTTATATCCGCTTTCCAGACCCCAAGCCCCTGATACAGGCTCTTAGATGTGAGAAAGGACCCCAGCCCCCGGTTCTCCCTCCGCCTCCGCCCGCGCGGCTCTCGCTCGGAGGGGGGCGTGTGTTTGTGTCTATGAGAGAGGGCACTGAGGGTCTTCTTGGGTCCCCAGGGTAGGGCAGAAACGCAGACCTCTCAGCCCCCTCCGCAACACTTATGCCTTGAGGCTCCTCTGGGGCGGGAGTGCGCGCCCCCTGCCCACCCACACGCCTTCATGTTTTTCAACTCCTTGGGAGTTGCCGCTAAGGAATCTTCGCCCCAGACCCGGCGGAATGGGACGTGATGGGACCTCGGGGAAGGAAGGCGTGCTAAAGGAGGAGTGGGTTAAGGCTGCTCTCCAGCCCGGGTCTGTGCGCGCCAAGAAACTTGGAAGCCTAAAATTAAAGTGGAAAGGGTAAGGTGCCTAGCAGACCCAAGTCTGAGGTGTCAGGCTGGAGTCTCCCTCCGGGTCGCCCGGGAGTGACCAAGCAGGAGCTGCGGCGGCCAGGCGGAGAGACCAGTGCTCAGAGCCGCAGCCTCCGACAAGCCCTCCCGGCCACCTAGCTTCCCGGCGACTCTCAGCTCCGCCGCCCCCTCCCGAGGCCGGAGGCGTTCTCTGCCTCGTCTAGCCGATCAGGGGAGAGGGTTCCAGGCCAGAGCTCGAGCCCCCAGCCTCCCGGGGAGGGGGCGGGGGCCGTGCTAGTTCCTCGAGGCAGCGGCGCACTGCTCCAAACCGGCGAGGCGACCGCGGAGGGCCGGGCGGCCTCTCCCTGCGGGGGACGCGGACCCGGGAGTGTTCGGCGCCCAGCCCAGCGGCTTCTCGCAGAGAGGGCGCAAGGCCGACCCAAAGTTCAGAGCGGCTTATCCGTGCCGCCCGTCCGACCGAGTAGAAAGCAAGACAAGGAGGGAACGAGCGAGGGCGTTCGCGTGTGTGTTTGTGATGGTGGGGGGCACGAGGATAGCCCTGTATTTGAACTGGGGTGGGGGCAACCTCCCGGGGCTCTCCACCGCCAAAGCCGGGTCTGTGGGTGAGGGCTGTGAGGAGGAGATTGGGGGCTTCTCTGCCTTCCTCTGGCTCAGTGCGGGGCGGGGGGGGGGGATGTGTCGGCCCATGTAATGTATGCAGGGGGCTCTGAGTGATTAGGAAAGGAGGGCCACCCTTGGGGTGTCTCTTCCGAGAATCCCCGATCCTTGTGTGGCTGCGGGGGCCAGATAGGGCTCCCTTAGACCCCTGCTAGCGTCAGTGTGTGAGGGGCACCACGGGAACGCCTTCCCCAGCCTTCCCAGGGTCTGTGCATGTGATGGGGAGGGGGTGCTTTCCCCAGCTCAGCCTGCCAGTCTGGCCGGGCTGTATGTGTGGGTGGGGGGGGGGGTTAAGCAGCACGGAGGAGCCTCTCCCACGTCCAGGGTCGCCCCCTCCTCAGCCTGCCCAATGCGGGCGCGCAGGGACCTGCCAGATTCTGTCGCCGCCGCTGGAGGAGGCAGGAGATGGGGGGAGGGGGTCCAAACTCCCGAGATCCGAGCGCAAACCAGGGATCTACGAAGCCCCAAACCGCGAAGTTGGGAAGTCCGGGCGCCCCCCTCTCTCGATCCCCTCCCACCAGCGCTGCGCCCCCTCCCGCCGCACCCCCAGCCCCCCGCCAAAGCCTTCCTTACCTTCCCCAGCAGCAGCGTCCCCGCCGGTGAGGACTTGATCCGGCGAGTTGCAAATCCCTGGGAGCGCCCCGCGTCCTCCGCGGCCGAGCCCGGCGCCCGACCGAGCGGGGGCTCCTACCGCCGCTGCCGCCCCCGGCCCGCTCCCGGCCTCGCCGAGACGCCCCCTGGAGCGCACCCGCGGGCGCACGCAGGCCCCTCCCCGTCCCCCCGCCTGCCAGAGCCCCCGGGGCGCCAAGAGGGTCCGGATGCCCGCTCTGCGGGCGATGCGGGGCGCGCGGGCCCGGGCCGGGCCAGGACGCGGCGCGGCAGCCTGTGCCGCCGGCTCGCCCGCTCCGCTCGCTCGGCCGGGGCCGCCGCCAACGCCGCGCCCGCCGCCGCCGCCTGCGCCCGCCGCTCCCTCTCCGGCCGCGCCGCCGCTCCGCTCCTCTCGCCTGCCCCGCTCTTCTCGCCTTTTTTCCCCTTCCTGAGGGGGGGGAGCCGAGCCGAGCCGGGGGCGGGGCGGCGCGGGGAGGAGGAGGAGGAGGCCGAGGACCGGGAGAAGGAGGAGGAGAGAGGCGAGAGCTGCTCCCCCGCCCGGCTGCCGGCGCTCCCCAATCTCTCGCTCTCTGAAACTGGATCCCGAATCGGGAGCCAGAGACTGCATTACGGATTACATCAGGCTTTATAGAGCTTCCAGATCACACATTAGAGGGGGAGCGCGAGCGGGGGGCGGGGTGTGGGGGAGGGGAGCAGGGTAACGGGTGTGGGGGGTGAAACGCACACAGGCGCGCACACCTAGGAAGGCGGGCTCCTGCCCCATGCAGCAGGAATGCCAGGAGTTGGGTCTCAGCCCTCGGCCTCTTCCAGGAGCAGGAGTGGCTGCCGTCTGAACGGATGGATGATGGGTGATGGATGGACAGACGGAAGAATGGAGACAAGGAAGTTAGGGGTTGTGCACAAACAATATAGGTGCGTGGGTGGAGGGATGGAGAAAGGGTGAATAAGAGGATGGATGGATGGATGGAATGGATGGATGAATGGACGGTGGGACCGGCGACTGGGAAATCCTGTGGAATTATGGATGGAAGGGTGGAGGGTGGATAGAAGGGAGGACAGAATGCATGGGGCAGGGAGGGGGTTGGAACAGGATTGGGGATAAATGGCTGGGCTGCATAGACGGGTAGTGTCGGTGGACCCATGATGTATGGATAGGTGGAGGAGTGATGGGCAGGGGAGAGTCAGAGGCACAGGCTCAGGACCTGTGGAGAGGAGCAGGTGGGGGAGGCCCCTTGGACTGCTTAGGCTGGGGGGTCCCATCTCCCTTCAGGGGGACTCCTACCCCTGAAGGAGTGCTCAGAGCTGTGAGGGGGCTGGGGACAGAGCCAGAAGGAGGTAGAGTTGGAAGTAAGTGGCCCCGTGGGGCTGTCCCCAGGCACTCCCTCCCTTTCTTTGACTTGGTAACAGTGGGGACATCCCAGTCCCACGTTCAGATTTTGTTTCTCTCAGCTGATGGAGTTAAGTGCCTTTAGCTATTTTTTCTCCCATTTTAAGCCATCCCTGGTCCCTCTCCGGCTTCTGAGACCTTTGACCCGCCACCCTCAGGGGGCCCCTCTAGAATGAAAAGCTGAGTCTTGAAGCAAGAGCTTCAGGGAAGTTGCTTCAAGGTGTTTCTCACCAGAATGCTTCTGCCCCAAGGTCCTTGCTCCCGCCTCACAGGTGCAAGGTCCACTCTGGATGCAGACCCAGTGTCCAGTATTTTCCACACTTACCCTCTTAGCAGGCCACCTGTGCATTGCTGCCCAAATCCAACATCTGACTCAGCTGCTTGCATCTCTCAGCTTCCCTTAGGGTACCACCCCTGTGGCACCAATACACACAACCACCATCACCACTTTCAACCTGAGTTTTGGCATCCACTCCACACTGTCATCCCATGGCCACCAACCTCCAACTAACCCTCTCCAGCAGCCTCACAGCCAGCATCGTCCTCCACTGATCTCCAGAGGAGGAGGGCAACACACATCAACTGGGCACCCTGGCAGATTGCACATCTCACCCCACAGCTCTGTCCACACCAGTTTCCCCTGTAAGGCCAACCAGAGTCCTGAGCTCCAAGGGTGTCCTGAGGGACTGGTCAGAGGGCCACAGAGATCCAAACCAGGTGGCAGTCAGGGAAGGGCAGGGAGGGCCCCCGTCCCAGTCCAAGCCCTTGGGCAGCACCACACTCGCCTCCTCTTCCAGGAAAAGGGCCTTCTTCCCCAGTATCTGACAATGACAGAAAGAGGCAGTGTCCTGGCTGAGCTGCCCTTGTCTCCTTCTCCTTGCTGCAGTAGCAGCCAGTGGCCACCAGAGGGCCTCTGACATCAGGCCAAGAGGCAGCAGGAGCAGGGCTCTGAGTCAGGATCTCAGAAAGGCCCTTCCCTGGCTGGTGGGGGAGGGCAGCAGCCGTCCCTGGGCAGGCTTTGGCATCTGGCTTGAGACTGGGACCCCCACACACTGGGTCATCCAGGGCAGAGCAGTCTCCCTCCCACACTGGGGCTTCTGGGAGGCACATCATTCCTTTCCATGTGGGGACTCCTTGCTGGCTCCCCCTGACTTGCCCCCCCACCCCAGTCTCTGATCCAGAGTCCAGATGTTCCACTTCCCAGAGGTGGAGCAGACTGCAGCTGGTCTACCCCACACTCCTCCCCAAGGAAGGGGTGCCTCAGCTTGGCCCTGAGCACCAGCGGCAGGACCTCCCCGCTAAAGCAGTCAGGGTGACCTGCGGTGCCTCAGTTTCCAACTTGGTACGTAAATGTCTCGACTGCATGGTATTTACAGTTTTCTCCAGCCCGGACACTCCAGGATCCCAGAACTCTAAACCCTGAGATTTGTCTGCAATTTACATAAAGCAGTCCCCCTCCCGACACCTGTTCTAGCCCTGGCTCTATCAGGACCATCCCACACCCAAGTCAGTTTCCTTCCTGCGTCCCGGTTGCCCCTGGAGAAGCCCTTGGGTGCTTAGGATTGATGGTCTCATCAGCTGGACACCAAGTCCTGGAGCTTCCGCACATAGCCCAGAGGGAGCACAGCACTTAGCACCTTCTAAGCACTATCTGTGGCCAGCAATGAAACTGGAGCCATAGCCATAGACTCAGCCGTGACTCCTGACTGGCCACAAGCTGAGCCCTGATCCTGGCTTAACACATTGAGTACTGCACCCGGATCCTGGTTCACGTTGGAACCTTAGTCCTGGTCACACACTGAACCCTAATCCTATGGCAGCTTTATACACAGGCCTCTGGTCCCAAGACTGTGTAGACTCTAAGGTAGCCTCAAAGGATGGGGATCAGAGAAGCATGAGGGGAGCACTGGGAGGCAGGTCTCAGAGCCCCATGTATTTCCAACCGTCTTCACTTAGGACTCTCTCATTCTTAGGGAGGAGGGTTTTGTAAGGTCCTAGGGGAGCATGGTTAGAGCCACACTCGCTGACTCCCAGTCTGGTGGTCCACCCCTTGCATTTAGGAACCCTCGGGTGGGTAGGGGCCCTCTCAGGACTGGGGTCCCACAGTAAATGGGCAGGAGGGGGGCAGGCGGGGATTCTGGTCCTGAACACAGCACGGTCCTCCCAGTTGTCCAGTGGGCTTTGCAAACCCAAGGCTGAAGTACCTTTAGGGACCTGAACACAGGGAGTGCCTGGCTAAGTCACATGCACTGTGATTAATTGTGATGGCCACAAGCCACAGTCAGGACGTGGGACCTGCCATCATGCCACCATTCCACTCTGCCCTCAAGCCCCCAGCCTCTCCCTGGCCCAGCTGCACCCTGGCCATCAGGCTGTCAGGGAGGGACTGTTTGGGGGGAAGTGACACTGAGCTCTCTGTTGACCAGGCCCTCCGGGGTGAGACCGGTGGGCCTGCTCCTCCAGAAGCTTCCCTGGTGGCCTGGCGGGTCCCAGGCACACGGCAGGTACTGCTCTCTCAGCCCAGCCATTAGCAAAGTCAAACATCGTGGGACCCTCCCTGGTCCTTCTGCCCAGCAGCCCCTCCCCTCCAGAGAAGGGTCCCCAACAAGACAAGTGCCAGGGAGTCCCAGGCTCTCACACCAGCAGCTCCAGATCTGAAGCTCCTCAGAGACTGTCCTTGACTGTCCATGTGGCATTCGGGCCAGGTGTGGTCACTGTTGTGTCCAGTGCAGAGCCAGTCAAGGCAAGAGCAGTTTTGAGACGTGTGCTGGCCACTGCCACCAGCCCAGCTTCCAGGCAGGCAGAGGACGCCAGGGCTGGGGGGAGGCCCCCTGCCCCCTCCCCTCCCACCCTGGCCTCTCCTTCCTGGCAAAGCAGGTCATGCCCCTGTGGCTCTGTCCATGGCCTTACCTACGGTGGTGGCACATTGTGGGTCTACTCTGTCCAGTCTGGCGACCACTAGCCACAGTGGCTGCCAAACACTGGAAACATGTCTGTGGCCTGAGGATCTGAATTTTTACTTTCACTGACTCTTAGTTTATTTGAATTGAAATAGCCACATGTGGCTGCTGTATCGGAGAGCACCACTCTGTTGGGCCCCTGCTCCCCTTTTCCAGCTGGGTGATCCAGGCGGGCTTCCTGCCTGCTCTGTGCCTTACCTGCTCCATCTGCAACGGGAACCTCAGGGGAGCAGACGGATGGGCTGGCCCCATGATGAGTGCAGGGGACTGCAGGTCTCCTGTTCTCTGGTGCCACACGCCTGGTGCCTCTGTGGCCACTCCCAGCCCCACGGCTGCCTCTGTGCTTGTACTCACTCAGCCGGCCCACGGAACAGGCCCTTTCTTCCAGACCCCCAGGGCCACAGAGAGCTCCTTCCCATCGTGCCTCAGGAGCCTCTGCCCCACCTGCCTTCAGAGCCAGGGAACGTGGCTTCCCATAGATCCACTGTCTCTGCTTCCTGCCCACCCAGCCCTGAGGGCCCAGACCCTACAGGGACACTGGGCCAGTGGCCAAGGGTGGACCAAGCTTCCAGGTCCCAGGGAGGGCAAGGAGAGGAAAGTGCTTCTAGGGACCCAGCTGGCCCTCAGTAGCCCAGCCCCGTGTCAGCCCCAGGTCCTCTGCCACAGCCTCACGCCAGCTTTCCCTCCCATCTGTTCTGCCCCTCAAGGTTCCTAGAGAAGTGGACTGCCTGCCCCAAATCCTGGGTGGCCGCCTTTTCTCACAGGTCGAGGATCACATGGGGGCACTAGGCCTGGAAAGATCAAGGTCCCTAGGACTCAGGCAGGACACGCGCTTCCATGGGCACCAGGCGTGTGGGCACCCAGAAGAGGGGCTGGCACAGTGCTGGTTCCTGGGTAGGGAGACCATCCAGTCCTCCTTGGACTCCGACGGGCCACGCCTGTGGTGTGGGTAGGACTATTTCCATATGCTTTCTGGGAGAGGACCAGAGACGTGAAGCCTGAGTGCAGGTGGGTAGCCAGGGCAGGCTGCCGGGAGGGAAAGGAGGGAAGGAGCCTTCCTCCACACTGGTTGGGGGGACTCAGGACCAGGTGGCCTGAATCATTTCCCCCACCCTGTTCCTGTGGCCACTGGCAGGCCTGCTTGGCTAACTGCCTTTCACAGACAAGGAGAGCCCAGGCTGCACAGCTATAGGCCCCCAGGCACTGACCCTGCCCAGGACCCAGAGATGCCCAGATTTTCTCCTGGCCATGGTTTCAACTTCTCAGTCCACAGCCGCCTCCCCGGGAGCTGGGGCCACGGCAGGCTCCGACAACCCCAGCAGCTCTGCCTACCCTGGGCACCCTCCTCCACCCCACCCTGCTGCCCCTGGCCGCGGGGGCTGGGAGGGGTGATTTCAGGCTATTTCCAGCCTTGGACCTCACAACTCCCCTGTGTGAGAACCCGGTGTGATCTGCGGGTTTTCCTAACACCATTCGGGGGCTGGGCAGGGGAAATGCAGGTCAGGAGAGGCGAGGTTGCGGCCCCTCACACGTGCCACGGGCTCCTGGGTGGGGGGGTCTCCTTTTCCAGGGGTGGATCCTGAACATGAATGTGCATTCTGACCTTCCCCAGCCCGGTGACTTTGTCCCCAACCTCCCTTTGCCCCCATGGCAGGGACTGAGTAGGGCAGGGCAGGGCTCCATTGCAAAGCCGAAAGAACTGCAGCTCAGAGAGGTGGTATAACCTGCCTGGGGCTGCACAGCCAGGACACAAGCTTGGCCCAGAGCCTGCGGAGTCATGGATGTGTCCCTCAAAGAGGGTCTTCAAAACTGACAGGACAGAAAGGGAGAGGAAGCATGGCAGGGAGGGCCCAGGCCAGAGGCTGCACAGAGGCTTCACAGGGCCTTCCAGCTCGGACCCTCCTGACTGAGTTCCCAGAAGGAGCCCTAATCCCACGTCACCCTCTGGGTCCTGCCCTGACTCTGGTCACATACTGACCCTGACCAAAGACTGAGAGCACTGATTCCTGATAACTGACTAGGCTCCAACTCTGGATGCCGGCCCATCCCCAATCACAGGCTGAGCCCTGACCCTTGTCACACCCTGGGCACTACCCGAGGATGGATGTCCACTGCAGTAAGTCCAACCAGTATTCATTAAGCCTGTACCCTGGCCACCCCAGGGCATCCTCCCCCCTGCCCCTATCATCCGGTCCCTAAAGCAGAGACGTGGTGGGCTTCAGGGTGTGTGCAGACAGCCTCCCCCAGACCCTGCACCTCGTGGGCTCAGTGAGCCCGGGAATGCAGGACGCCAAGCCAGCAGAAGGTGGGGGGATTAGGCGGTTAATAAATGGCACAGTGAAAATCAACAGAGGACGCTCTGGGAGCCAGCGGGAGTGGAGGCCGGAGGTGGGCCTGGCCCCTCGGCAAGCTCACCTGCCCACTCAGGGCTCAACAGGTTCCTGTCCCTCTTGGGCACAGGCCATGCTCTCCCCATCCTGGGCTTCCCTGCTTGGTCCCCCATGAACACCACCATATACCTCATGAACACAGTCAGGCCACACCAAGACCCTGGGCATCCCCTGGAGACCCTCAACACCACCCGGGCCTCCACGCATCCTCCCACGTCCCAGGTCTGACGTTGAGCCCCCCACAGGCCTCACTATCCTTAGCTGTCCCATCTGGGGACACTGGCCTGGGCACCCCAGGACACAACTCCCTCTGGGGGGGGGGGTGTGGACAGAGGGCAGCAGATCTATAGCCTGTCCACCAGGGCTCCTCAGAGGAAGCCTCAGAACCACAAGTTGTGGAGTGACATTCTGGGGGTGAGGAGAGGCCAGATGGTCCTTATGACCTTGAAGCCTCAGAGTACCTGGCTGAGGACAGGGAGCAGGTCAGATCCCTTACCCTGAGCCTCCACGGGAGTTCGCCACCCTGCCCGCCGGGTGGTCACCTCTTCCTTCGTACCCTTCCCAGCAGGGACCTCTCAGTGTGCTGAGGGTGCTGATGCTGATGTCCCCACTGTGTGTAAATGACACCCCACAGGGCTTCATCTGTGCCTCTTGCAGGGACACTGAGGGTATGTTGGGAAAGTGGCTGGCCCAGGGTACCCAGCTTAGGTCCTGGAGCTGGACTTTGAACTTCTGCACCCTATCGCCTGCCCCAGGGGGTTCACCTGCGCCCCGGGCACACGTTCAAAGGAAGGCCACCATCCAGAATCGGCCTACAGTGGTGCGTGTCTGTGGGCTGCAGATCCCAGGAGACTGTGTGCAGAGAGGACCCCATCATAGGGGACACTGGAGATCAGAGTGGGAGTGACTTTCCCATAGATGTGAAGCCCTGGGCGAGAAACCTGGACCTGAGCCAGCCTCCGTGGCTCCCATCCCTTCCCACGGTGACATCCCTCTGCCTTGGCATGTCAAGGACCGGGGCTACACTTAGAGCTTCTTTCTTCGCAAGAAACGCAGGTAGAGGAGGCCAGGTAAGAGGTGGCCCATCAATGGTGGGGACCCTGATCTTCCTGATCACCCCTTCCTCCATTTTGCATCTGTCCCCAGCTGGTCACACGGTAGCAGCAAAGGGACTTTCTGTTTGCACACCTCTTGTTTCTCAGGCATGGGGTGTCTGGAGTGGAGGCTGGGAGGACCTGCCGGAGGCAGGTGCACAGAGGTCACGGGGCAAACTGTGGCCCTCCAGTCATTGTTGAGGTGCCAACCCTCCGACCCTAGGTGTGACCTAGTCTGGAAAGGCGGAAGGGTTGAGATGCTGAAGGTACCGCGGCTGGAGTCTTCACCACAGCAGGTGTGAGGGGCAGAGGCACCTCCGGGGAAGCCTGAGAAGTGTGTGGGCCAGGCCGCCCCAGACCCGTCGGTGTGGAGCAGACCCCCTGTCCCTTTGGAAGGACCCTGCCCCACCTGCGCCTTCCCCTTGGAGTCCCACCTCCAGAGCTGTGGGAAAACCCCCCGGGGACAGCCTGCAGGTGAACACAGGGCCCGTGGTGGCAGCTGGTACCAGTCTTCCTGTCACATCTCCCCATCGTTGGTCAGAAGTAGGTCACCTCGTCTCTGACCAATGGAAGGACACAGCAACATTGCTTCTCTGGCTTAGACCAATCAGGGCTTGTCCCCAGGATGGACGTCCTGTGGAGCAGTCAGCCAGGTGCGAGGGGCTGTGGCACTAGGGGAGCCCCAGCCACCCACTTGCAGAAGGCCAGGGTGCCTGAAGCCCCTTCCCCAGGGGACACGAGGGCTTGACAGGAGTGTCAGGAGCTTCGACATCAAGAAGAGTGGCAGGTTGGGTTTTCCAAAAGCGACTGTGGCAACCCATCCCATGATGCTGACAGAACTCCAGGGAGGGCAGCTTTGGGGCCTGCCGGCCACCAGCATGGGTGGAGGTGACCAGCACACTGACTTTAGGGCCATTAACTGCCACAAAAATTTAATTTCATGAAGATTAAAAACTGCTTTGCACAGAACACTTCCTTAAGAGAATGAAGAGAGACAGACCCAGGGGCGACACCACCAGGACACATCTGATGAAGGACGGGTGTCCAGGACACCCAACAGACCCACGCTGCACCAAGAAAACAGCTCAATCTAAAAACAGACAAAAGACCCGCAGACCCCGGGCCAAGGGTGTACCTGGGAAAATGAGCACAACAGAAAAGGTCGCGGTCGCGTCCCTGGGGAAGGGCGACCTGAGGCCAGCTAGCAGAGTGGCCACCCCAGAACACTGCTGCCCAGAAAGAGCTGCCCAGGAGGCCAGGTGGGCAGCTTCCCACAAACCAGGCCCACAGCAGTGACCCTCCTGACAGGAGGGGAGGGCGGGGTACTCATGAGTACCAAACCCGAAGGCAGCATGGCGTCCCTCAGCAGGGAGCCATGGTCACACAGACATCGGACTGTCCTGGAGAGCTCAAAAGGACCGAGCCACTGAGCCCCGGGACAGGGCTCTGAACTCTGACCGCTGAGCTGTGGAGTGAGCCTGAAACAGGACGCCCTGGGCAGACACCAGGGGAGAGAAGAGCCAGGCGGAGGGGACCCAGGGGACCGGGTGGCAGCGGCAGCAGTCGAGCAGGGCGGTGGCGGGAGGTGCGGGCTCTGTGTACTTTCAGTTCAGTTGCTCTGAGTCTGAATCAGCTTTTTTTTTACAAAGGGGTGTTTGAAAGGCTGATGCTCTGAGCGGCCATGTGGTGAGGAAGGGCCCAGCAGCTGGGGAGGCCAGGCCACCATCTCTGGACCCCAGCTGAGGCCCTCCTGTGGCCATGTGGCCGAGGACTGCTCCACCAGTGAGGCCACCCTGGCCCACGACCCCCGCCCTGAGTCTGGACCCACAGACTCCGAGGACGCGGCACCATGGTTCTCTCAGGCTGTAGGAGCCGGTGGCTTGTTGTGTGGCCCCAAAGGGCGGGGGTGGCAAGAAGCAGGAGGCCCACGGGGCCTGTGGAGGCTTTGTCCTGGGCCTGGGAGACCCTGGGATTGGAACAGGCCCCACTGGGCCAGGAGCCACGGGGCCAGCTAAGAGAGGTGCTGGTTGGGACAACAGTCCTGGTTGGGCTGGGGGCTGAGGCACCAGGATGGCGGCGGAAGGTGCCCTGAGGAAGGTAGAGAAGGGGTGGTGCCACCTCTGTTCTCTCATCTCTCCTGGACACTGGCCTCCCGCAGCCCCTGCGTGCACCTAGGTGTGGCCATAGGACAGGGCCCTCTGAAACCCCCAGGTCTCCCCTTGCTCCCTGCTGCCTCGAGGTGGCAGGGACTCAGATGGAGGAGGCCGGACCTGGGGTGGCAGTGTGATGGGCACAGACTCTGGGAGCCTTGGGGTCTGTGCCTTACCTCGTGGCCCTGGGGTCTGTGCCTTACCCTCGTGGCCCTGGGGTCTGTGCCTTACCTCGTGGCCCTGGGGTCTGTGCCTTACCCTCGTGGCCCTGGGGTCTGTGCCTTACCCTCGTGGCCCTGGGGTCTGTGCCTTACCCTCGTGGCCCTGGGGTCTGTGCCTTACCCTCGTGGCCCTGGGGTCTGTGCCTTACCTCGTGGCCCTGGGGTCGGTGCCTTACCTCGTGGCCCTGGGGTCTGTGCCTTACCCTCGTGGCCCTGGGGTCTGTGCCTTACCTCGTGCTGTTCGTCTCAGCAGTGGGCTGCTGGGAGCTCAGAGCCTGGGGTGGAGGCGAGGAGGCCTGGGTCACTGACAGAGCTGGCACCAGGAGCAGCTTCCAAGTGTGTGCAGCCCCGTGTGCGTGTACACGCATGGGCACGAGTGAGAGCAAGCATGCAGGAACATGCGTGTGGGCACAACGTGTGGGTCTGTCCCTTCTGAGGGTGTGTGTGACTATCTGCTTCAGCAGGCCACAACCCTGGAGCAGCTGAGGGTAGGGACCTACTCCCAGTCTCCTGGCCCCTCCTGCTTGGCACCCCAGCCCAGGGCAGAGACGGGGGCCAGCCTCGGGTTAGAACAGGCCTCAGGTGAGCCTAGCGAGGGAGATGTGGGGACCAAGGCAGACTCCATTGTGGCAACTTTGGGAACTGGTCCCTCCCACTCGGACTGGAGGCTAGGGGTTCCCAAGGCGCTGGGGTCCTTCCCAGCCACCCCATGAGGGGGCTGCTGCCTAGGGACAGATGCTGGGCTCCCCCAGGTGGCCATTGCTGTCACCACGGCTGCTGGGGGCTTGCGTGGGGCCACAGTGACATGGGCGCCAGCTTTAGTCCTGTGGCCCCTGTTCCAGCCCTAGCATGGAGCACCTGGACGGGGCATGAGGCCTGAGCCTGGATCCCAACTGTGTTCCCTCTAAGAAGGATGCACCCCCCAACCCAAGAGGCCACATCCTCCAACTGGAAAGCAGCTCTGTCCTCTCCTCCCAGCCTGTGCCCACCCAAGCTGAGGTCCTCTTGAGGACCTGTGACCTCATCCCTCCCAGGCTTCAGAGCTTCTGTGGCTCCTGGTCCTTCCCGTGAAGCCCAGCTCCTCCACCGGGGTCCTGCCTCCCCAGCTAGCTCTTCCTCCTCCTCTTCCTCCTCCTCCTTGTTCTGCTCTGTGCTTGCTCTGGCACATCCTGTCCTGCCAGTTACCTGGGCCCAGTCGCGGGGGAGGAGGCCCCCATGTCCCTGGGTGAGGGTGACCCCGCCTCAGGGTCTCCACACAACTCTACCTAGTGCCACATTGTGTGGGGGGTCCTGGGGCAGGGTAAGGACTGTAAGGCAGGGTGGGATCCCCACTAGACTGCGGGGTGGCACGGCATCCTCTGTGCCCGGAAGCCAGAGTTCCCACTAGCACAGCCAGCACAGGCCTTGGAGGGAGAGTTGGTGGAGAGAGGGAGGGAGGAGAGGGGAGGAGAGTGGAGACCAGGGAGGGAGGCCCGGGCCTCTGAAAGGACCATGGATTCTTTACAAAGCAGAGGTGCGGCCTGGGCACGGAGCAGTCAAGTTCTCAAGCAAGTGCCCCTGTTCCACAGCCTTTTACTTCCCTCTCTGGCTTCCTCCACCCCGTCCCTCAGCCAAGCTGAGCCACAGGCAGGGCAGCCCACCCAGAGGACCCAGCTGGGCTCTCCCGGAGGACCACAGGGAATTTGCATGTTCATCTGCATACTGTACACATTCCAGTCAAAGGCAGAATCAATCTTCCAGCTTCTGGGGTTGGTTCCTGGAACCGCAGCCCTCCCAAGACCCGGCAAATATGTGGTTGTGGGAGGGGCCTGCGGAGGGGGCACTACTGGGAATGGACCTCACGTGGTGATGATAATGAATAACATTTGCTCGGCACTAAAATTTACATACCTCTTTCAAATACTTCAAATCACTTCATTCTCAAAACCACGCTGGAAAGCAGAGAGGCCTGAGAGGATAATCGGCTCTTAAAGGTGGGGAAACCGAGACTCAGAGAGAGCAAGACAGGGCACAAGGTCACATGGCAAGCAAGTAACTGACAAATCCTCTCCTGTTCTTCTAGACCAACGTGTCTGGTGAGCTGTGCCATCCAGCCACCTGCCCTCACCTGATGGGTAAGATAGCGCCACTGATCGCGGTGATGACTGTGATGGTAGTGATAGTAATATTAGTGATGCTCGTGGTGGGGATGGTGGTTATGTTTAAGGTGGTGGTTATGGCGATAGTGATGGTGGTGGTGATAGTGATGGTGGTTATGGTGGTGATAGTGATGGTGGTAGTGGTAGTGATGGTAGTTATGGTTGATGGTGGTTATAGTTGGTGGTGGTGCTGGTAATGATGACGGAGATGGTGATAGTGGTGGTACATTCGTGGATGGTGATGACAATGGTGACTTTGACAATGTTGAAGAGAATGGTCCTGCCTGGCTTGGATGACTCAGGAAGCCCAGGATGGGAGTTGGTGTGGTGCTTTCCCGGATGTTTCCAGAGCCTGGGTCATCCTTCCTGTTGCCAGCCCACCATCTTCTCCAGTCTGGCACTCTATGAGGGTGGGGTGATTGCTATGCTCTCCGCAATCTTCCATCTAGAGAGCCCCTTCTGGCTGTGCTGACATCTCTCCCAGAGGAATGGGGCATGGACCATGTGGTCCTTCCTTCTGCATCTATCCCAGTGCCAGCTCAGTGCTGGGCTCAGGCTCTGCTGACTTGGCCCCTGTTTGAGGAGCAGCAGATGGAGGAGTCCAGGTATGGAGGTGGGAGGCACCTGGGCAGCAGTCCTTACACCCAGGCTCCCTTACTCTGTAGCCCTCCCCTAGCCTTCTGCAGTGCCGTGGCCCAGGGCCTACTACATCCTCCCTGTCCTCTCTGTGCTCACCTAGAGCTGGACTCAGGGCCTCTGTCTGTCCCTCATTTGCTCTGGCTGCATTCCCACAAGCTCAGCCCAGGTGTGGGTGCACACGTATGTGCACACATGTGTACAAGCACACACACCTGCAGCCAGCAGATTCACATGTACACACTGGCCCAACAGGGTGTGAGGGTGGCCCTGAATCACATGGCCAGGCAAGGTGGAGGGTTCTGGAAGTCTTTTCTGTTGGTCCCGGGTCCTGGTCACTGGGCTGAACCCCACATAGCCTCAAATGCCACTGCATCTCTGAGGGCATCTGTGGGCGTTGCCCAGTCACAACCGTATGCTCCAGGAGGAAGCCATGGTTGTAGGAGGGTTCTTCAGAGAATCAGCTACCTGAGTTCTCTCTGGGAGCCGGGGGAGGGTCAGTGCCATGTCCGTTAAGGGGGCTTTGATGCTATGGCCTTGCCCCAGCTGCCCAAGCCACTTGCAGTGGTTCCAAGAAAATGTCCACTCAAACTGGACATTTTCTTGGAACCAGGATGCCCCTGAGCCCTCCCCTTCAGGGCGCTGTTGCCCCCAGGCGCTGTTGCCCGCCAGGCTCTCCATGGCAACATCCCCCGCCCCTGTGGTGCAGTCCCTAGGTGCCAGTTTCTGTGTCATGTTAGAATGATGTGGAGGAGGAGGTGGGCCACCCAACAGGCTGCCAGGCCGCTCTGCAGCTTGCAGGGGGCTCAGAGGGGCCGTGCTGGCTCAGATCTCCCTGAGTTCACGGGAAGCCTCTCCTGGCCTCAGGACCAGCCTCCCTCCTGCAGCCCCTTCCCTGCTCCTCCCTCACCCAGCCTCCCTTCAAGTAGCGCACAGAGGGTCCCAGCGTCCCGAGACCAGCCACGGCACGGCGCTCGGGCTGCTCCATTGGCTTTCTGCACGTGCCGCGGGTTGGTGGGCTGCACCGCACTCCACTGCAGGATCCTACGCGGTGCTTTGGCCCTAAGTGCCATTCCTGGGCCTCTGAATCCCCAGTTGTTCCATAGAGTCAAGGAGTTGTCCTGTGTCAAACTGAGGACAGGGCCTGCTGTGTGTCTCCCACGGCTGCTGCTCCGCGCCCGCTCCCGCGCCCTGGACGCATTTGGTTGAGATGGTGGACTGGGTCCAGCCAGGGACACAGCACTGGGGTCCTTGCTTTCCTGTCCCCTTGAGTATCCTGGTCCTCAAGCAGATCAGGTAACAGGCAGATGGAGCTCCTCACTCTTTGACTCCCTAGCCCATGTGTGGCACTCAGGCCAGGGTCCCAGGCCAAGTCCCAGGACAGCAACACAGTGGGGGGTCTGTCTGCCAGCGGGGAAGACGTGGTCTCTGGGGACCCCAGTGGTGTGAAGGACACTAGAGGAGCAGACTGGAGTCCACCCTGAGGCAAAGCCAAGGGGGGTCAGGGGCATGTTGGAAATGTGCCCCGTGTAGACAACAGGACAGGCCTGCCATGTCCTGCCGGCCGTGGTCCACTCACCTCTAGGCTGTGAGCCCAGGCATCCGAGCCAGACCCAGGAGACAGGAAGGTGCGCGAGAGAGGACACATGGGTCCCAGGTTGGGAGCCATGTGCAGGTTTCTGTGGCTTCCTGGCTCTGGCACATCATCCTGACCCTCTTCTCCCTGCTCAGGTCTGCTGGTGGACAGGTGGGAGGCCAGTGAGCCTGGCGGCCTGTGCTCTGGCTCAGAGGAGGGGCTTACTGGTAAGTGGTGGAACATTGCCCGCCAGGTTAAATTAGGCGCCTTGAAATTAAAAATACATATTTATTTTAACTGGCCTGTGTGTTCAGAGAGAGATGAAAGGGAGGGGGATGAAATATTACAAATTAGATCATTAAGGAAGCAGAGAGAGCACACACAGGGAGCAGGAGGGGAATCGCGAAGTCCCCACACAGCGCCGTGCAGAGGGCGGAACGGGTTAGAAGCCAAGAGGAGAAACCCACCAAGGCAGGCAGCGGGCAGCCCACCGGCCAGCCTGAGCCCAGGCCGCCGCCCAGGCCTGTGCCATGGCCGCAGGCGGACAGCTGGCGCCCTTTCGGGACTGTGGTGGGATCTCACGACCATGCCATCGGCCGCAGGAGAGCGTCGTGGGAGGCATGGTCAGCACCCACAGTCACAGTTCTGGTGTTCGATGGTGACAAAGTTGTCCCTGCTGGTGATGGGCTGACGCAGGAGGTGCTGGAACTGAGGTCGGGGCTCAGGACAGTGCAGGCGCTGTGCCCAGCGTGGGGACAGTGTGGTGGTGCAGCTGTGCTGCAGGTGTAGCCGTGGGGCTGGGGGACACCATGCATCTGTGAGAAGAGTCCCCAGCTGGCCCTGCAGTCAGGATGCTCCCACTCTGGAGACAAGCCAAGGACCTGTGGGAGGAGGAAGTCATGGCCACCACCTGGGCAGGGCTGACCCCGGAGGACCACACAGCAACAACGCTGGGGGGACCCTGCCCTGGGCCAGGGCCACCATGAGCCAGGTGTGGAGGACAGGGTCTGGGACTTGTCACCCAGGGTCTCTGCAAGGACAGTGTGCCAAGGGTCTTGCGTGTGAGGAGGTGCCGATCTCAGCACACACCCACGCACCCCCAGTATCACACCCACCCTGTGTGCTCCATGCACAGCCTGGAGTGGGGCAGGCAGGCGATGTGGGTCAGCAGCAGGGCTGCGGCTTGTGTGACTCGTCCCCCTGGGCTGACCTCCTTAGGGCCCGTGGCTGCCTGTGACCTACAGGCCCCAGATTTAGATGGCGTGAAGAACAGCAGCTCCCCAAACCCTGAGAAGGTGGGGAAGGTTATTGTCCCCAAAGGAAGAGAACAAGACAGAAGGCACGCCCTGCCCCCACCCCATCCCTGGCCACAGAGGAATGGAAGCCCCAGACAGAGGCCAGGAGCGTGTCTCAGCCCTGCTGATTGGAGGGTGCCCCCCTCGTCCTCAGCCTGCAGCGTGCCGCTCACTCCTGCTCCGGTGACCTCATATGGCCAAGAGGAACACCTGCTTTCCTCAGAGATGGGTGCACAGCTCGCTGAGACCCACACTCGCACTAAGGTTCTGCTGGGCCAGGAAGGGGCCATCTGCCCGCTCCCAGGCTGGATGGGACACCACACGGAGTGCCTCTGCTGCCTTGGCCATGAGAACCGAGGCCACTGAAGGGACCCAGGGCTGTCTGAAGCCCAGCCTGCCCATGGCATGCGAACTCAGGCAAACCACCCTGAAATCTGAGGTCAGAGGTTGAGGGTGGGAGCAGTAACTCCCAGAAATAGGGGGACCAGCGGGGACACTGCTCTGAGCCGGGAAGGACCTGTCCCGATGGAAGGGCCATCGATGCTGTTGCTGGCTTTACCAAGGGAGGTGGCTTGCCTGTTGACGGGTGACAGAGGCTGTGGCACTGTGGTTGTCCCAGGTCCAGGAACGCGTCATGGCACAGGAGCCTGAAGCTGTTGCCCTGAGCTCTGCCCCAGCCGTAGCTCCCTCCCCTGCACTGTGGGCTGGTCTCCCTACGTCCAGTGGGGCCCAGCTCACCCCACGCCCACTCCCAGGGCTTCAGGGTCTGTTGAATCGCAGGGAAAGAAGGGCATTTTGGCATGTGCAGCCCACGGTGTCATGTGTGCACCATGTGACGTGTGGGCTGACTTGCAGGTGTACCTGCACATGCAGTGCCCATGCAACCTGTTGTGTATGTGCCTGTGCCACACATGCGCGTGCTTATGTGTGTAAGTGCACATGAGCACACACGCATGTGCACCATGCACCCCGTGGCTGTGTGTGGGTATGAACGTGTAGGCGTGTGCACACAGGTGCACAGAGCTATATCACGCACATGTGTGTTTGTGGACCCCTTCATGTGTGCCTGGCACATGCATGTAGCCAGGGAAGGAGCAGTGGGAGATCTCGCTATCCTGGAGGCACGGGGGGAGGTGCGGCGAGTGACAGCGAGATCACACAAGGGCCAGGTGTGCTTCCCACAGCGGCAGGAAGAGGTGAGGAGCTGCCTGTGGACGGTAAGATGGCCCAAATGGAGACTGTGAACTGGGCCTGCCAGGTGTTCATTTCCATGACAGTCTCTAGCCCCTGGCCTGGAGTGATCCTCCTCCCCTCGGCAGCCTTCCCAGGCCCCGCCCCTCCCACGCAGGAGCAGGGTGGCTGAGCCAGGCCCACAGCACACAGCTTCCACCGCCTCCCCTGGCCTCTGGCAGAAATCCCTGCCCAGGCCAGCTTACCCACCAAGGGAGGGCCTGACTCAGGTAGATGGAAACGGGCTGTTTGGGCTCCAGGCATCACCAGGGCCAGGCCTGCCTCTTGGCGGTCCTCTGTGCCTTGCCTTAGCTTGATGGGTCCATGATGGCTTACTTCAAGGAGCCGAAGACTTTAGTGTCCTTGGCTTCCCCGTGTCTTACACCTTGTGGCCCAAGATGGCTGCTGGCGCTCCAGCTGGCACGTTCATCTTCAGACGATCACCAGGAAGAGGAAAGGCCCATGCTGCTTTTTAAGGGCACTTCTAGAAGTGTACATACAGCTTCCATGAATTCCACTGGTCAGAAATTAACCACCGGCTGCAAGGCGGCTGGGAAGTGAATTCCTTATTGGGCAGCTTCTCACCAGCTCACGTCCCAGGTGCTGCTCCTGAGTAGGAAGGGGTCCTGGGGGTGGCAAGTTGGGCTGCAGGCAGCACCTCCCAGATTATCACAGCACGGCCTGCCCCAGTGAGAAGGGCTCAGTGGGCTGGTCTCTGTGCCCTATGCCAGGCCAGCTGCTGGGGTAGTGGACTCTGGCATGACCCACTCACTGTCCTACCCTGGTCAACCCACAGTCTGGTGGGGAAGACAAGCTCGGACCCAGGGGAGGCGAGGGACTCAAATGTGAGGAAGCAGGGTTCACTTGGGGTGCTTTAGCGGCCAGGCAAGGTGGAGCAAGATTGGGGTGGCCCCAAGCTTGGCACAGACTTTCTGCAGACCCCCAAAGACTGCCCTTCAACAGCAACCCCAGGTAGGTGGTCCAGAGGAGGAAGGGGTCTGGCAGGAGGGGGCAGAGAATAAAGTGTGCCGGCCCCACAGGTCCAGATGCTGGTGCCTGCCAAGCGCCCACCAGGCCAGCAGGAAAGTGCAGGACCCTGGCCCCCCAGCCTCGGCCCCCGCCTCCCTGGTGAGTCCCAGCCTGGTGGGCCACCAGTGCGACCTGTCTCCTGCTCTCGTGGCCCTGTCCCAGCCCCCACAGAGCTATGGGGCCACTTGCACTCACTGGCCACATGTCAATTAGTTAATTAACATGTTCTCTGCTGCAGCCCAGGAGACGTTCAGGGCAGCCCAGCTTCGCTGCTACACAGGAGCCATCAGCCCCTAGCTTCCAGATAACCAGAAGAGCTGGGACCAGAGAAGCTCCTGCCCCTGACACCCACTCCCATTTGGCATCCCTGGCCACCCCCACCCTCTGCAGACTCTCTCTAGGGGACAGATGTTAGAGGCTGAACCAAGGGCAGAGGAGAGATGGCTGTGCACTGGTCAGGGTCACCATGGGCTTCAAATAGCCCTGGGGTGGATCTCAGCCCTGCTGCCCAGCCCTGTCCACTGTAGGCCCTAAGTCCTCATCCATGGTAAGACATGACAAACAGCTCCACTTCAGAGGATATGCAGATAAATGAGGCCCCAGGCAGAGGCTGGTGGACAGTAGGTGCTCACTAAATCCCAGTGTCTACCTCTCACTTCCTTTGGAGAGCTCCCCGGGTTAATGGGGTATGGGGAACCAGAACACCTTGAGGAAGAGTGTGGAGGGGAGGAGACCAGGAGGAACCGGGGGAGGGGGCTCCCCCAGGAAGGCTCCTGAAGGCCCACCACCCCCAGGTTCCAGGCCTTCCCTGGGTCCAAGGTCCCCAGATCAGTGCAGCACTGATTCCCTTATTGGCTCCTATAAGTCCGCCTGTGGTTTTATGTGTAACTGTCAGCACAGTCAGGGTACAGAAGACTGTCACCACAAAAAGCCACCCCTTGTTATCCAGCCCAGCAGCACCTTCCTGCCCCTCTCCCGAACACACTGTGTCCTGCTGTAGAGAGGCAGAGGCCCCCTCCCGAGGCTGGCTGCTTCTATGCAGCAGAGCCCACTGTCCACCACTCTGTGCAGGTGGTCAGCTCTGTGCCTGCCTCTGAGTCCTGCTCCCGTGTGGTTGTGGCACGATGTGCTCGGCCACTGGCCAGGGTGTGGATGGTGGGCAGTCTTCAGAACTACCAGGGCCTGTGTGCAGGGGTGTGTGAGCATGCTTCTGTTCCACGTGGGTCACGGCCTGGAGTGGGACGTCTGGGTCCCACAGTCTAAGAACCCGCCCACCGGTTGCGGTGGCCACGCCCATCATCCCAGCATCTCTCTCCTTGCCACCCAGATGTCCTCCCGGGAAGGGTGTTTGTCTGGTCTTTTTGTTGCAATGCTAGCAAGCCTCTGCCACAGAGCTGCACCTCAGCCCTTTCCCTGAACGTCTTACTGCTAAATGATGATTGGAAGGCCAAAGCCACCGAGGGTCTTGATCTAGGTTCCCTGAGAGTGCCTGGGAGTCCTCCTCCCTGGAGGGTGCTGCCACTGGGTGTGTGAGTCTGGCCTGTGGTCCTCACCTGTCAGATTGGGCCATCACCCTGTGTCTGTCTGGCCCTGTGGCTTCTGATGACACACAGTCATTTGGCATTGGGATTTTTACCTTTTAAATAATTCAGAATTTTTCTGTGATTTCAAGATCCCGCGTCCCCCACCCTGAACTGGGGGTGAAGGCAGGGGCCCTCTAGCACGGAGCTGTACCTCCAGTCTTTCTTTATTTTCATCTTAAGACAAGGCCCACTAAGTTGCTGAGGCTGGTCTCAAACTAGCAGTCCTCCTGTCTCAGTCTCCCAAGCAGCTGGGAGGACAGGTGTGTGTCACCTTGACCAACACTGCTGTCTCTAGTTTTTGGCAGCTTGATTTCAATGTGTCTGAGAATGAATTTCTTTGGATTAAATTCCTTGGAATTTGCTGGCATTCTTGAATTTCTGTGTGTGTATATTTTACTAAATTTGCGAAGTTTCAACCACAATTTCAATCACACAAAATATTTTTTTCCTCCGTCACACTCTTTTCTTGTCCTTCTGGGACTCTGACTTCTGAAGGTGAGATCTCCGGATGTGGTCCCGCAGGGCCAGCAGCTGTTTTCTTCTCTTACCCTTCTTCCTGTTGCTCATGTTGGGTACTTTCTGTCCACCACTACTCATGTTCAATAGTTTGTTCCTTCTCCTGTCTCCATCCTGCAATTGGTCTTGTACCACAAGTATTTTTATTTTTGTTGTATATTTCTCAGTTGCCACGTTTCCGCTCTTCCCTGACCCTCCCCATCTCCCCTTTCTGAGACTTCCTATGCTTCCATTTATTTCAAGAATGTTTGATGTTACTTGTTGGGGCATTTTTATGACAGCCTCTTCCAAGTCTTTGTTTGGATCCTAACCTTTGTGTTGGGTCAGTTGGCTTCCCTTTACTGTTTTGTTCTGGGAAAACCGCAAATTGTCCTTTCCTGTTCTTCACATGCCAGGTCATTTTGGATTAGATCCTAAAAAGTTTGAGTATTATTTTGTATGGTTCTGGATCTGGTCTAGACCTAGGGAGTTGGAGACCCTCTTGTTTTTAGCACTAATGGACCCAGTCAGGTCGTGGCTGACCATTCTGACCAGTCTTTGGGGTGGTTCTCTGTCAGGCCAAAGCTGTTAAGTGCCTTGCAGATCTTTCCTGTGTGTGAGCACTCTGTGGCCATTCTGGCACTCAAGCAGTGTCTGCCCGCTGGATGATACCCCAAGTGGGTAGTATGTGGTTTAGGGTCCATGCATGCCAGCTTGGGGTTGATCTTGGGCAATCCAAAGCAGCTTTATGGACCACCTCCAGAGCTCCCTCTCTGGTTCTCCCTGACACTTTGTGTTCCCCAGGGCCTGAAGGGGGTCTTCATTAAGACATTCTGCTGAGCACTTCCTAAGACTGTCCCCTTATCTGGGACCAATTGGAGCAAAGAAACTCCAAATGAAAGAGGGGAAGGCTTCAGGGTCAGCCCACTCCCTGAGAGCCCAGGCCTGTCCTTGCAGGAGAAACATCCTCTTCCTTGGTCCTCTGAGGGGCAATGGGCCCTGTTGCCACCGCCACAGCAGCAGACTGCCCAAGGGCTGGGGTGTGACACACCAGAGAAAAGAAAACAGGAAATTGTCCCTTCCTCTCAGTGTTGGGAGCCTCTCTCTGGCTCTTTGGGCCAGGGTTACGGCTGGGGTCCCTTCTGGTTCTCTCCCAGGACCAGTGCCCATGTCCAGGCTGCAGGTGGCCTGAGCCCAGGCCTGAGGACCCCAGAGGTGGAGGCACACACCTCTGGGGCACGCATCACCTTCCAGCCCTTTTCCCAGTCCACACTCTCTATCTGCTGTCCCAGCCCTCAGCACCTGCTCCCTCCCTTCTCCCCACACTTCAAAGCCTTGCTCAGTGGGCAGGGAGGGGTGTGCTGGCCTCGGTGACCTGGACCTGCAGCCCCAGTATTTAACCAAGAGCGCCCCTCCTCTCTGCCTCAACAATCCAGGGGCACCCACCAACTCCAAATGGAAGAAAGCCAAGGGGCAGAGCCCACCCCCTGCCAGCCCGTCTCCAGCAGCAGGAGTGTCCTGCTCTCCGCCCATGGACACCGTCTGAGGGTGGCCCCCATCCCGGCCACCACTCAGGCGGGGCTGGAGATCAGCTCTGCTCTCGGCCTAGCCTGTTCTTGCCTCCTGCCCACTGCAAGCCCAGCGCTGTAGCCAGGTCAGTCTCTGCCAGGCTCCACCCCCAGAAACCTTAGCCAGGGTGGCAGTGAGGGTGGGGTCCAGGCGGGTCCCCTCGGGATGCCATGGCTGGTGTGCTGTGAGGTACCCACCCCACAGATGGAGACTCCGAGGACCACCCAGACCTAGGACATCCTGGTGATGTGGTTAGGAAAGCTCCCTGTGGGGACACCCACTGGCAGGGCCAGGGGCCTTGGGGACATCAAGCTCATCCCTGCTGCCTGCCTGAGCACCGCAGCTCAGGCCCAGGGCCAGCAAGGTGACTTTTGACCCATGTCTCAGAGGTCTCCGTCCTTGTGCCCCTGGAGTCCCATGGCCTCTCCTGCCCCTGCCCCTGCCCCTGCCTGCCCACACCCTCTGCCATCTCACCCACTGACTTCCAGGTCTCCTTGACCCAGTTCAGCATGGCCTGTCCCCCTTCCCCGCCTGATGGCCCTGTTCCCACCTCCTAGGTGTGGCCACACCTCAGCATCGCTGTGCATCTGTGCTGTCCACACCAGCCCTTCCTCAGGTCCCCCACTGCTTGCCTGCAGTGACACTCCAGGCTGAAAGAGGACTGGCCTAGAGAACCCAGGCCCTGGGCTTCCAGCAGCCCAAGGGGGGTCAGCTGGAGAGGTCTGCAGGTCAGTGGCTGGCCATAGCCCCGTTCCTTGCTGAAGCCTCAGTCTCCCCATCGTAAGAGGAGGTGCCATGCTGTGTCATGAAGGCCTGTTCCGGAACACTCCACGCAGTGTCCCAGCGCCCACTGCAGCTCCACAGCACAGCTGCACAGGGCACACGAGGCCCAAGGCAGAGAGAGGAGTTGGCCAGCAGCATGGTGTGGGCCTGGGAAGAGGAGGGGCCAGAGGCCTGGCCACAGGCAAGGGAAGCAGGCTGTCACACCCCGAGCTCTCTGTCCCTGGCAGCCAAGGTCCCACGATGAGGCCCCTCTGAGGGTGTGGTGACTGCCCGCTGGCCCAACAGCCTCGGGGTGGAGCAGGTCCTGGGGCCAGGTCCACACAGGCAGGGCTGCAGGGACAGTGCAGAGGGCAGGGTCAGGCTTGGATGTCATTAGGGGAGCACTGGCGCCCCAGCACAGTAGCTGGTCCCAGGAGCTGATGGCTTGGTGCTCCACGGCAGCCCTTCCCCAGGCTCTTTTTGCCCCACCCATGCCCCGGATGCACCCTGTTCAGCCCCAACGCCCTGCCAGCTCAGGGACCCACTCTGCTGGCAGAAATCAGAGAGCCCAAGCATTGCTTCCTGAAGCTGGGGGCGAGATGTGAGGCGCTGAGGCCACCCCAGGACACATGGCTCATGCCCCGGATTCCTTAGGGTTGATGGGGCCCTGCACAGTCTTGGGCCCCACATGTACCTCGAAACCCTTAGCTTCCCAAGCTGCCCTCTGCACAGAGCTCATCAGAGCCAAGCTGTGAGGAGGTCCATTCAGAGAATAAGACCCAACTCAAACCTGTCCAAGCAGAAGGAGCAAGGGGCCCCGGTAAACCTCCGAAACAACCAGTTTCAAGTCTGGATCTACCCAGGAGCTCATGGGATGTTGCTTGTCCCATCTCACCCACCCCTCAGCTCTCAGTGCCCACCTGGCAGCCAACAAGCTAGTGTCCCCTGTCTTCAAAACTTGAGTCCATGGAGGCAGTAGCCCCACCAGATGAGAAGGTATAAAACGTCTAGGACCCTCACCAGACTACGGAGCGTCAGGAAAGTTCCCCCTAAGTTACACAGAATGGGGTCCCCATGGGAGGGAGCCGTTCTGCTGGGAGAACCTTAGATTCTAAGGTGGACATTTTCCTGATGAATGCTTATTGGGAAAACTGATTGGACAGCTCTCAGGCAAAGGGAGACACAAATGAGGTCCTGTGGCCCCAGAAACCTCCACTGACTGGGTGGAGTCTAGGGAGCTGGGACAACCCTGCAGACCAGAGCCACTGGGGGCTGGGGTTCCAGACACCACCCAGTCCTGGTCAAGGCTGCCCTGGGGTCGGGGAAGCTCCTTTACCAAAGGCCATGTCCAGAGAGGCTGGCACCTCTCTATACGGAGGCAGCTGGGAGCGGGCCATGTGCTAGGGAACAAGCTCCCAAGCTTCACAGTTCTCTGAGCAGGGCCCTGCTTGTCTCTCCACCCGAGGGCCGTGTCCTCTGTGGCATGGACGGGCAGCAGCAGAGCTCAGGGCAAAGTGGAGGACAGGATGTAACCAGGAGGTGAGCAGGCTCCCTGGGGGGCACTGGGCAGAGTCACACAGGTGGGCCCAGCCCCTCGGCAGAGGCAGAGTCCTCCCAACAGCCCGAGGTGTGCAGGAGAGCCACCCCAGGCACACCTGGATGGGACACTTCACCCAGGCAGATCCCCAGGGCAGGACCTGAGGACGGACCCCATCTGGGGTCTCAGGATCATAGGAGCCCTTCCTACCCCTGGTCACTCTGAGCCCTGACCCTGGTCACTCTAAGCCCTGACTCTGGTCACTCTGAGCCCTGACCCTGGTCACACTGAGCCCTGATCCTGGGCACACTCTGAGACCTGATCCTGGTCACTCTGAGCCCTGACCTCACTGCACACACCACTGGCACAGGCCTTGGCCTCAAGGGCCTGGCTCTGAGAAGCAGAGGTCCACAGTGTGGCCACTGGGCTCACACGTGGCAGGGTACGGCCTGGGCCTCCACAGTGGTCCCCACACTGTCCTGGGTCCAGCTCCATCCTGGGCCGGTGCCCTGCCCCGCCCACCTACCCGTGCTCTGCTCCCGCTGGAAGGCCGGGCAGAGTGACTCAGCAGGCTCCTCCTAGCTTTATTTTTGTCTCCATGGAGCCCTATAAATACAGCCACGGTGGCCAGATCCTGTCAATATCCCCACGTCTCCGCCCCTGCTGCTGGCCCGATGCCAGGGGGTGGTGTGGAGCCAGGTCAGGGTGGACCTGAGGCAGAGGCCAGGTGCTCCTGGGAGGCAGAGAGCCTCAGCCTGGACCCACTGGTGACCTGCACCCTTGGTGCCCTTGGCGCCCTTGGTTACAGAGCAAAGCACAAGTCACGCATTTCCGCGTGCTGGAGATGCCACGTCTTCCTGCCTGAGAAGTGAGGGGAGCATCCAGGTGTGTGTGGTCCAGCCCCCACCATGTCCTCTTCGGAAGGGGCGGGCTTTGCTGGTGTCCTGGCTGCTCCCAGTGCAGAGCTGCGTGGATGACATGAATGACGAGCCCAAGGGCTTGGGGTGGAGGGGCGGCGGGGGTGGGGCACTGCAGTTCATCACAGTACTTCCTGCCCTCCATGGCCTGGCCCCAGGACAAGGCAGGGACAGTGCCCAGCCACCTGTGGACCAGAGGCCTCCCACACCTGTCAGGCACAGGAGGATGGCGACCCTGGAGAGGCTGGCAGAGGCCCTGCAGTGGGACCCAGCCCTCGCAGCCCTGGTGCCTGTGCCAAGCCCACATGTGCAGTCTCAGGGGCCGATTCCCCTACCAGGAGCTGAGCCCCGAGAGATGGAGCCACTGGCTCAGGTTGCATGGTGAGGAGGCTGGGCCCTGTACCCAGGCCTCCTCCACCCCCTGAGGACAAGGCTCCAGCACCCCTGAAGCCACAGCTGGCCTGGGGCCAATGCGGTCACTCAGCATAGGCCAGATGCTGTCACGCTGGGTGCTCCTGAGCCTCTGCCCACGAGGCTGGGCAGCCTCCCTCCTGGCCCCTTGTGCCCTCTACCCGCCTGGGAATCAGCAGACACAGGTCTCTGTGCTAGAAGATGGCACCTCGCCAACACCTCCAGGTGGGTCACACCCTCAAGTCCTAGGTGAGGGATGGAGGGGAGGTTGGGGTGCGCTGGTGCGCTTGTAAAGCCGAAAGGGTGGGAGGTCAGGAGCCAGGGAACAAGAAGGAGGCACCAAAAGGAGGTTTGCTAGGGGTGCTCCTGGGTGAGGTGTGCCGTCTGCAAGAGGGTGGGGCGGAGAAGTCGGGTGGGAAAGGCAGGAAGAGTGCTAATAAGGGAAACTGGGGGTGGGGGTCTGGGACATCTAAATTGCAGCTATGGCCCAGCCAGGTTTAGGGACATTGTCTGTTGCGCTTTGGTCAGGACTGATGTAAGGTGACAGGGCGATTGCTTCAGCTGGCGGGAACCCTGATGATTGGGGTGGGTTGTCAGGTCAGCTTCTGATTGGCCAACGAGGGTCTTAGCCAGGTGGAAAGTCCCGCCCACAGCTGCCATGGAAGGGGAGGGGGAGGGGACGGCCTCAAGCCAACACCACTGGGTCTCAGCTCAGAGAAGGCTCTAGGCCCTGCTGTGCAGCCCCACAGGGTGCAGAGGAGCTAAGAGGCCCTGTGACCCTCGGTGGGTGGACGTGGCGAGCCCCTGCTCTGCCCTGCTGGGCTTCCCTGGGGCTGCTCTGGCTCCAGCTTAGGGCATTGTGGCCAGTGGGCCCTGCACCCGTCCCACCTGGTGATAGAGGCATCTTGAAAGAACAGGGCTCCTCAGGACCCTCTCGCAGCTGCCCACTTCACACCTGGGGAGCAGGCCAGGTGCATGCTGGCTGCAAGACCCAGCTGCTCCAGGTCAGGGTGCAGACAGATGATTGAGGGGCAGGCAGGGGACACTGAGTCACGCTCTGCTTCTCCAAGTGGGACTCTCACCAGGGGACCAGGGGCTGTCTGTCCGGACCACCAGCTAGTGGACCCAGATCTGCCACCCTGCAGGTGACACTGACCATTAAGAAATAGAACCACTGCCAAAGCCCCCCTTTGCAGATGGGGAAGGACTAGGAAATGCCAATGGTGCTGAGGACCCGGGGCTGCTGGGTGCGGCTGGGTTGGGACCCCCTGGCCTCCCTTCCCAACACTGAATACCATCTGGGGCTTGGTCCCCTAGTCTGGGGCAGGGACTTGTTTCTCCCATGGCCCTGCTGGGCCAGGCACAGAGCAGATGCTCTACTGGGTGGAGCTGTGCCCGTCTGCCCCAGGGACCTGCTATACTGCCTGCCCCTAATAAACTGGGGCACCTTCTCCTTTGTAATATCTGTGGGCTCTTTTCCTCCCACCCTGGTGAAAATAGAGGGCCGTGCGTGGTCATCTGCATGGCCAATGCCAGGCCAGCTTCCACAAAATGCCCCATGTCTCTCTCACTCTGACTACTCCCTGCAGACTGGCAAGGGAGCAGCCCCCTGCTGCCCAGTCTAGATGACCTAATCATGGCTCCCATCACATCCTAGGGGCCAGAGGTGCTTGTCCATCCAGGCACCAAGGATATCCTGTTCCCTTGCCGGGGGCCCATCAAGCTCAGAAGGCGAAGGCTTTTAGGGATCAGGAAAACTGTCCCTCAGCCTCACCCATTTGTTCCTTGCCAATAATGTGGACCATCTGCAGAAAAAAGCTGTTGGTTGCAAAAGCAGGCTATGAAAGGCCCTGGCTGCAACTGGAAAAGCCAAAGGGGCAGGGCTGCCCAGTCCCTTTGGAGAGCACATCCTGTGGCCATGCGTCCTAGACACTGTATGCGAGGTAATAGGATCTGTTTGCCTGCTGAATTTTGGTCTTTGTTTGGCCCCATCCCTGCCCCTATTCCTCTGCTTTGGAATGGGATGGCTTATTCTGTGCCAGTGTATATTGAGTATATATAACTTGCTTTTTGTCTTTACAGGGGCACACAGCCAAGAGTTTGCCTTGGGTCTCAAAAGAGACTTTGGACTTTGACTTTTGAGCCATGCTGGAACTGACTATGGGACTCTTGGTGATGGACTAAATGGAGACGGACATGAGTTTTGTGGGTAGAATGTTATGGTCTGAATATGAGATGCTCCCCCAAAACTCTGGTTAATGCAGGAATATTAAGAGGTGAAATGATTGGGTTGTGAGAGCTGTAATCTAACCTCCATCCTGGTTTGAATGGACTGACTGTGTGGTAACTGTGGGCAGGTGGGAAGTGGCTGGAGGAGGTAGATCACTGGAGTGTGCTGTGGGAGTGGACATCTTCCCTGCACACTTTTCACCACCCTGTTTCCTCACCCTGCTTTCCTCCTCCACACCCTTCTGTTATGATGTTCTGCCTCAACTTGAGCCCAGAGCAATGACAATGGCTGCCTATGAACTGAGACCTCTGAAATGGTGAGCTCCAAATAAATTTTTCCTCTTCTAAGTTGTTCTTATCAGGTCCGTTGGTCGTAGCAGTGAAACAGCTGACTAAAATAATGGAGGCCAAGGGCTAGCTCAGGGTGGTGCCTTTACCTCTGTCCCTTTTACCTCAACCTTTGTCTCTTGCAGCTCATTGCCCTGGGATAAGACAGGTTGGACCTGGTTCCTCTCTCCTGTGGTTCAGTGTCAGCAGGAGGTTCCAGGCCAGGGGGCAGGTGGCCAGCCAGGAGAGGAGTTACAGTGCACCTTCCTGCATCAGGGTGGCCCAGTGGTCGGAATGACAGAGGAGCTTTGAGGGGAGGGATGAGTGATAGGTGAGTAGCAGTGTGGTCACTGTGGGTTGTGGCCATCACCACCATCACATTTGCTCCTACAGTCTGTAGTGCCTTTGCTCTCCATGAACTCACTGGACCCACCACACAATCCCTGAAGGTCCTGGCTGACCAGCAAGGAGCCTTGTGCCAGTATGCATGTCCAGAACACTTATTGCCCCTAAGGGGTCCAACTCTCACTTAGATGATGGGCTAATGCGTGCATGTAAGGAACATGCAGGAGAGCCAAACTGTGTGCCCTCAACTGCTGCATAAATCCCTCCCCAATGTCCCAGACACAGTGGCTGCACGGGTCTGTGGCTTCAAGGCCATCACAATCTGAGCCCATGGAGGGAAGGCAGTGTGCTGTGGGCTGTCTTGGCTGGGTGTGGGATGATGTCACCAGGGGCTCAGTGCTGATCTCGCATGTCCCTTCCCTGGCCTCCAGCCCTCTGGTGTAACCCATCCCCTGGTTCTGTCCTGTGTGGCCTCAGCTAGGTTGCAGTCCATGTGTGACTGTCAACTCTGGCCTGATAGTAGTGAACAGAGCTGTCTGGATGCAGCTGGAGATTCTAGGCCAACCCCGTCCTCCTCTTCTTACTGGGTACCAGAGTCCAAATGTTAACTGGGCTCAGGGGCCCAGGATGCAGTTATCTCCCAGCTTCCCTGCAGCCAGAAGTACCCAGGGACCTAGTTCTGGCCAAGGGGTGAAAGCAGATATGGAGTGTGCAAAACCCAGGGAGCATCCTTAGAAGGCTGTGGAGAGTATGCCTGCATGCCTCTCCATGGTCTCCTTCTCCCTGTTGACTAGAAAGCAGACATCCTGTCTGGAGCCTCAACAGTCATATCCCACCATGAGTAAGGCCTGTCTGGAGATCGCTGAAGAAAAGTGAAGGCCCCCAGAGTCTTGATGATTGAGGCTGCCTTCTCTGGATTTGAATGCTAAACAAACACTGATCTTGTTTAAGCCACAGTTACTTGGGGTTTTCTGTCATTAGCAACCAAATCCAATTGTATGGTATCCCCAGAGCCTAACATGTTGTCTGACATTGAATAAAGATTAGTGGAATGAATAAATGATGGAGGATAGGCTTCAAAGATGAGATTTGGCAAGAAAGGAACGGGAAACTGTGCCAGGCAGCAAGCCTGAATGGTGCCCCTTGGGTTGTGGAGACCCCGCCTGCTGCCTTTGCCCCAGGGGTGAGGGGCTAGCAGGCTCCAGGTTTCCAGGGAGGCCCACTCTTCCTTCCCCAGTAATGTAATCAGTAAAGACAACACTGACACCCTTCCACTGGCTCTTTCCTTTTACTTTACTGCCCCCCCCCCCTCAGGTGGCATTCAATGCCCTGGCAGGGAGACTACTTGCTAGGTGTCACGCTGGAGCTTGTTTTCTGAGCCTGGCGCTGTGACTACACTGCATCTTGAAATGTGGGGAGGCGGCTTGCCTGGGTCAGAGGCCTGCTGTTCCCATGTGTGCATGGACACACTTACGCTAGCACACACACTGGTGTGCACTCCTCAAGCTCAGTGTTACATCCTCACGCAGACCAGGGAAGTGGAGGGCACAGCCCGTTCATAGGAACTCAGCGGCCTCTGCAGGTTGGCACCCTGCGCTGCCACCAGGTGTGACCTGTGCCTAAGGAGAATGGCCATCATGGAAAGACAGCAGTAGCGAGGACCATGTGTCAGAGAGGGACTGGCTCATCGCTCCGCCCCCTCCCCCCGGCTGTGGGCGTGGGGAGACAGGATGCCGGGCACCAGGGCCACTGTCACATATCCCCTGGCCCAGCTCCTCCAGGGGCCGCGTGCGTCCCTTCCTCCCGTGGGCCACCCAGCGGGCGGAGGGCGCCTTCAGGGAGCCCGGGGCCAGGGCGGAGGAGGGAGGGCGCCCCCGTGGACGCCCCACTCCGCACGCTGCTTTGAGCGAAGGTCCTCGCAAGGGCCCTTCAACTGTCTTGGGCTTCGGTTTCCTCGTCCGAGTGCCCACGAGGGGCCCGCGCAGCCTGCTCAGCGTGACAACCCGACTCCCGGTTCCCGACACCCGCGGGAGCCCTCACTTTCAGGCACGTCCGAGGTCCACCTCCCGGGCAGGCACAGGGTCCGCGCGTCCGCCCGCCCGGGTCTTTTGGCCGCGCCGCCCGCCGTTCGCGCAGCTTCCGGCCACGCGGGGCACGCTGGGGCTTGAAGTCTGCGGGCCTGGGCGGGCGCGCGCCATTGGCTGGCAGAGCCGTCACGTGATGTTTGGGTGCGCGGCCCGCCCAGCCGCCCTCCTGCCTCGAGCCGCCCTCCTGCCTTGAGCCGCCCAGCGCCCTGTGCCCAGGCAGGTGAGGCGGCACGGGGAGGCGGCTCCAGCGGGCCCGGTGGGAGCGGGCTGGGGCGAGGGTCCGGGGTCGCCGGGGAGGGAGTTCGGGGTTCCGGGAGAGGGTCCGGGGAGGGTATCTGGGGGTCTGGGGAGAGAGTCCGCGGACAGAGTCCTGGGAGGGGGACCGGGGCCGCCGGAGAGGCGGTCCCGGGGTCCGAGGATCTGGGGAGAGTCGGGGAGGCGGATCGTGGTCGAAGGGGAGGAGGTCCGGGAGTCCGGGGAGGGAGTCTGGGGACAGAGTCGAGGGTCTTGGGAGAGAGCCTGGCAGGGAAGCCGGGGAGGGAGTCTGAGGGTCTGGGGGGAAAAAAAAACTCAGGGGACGGGGTCCTGGGGTCTGCGGAGTCTGGGGAGAGAGTTCGGGGAGGGGAATGGGGACGCCGGGGACAGTGGCCAGGGTCTCCAGTGCAGCATACGGGGCTTGTGGGCGGTTCCAGAGCAGCTTCGGATGGGTCCTGACCTGGCGTCTTGCTGGTACCCCTGTGGACCGCTCTGGGCCAGGGGCGTCCCCTTGTCCACTTGTTGGCTGCTGTCAGGTGTGGTTCCCGTGGCTCCACGGTGGACCCTGCCTTCCAGCCGCTGCTGGAGACTTTAAGCGCCTGTGCATATCCTCTGCCCCTTCTGGAACTTGTGCAAGGTGCCTTGTGGGTACTGGGGGCCAGGTACATCCCAGGGAGTTCCAGGGGGCTCTGATCTGTGCCGTTTTTGGGGACTTACCCCAGGGACCACCTGTTATTTTCAGATTGGCATCTCCTTCTCCCTTGGCCCTGGGAACTCTTACCATTTTGTTCAGGATGGCAGCCAGTAGCCACATAAAGCTTTTTAAATTGACCTTAAAGTGAAGCCACATTGACTGGTGGCTGCTGGATTGCAGAGTGCTGATAGGGACATCATGGAAAGTTCTGTAGGTTAGGGTGCTGCTCCTCACCCTGTCAGGCTCCATTCCAGCCATACATGGTACCTTTTCCTTGATTGAACCCCTTACTGTCCTTCCCTTAGGTCCCAGCCTGCAGGCAGATCCTATCCTCTGCAGGTATGGGCTCCTGGTCACTGGCTTAACTTCCTGCCCTGTCTCCTGGTATTTCGGATCTTGTTGCATCTTTCCTAGCCCTTCTTATTTGACCATTGCTACCTTTCTGGTTGTTTACTGTCTTTAGTGTCTGTGAGGCAGAGATTGGGATTGTTCCTTACCATACCTCAATGTGGGCACAGTAGTAGGTGGAAAGATAGAAATGAAGTTTGTTAATAGCCTCAGGTGGTTAAACCACACTGTGATGTGGTTCAGCCTGGTACACTGTAGGTCCTTGGTAGAGATCCTGGGCAGCGCATGGCGGCACACAAAGGACAGTGTAGGGTCAGGAGCCAGGTTGTGATTACAGATGGCTGTGGGAGGCTGGTGGATCCTAGAAGGCTTCCTGCTGGCTGGGTCTCCTCCATCCCTCACCTCAGCTGACATGGTCTGTGCACATCCAGCACCCTTGGCTGCCCTGACTGCCCAGCCTGTCTTTTCTGGACACACCTCAGGCCTGGTCCTCTGCAGGCACTGGAGTGACAACTTAGACCTGGGCAGGCATCTAGGTGTGGGGCTCATGGGCAGGCAGGCTTCCTCAAGTCCCTTCCATGGCTTCCTGCTGCTGGTAGGGTAGGTCAGGATGTGGCTTCTGCCTAGGATTCCAGCCACATTGTTCAGTTCTTGCTTCATGTGTCACAGCAACTGTAGAGGTCCTTGTTTTCTGCACACTGCATGGCTTTTCTTATGCGTGTGGGCGTGTGTGCTGAGCTGCCACTTTGAATGCCCTTGTACTTGCATGTTTGTCTCAAGCACTTCCACCCTGGTTGCCTTTGTGCCCTGAGCACCCAGCCTAGCATCCAGAGCAGGGTGGGCACTGGGCAGGTTTTGATGAATGAGTGAGCTGTGAGAGGAGAAGGCAGAAGGAGAAGTGCAGGTATGGAAGTTCAAGATTTGGGAACCTCCGAGCAGGAGTTCCCAGAGGGGAGAAAAGGTGCGCAGACCGTGACCACAGGTGAACCTGGCCATTCACAGCAAGACTTCAGTATGTGGTGGTGGCCCTAGAGGGGGTCTTCCCAGGTTGTGGAGTTTGAATTAGGCTGTGTGGCCGAGGTCTGGTTGGCAGACAGGAGGGTCATTTTGCAGGCGTTAACATTGATTATACTATTCATACCCACTTAGCAGTCCCCCTGGGGGAGGGCCTGCTGCCATCCCCATTTTACTGATGAAGAGTCTGGGCCATTGGAAGATGAACTGGCTGAGTCCCTTAACTGAAGTTCTAAGACACCGTCCACCAGACCTAGATGTTATGTACTGCTTCCGAGGTTGTTGGGCATTTTATCATTCCGATTTTTTTTTTTTTTTTTAATGCACAAAGTGTTCCTGTGGTTGTGGGATTTGTTTTGGTTGTATGAATGGAATTCGGCCTGTGTGGCTCAGTCCAGCTGTAATGAATTATGTTCCTCAGACTCTGACTTTAGTGCAACATCTGTAACAATGGGCTGGTTAACAGCCGAGAGTGACCAGCTTTCTGACTACTCTGTTTGCCATCATGCCCGATGCCGCCGCCTGGCTCCTGAGTATTTGATGGATGTGTGGATGGGGCACCGAGTGACCAAAAGACTAAAGGGGAGAAAGAGTGGACAGATTGGAAGGGCACAAGGCCAGACTCTTCTTCAGGGGTTATTTTCAGTTGTTGCCTATTAATTCTGATGTTTGGGTTTGCAGCATCTGTTTCCTGTCCTACTAGGGTATACTGAGGCCAGCAGGGAAGGTTTATTATCCCAAGATTTTTGGTGAGAAGTTGGACTGCAGTTATTCTCTGACTCCCTATCTGTCACTGTGGCCCAGGACCTGTGAGACCTGGCCCTGGTGGATATTTGAAATGTGTGTGGCTGGGTGGGGGGTGTCATAGCACAGTTGACCCTGAACTGACACCATTCTTACTCCAATATGCTTTGTGAATACTGCTCAGGAGCCATTGAGAACCTTCTATAGGAAGAGTTGTCTTGGCCTGAGTCCTCTGGTACAGAGGTGCGACTTTGCCAATAAGTCCAAAGTTCTGTAGGAGTTTCCTGAAGATGGTTGGGTGGTGCCCTTGCTGGAGGAGCTGACTTGGGCTGGGGCTTCTGGGGAGGCCTTGGCTCAGCTGCTGGGTCTGCCATCCAGGGCTGTCCTCAGAGCCCGTTGCAGCTGTTTCTCAGGCCTTATCCCTGCTATAGGATTCTCCGAGTGCAGGGTGGGTGAGGATGACTCTGCTTGGCTCACCAGATTGCACTGGGTAGACTCCTTCCTGGCATGGGTGGGCTCTATTAGGACTTGAACCTGTTTTGTGGTCACCACAGGCAAGCAAGGATGGTCTGCTAGGGTGGTCTCCCTACCTGGACAGGGTCATTGGCAGGGCCCCAGCCACAGCCCTTGTGGTCAGGACCTCTATCTGAAAAGATGAGAGTTTTGTGTGAGGATAGTCTCAGACCATTGCCTTGCATGGGCTCAGTGGCCAGCAGGAAGGGGCTGCCTTGTAGGCTCTCCTGCTCTCAGTGGGGACACTGCTGTTCACCTGACAGAGTGAGGACATAGAGAGTGGTCAGTGAGGGGGCACAGAGAGGGCACCCACCCCGTGTGTGGAGCTGTGGGAAGAAGTGGGGGAGGGCGCTCTGGTCTGGGTCAGACTCCACCCAGGGCCTGTGGCTATTGCTAACAGTGTCCAGGCCTGTCTGGGCCCGGGGCTTGGCATTATATGGCTGGGTTGTAGTGGTAGCAGCACCATACCCACTTTGGTGGATCGATGGACTAGCTGGGGGCAATTGAGTCCTTCTTGGGCTGGCAGCCCGGGCTGCTTGTTATCCTGGTTGTAAGCACCAATGACAAGGCCGGAGGCCCTGCTGGAGTCAATCAGTGATGTGGCAGCAGAAAATGGGGCAGAAAATGGCAGCAGGCTGAAGCAAGAGTCTGGGTTGTATAGGCTTCCTTTAGGGTGGGACTGCAAGGTAGCTCCTGGGTATAGGTGGGATAGTAGTTTGTGGAATTTCAGGTGCAAGTTCCTTTTTGTTCCTTTACTGTGGCTGAGGCCTGGGCTTTTAAATGACAAAAGCACCGATTTTACCCCAGATAAGACTGGTGGGGGAACTGGCCAGAAGGGAAATGTCCTTGGACTAGTCTCCATGTCCTTCACTGGGTCCCTGGGTTCTGGGCTATGGGAGAGTGGCCTTCCCTGACTGGAAATGAGTGAGCAGGGATAGGTGGTTCTGTGGGCCCTGTGAGACCCTGGCCAGGTATTCTGGCCCAATAAACCTTTATTATTTTTTTCTGCTGGGTTGATAGAAGATTGTCTTGTTTTCTGCCTCTGATTTTGTTAGCACAGAAGGACTGGGCCAGACAGACTTCATGGATCAGCACAGCTTTGTTCAGGACGGAGTGACGCCTCTGATGGACCCACTTTCTTGGTGGAAAATGAACCACTGGCCAAAAAGGGAGTTTAGGCTTCTATAGGTTACACTGAGAGGTGACTCCGTTAATGGGCTTGTCAGTTTGGGCCAGATGGAGGGTGTGGGGTCCGTGGTCAATATCTGGGAAAGTTTAGGGATATCGCTTCCTGAGGCCTGTCTTGTCATTGGGAAAAATTGGTGAAGGATCAGTGTATTGAAGGATATGGAGAATAAGTTCAAGGACATTTCCCTAAGCTTTTGTCATTTTAAACCCCAGGCCTTGGCCAGAGTGAACAAACCCAAAAGGAACTCACTGGCACCTGACCCCCACCCAAATGGGTCAGCTGACCCCGATACCATAAGCCCCAGGAAATTCCCTATTCACACTACTGTCCTACCCTAATTAACCAGCCAACCCCAATGCATTGGACCCCCTAAAGTACCCTCCTGTCTCACCCTGAACAAAGCCTGAAACCCAGACCCTTGTTTCAGCCCTCTGCCATTTTCTGCCCAGTAGGCCAGGTGTTTGACCCATCCTCTGCTGAATCCTGAATAAAGAAAAGCTTGCTGATCCGCAGTCCTTCCTGAGCCCTGCTCTTGCTCCCAGTAGCCTCCATGGGGTGGGTGGCAGCATGGCCATCTCAGAGTCATGGATGCTCAGGGCCTTTTGAGATATCATTTGAGGGATTTGAAGCCAGATTTAAAGACAGGTAGTTAGTGTAGCTAGGTAAATTAGGTCTAATATTGAGTTGAATAAAGAAAATGGAGTCCAGTCTGAGCCTGGGAAGCCAGAACAACACCTGGGAGATTGGAATGTTAATGTTCCCAAGGCCCAGGTCCATCCCAAAGACCTGTTAGTGAAGTAGCTTCCAGCAAAATGGGGAGACACTAATCAAATCACTCCCCCAGCTCACTCCCCCCCCCCATCGTTTTCCGCCCTCTGTCCTTCCCACCTGCATCCCCCATCACCTGCCAGATAGAGGGAGATAGGCAAAATAAAATCAGGAATGCAGGAAGACAAAAAAAAAAAAAGATACAAAAGGAAGACCTTTCCTTCCCTGGATCCCCTTCTCCCTGGGAGCTGGGGGCCTTTCTGCTGTCCTTTAATAAAGCCTTTCTTTCCACTCTACCCTGCCTCGCGTGCTTCTCTGGTGTTGTACTTCAGCCTTTGGGGAAGCAGGAGTCCTTACCTATCTGATTTGGGAAGAACTCCCAAGGCAAAAAGGGGCTGGGGGAGGTTAGGGAGTGCAGCCCCAAGCCCGGAGGGTCTGCCTTTCTTCACCCCCCAGGGATGCAAGTCACTCTGCACAGTCCTCCAGGGCGTGGTCTGCTTTTCCTGGATTGGGGTAGAACTGACCATCATTGGATTGTCAGTAGTTGGTACTACTGTTTATCATTGGGTATCTGCTGGCACCTGCTGCTTCTTTCTACAGCCAGGTCGGCAGACTTCTGGGGTTGAGTAGCTTATCCCAGGTAAGGCCAGGTCATCACTTGAAGCCTCAGCCTACATCCTGGGCACGTTAACCTGCTCTTGATGGTCTGGCTCCTCTGACCCTGTCACTCATGGTGGGAGTCCTTGCGTGTATCGACTGCTGTGCCACCTGCCTGCCTTGTATTCCTGTTCCTCTGCTTCTGGGATGGCTAGGTTGGGAGAAGCTTTTCAAACTGGAAGGTGTGCTGGGAGCTGGAGATGTTGTTGGCCATGGTGGCTGTTGTGTTGTTGAGGTCTTTGTCCTGGCCTTCCCTCCCTGGCCAGGTGATGTTCTTGAGAATGTGGTACAGGTTTGAGGGCTTGAGGAGTCCTGGTGTGCAGGTTGGCATTCTTGATGGAGAGAATGGGGCAAAACTCGGGATTCCTTTTCCCAGGAGATCTTGCTGTGAGGTAGGTAGAAGAAACTCATGGTGGCTGTGGCTGGCCCCTGGCGGTGGAGGTGATAAGTCATTGAGTTGGGAAGCTCCAGCTCCAGGGCTGTGGGGCAGGTGCCATACTCAGGGAATCTGTCTGTCCATGTCTGTTGCCTGGCCTTTCATTGCCTAAGTCTGACCCTGGGTGTGGTCTGAGGAGTGCAGATAGGCCTGTACCCAAGGAATGCTGGACTCTTAGAGTGGGATGTGGTCTGGGGAACTTGAGGGCCAGGTGTCCCTGGGGGTCCCCAGGCATTGAGGTCTGGTCAGGGAATCATGGCCACAGGAAGCACAAGGAACTTGCCCTGGGCAGAGCTGGTGAGGGCGAAAAGGGGTGCAGCTCCCACCCTGTCCCACCTGACCATCTTTGACTGCCCTCTGCCCAGATCCACAATCCTTTTAGGCCATGTCTTTGGAAAGGAACATAATTTTAAAGCTGAATCCCAGAACCACTTCTCCCAACATTAAAAAGCACACAACACAACAGCCCTTCCTGGGCCTGGCTGCCCTTTCGGCAAAGGCTCTTAGTGGCAGTGCTGATGAGTGGCTGGATTCATTTCTTGGAGTCTGGCCTCCTTCCTCTGCTTGTCGCCCCCAGTGAGGGTGCTAATGAGCATGGCACGGGGGCCAGGCTGGGAGGACGCTGGTTCTGTTTCTTCCTGGTACAGGATCCAGTGAGTCTCAGTGGCAGGGGGCTCCCAGCTGGTCCTCAGCCTCCAGCCTGAGCTCTTTAATTTGCTCTTAATGTTCTGGCTCCTCTGGCCTGGTGGCTGTCTGGCCCTGTTACCCTGGCTGAAAGTCCTTAAGGGTGCCCTGTCCTTGCCACATAAAGTCAGACTCTCACTTGGCATTGCACTTTTTCCTTCCAGCCTTAGAAATCGGTTGGACTGACTTCCCAAAGCTGCCTCCAGCCTGTCCTTGGGTGTCTGGTAGGGCTGTCCTCTACCTGGAATGGTCCCAGCTGGTGACTTCCCTGAGGAAGTCACCATACTTATTAAAGCATGAGGAAGCCTGCCCATGCCTGAGGGCCTGGCACCTTGACTGGCATCTGTCTCCTCTGGGAAAGACAAGGCAGAGAGAAGGCTCAAGGTATCAATAAAATGTCTGGCCTGGCTCCTTCCGTGTGGACTCCGGGTGTTTGTTCCTGTGCTGGATGCTGAGTATAGGGCTGGGCAGGGTTTTTTTTTTTTTTTTTTTTTGCATCCCCAATATAAGAAAGTGCACATAGTAGGCACTCGGTAAACACTCAGGCATGGGCATACAGCTGGAGGAGCACTGTCTTTTCAGCTTCAGCTTTTGGCCTCAGCCTCTGAGTGCCTGGGCTCTTCACCCCTCAAAATGATAGGGAGTGTTGGGGACCTGATAACAGTAGGTGCTTGACGAGGGCAATACTGCCTGCAGAGCGGTCCCCGAGGCCACACCCTTACCCCCCTTTTGCAGAAGGGAGCCTGGCTTGCAAATCCTGCCCTGGTCTTGCCCTGTGGAGACTTGTCCCCAGGCCTGGCTTCTCTGTGCACCTTGCTCTGTGGACACAGCCCAGATGCTGTGAGTGGAGGCGTGTCTGGCAGGGGATGTGGCCAGGCCATGCTGGTGGGTAGGAAGTGGTCAGTGCTGCAGTGGCCCTGAGGAATGTCTCATGGCTCAGAGCTGAGTGGGCTGGTGGTCTTGTTGCCACTGCTCAGAAGGAAGTGGAGTCCTTTTCTCTCTGGCCTGAGAGGTGATGTGATTTCCCAAGACCTTATGTTAGGTGCAGAGATGTGTGGTGGTGTCGGCCTGGAATTCCAGAGACTGATTGAGGTTAGCTTGGGCAACTTAGCAGGGCCCTCTCCAAAAATAAAAAGGGCTAGGGATTGTTGCTCAGTGGTAGGGTGTCCCTGGGCTCAATCTCTAGTATTGCAAAAGAACTGAACCCCCCCCAAAACATGCAGATAGCACTGGGAGTCAAATCCGGTTGGGCCTTCTGGTCTACCTTGCTTTGCTCTCTGCAGGGGTCCAGGTCCTGGATGGGAGCATGGGGTTAGCTGCTTCTCAGGACTGTCAGGGCTCTAGTCACCTCTCTTCGAGCACCAGCCTCTCCTGTTTACCAGAGCAACTCTGATTTGGTCTGCTTGTCTGTATGGTCAGGAGATGGCTCTCACTCATGGTCTAGGAGGGCTGCAGAGACTCTTGTAGTAGGCCTGGTGTCTTCTGAGTGCTGTTGGTAGGGTGGACTGAGAGCTGGGGACAGTGAGTGGCTAGGGCCAGAGCTGTCTGTCCCAGTGGCCTGCTGCTGTGGGCTGCAGCCGTGTTTTGCCTCCATTATCCCAACAGGACTTCTGGGTCTCTGCCCACCTGAGCCTGCTGCTTTGATACCTCACCTGTGTGTGTGGGCTGTGGAGGCTGGGGAAGGTCAGGGCCAGCAGTGTGGTCCCACTGAAGCTCATGGGGCTGTCTTTATTTGGTGCCAGAGGCCTGAGTGTGCAGGTGAGACCAGGCAGCTGGTGGATGTTGCTGTGAGGGGTGGCATACATGTGGGTGGACGGGCACAGGCCAGGTCATGCTCACTGGCAGACAGCCCCAGCTTTCAGTAGCCTGGAGGCAAAGGTCCATGTCCATTGGTAATTTGGAATTTGTGGCCAGAGGAGCCAAACGGCTGTACCCTGACTAGGATGGGAAGCACAGTGCCACCATGCTCCCTTGACAGGAGGACTGGAGATCGTGGGTGGCTGAATCAAGCAATGCCCACGTGAGCCATCTGGCCATGTGGTGTTGTGGTCTGGACAGGCCACCCTCCTCCCTGGATAATCCCCCTGCGAGTCCTCTGGCACCCCCTCTGCCTCAGGAGCATTCAGACTATGTGAGGGCTCATGGATCTTCTGCTGTGACCACCAGGATGCAGGGAGGTGGAGGGGACAGATCCGGCCAGCCTGGCTCTGCTCTTTGTTAGCCTGGAACCCTGCAGGGCCATTTTAAAAGGAAGGAGACCTTCTGTGGGGCAGTTGTTACTTCATGCCCAGTTGTAAGGAGGCACTGCCTTCCTGAGCACCCTTGCCCAGCATCTCCTGTATAGCATCTTGGAGAACTAGCACAACAGTGTACCCAGGAGGGGTCTCTGGCTCTGTCACCAGAAGCCTCACTGGGGTGTATGCCCTCTGGGCCGTACCTGCTTTGTTTCCACCCACTGCTACTTGGTGCCCAGGAGCCACTGTCCTTTCCCCAGGTCTGCCACGTCACTTCCGAGTGTTGCCGGGTGGAGCCAAGCAATGAGCCACCTCCAGGAACTCACTGCTTCATTTTCTGGAGCTCCTGCCTGGGCCGTAGTGGTTTGTATGTTGCTGGGTCCTGTTCTGCAGCGTGGGTGGTCCACAGCTGAAATATGTGGCGACCTCTTATTTTAGTGTTTTGAATTGTTCAGGTAATTCAACAGTAAGGACATGGGAAGAAGCACGCAGCGGGAAGTTCAGGTCTCCACATCCCCACTGGTTAGCCTTGGTCTCCACTGTGACTGTGTGGTGGCCTTCCCACACTTCCTTCTACGATGCCTCACGATGCAGTCAGGAAAACGCTGCTGTGAATCTTCAAGTTTCCTTCCGCCTTCCACAGGCCATCCCCTGGTGGACTGCTGCCCCCACCTCCCACACACTCGGTCCTGCTGGGGAGAGAGTTCTTTGCATCTGACCCCAAACTCCCTTTCCTTGTGCCGGCTCCTGTGGTCCTTGGTGTGGATGTGCTCATACTATGCGTCTCGCCCTCTATGATGGGCATGTAGGACACAGTAGCCTTCTCTGCTCTGCTGCACCTGTCTTGGCCCAGCACACACGGGAGGAGCAGGTGCTGGGTCACAGGTGCATGTCACGTAGCTCTTCAGGTGTTGATGCTGTGTTGCCCAGCATGGCCAGTGGGTTTGCCAGGCTGGGTTCTGCGTCTTGGAGTGCACCTGCCTTTTGTTGTGAGTTGGGCATCATTTCAGGAGTGGAAACCATTCATGTTTCCTCTGTGGCCTTTCCTCCGGGGTGTGTTTGTGAATGTTGGTGGTTGGTCTGTGCTGCAGCTTGGCCCCGGGAGGTCTGAGCTCAGCTGATTTCCCTGCCTTGGGACACCTCCTGACCTGTTGTTTTGTCACTGCAGAAGCTTGGAAGGAGTCAGGTTGTGGGTTTTCAAGCTGAAGCTTTGGCTTTTGAGTTATAGTTATTGGAAGGAGCTTCGAGTTTATAAAGGAGTCTTGCATTTTCTTCTAGTTTCTGTTGTTTCACTTTTACAGTTTCGACTGATTTGTCTGTGTCCTGGTGTGCAGAGTGACCTGTAGCTCTGACTTTGACTCTTTCTGGATGACTTCCCGGTTGTCTCCTCCAGACCACGGGTAACTCACATCTCCTGCTGATTCTCTCCTCCGGCAGAGTCACATGCTGAATTTCCATTTCGGTTTAGGTGGGTTTCTTGCAGGCTGTTCCGTTGGCTGATGTGCATCCTAGCCGGTATTGTGATTATTAAAGCTTTGTGCTACTTTTTTTTTTTAAAGAGAGAGAGAGAGAGAGAGAGAGAGAGAGGGAGAGAGAGAGAGGTTTTTTTTTCATATTTCAGTTTTCCTTGGACACAACATCTTTATTTTATTTTTATGTGGTGCTGAGGATCGAACCCAGCGCCTTGCGCATGCCAGGTGAGCACATTACCACTTGAGCCACATCCCCAGCCCAGCTTTGTGCTGTTTTAATACACCAAAGAATTCATTGCTTTTTAAATTTTTTTTTTTCAGTTGTAAGTGGACACAATGCTTTATTTTTATTTATTTATTTTTATGTGATGCTGAGGATGGAACCCAGTGCCTCACCCACGGTAGGTGTGCGCTATACCACTGAGCCCCAGCCCCAGCCCCCGAATTCATTGCTTTTTTGTCAGATTTTTTGAGCCTATCTGGTTCATTTATTTTTACATATGAACTTTAAATTTGCTTGTCTGTTCTTCATGCCGGCCTTCCACTGGAAACACAGGTGCTGACACTCATGTACACAACACACAGCACTAACCCCGAGCCTGGTGGGTTTTGGCTTGGAATTGGGTTAAACTGATAAACTAGCGCAGGGAGAGGGTGTCCTCATGCCACGGAGTCTCCCTTTTCAAGCATGCTGTATGTCTTCTCAGTATAGTCCCATTTGTTCTTCAGTAGTGCTTAAAATTCTTGTTAAAATGGCTTGTGTTCGTGGTGTGCGACCTGGGGTGTGGCGCTGCTGGAGGGTGGTGGGACTGGCGGGATTCGGGCCTCGCCCCTCCTCTCCTCCGCAGGAGCGGGCAGCACAGCACAATGCTGCGTGCTGGCTCTCTTGAACCTACTTGTCCCTCAGTCCTTTGTCCCTGTTGCCCTCCTCCCCAGCCGTCACCCACGCTAACAGCCCTTGGCCCTGCTTCGGAGGTGGCTTTGCGATGCCGAGTGGGTGAGCCCCGCAGTCCTGGGTGTTCTGGTCCTGCTTGTTTCCCTTAATGAAGGGTCTTTGAGTCTTCCCGCTGTCACAGACCACAGGACTTCCTTTCTCTCAAACACCCAGGGACTTTCCTGTTCCACTCCTCAGCCGATGGACACTCGGGCCGCACGTTCCTGGCTGCTGTGCACCGGCTGCATGACACATTCTGACTGCGCGCTGCCTCTCGGGGTGTGAGGAGCCTCCGACTCCGCCACCTGCGGGGCCCCGGCGGTGTCGGGCCCCTTTCCTGCTCCTTGGTCGGCACTTGCTCTCTTTCTCTCTGATCACGTCCTTGCTGCAGGGTGGGGTCCTAGCTCCGGGGTCTCCCTGGCGTTTTCGGATGGAGAGTGCGTCGTCTCTTGAGAGGCGTCTGTTGAGCTTGTTGCCGTGTCTCAGTAACGTGGTGTGCCTTCATGCTGGGGTTCCTCACGAGCTTGGGCTTTCCCTCCTGTCAGAGGTGCGCTCTGCACGTCTTGTCCGCTCCGCAGGTTCTCACTGTGTCCCCCTGTGCAGCTTCTTAGCTGGATGTAGTCATCTGCTTTCTTGTTTTTTGTCTGCTTCTGAGGTCCCAGCCACAGGCAGCTGCCCAGGCCGGCGTCCTGAAGCATGGCTCCCCTGTGTTTTCCTCTGGTGCCTTGGCAGCAGGTCTGACGGTCTCAGGTCTGCTGTCCTTTTCAAGGGCACCTTGGGCCTCGTCTGTGAGTGCGGTGTTGCAGGCCTGTGCGCTCCCACCGGGAGTTCTTGGAAACTCTGCTGACATCCCTGTCTGTAACCCGAGGCTCTGTTTCTGGGCCCTCCCTGGGTTCTTTTAGTTTCTGTGTGTTTCTGCTTTTCTGGGCTCTCCATCGGTTCTTCTGGTTTCTGTGTGTTTCTGCTGGTACCATGCTGTTTTGGTTGTTGTGGTTTTTGTGTGCTTTGAATCAAGTTTTACTTATTCTCAGGAATTTTGTCCTTTTGTTATAATTACAAGGAGTTTTCTTTGATTGCGTTTTCGTCTGTGTGTGTGAGTGTCTTTAATTTCTGGGTGTCCCTTTGTCTGTGGCCACCTTTCTGAAGTCTGTTGATCTGGGTTGGTTATCTGGGGTTCTCCAGGCATCTCGTCATGTCAGCTTCATCCCGTGATGGGGAGCCTTCTCCTTCCCAGCTTTACCCCCAGTTTCTTTCTCTTACCTCATCTTGTGACCTGAGGGCTTCAGAGGAGGGTGATTCCCAGGTTGCTCCACTGGAGATGTCCCTGGTGTCACCTCCTAAGCAGAAGGTGGCTTTGGATTGAGGTAGGTGGTAAAGGCAGAACCTGTGTTTCTTATTATGAGAGTCCTTTTTTAAAAAATAAAGAGTTGTTGGATTTTGTCAGTTGCCTTCTAAAGTCATGTTGGGATAATCACATAATCACGCAGTCTTTCCTGGTATGCGTGAGTATGGTGAGTGACAGTGATGGCCTTGGTCTCCTTAAGGTGCTGCGGGATGCTCTGCTGGTGGTCAGTGTTTGTTCTTGTATTGCTGTTGGTAAGTAAAGTTGCTCTGAAGTTTTTTTTTTGTGTGTGTGACTTTTTGGTTTTGATGTCCATGTTATGCTTATTTCATAAAAATAATGTAAAATTTTTATTTCTTTTGCCATACTCTGGAATGGCTCAATAGCATTACCTGTGAATCTAGTCGACATGGGGCCTTTCTATTTTGAGGGGGTAAGTTCTTTTATGATTAAAAAAAGAAATTTCTCTTTGGAAAAGATTCTGTTTAAATCTTTTTTTGGGTGGGATTGGTTTTTAAGCTTACATTTTCCTAGAAAATTATCACTTTCTTCCAGTTCATCATGTTTATTCATGAAAGCTTAAGTAAAATGACCCCTAGGACTCCTGATTTCTTCAGTTTCTGTGGTTATTTCCCTCTCATTTTCTCCCTTTTCTTGGTTGGGTTAGCTAGTAGTTCCATTTTGTTGTGTTAATTTTTCTTTGAAGATTCAGTTTTTGGGATTTTAAAAGAATTGTCCTATTTCTGCTTGTCTTCTTCTTTCTTTCTGGTAATGGGGATTGGACACAGGGGTGCTATCTGACTCACGTCCCTCATCCTTTCTGTTTTTTACTTTGAGTCAAAGTCTTGCAAAGTTGCTGAGGCTGGCCTCACCTTGGGAACCTCTTGCCTCAGCCTCCTGAGTTGCTGGGATTACAGATGTACACCATTGTATCCAACTACTTTTCTACTTTTTAACTGATTACTTTTTGCTAATAATTAGTCCCTCTGCTTTTCCTCATTTTATTTCATCACCCTTTTTCTAAATGCTTGGTTTGTGGTTGGTTCATTTGTTCCCTTCCTTCTAGAAAGTCTTGACCTTCAGGGTTGCTGCTGCTGTCCTGGGGGACATCATTTCCCTGCGTTGTTGCTGCTCTGGGGCTCGGCAGTAAGTCTCTTTTCTTGTGGTCCAGGAGCTGTAGGAGCAAGCGCGAACATTTGGAGTGGAGGCTTCTGACTCCTGTGTTCGTCAGCACTTTGTTGACACGTTGCTTGCCCTTGGGCACTGGTTCCAGCTCTGCTCTCTGCGCACGATTGGTCCTGGGGTTTGCTTGTGGCCTTGCCATTCCAGTGTGGTGGGGGAGAAGGTGGAGTCTCTGTTCTGGCTTACAGAGTGGATGGACATCAAAGGCTGACCAGGCTCACATCTCACTGTGTGACTCCAGCCTGTGGGTCTGCACTGGGCCTCGGCCCTCCTGGTGTGGCAAAGAGCAGGGCATCTCGCCACCTTCTTCAGGGCTGCTGGCAGGTGGCTGCTTACCAGGCGCACAGCTGTTTGACTGTCTGTGTGCCCACTGCTCCTGCAGACGGCACTCCTGGATCTGCCCTGCGTGGCTTTCCTCGCCTCTCTTCCCCTTTTAACTCCTTGTTTTACGTGTCATGTAAGCTCTTATTTCTTTGTGATTCAACCTGAGAATCTTTCTTCTTTTGCTAGTTAAACTAATTTATTTTTATTGATAGTTCGGATGTGTTTGATCTTAGTTTTCTTCTGCTTTGCATGTGTGTGTGTATTTACTTTTAAGTCTTTTAACTCAGTTTTCCATTCTTTTTGTATTTTTTTTAAAGTTTATCAGATTTTTCTGCTATTTGGGGGGAGTCGGTGCCTTTGTCTACATGAGATATTGTAATAATATCTCTGTGTTGTCTTTCAGTGTCCCTCTCCCATGGACTCTAACCCAAGACACCTGAGAGCATGCCGTGTTCCCCCCAGTGTGCCATGTTAAATGGCAAGATGAAGTTGCAGATGTGCTTATGTTTATGAACTGTGAGGTAGACAGGTGGGCTGTCCTGGATCACCTGGGAGGGCTCCCCAACCTGGTCCTGAACACAGAGAACTCTGTAGCATCAGTGGGGAGATGGGTCGGGGCCGGCAGAGTTGCAGAAGTGGGAACGATTTGGCCAGCCCCTGCTGGCCCCAAGATTCAGGAGTGCAGAGGGGTCTGGAATTGAGGCCCCGGCCCCCTGGCATGGGCCAGGACACAGACTTCAGTCATGCAGCCACCTGGACCTGCGTCTGCCTGAACCTTGAGGTGCTTTCCCTGCTCCAGGAGGCACAGCCCAGCCTGGAGACCCTGACCTGTAGCTGCTGCCACAGAGCAGGCTCTGGAAGCTAAGTTTTGGCCATCTGATGTGCCAGCAGTAGGACGCTCATCCACTTCTCTGGGCAGTTGTACAGTTACTGTGCTTGGTGTTCTAGCTCCCGTTCCCAGCTTTAGTCACCCATAGTCCTTTGTCTGGGTTGGCCTTTGTGCTGTGGAATCTTCTTGTCTTCTGTGACTGGATTGTAGCTTTAAATGCTGTCCTCGGCTCTGGTGCTTGCTGGCTTCCTCTCTCCCCTCTCGTCCCTGCAGCTGTCACTGCTTGGGTCAGGCTCTACCTCGGCCAGGCCTGCTGTCTCCGGAATCCTGCCTGGCCTGGTCATCCAGCACTAGGTGGATGTATCCAGCGCCCGCTGACAGCCTGTTCAGAGTGTTTTCTTGGGGGGCTGGTGGGAACTGCTGTCCCCCAGCACTGTGGGTTCACAGGGCAGTGTGGGACAGCATGGGCTGTGGGTCAGCACTGCTGGGCTTTGACTCTTTAGCTGATATCACTCCCCCTTTCCTGACTTGGAAGGTTGCTTTGGAAAAACCTGACCGGCTTGGTTTTTCTTCCCTGTACAAGTGATTTGCTTTCCTTCTTTTTGCCTCACTTTTGCCCACCATCTGAGTCTCTGGCATTTGTGATGCTTTTGACTGTGTTTTGATTACGTCTTAGGAATTCACCCAGGCTGTAGGAGTCTCTGTCTCCTCCTTGCTGTTGATGGTGGACTTGATGCACAGGAGTCCTGATTTTGGTGAAGTCTCATTTGTCTGCCTTTTTCTTTTGTCATTTGTTATCGAGTGTCATGACTAGAGACCACTGCCACTCTGTCTTGGAGGTCCCTGTTTCCCACGCATTGCGTTCAGTTGTGGGGTGTGCTTCCTGTTCGCCTTGGTGTGGGGTTTAGGGTTGGGGTCCAGTGGTGTTCTTTTGCATGTGGCTAGTTTACTTGGCACTACTTGCAGAAAGGACGCTCCTTTCCCTGTGAAATGGTCTCGGCAGCTCGTCACAATCCCTGGGCCGTATATGAGGGGTTGTGTCTGGCTGACTGTCCTAGTCTCTGGGTCTGCATGTGTGTCTTTGTGCCACAGTCAGGCTCACCATTGTGATGATTGCAGCTTTGTACAAGTTTTGGAATCATGAAGAGTGTGACCTGTGACTCTATTCTTTCTCAAGATTGTTGTTGGCTGTTCAAGTTTATTGTTCATTTTGGAATGAATTGGTTTTTTCCTGGGCGGCTCTTTGTGAGAGCCCCCCAGCCCCCGTCTAGGATGGGGTGGTGATGGGGATGGGAGCTGGGCAGCTCTGCGAGTCCTGTGCTCTCCCTGGGGCTGCACAGAGGCAGGCTGCTTCCTGCAGACCTCTGCTGGGTCCTTCTGATTCTGGATGTGGCCGGTCCCCTCTCCACTGCTTGGTCTTGGTGACTTCATGGGAGGCCCACTTCCTTGCTGGTTCAGGCTGCCCATCATGCAGGGGGAGTGCCTTTCTGTGGGTGCTCCCTAGACCTGCTTCCCAGGCCTTGTAGCCTCACCATGCCCACACCTGTTCCCTCCTGGCAAGGCTCTGTCTACTCGCTCACTGCCTGGGTGCCAGCCCTCACCTGAGGTCGGGGTCTGGATTGCATTTCCTGTTTTGTCTAAATAGGAAGTTTGGCTTCTTAAACTCTTTGTTAGTTTGGGGAGCATTCTTCTTGTTGTTTGAGTGTGATTTCTAGAAAGAAATAGGAAAGACATGCCAATATATACTGCCAGGTCTGCTTGCCATGAGGGCCCTCCCTTTGATGACCCCCCAGAGTGTGAGCCTGCCTTCTCTGGCACTTGCAAATGGGAGGTCTCACCCACACCCTGACCTCTCTGCTGGGACAGTAGAGCTGCCAACCCTGATAGCACCACTCGCGGTTCCTAGGGGTTGTGGGCCAGGCCAGCAGGAGGCTCAGGGACTGCTGCTCTCAGCACCATGGATAGTACCTGCATGGATGCCTGCCCTGCATCTGCAGCCTGCATCTGTAGCTGTCCTGTCCACCTGGCACCTCCTGCCTGCAGGCCTTTGGACAAGTGGCAGGAGGCACAGGGTTGCCCTGGTATCCCAGCCACTGGTCTGGCCTGCCGCTCAGTGCCGCTCAGTATCAGCTGGTGCGAGGGCAGCTGTGGAGGGGCTGAGGGCAGGAAAAGCTTTGGAGGAGAGAGGAGTTATGGAGAGGAGAAGAGAGCCCCTAGGGCCGAGAGGAGCAGTCATCCTTTGCATTGATGAAGCAGACTTATCAGTGTCGCCTTGTGGTGGAGGAGGGGGACCGAACAGGCTTGGTTGTTGTCAGTGTGCAAGGGGACTCCAAGCCTCCGGGGGCTGAGGCCCTGTGAGGACCTCCCAGGTACAAGGGAGGATGTCTTGATCCTTCCCCGGTATGTGTAGTTTGGGGAGGTGTGTCTGTCACTGGCTCCGAGCCCCCCAGCCCAGGCAGAGTCTGCTCAAGTGTTTGCCAGTGGGTGAACTGTCATCTGTCGTGTCTTTACACTGACCACTTCCCCAGCCTGAGGGAGACATGTGACTCCTCAAGTTATTTGAGAGCTTCTGAAACTCTGTGAACTCCTGGGCATTCCATCACTGCTCCCACCCCATCCAGCCCTTGGGGCTCCTGGTGGAGCACCCAGATTCTCTCCTGCTCTTGCCTCTGGCCATGCTGTGGGCCTCCCGGGACTGCCAGGCTGGCTGCCTGTGCTGGTGGCTCCCGAGTGTGAAGCTCAGAGCTGAGTTGAAGAGCTGGCTGGCTGAGTCTGCTGAGGAGGTTCTGGCATTGTGCCGGTGCCGCTGCAGATGGAGGGATATCTGCCCCACCTCTTCCATCCTGGTCCAGCTGTCTGGTACCTGGGGGGGGGGGTGGGTCTTCCAAAGCTTGTGGTGGTGATGGAGTGCCTCTCTTGGGAGTCCTCCCCTGGACCTCTAGAGCTGCCCTGGGTATGGTGGCTACATGACATCCCTTCCACTGGCTGCAAGCTCATCAGGTTGAGCTTGTGCCTATCCTCGGTGACCTCATGGGGAGCCAGGCTATGAATGCCCAGACACGCTCCCGGATTATGGCTATGGCAGCTTGGAGTGATGGCTGTTCAGAGCAGGTGCCAAAGCCCGGTGGACAGGGCTAGCACAGCTTTTAGGGGAAAGAGACTTGGGTCTGGATTCCACCCAGGCCTTTGGCCCACTGGGTGGCCTGGGGCAGGCTCTGACATCTCTGAGCCTCATCTCTCTGGCTGGGAAGTGCTGACAGTAGAAGCCCCCGTGCCGTGAGCCTGACAGTCACAAGTGTAGAGAGTTGTCCCGTTCTCTCCTCCAGAGTTATGCTGTGTGGTGAGGGGAGTGACTTCCCTCCAGAGCAGGATGTGCCTAAGTGAATCGGGGCACGCTCTGGTCTTCCCCTCGCCTTACTGTCCTCCATCCCTGCACCCACAGCCTGCTCGGAGCCTGTGCAGATGGGGGCTCTCCTGCCTCTGCTGCTTGACTTGAGCGTCATCATCTTGCTCCTTTGCTTCTGCTGTCCTGGGGAGAGGGAACGTGGTGAGAAGTAGTAGCTGGGTGGTGGGCACAGCTGGACCTGGATGCTTCCCTTCCCAGGAAGGGAGGAGGTTGGCATAGAGGCAACGCGGGCAGGAGGAAGGGAGGCATGCACTGTGGACATCCTGACTGCCCTTTTGTGCTGCTAGTGATTGCGCTTCTCCATGGCTGATTCCGGACGTCATTTTGCAAGGTGCCTGGGGGTGCCCGGCTGGCAGTCTGTCTGACGTGGAATCCAAGTTGCTATAACAACACTGATTCATGCAATCGCAGCTCCCCTGGCTGGGCCCTGCCTCTCTCTGGCTCTGAGGCATGTACAGACACACGTGCTTGCGCGAGCTCACCTACGTGGAGACCCCGAGGGCTGGCGCCGGGCAGGGCTGAGTGGGTCTGGGCACAGCCAGGCCTCCTCCACCTTGGCGCGATGCCTCCGAGCGTGTGCCTTGGCGTGTGAGGTGTCAGGTACAGTCAGGGGAGTGGGTTGCAGCCTACTCTATGGGGGGGGGGCAGGACTGGGCAGCTTCTGAGGGGGGTGTGGGCACGAACCATGCTCTGTGACTCAGTGTCTCCCACGTGCAGCTTGAGCAAGGGACCCCAGAATGCCTGCTGCTTCTGAGTCTGGGCAGCCTGCTCACCCATGTGGCGGGGGCCTTTCCTGGGGCCCCAGCGAGAGGGGATGCCAGCCTAGGGCCCACCATCCCACTGATTGTCCCACAGGAAACTGCAGTCTGCTGTGAGCAGCTCCTGGTGCCACGGTCGCCACCTCATTCCAGGCTGGCCCTGGCCTCTGCTTCCTCCTTCCTCTGAGACAGGCCAGAGGTTCGCCAGTGGGGCTGGGGCTGCTCTAAGACCCCACCTGCCTCTGCCCCCAGCTCTGACTCCAGCCAACACCTGACCCTCTAAGGCCTCAGAGGACTGGCAGGTTTTTAAAGGAGGAAGCCACACTGGGTGCTGGAAGGGGTTAGTCTGGCCATGAGCGTCCTCAGGGCTGATGGGAGGCCCTTGAGTCATTCAGTCCTTGCTGGGGATTCAGTCATTCATCCTGGGGACCTGTGTTGAGTGGGCAGGAGCTGGTGAGAGAAGTGGGTTTGATTTGGCCTCGGGCTGTCCGTGGCCTTCGGGGGCTGGACTGGTTCTGTGGACATCCTCTTAGTGCCCCAGTAATTCTGAAGACGACCTGGAGCCCTGTGGGCTGGGCCAGGCTGGTGCTCCCGGCCCTGGTTGGACACAAGTCTGTAGTGCTGGGATATGAGGCGCAGCAGGGTCCTGTGGAGATGCAGCTGAAGGCGAAGGGGTGTGTGCGCGCGTGTGGGTAAGGGTGGGATGAAGAGCACTGGAAAAGCTTTATCTCAGTTTCCAAAAAGCAGACTCACAGCAGAGGAAGGAAACCAGCCACTGCTTGGTGGTGATCATTCAGACCCTCGAGCTCTTTCCCGTCTTTTTTCTGCTGTGGTATTTGATGGAATTATGTCCTCACTAGGTGACTTACTTGCACCCTTGCTGTTTCACCTGAGAGTTAGGGTCATCTGCTGGGAGGGTGGCTGGCGAGGAGAGGATTGAGCCAGGGGTGACCATCTGGTGGGCTGCCAAGAGAAGTGGGATCAGCCTGGGCTGGGGGAGGTGGGGAAGAGCTTGGGGCAGTGGGTGTTTGCAGGGGTGCCCTGGAAAAGGGACACAGCCTCCTGGGGTCCTCTCTCCTGCTGTTCCCAAGGCAGTCTGGCCAGCAGGAGGCTCCTGGATGTTGCCATCTTGTCCAGCTCCCTAGTGCCCCTGAGAGAGTGCCTGCAGTGCCTCTCCTGCTGTGTGACCTTGTGAACCTGTGTTCTGGGCTGTCGTGTCTCCCCTGTCTGTCGCTGGCCCGAGAGCCAGGCCTGGCTCCACGGGGGATGTTCTGTGACTTTGGGTTCCTCAGTTCTCTCTGTGCCTTAGTTTCTCACCTGTGACCTTGTGGGGGGTGGAAGTGGGTGAATGCATTTGAAGTGCACTGGACAGCACTTGGCATCAGGTGAGTATGCAGCAAAGGTCTCAGAAAGTCCCTTGCTCCTGCCCCTCCTCGTCAACGTCGCTGTCCTGTGACCACAGCTTCATAGGAATAGGTGCTGGAGGGCTCAGTTTCCGCTCTGCTGGGTGCTGCGTAGGCAGCCTGCTCAGTCTTGGGAGGGCAGGGTGGAACCTCGGGACCCTGCCTGGTACCTGGGGAGGCTTCCTTCCCAGCAGATGGAGCTGGGAGCCCAAGAGGCTGAGCATAGCCGCTAGCCTGCCCCACGAGGGGGCACTTGGAGACTGCTGCGTCAGGAAGCCTTTTGCTTGCTTCACACTGCCCATGGCTGGCCAGGTGCCCTCTTTTGTCTCATATGGTCCCTGGCCTTTGGTGCCTTCTGGAACCGCCCCATGGGGGTAGGACTTTCAAGGGTCTCGCTCTCCTCCCTAGGGCATAGGGACAAGTGGGCTTCCCTGTCACCTTCTGCAGAGTGCTCCTGTTGGGAGCCTTGGTGGCTGTTCAGAAGCTGTGGCTCTGGTGAGCTCCCTGGGTGGTGAGCTGCGTGGGGTGAAGTCGGGTGGGGCACTGGACACTGGGGCTGGGCCACAGGGCTGGGAGGAGGGGCTGGTTGGGGAGGGGACTGGCACCTTTCGCCATGTTGATGCTCCCCCAGGCTTGCTGTGTGCCACGTTCCGTCCTTGCTGCAGTGGCCCTCAGAGGCATGGTGGTTGAGGAGACGGAGGTTCTTGGGTGAAGCCCACTGAGCAAGGTGCCATGGTGAGGTGGAAGGCACCTTCCTGCTACAAGGCTCTTCTTCTGCAGAGGATGCTGCCAGCCCAGCCCGGGAGAAGCTGGTGTTAGAACCATGGTCAGAGCGCTGCCGGGCTCTGCGATCATAGATCCTGGAGCTTGTCAGGCAGCCCCTGCCTTGGCTTTGGGAAGAGAAACTTGACTTACCCAGGGTCAGGAGCAGCTCACATGTGGATGACCAGATGGGGCCTGCGTGGATCAGCTCCGGTCCTAGCTCATGCGCTCCCCATGGCCACCCCCAGAAGGGGGTACTTTGTTACAGATGCAGGGAGTCAGGGGCCTTCATTTCACCCAAGGCAACAGAGCTTGGGAGTCCAGGAACCTGACTTCCCAGAGTACAGGCTATCTCTGGTGGCTTGACTTGGCATGACCAGTCCTGGGTGCTCTAGGGCTGGTGGAGCTGGCTCAGGACGGATGGGAGCTTTTCCCCAGGTGAAGACCCCAGTGGTGGATCGGCCTTGTTATCCCACTTCCTAAATTGTGGAAATGAACACAATGATCTTGAGCCAAACCGGATGAGCTTGTTTGTCTAGGCTAGAGGAGGGTGGCCGGGAATGGGAACTAGATGTGTTGGTCACTCCTGGCCATTTGACCTGCAGATGCATGCTCCTCTGGGTGGTTGCCATACTAGGGTTGGGCATCTGGTGGCCTGTGTGTAAGGTCTGATGATCTGGGTCTATCTGGGCCCTGGGACTCAGTAAGGGTCTGCCCTGGCAGAGCCTGCCCGCTCTGGCCCCCTTGTTCTAAGGAGCTGCATCCTGTGTTCAGTTCACCTGGGGGCTCCAGCAGCTTTCTTGGTTAGGTGATGACGCTCATTCGGTTTGTCATCTTTGCAGACAGTGACGGGTGTGCCTGGCAGAGACTCAGAGAGCCTCAGTGGTGGCATCTGAGGTGCCTCTTAGGTGCAGGGTCCTGAGTGTGGGACCACATGCAGAGCACCCACCAGCAGTCTGGTGGAGGCGAGACCAATCCTCCCAGCCTGCCTGCAGCCGCGGCCACTTGGGGCATGTGTCACAGCTTGAGACCTGGTTCACTTACCAAGTGTACACTTCAGTGGCTCTTGGGTGCTGAAACGGTGCTTGGCCACCACCACCTTCTGGTTCCAGAATTCTTCCAGCTCCTAAAGAGCCCATGCCCACTGGCAGGCACTTCCGTTCCCAGCTCTGCTCTGCCCAGCAACCCAGCCTGCTTTCTGGCTTTAGGGATTTTGCTGGTTCTGAACTTTTCCCTTTGGAAGGAGTCTGACAGTGTGGCCCTCCGTGACTGGCTTCTCACACTGCGCTCCACGTGTCAGGGTCTGTGCCTGTCATCCCGCCTCTCTGAAACCTCGTGGTGTGTGTGGCAGGCACCTCCTGCCAGGCTTCTTTCTACCCATGGCAGGTTTGCTGTGCACACAGTGAGACCCAGATGCCGAGGGCTCACGATTTGAGTTTCCACATCTGTCTCGTGGTGTCACGTCCCCAAGTAGCCACCTAGTGCCCCGAGCCCCAGAGTAGCCCTCATGTCCTACCCCTTCCCGTTCTGTTTATCTTGCAGGGTTTGGCCTGTCCTGGAATTTCCTGCAGCTCGAGTCATGCGGGAGTGTGTTGATGCACGCCATTCACACCCGTGACTCCGCCACGCATCCCTGGGCTCTCGGCTCTTCTCTCTGTTCTGATGCTGCACAGCGTCCGACCCTGAGTGTGGTTGTGTGGCGCACGTTGCCTTTGCGCTGGGCTGTGTGCTGCGCAGACGGGCCACCGTCCGTCCTGCACACATTCTGGGTGGGTGACAGGCTGCTCTGACCATGGGTGCAGGGCTCTTGGGGACGTGTGTTTTCTGCTCTCCTAGGGTAGGGTGGCTGCGCCAGGGCACTTGTCTCTTTATCAGAACTGCCAGATGGCGCTGACTGGCGGCCCCATGGTGTACCCACAGGCAGGACATGAGCACCTTGCAGCCCTTGTAGCCCAGCTGAGTGCGCAGCTGTGGGCTTACTGTCACTCCAGTGATGTCCTGGGCCTGGACGTGAGCTGGGCGTGCTGCCTGGGCACCTGTGGCAGTGGGAAGTCGCCCGTGGTGTGTGTGGTGTGCACTGATGCGCCGTTGTCGACTCCGGGTGGTTGTAGCCCATTCTTGTTTTGTGATGCTTCAGGCTTCTGGCGGCTTCTTCTGGATTCCTTGTGTGAAGTCCTAGGATGTGGGAACTGTGGTGGCCCCGTGTGCCCAGAGGCTTTCGTGGTGCTGCCCCTTCCTCTCTGTGCCCTGACTGGGTGGGCCACTGTGTGTCCTGAGGGGCGGGTTGCTGCCCCCACAGTCCCTGTGCTGGGGGGGTTGTCCCCTGCCGTCTCTCTTTCTTGCTTTAGTTTGTAATATGTTTGAATTGGTTTTTTTTAGACTAAATCTCAGCAGTGCCTTATATATTCAGGATGTAACCTTCATCATTTTGTTGGAAACATGTTTTCACTTTTATCTTTTGCCTTTTAATTTTGCTTATATTGCATTTTGATTTACGGAATCTTTGAAAATGTGCTGCCAAATCTATTTTCCCCGGTATGTGTGTTTGCGTCCACACGTGCTTGCTTAGCAGCACTTTGGTATTTGGTGGGTGTTTTGTGTTTATTTTAAAACTATTTAACCCTTCCGTCCATCTGGAATTTGTTTTGGTGTGAGTGTCAGATGAGGAGCTGGCCAGCATTTTCCTACTTCATTGCTGTGTCTGTGTGTCAGATGAGGGGATAATGGAGGAGGTCTCGGAGGGAGAGACTGCGGGTGCTGGCCCTTCCCCTCCCTGGTGGGCAGGCTCTGAGGTGGTGGGGAAATCTCCGTGTAGCGCAGGGAGGGGAGGAGGGACAGCAGGGCGCCGGGCACCAGGCACCAGGCACCAGGTGTGTGGTTCTGTGCTCTGCCAGGAGCAGCCCTCTGCTTCCTAGGTGGCTCTGAGCCCAGGTCCTCATTTTGGCCCTCCCACCATCCAGGATCTGGTGGATCTGCCTGCTGTGTGTCCAGCTGGGGGACAGACCTTTCTGTGGGTGTCCAGAGATGGGTGCAGTGTGCCCGCCTTCACACCCAGGCCTGTGCTCCCACCAGGCTTGTTGCCTCATGCCAGGCCCTGGAGTCCTGTGTTTGGGTGAGCCCCTTGGCTACTGCCTGCTGTTGCCCTGTCCTTCTCCCGGGCACAGGACCTGTCTTAGTCCATGTGAGCTTTTGTAACTGGGTGCCTTATATTTCTTTGGGTTCCGGAGGCTGAGTGCCTGGGGTCGGGGGCTGCAGAATGGGGTCTGGTGATGCCTACCCTGGGCTGCATATGGCGCCTTCTTGCTGTGTCCTTCCATGGCAGAAGCAGAGAAGCAGGCTGTCCTGGGACTCTCCCAGGGGTGCTTGTCCCACCACAAGGGCACCTCCTGAGGCCATGCCTCCACATCCTGTCACCCTAGGGGTTAGGTTTTCACACATGAGTTTGGGGACACACATTCAGACCACAGCAGAGCCCAGCAGGCTCCCAGGCTCCCTCTGAGGGGGAACACAGGGGCCCGAGTCTGCCGTGTGAGGCCTGCGGGCCTGCCTGCCCTTCTCCTCCAGTGACTGCATCAGCAACTGGCCGCTCCCCGTTCTTGAGTGTGTGGACCGGCTGAAAGAGACGGGGCCTTTCTCGGGGTCCTGCACTGGCCAACACAGAGTAGGAGTCAGGCTCGCTGCCTCTGTAGCCCAGTTCTCCCTGGCTGCTGGGCCTGGCACTGCCCATGTGTGTCACAGCTTCTGTGAGCTATCTGCCTGCGCAGCCGTCCGTGCTCCCAGCCCGGAGGGTGGCTGCGCTGGCGGCCATGCCTCTTCTCCTCCCCGCCCTCTCCATCTTGGGCTGTCCCCCATCGTTAGCCTCCTGCCTCAGCAGATCCCCATCAGTAACAACCTGGCCTGGGCTGGGCGTTAGGGACCCGTGGAGGTGGGAGGAGGCTGGCTGTTGCTCTGAGGAAGCTGTGTCTTCTGGGTCTCTGCTGTCACCACCAGGGGTCTTGGCGTGTAGGTTGGCCAGGTGGCCCAGTGTTGGTAGGGTCAGGTGTGCTTTGAGTTTTTCTCAGAATGGCTTGATCTGCTAATTTAAGGGTTGGGCTTCAAGAGACCATGCTAGTGCGCTGTCATGGAACCGGGCGGTGCCCAGAGGCTGCCCAGTGGCTGAGCCCTTGGGCCAGTTGCTGCAGGCCCACCAGGCAGATGTCTGCAGGGTCAATGCAGCTGATCCTGGCCCAGGGCCTGTCCTGCCAGGGCTTGCTCTTCCTCTGCCAGCCTGGCCCTCCTCTCCTAAGGGCCACATTCTCTCTGCCCTTCCCATGTGATTGTATGTTCTTCCTCTCCTTCCCTGGGCATTGGCCACAAGGATGCCCTGGTGGGAGGGCTACCTTGTATTGGTGGCCATGAGGCGTGGCCCTCCTAAATTTAGGCGTCTTCTTTTTAGCCAGCCTGTGGCCTCCCTGGGGAAAGGGGACAGGAGCTACTGGTGTTTGGGTACGGGCCTGGCCTTGTGTCCCATGGATCTTGTTGCATGTGTATTAGTCTAGCAGCAGCAGTCTGCGTGTGTGTGCCCACATGTACTGCGTGAGGGCACCTCCCCGAGGCACTGGTTTTGCTTGGAGTCTTGCTCCCCTTCCTTCCTTCCCAGGGCCAGCCTGGAGGGGTGCAGCTGTTGTCTTGGATCCTGGAGGTCGTTGAGTTACTGCTCTGTTCCTGACTGTAGCCAGGTCAGCTCCCGCCACCGCCCAGGCCTTCATCTTTGATCTCTGGCCTCACAGGTGGCTGGAGTTCTGGGCAAGGTTTTGGTGCCAGGTCCCCTCCTTGACCTGACATGCTTTCTCCCACCCAGCCTGCAGCCTGATCCTGCACCGTCTGTGGTGGTCATCCCAGAGAGTAGGGCCAGTGTTGCTCTGCTGATGGGTGGTGGTCACAGGGAGAGAGCTATACCTGGCTCCTGCTCTCAGGCCCCACCAGACCTGCCCTGGCTCTGGCCATGAGCTGGGCAGGGGATGAGGCCTCTGTTGAGCCCATAGGCGGGGCCCTCCCTGGAGGACAGCAGCAAGCCCTTCCTAGTTCTACCCAGGGGTGTTTAGTGCCTGCATCCTGGTTTCTGGGTCAGGTGGGGGTGGGCCTGGGGGAGTACAGCTTGTCATGACCATCGTATTGCCTCCCTCCTAGGTGGATGTTTTCCCAGCCACAAGGCTGGGTGAGGTCCTGCTGGGCCAGGCCGTGGCCTCACAGGGCCTTTAGGACCACCCCAGCTGGGCTTTGAAGCTGGCTGGGCCTGAGCCAGCTCCCATGGCCCTGGCCCAGGTCTGTATCCTGCGGCCCCTTCAAAGACCAGATGGTCTGCTTCCCAAGGGAGCTGTGCCCAGCTCTAGGCTAGGGTCATGTGCTTTCTTCCAGACCTGGACCTTCCTGCCCCTTCGCCTTCCTGAGGGAGAAGACCCTGTCCTGGGAGAGACTGATGGGGGCAGGGTGGGGAGCAGCCTGTGGAGCAGCAGAGAGGAAGGTCTCAGCTCCGGAGAGGCCCAGGGGACTTGTGGAGTCCTGCACAGCAGTCTGGGGCTCTGGCAGGAGCCACCTGAGCACCCCATGTCAGGGAGTGCAGTGTGAGCTCACTGCTCCCTCCAGCTGCCCTGGGGGACTGCTGAGGAGGCTTGGTCTGGAGGAGGGGGCCGAGGTGCAGGAAGGCGGAAAGTGCCAGAGGCCACAGGGCCAGGCCAGGACCCCCACCTCTCATGGGAAAGAGGGCTAGCAGGTCAGAGAGCGCTCCCTTCCCCGGGACCTGCAGCCTTCTGATTGCTGGTCCCACTCTTCCCCTCTCGCCCCGCCCCGCCCCGGCTGGCTGTTACACCACCTGTCTCTAGGCCACCTGCAGGGCTGGCACTGAGCACTGTCATCCGCAGGTGTCCATGGTGCCCCAGCCCTCCCCGTCCCCCTCCCGTGACTGTTCTCTTCCTCCTTCAACAAGTCCTCTGGAGGAGCCCCGGGCTCTGGGACTGTTGACTGAACCCCGAAGCGGAGGCCACAGCGAGGGGCTGGCTGTCTCTTGCCGTCTTCTGCCCAGCTCTCCAGCAACTGTGTGGCGGAGGCCTTGGTGTGTCCTCTGTGCTTCAGTCTGGACCTCTCTTCTGAGCCCTAGCCCTGAACCCTGTTGCTCTCTTCAGGTGGCTGGCCCATAGCTTGAACCCGGCTCTGCTCTGAGTTTCCAAGCCCTCCTTCCACAGCCTTCCCCATCTGGGTGAGTCACCCGGACCGCGGTCCCATTCTTCTGCTTGCTTAGGCCAGGGGCCGACAGGCTTGTCCCTGCAAGGGCCAGACTCTAGCATCTGGGGTTCCCAGGCCTCCCCTGACTCTGGCTGTGGGGTGCCGAGGAGATGGCGCTAGGCAGTGCTAGGTGAGTGGGCCTGGCCCTGCTCTACTCAGACCTCAGCCCCATGCGCCTGCCCTTGGCTCGGGGCCTCTGGGGACCACATGGGCCTTGCCCGTGTAGCTCCAGACTGCAGCTGTGTCCACCCAGGTGCCCCACAGGGAAGCGGCTTTCCTAGCACCCACCTGGTGCCTTCGTGCCCCTCAGAGGGTGCTGCCAGTGAGTGTCTGTCTTCACAAGTAAGCGCTGCCTGATCTTCCTGTGATGCCAGGTCTGTTGACACGGGACAGATGCATAGTGCCACTCGCTGCAGTGTCCAGTGAGCTCCAGGAGAGTTCCAGTCAAGATTGGAGCATTGTGCCTTTCTCCTGCCTGATGGTCTGTCCCTGATCCTACGCCTCAGGCGCAGCCTGATGTGACTTCTGCTCTGTAGGCCCCTGCGTTGACGCGCTGTGTGGGGTTCGTGTCCTTTCCCCTCGAGGTCTGTAGGAGCGCCGTGTCGCCCCGGGAGGCTTCTTGGGGGAGGTCAGCTGCCTGTTGAGTGTCTGCGAGATGATATTGGTTTGTGTCTTGTGTGGAGTCCTTGACTTCATCGGAGTTGCTGGACTTTTGGGCGGGACTGTGAGTTACAGAATAGTGACTGTTGGTGACATTCCATCGCTCTCCTTTCAATGCCGGTAGGGTCCTCATGGCAGTGATGTCCCTGTGTGGGGTGAGGCAGTGGTGCCCACTCGGGATGGAGTTTGTGTGCGGCTCCTCTGGCTTTCCCAGCGCTGCTGTCTGGAGGAGCAGGGTCAGTGCTGGTCTCCCGCCCCCCCTGCTGGGGTGGGGGTGGGGGTGTGAATTCTGGCCAGTGCCCTCTCACGCCCCCTTGAGGAGGCCATGGTGTGTTGGCTGTAATTCTCCTCTCCATTCTTGGTGTCTGTGTCTTTTCCCTGCCAGGTTCCAGGGTTTTAGTTTTTCCTTTCCAGCAAGTTAATGATATTCTCTTTTTCCTTTCTGTTGGGCTTGGCATTTGTCGATGCGGTGTCCTCCGGGCTCGGGCCTGTGGTGTGGTGCTCTCAGTCTGCCCAGGCTGTCGCCACAGTGCCGCAGACCTTGCTCCTGGCTGGGAGGCCTGGGCCAAGGGGGCAGCTGGTTTGGTGTTTGCAGCATCCCGTTTCCTGGGTCATAGACAGGACCCTCTTGCTGTGTCCTCCACTGGGAGGCCGAGGGGCCCCTGGGGGCCTCTCTCCCCTTCACGAGAGCTTTGCCCTGTGACCTAGTCACCTCCCAGAGGCCCTTCCCTCTGCTCAGTACCATTGCTTGGGGGGTAAAGACTTGGCACACAACTTTTGGGGGATACATGTTAAGCCTGCAGCAGAGTCCCTCGAGGAGCAGCTATGGAGAGCTCTTTGCTGTCCTCTTGGATGCCTCCTTGCCCTGTCTCTTCTCCTCACCTTCCGGGGCATCCATGGTGTCTAGGAGCTCCCAGGGGCTGGCTTTCCCTTTCCTGTTCACTCCCTTCTTGATGCATCGGCCTGGGGATTTCTGGCCATGGCTCTTCTGCTCACTGCACCCTGGCTGCAGGGACCCTGCTGACAGGTGCCTTGAACGTGCGCTTCACTTCTGTCGCCATGTGTACGACTGCCAGCGTTTCCATTTGGCACTCTGGTATTTCCACTTCCCGCCTGTGGGCCATCTTTTCCACGGGCTTTGATGTCGCAGTCATGGTTACTGTGAATTCCCAGGATTTCTGACGTTGAGGTCTGCTTCTGCTGACTCTTGGGTACTTCTCCTTGTGCTCCTGTGTGTCTCCTGTTTTGGGTTGGTTTCAACTGATTTTGACTTCATGTGTGGGGTGTCAGGTGAGGTACCTAACATGCTCAGCAATGGTGTGCCCTGTTTTCTGGGCCCTTCACGGGGGTGGTTCAGCTGGCCAGATGTGGCTGGCTTTGGGCTTTGCTGCAGCTGCAACTGCCATGAAGACGCAGCCTCACCTTCCTCTGGAGTTACCTTGGGTGGGTGGGATGGGCCTGTGTTTGCTCCCCAACCGCACATGCAGGGGCAGCCTCTCTCCATCCCTGCCCCATGTGGGGAACTGGGTGACCTGGTGTGGGTGCTCAGTGGCCTGGTGGTGCCCTGCGGCAGCCTTGGTCTTGGGCAGGTGTGGTCTTGTGCCTGTGGCTTTCTCAGGGGCCCTGTGCTCTTCCTTTGCCTTGACTCCCTTACTTATCCTGCATGGGAGCATCTCCTGCCCCTTCCTGGTGGGCCTGGAAGGGCCTCCTCCTGCATTTCTAGGGATGGAGGGCAATTTCTTTATTCTCTAGAATTTGTGGGTGCCTTGTTTGCCCTGGAGCTATGGGTCAGCAGTTGCTGTCCTCGACCCCCCAGTGTTTATCAGGGGAGAGGGCATTCCTACAGGGCTGCTGGGCTTCCACTCTTCTTGCCCGTGCACCCTGATATACTGCCTGTCCCGCTCCAGGCTTCCTGGTCAACACCTGGATCCAGGAGAGGAGGTTTCCGCCCTTGGCAGAGTGCTTACCTGCTTGCGTGCCCCATGGCCCTGCCATTTCTGGGCTGCCTGCCCTTGGGCTCTGTCTTGTCTCCCCTGTCTGTAGGTATCTACTGACTGTTGCCCTGAGACTTCAGCTCTGATGAGTCAAGAAAATGATGAGTTTGTAGTTTTGTAGTCTTTTCTTACTGTTGTTTCAGGGCAGCTCCCTTGGAGCTTCCTGCAGGGCAGGTGGCGGAAGGGCTGTAACTGTGGGAGCTGCGTTTTCTTGTTTGAAGCAAGTTTGAACTTCTTCTCATGTGTTTAAGCCCCGGTTTTACACTCTGTGTGTGAGAATTTTGTGTCTTTTGCCCATTTTCCTTGCAGTTTTTTGAGCTCTTTACGTGCAGCCATGTTTTCTTACTGCTTGGCTCACAGCGTTTTGCCAGTAATCTGTGTTCACTTCTGTTGCTGGGCATGGCCTTCCTTGCCACATCCTGACTTTGAATCCTACCTGGGAGGCTTGCCCATGGGTGGCTGCTCTTTTGCCTTGCTTCCTGGTTTTGTTTTCTGTGTCGAGGGCTGTGGCCACTGGAGTATGTTATTTTATCCTGTGAGGCTCAGGCTGCATTCATTCTGTCTTTCTGCATGGCTAACCAGATGTCACAGCACCATGGGTGAGAGCCCTTCACGGTGCCGCACTCCCTATGTATGGGATTTCCATGTCCACCGGCTCTGTTCGTAGACCCCTCTTATTCTGCTGCTGTTTGTGTTTTCTTGTGCAGCTTTTGAGCTATGGAGACGTTCTAGCGTTTGTAATAATAGTTCTAACGTGGCATTGTCCTGTACCTATAGGTCCCCCTTTCAAAGGTGCTGTTTGGTGGTTTTAGTCGTTAGTAGTGTTGAGTGCTCATCGCCACTGTCAAGTGGGGGCGCTCTCAATTCCCCCTAAAAAGAGCACCTTGCTGTTGGCAGTCACTTCCTGCTCCCCAGCTCCCACTCCTCATCCTGCTGGTCTCCTTCTGTCTCTTGATTGTGCACATTCTGGCCATCTCGTGTAGGGGACTCTTGTAGGTGGCAGTTTGTGCCTGGCCTCTTCCACTGTGCCGCTGTTCCCAGCCCCTGTACTGCGGCCTGTGCCAGCTTCCGCTTCTCTGGGACCTTTGAGCGTCTGCTCACTCAGTCCTCTCTTCCTGTTTGGTGCTTCCCTGTGTTTGTGTATATCTCTGTGAACTTCCAGTCACTTTCTGGCTCCATGCAGATGCTTGGTACTTGTTGGTATTTAGTGGGAGGGGAGAATCGACGGTTCATGAAATGGTGGTGTTTAGCCAAAACCAAGGGGTGTCTTCCTGCGGGATGCAGTGTTTCAGGATCCCCTTTCAGGGTTTCCTGTGTCCCGATTCACTCTCCCCAGGCCCAGTGTCCTCTCAGGTATTGCCTACCACTGTCCAGTCCTTTAGCTGGTTACTTGTGTGTGCAAAGGCTCCTGGTTTGCACCCTGAAGCTCCCAGAGCCTGCTGCGGTTTGGCCCCAGCACTGTCTCTAGGGTGTGCATTGCCGTGGGGTCTGCAGGAGGTGCAGCACGTCTTATTCCTGGTTCTCATGCTTCTTGCTGCAGTCTCTTTGGTGGCACTGGCTAGCCCACCAGAAGGGTGCTGAGAGGTACTAGATGTGGTGGCTTCTCCATTTCCTGATCCTTGCGAATGGCTCCGGGTGTTTTCCTACTGAATGAGGCACCCACTCAGGATGAATGGTATTTATTTCATCAGGCAGGAGTGTTGAGTTTCATGGATACGGTTGGTAGCACCCACGGAGAACCTCATGAGGGTTTTCCTGCAGGTTTATTGTTAAGGTGTGTTACAGTAATGGGCACCCCTGTGCTGAATCAGCCTTGCGTTCCTGGAAAAACTGGCAGGTGGGACTTTGACTCTTATTTCTTAGTGTTTTACTTAGTATTTTTGCATTGCTCTTTATGACATTGGCTTACAGTCTGCCCGCTCCCCACTTTCTTTCTTGAACTGTCCTGTGCCAGCTTTTGGAATCAATGTGTCAATGTTATGCACGTGTCTTACTGGTATCATAAAAAAGAATAGGGAACTTTCCTTTTGTTGTCAGTGGACAGATTTGGCCAAATTCTTCTGCAAAACCTTCAGGTCCTGCGGCTCTTTCGTTGGGGCAGATTTGATAACTTGTGTTTTTTCTGTTGGAACAGTGGGCCGAAGCCTTTGTGTCCAGAGCCACTTTTGGCTGATTTCTCTGACCTGCGACGATGCCGCTCACAGTCCCCTTGGAGAGAGGCCCTGTGCAGAGCAGAGCCTCTGGTCCTCAGCGCTTTCTCTCGGTGCTTACTCCTCCCGTGTAGCTTGGTGTGTTGTGTAGTTGTGTTGCTCCTTTTTTTCTTGGTTAAGTTGGCTCTGGGTTGTTTTTTTGTTAGTAGTTTTTTAGAAAATAGCATTTTGATTTATTAATTAGGTTGATTATTTTCCATTTTCTACTTCATTGGTTTTTGCTTTTATTTGTATTATTTCCTTCCTTGTGGCTGTTTTGAATTATTATTTTTTTTCTAACCTTTTGAGCTCAGAATTTAGTGAATTTGTTTTTCTTTTTTCATAGAAATATTTAGAGTTACAAATTCACTCTGATTCCTGCTTTAAATTTACCTTATTGATTTCCCTATGTTGTATTTTCATTATTATTTTTTGAAAATTCCTTCATTTTAGTTTGTATTTTTCCTTTTCTTCCAGGAGTCATTTAGCAGGTTGTTTTTAAGTGGAAGGGACTTCTTGGTTTTAGAAAGCATTTTAGATGTCACCTGTGCTGATGCCAGTGCCATAGTCCTAATCAGACTGGCCTTGTGGCCTTGAGATCTTGCTGCTGTTCGAAGGATAGACCTCGTGAGTGGTCCTGTGCTGCCAAGGGGTGCCCAGGCCTGTGGCCTCTGGGACCCTGCCTCTTGGACACCCTTCATGCAGGACAGCTCTTGGTCTGGCTGGTTCCCTGACATGACTCCTCTGAGGGCTGCTTCCTCTCCTTCTCAGTGGTGCTCCCGCTCTTTCCCTGGGTGTGTACTTTAGGCAGGAGCATTGTGTGGGGCTGGCTTGTCCCCTTGGGGGGGTGGTAACGTGGGGTCTGCTGGGCTTCTCCTATGTAGTTACTTTTTCCATTTTTAATTAATAAGACACTTTGAGGCCACGTGAATATCCTGTCCTGTGTCCTGATGTCCACTCTCCACTGGCTGGCTTCTGTCCGTCCACAGGACCTTCTCGTCGTGATGGTGGGAACCACCTTCCTTGTTGGTCGCAGCCGCCTGCACTGTGAGGGAGAGCTCTCCTCTTTCCTGCTTGCTGATGTGGGCTCGTGGGTCTTTATTCAGCGGGTTGTACTTCTCCTTGTCACTGCCTTTTTCATGCTCAGACTGTTCCAGACATGGCCAGGGAGGCTTTTCCAGGCTGGTGCTGTGTGTTTCTAAGACGGCCCTGCCTTACCTGGGCACCTCCGTGTGCATTTGTGGACCTAGGTGCTCCCGGCCTGTCTATTACTTTTCCCCTGCAGCTCTAGAATCCAATACTTCTCCAAGGGGTCTTAATTCCTTGCGATTCTTTTTTGATGAAGAAGAGTGTTCAGTAGCCAAGATTTATATGCTGGGTATGCTCATTGTCATGGGGTGCGCTGGCATCTCTGCCCTGTCATTGGACTAAACTAGGAAGAGGCTAGCTGCCATTATAGAACTACGCAAATGTGTACGAGCAGGTGATACATAAACCCGCGCACATCTGTATCTGTATTTTTCTGTATATTAAAAATAGCAGATTCAGGGCTGGGGCTGTGGCTCAGAGGTAGAATACTCCCCTACCATGCGAGAGGCACTGGGTTCGATCCTCAGCACCACATAAAAATAAAATAAAGATATTGTATCCACTTTAAATAAAAAATAAAAATTAAAAAAAAATAGCAGATTCATACGGACACCTCAAGTTCTAATCAAGTGCCCCTGCTTGGGGAACTTGTGAAGGCATGCTTGGCCTCGGGGTATGGCCAGGGGTGCTATGGACCCTTCCTCCATCGCTCCTTCAGAGGGAGCCCACGTAAGGACACACCTGAGACTCTCGTGCCTGGTGCAGAGGGTGTGGCACGTAAGCTGGATGGCAGGAGGCACTGCCGCTCGGGGTCGGCCACCCTGCCCAGCTCCTGGCTGCCTCACTCTGCTCAGCACTTTCCCTCTTGAGTTCCCTTTTCTTGTCTTAAAAACTGGGCTTGCTTTACATCAGGAATTCCCGGTACCGGTGCTTGTGTTCCCTCACCTGGCCCGTGGTCCCCTAAACAGGTCTATACAACATTGTAGTTTTGGGACCAGGTGTAGCCAGACTCGGGGCTCGGGCTGTGGTGAGTCAGGGCTTGCTGCCGGATGACCCCTGCCTCCTGTGAGGTGGTGGTTTTCACTCTGAGGTCTCTGTGTGCCTTCCGGCTTCGTGTCCTGAGGACACATTTGTGTAGCTGACGCCATCCTGGGGAGGTAGTGGCCAGTGGAGGGAGGTGGGGGTCCAGATGGCGTTAGTCAGCTTGAAGGCTCCTGTGTGGGCTGATTCAGGCTGTCTGCCTGGCCCTGGGCAGGGCAGCAGCCGGGCAGCTCACCATCCTGGACTCATGTGGGTGGGAGCAGTGTGGAGTCGTTGCCCCCAGTGCCGCCTTCCCAGGGGCAGCTGCTGAGCTCTGAGCAGTGCGGCCAGGGCTGGCGCTGGCCACGGGGCTCAGGGTGGAGCAGTGCAGGCGGCCTCCCTACTCCCTGGCAGACACCACGGCACGGGGAGCCTCACGCCTGCAGCTTGAAGCAGCAGGTGGGAGACAGCAGCATGGTTCCAGGCGGCGGCTGCTGCGTGGCCTCTGTCAGCCGGGTGTGCTGGCTGCTGGTACTCAGAGGCCTTCTCCCCTCCAGATGTTAGGGGCTGTCAGTGCCTGTGGCTCCTTCTTGGGGCCGCATGGCTGCCACGCTGGTCTGCATGCTCACCTCCTGGGGTCGTCCTTCTGACTCCACGTTAGAGGTGAGGAAACTGAGGTTGGAGGCCACAGGGCTGGATGAGATGTGGCTGTCAAGGCTGAGCCGTGTGACCTGGCCCTAGGTTCTGCTCCTGTGCTGGGACTGTGTTCTCTGCCTCAGACTGGCCAAGACCCAGAGAGGCTGGCTGTGTGTTAGGCTGTGAGAGTGCCAGCTGCTGTAAACAGGGGCTCATTAGGCTGAACCAGGCCGTGGGTGGGGCCCCAGTGCTGCCTGCTGCTGCCCTCCCTCTGCGGTGCCTGTTCCTGCCTGCAGGAGCTGCCCTTGAGGGACCTTGGCTGGAGGGGGCCCCTGCAGAGCACACCCCTCCAGAAACTGGCGCCCGGGCTCCCAGCCGCCTCCTTCATCTTCTCTCTCTCTCTTTTTGTTTTAATTTTTTTAGTTGTTGATGGACCTTTATTTATTTGTATGTGGTGCTGAGACTCGAACCCAGTGCCTCACACATGCTAGACAGGTTCTCTACCACTGAGCCCCAGCCTCAGCCCTCAACTTCTCCTCTTCAACTTTGCTCTGGAAAGTGGTTTTCCCCGCAGGCAGGCTTCACGAGCAAGTTTTCGTGGCTCTGGTGCAGCCTGTGCCTGCCCTGTGTGTGACAGGGCCAGGGGTTCTCAGTGCTCTGCAGTGAGGGCTGCCCTTGACCTGGACCTCACCCGCTCTCAACCCCATTGTTTGTTGCTGACTCTCTTTTTCTCCGTGGAGCTCTGCACAGGTGCAGTTGGGATGAACACAAAGGCAGCATCCCTCCCTCTATGCACTGGGCAGGCTGGAGCTGAGATTCTTGGGGAGGAGTTAAATGCCATCCTGTGCCACCATTTGTTCTCTGGAGAGATGGGGAGAACACAGGTGTGAGCCCAGCCCACCTGGGGCCAGAATCAGCCCCAGGGATTTCATGTCCTCATGATCTGCCGACCTCACCTGCACCCTGTCCAGTGCCTTGTTCATGTGAGTGTCTTTAATTCCTCACGGGTCTCTGACCCCACAGGAGGTCAGAGGTTGCATCTGTAAGGGTCTAGCTCCTAGTTGACGTAGGGCCCTGGCTCGTGTCTTTGCCCTTTGCTCCTGGGGACACAGTAGTGCTCTCTCCTGTCACCTCTGCCACTGCATATCCTGGCCATAGCTCAGCCCTGAGATCACCTGAGAAGCAGTGGCTTGAGTTATCAGGGTGTCTGTCCCTGGCTGGGCCCTCCCTTTCAGCAGTTCATCTTTTCCTCCCCCATGTGACAAGCGTCATCAACTTCTGTGTCTGTCAACTGCAGCATGAGACCCTCTCAGGCAGGCCAGGCCTATCCAGTTCTGCTCTGTGTCTCACGGGGCTTGGGGTCTGGGCAGCAGGGATTGGGTTCTTGTGACATGAGCTGACTGACCCCTTGCCTAGCTTTGGAGAGAGCACTACTGCCCATCTGGCAGGGAAAACAGGATTGTAGCTGCCACGTCTCCTGTGTGACCCCATAGAAGACCTGCTCCCTAGCTGGGAGACCCCTCAGCCATGGGGAGGCAGGGGGCATTCTGGGGACCCTGTTCCAGGGAACGTGGTTCCTTGTCTGATGCTAGGAAGGGTAGCCCCAGCCTGGGGGATTCCTTGTCTGAGGGGGCCCAGTCATCCCTCTGCCAGAGGCTGGGGTCCTTTCTGGGAAGTTGTCTTGGGAGCCTGGCCAAGGGGACCTGAGCCCTGTGTGCTGGTTCAGGGGTCTGAGTGCTGGGACCCTAGCCTGCGCTGGGCTGGGAGGGCTGACTGGCAGTCTGCTGACTGGCGTCACTCTGCTCCTGGGCCTGGGAGCAGGGCTGAGGGGGGCGTTCCCTGGCACCCCCACTTCCTCTGGCACCTTGTAAACAGGATCTGCGCAGTATGAGGACAGACAGCTCCCTTCAGGCTGGCAAGGAGCTGGGGTCCCTGGGAGGAGTCTGGCGCCAGCCTGAGGGCTTGAGGCTGGAGGAACTGGTGGCAGGCTTTGGCCGGTGATCACGGAAGCAGTGTGGTAGGAGGCCTCCTCAGGAGCAAGTGGGCATTGTCTCTGGCCTCTGTTCAACCTTAGGCAGCCCCGGGTTTGGGGCCATTTTGGGGTACAATAGCCTGGCAGCTTCCGCCCACCCCTCCTGCCTGGCCCTGCTGCCAGCTTCCGCCTGCTTGGGCTGCACACGGCCTCTGCAGCCTTTGTCCAGCCCTCCCTCCCTCCCTCTCTCTTTGTCTAGCTCACCATTGCCCACTCTGGCCTCCACGCTCTGCGGAGGACCTCTCAGATTCCCCAGGCCTTGCCCCACCGCTCTCCTGGCCTCCTAGCCCTTCCTCTTGCTGCCCAGCCCCGCCTTTCTGAGTGCTGGCTCTTGCTGGATCCCTTGCTCTGTCCTGGCCCGCCGCCTCCTGGAAGCCTCTGGTGCATCACAGTGTCCGAAACTCTTAGCACCCTGAGCCACCCGAGGAGTTGGAGCATTGTGGAAAGAGCCATGCCAGCCAGCTTGGAGCCCCGACTGCCTGGCCCACCCACGGCTCGTCCCCTCTTTCTGTGCCCTGCAGTGCCCCTGCCTCTTGTGCTTAGGCACAGACGCGCTTCCCTGTGCTGGTCCCATCCTGGAGGCTCTTGAGTCCTGGGTAAAGCCTTGCTCAACCTTGCCAACGGGAGGGCATTGCCTGTCTTCCAGGTGGCTGGTGATGTGGGCAGCGTGGTCTAGCTGGAACTGAAGCTGTGTGTTGCAGTGAGAGAGTCTGATTGCCTTCCTGCTTGTTCAAAGTCTGCTTTGGCACTTGGGAGTGACCTTGGGCGGGTTGAGCCCGGTTTTCCTCTTTTTAAAATGGAGTTATACTTAGCGCTGCAGGGAGCCATGAGGATTAAAGACACTCACGTGAGCAAGGCACCTGGGCAGGGTGCAGGTGAGGTGGGCAGCCTGGGGCCCGTCATGTCATCTCCTGGTGTCTCTTTGGTTGCTTTGTACATGAGACCCCTGTGAGTGCCAATCTCAGAGTCGTGGGGTTGCTCAGGGATGTGAGCTGTGCCTAGTTCCTAAGGTCACACTTTGGTCCCCGGTGAGGGCCAGGAATCTTGTTCTTCTGCCTCTCAGTAAAGGGCCAGGGACAGAGCCTGGAGGCCACCTTGCTCTGGGCCCTGGTGTCTTGGCTTGCTAGGATTTGGCTGATTGTCACAACAAGTGGATGGATGAGGACTGCATGGGGCTGGGCACAGGCAGGTGTGGCTTCTGAGGGTGCCTGGCTCCCTCAGGAAGGGTGGCAGGCAGTATCCTGCCTAGTAGAAATGTGTGTTTTATGGAGAAGAGAGATGCCTGGCATGGTGGGGGGTAAGCATGGGACCCTGAGGTCAGGCATGGGCAGGAAGTGGGGTGGGAGCCCCTGGCTGGCCTGTGGGGTTGATGGGTAGAAACTGCAGGGAGGAAGTCAAGGACACAGCCCGGGTGGAGGCACTGAGGTAGGGGACAGCCTGGGCATGGGGGGGGGGCAGGGTCCCCAGATGGCAGGGCTGGGTTCAGCATGAGCTGAGGCATGGCCAGCTTCCTGAAGCCTGTGAGGGCACAGGTGCCTGCCTGGTGGTTTCAAAGTGTGGGGCATTAGGTGCTGGGACGTGCGTTGGCTGTGCTTCCTGGGCCACTTAAAACTGCTCCTGGATCGCCCTGTTGGCTCTGGGGCCTGGGGGAGGGGGACATGGGATGCTGGAGACAGGGTGCCAAACTCCCAGTTTGGGTTGGTGGGGCTGAGTACCCCATGTGTTCTTGTCTCTCAGAAATGGGACATGTACCTGTGGATTTCAGGTGTCCCCTGGGGCCCAGGGTGCTGGCCAGGAGGCATTTGTGTACTCAGGCCAGCCTCCTCTGCTGCTGTGACTCGCTGTGCTTCTCCAGCAGGCTGGGCTGAGCAGACACAGAGGTGTCGACACCTTCCATCACTCAGCAGAATGGACTTGCAAGCTGGATGAGGTGGGGACTACCGTCGCGGCCTGGTGGAGAGCAGGCTGCCCAGGGCTTCTCTTGCACCTGGCGGGTCCTGGTGCTGGGGCTGCTCAGCCCCTTTCCAGCTAACCCTCTGCAGTTGTGCCTGGAGTTCTGAATCCCTTCCCACTTCCGTCTAAGGAATCTCCCACCTCTCTCAGACCCTCATCAAGTTTTCTTGTGCCCCCTTCTCACGAAATCCAGCAGACCCTCTGCCCTTGGCAGCAACTCACGGTAACTGCACCCACACTCAGAGGCTATCTGGGCCTCTCGTCCCCTGCCCGCCTTGCCTGGCCCTCCTGTGTTGACCCTGCGGCAGCTTCTCTTCCAGGATGTCTCCATAGGAATTCACACAGCAGACCCCGTCTCTGTCCAGCCCACCCAGGGCTTCAGTCATCTGCTGAGCTCCTTGGGGTCCTTCGAGCATAAACAGCTGCCCCTTCTTTTCTGGAGTGGGGAGGGCACAGCACAGCCCACCTGCTTTCTCAGCGGGAAGGAACCCGGGGCTTGTCCTCCTTCCTCCCTCCCTGGGTTCTGCCAGCCCTTTGCTAGCTCCACTGCTCTGCCCCCCAGAGCCCAGCCCCAGCAGCAGTCCCACTGGTGTCCCGCCAGCAGTCCATTCTTGGTACTGGAGCAGTAGGAGACCCATTCCCCACCAGCTCAACTCATGTCCGTCACTTCTGGCCACTGCTGTCTGTCATTCTTAGGAGTGTCCAGATGCCCTCACGGGCGAGAGTGCCCTTTGAGCTCAGAGCCTCCTGAGCTGCTGGACTTCCCTGTCTGGGGCTCTAGCTCCCCAAGCTTGCGGGAGGCCCTTTTGGAGTTCTCAGGCTGGTTGGGCTGATGCCAGGATGTGTGTTCCTGGGCCAGGCAGGCCTGCACTGCACATATTGTGACAGTGCCTGGAGCCCAGTGGGCATGCGGGGCATATCTGTGGGATGGTGTGCATGGCAAAGTGAGGGGCTCTGGGGCATCTTCCAAGGGCTTGAGCACAGCATTGGGTTCTGCCTGACTCCTGTCTGCTAAGGGAGCCCCCAGCAGCCCTCCACCTCATCTCCAGGCAAATTTGTCTGCGTGATGTTTCACTGGAATCTTGCAAATGATCTTTAGTACTCTAAAGTTGTACATGCATATAGTTTAGAGAGTAAATGCATTCTACAAGATTAATTAAGAAAAACAGCAATCCCTGGTGCTCCTCTTTTGCCCTCCCCAGAGCCGAGTACGTCTGATTCTGAGAGTAGATTCTTTTGATGTTTATCTTTTCTCTAAATGCTGCATTGCTACTTGATTTTTAAAAAGCATTTAGGCATTATATTGACTTGCAAGATGTGGAGATTGAAGTCTCTTTTCACACCCATGTGTATAGTTACAGGCACGCACACCCCCTCAGGCACTCATGCACACGTGTGTGTATACACGCACACACCTGCACATGTTACGCTGGTGGCATCCAAGCATACTGTGCACATGCCACGCCACTTCTCATCTCCTGCCTGCCTTTCTGGTTTCCCTGGGTTCCTGATTGCCTTCTATGCTTGAGTCCTAGACATAGAACCCTCTTCCACTCTGCCTCATGTTTCTTCATGTCAGTGGTTTGTTGTCTCATCTTCATGAGCAAGTCTGTCCAGAACCTTCTATGGGGCATGGTCAGTGGGTTGCCCACCTTGTTCAGCCGCAGTCCTGGTTCCCTTTCCTGCCTCTGGTTTAGGCAGTCCCAGCTGACTTCCTTCCTTAGATGACCCCTGGTTTTTATGGAGTACATCCTGAAGTCCTCAAGTCTCCATGGGACTGTGGGGCCTTTGTTATCTGGGCTTCTTCCTCGGGGGGTGGGGGACAGTGCAGTTGTGTCTGGGCACTGCAGCCAGACTGCCTGGCTCTGAAGCCTGTCTCCTCCAGTTACCAGCTGTGTGACCTTGGGCAAGTTATCCCATGTCTCTGGGCCTTCGTTTCCACACCCTGCAAGGCAAAGGTGACCTTGCCATCTCACAGGGCTTGAGCCTGTGAAGGTGGTGGACTCAGATGAGTGCTGGTGCTGTGTGTGGGAGTGCTGTCCGTTAACTGTCAGCTCTCTACTGTTTCTTTTCTGAAGAGTTTCTCTCTTCTTCAAGTTGGGTCCCCTTGTGTCCTTGCTGTACCCACCTAGGTCCCCCTAGGAGGCCCTGCTGTGGAGGCCTCCTCGAGGGCTGAGGTCTGCCTCACATGACCAGATCTAACATGGAGCCCCTGGGCTCCTTAAGCCCCTCTGGGCCAGTAGACCTCCACAGCCTCTTCCCCGAGCCAGTCCCTGAGCCCTACTCCCCGCCCACAGGGCACAAGGCCTCAGGCAGGTCCCCAGGGTTCCCTGGGGCTTGCAGGGTCCCTCTGCCAACTGTATCTCCTGCATAGCTAGATTTCTTTATGCCCAGCGACCAGATCAGTATGAGGATGCAGCTTGCCCCAGACCCAGGTGTGTGGCCGAGCCTGCCTAGAGACTGACATGAACCCAGGTAGCTCTCACTGAGGTGCTGTGCTTTGAAAACTGTAGTCATTTTCCACAAAAATATTTAGGTTAGGATAATTGGTTAACCAATGTTATTTCAAAATGAATTAACAAACAACTGAAAAGTCTGTTTAATTTCAGACGAGTAAATACCTATGGATAGACTCCACATAAACTAAAGCTCTTTGGTCCTCAGTGATTCTTAGCAGTGTCCTGGGGCCTGAGACCAGGATGCTTGGAGTCCCTGCTGCCACTGCTTTGGTGGATGACAGTGCGACCATGCCCAGGAGCTGATCCCAGGTGGACTCCTTGGTGATGCAGGGGCATGCTGGCCTTCCTCAGGTGCTGGGACTCAGGCTTGCTTCTGACCCTCTGTGCACCTAGCTCCCTCTGCTCCAGACCCCCTCTTCCTGCAGGGCTGCATGGTTTGTGGGTGGTCACTGTAGGGTCTTCAGAACTGAGGCTGGCCAGACTGCAGGCGTGACAAGTGACAAGCTGGATCTGGAGGGCTGGGGCGTCCCCCGGGGAGGCATGCACAGGGACCACCTTAGGGTCTGGGAGCCTGGAGGCGCTGCTCTGGCCGCGTCCAGCCAGAGAGTATCTCATGGCCCCTGGTCATGGCTTGGTTTGGAGGCAGGGTGCCAAGCCACTGGGTGGCTGGTGTCACTGTGGAGTTGAGAGCTGGGTGCCCTGAGCATGTCATGTGTGCCATGGCTCCTAACAAACCTGGGGAGTAGGTACTTTCACTGCCCTAATTTTAGAGAGGAAGAAACTGAGGCCCAGAGGGATCAGTGGCTTATGGAGAGTGGCACAGGTTAACAAATGGCTGGTCAGATCCCCTCTGCAGCCTGACCCTGCTTTGCCATCCACTAGGGGCCGCTCAGGCAGACGGTGTTGGAGGCAGAGATGCGCCGGCGGCCTCAGCTCCTGGGCAGCACCAATCCATGCGGGCAAGCCAGGGGAAAGCCAGCCACCCAGAAACTTGGTGGAGTGGGAATAGGGGAGTAGAGCTCCCATGGGACTTCTGCAGGGAGAGCGCGGGCGTGTCTTCCCCAGGGCCGTGTTTCCATGGGGTAAGTGGCTGCTCTCAGGGGCTTGGTGGAGCCACTCCCTGGAGGCTGCCGTGAATCCAAGGGTTCAGCTGGAAAAAGACACAGAGGACCCAGGCTCACGATGGGCATGAAGCCCCTCTCCACCTTGGATCTGGATTTAACCCCTTCTCTTTTTCTTCTTTCCCTCCCCAGTTTTTGTGTTTCTTCCAGCTCTTGAGGACGCTGCCTGCCCTTTCTGCTGTGAGAAGATGTCGTATGGGTCAATCACCAGCGGAGGTGGCCTGGGGACCCGTGGCCCTTTCAGGGGATCCTCAAGGCAAGGCTGTCAGCCTCCAGGTAAAGACACACAGCTGGCACCTAGGATGGGTGGGCATGGTGACAGTGGGCAGGTCTTCTCCATGTCGTGTTCCCTGAGGAGTGTGGCTCGTGACCAGAGACTGCTGTGGCTGATGAGCTCCAGATGCAGGGGAGTGTACAGACTGAGGGGCTGTCCTGTGTGGGGGCAGACTGTGGGGTCAGCCTTCCTGTGGGGTGAGGAGCTGGCGCTCAGTGCTGAACTGTCGATGGTGCCCAGGGGTCTGGTCGTGGCTGAGCGCGTGAATGATGACATCCAGCCTTCTTGATGCTGCTGCGGAGCAGGTGACCATTTGTGTAGCATGTGGAGAAGAAAACTGAGCCCCCACTCGGGGGACGACAACTCCCTGGGGCTGTGCAGCTGGTGTAGGGCAGGACTGAGATCTACCCTGACACTTCTGAGTGCCAGAGCCCTGCCTGTGTGCGTCACTGAGCTCTAGGTCCCGTCCCCTGCACTGGGCCCCACCTTGGGCCTCATGGCCACCTCCCTGTTCAGCCCCCTGTAGAGCTGGCTGTTTGCCAGGCTGTTGCCAGTTTTATACATGTGGGTGTGACCTGTAAGGCACCCCTGGCTCCCTTGTTAGGCACGCCCTGGCTGCCAGGCTCGTCCGGCTGCAGTCTCTGGTGTAGGGCAGCCTCATGAGCTGCCATCTTGAGGTGAGGAAAGACATGGAATTTGGGGTGCCTGAGCTCTCTGCTCACCTCCCCCAGCTCTGGGCCAGGCCATGGGTTCAGCCTAGCGGCTACTGCAAGCCTACGTGTGTTGGGCCTGACTCCACTGAGCTTCAGGTGGGGGCTTCTCTGTGGGTTGGGGACTCTCTTCTCTGTGGCCCTCCAGGCTCCTGGCCAGGGCTCAGTTCCCCAGGCTGCCTGTTCAGAGCAGGAGGCCAGGCGTGGGCCACCACTGGTCTTGCCATTGACTTTTAGCTCTGCGTCTCTAGCAGAGAGTGGGGCTGGTGTTTTTCTCACTTGTGGTGGGAAGTGGATGGTGCAGGAAGGGTGAGGGTCCCAGACCTCATCAGAAGTGGCCACCTCCCTCTTCCTCATGGGGCCACTGCCCTACAGGACCTCCCCTTCCTCTTCCCACAGAACAGCAGCTGCCCAGGCTCCTCCACCCTCAGCCTCCTCTTCTCCACTGCTGGGTGTTGTGTGCCAGGCTGTGTTCTAGGAGCTGGAGGCATGGGGGAGAGGAAGCAGGTGAGCCCCATGCCCTAGGGTCACATTCTGCCTGGGAGAGTTTCTGAGACCACCTCACCTGGGTGCCGTGAACTGTGTGAAGAGCAAGACTGGGCTGGCTAGCCAGGGCTGCTTGAGCCGAGGAGGTGAGGGAGCCTTGGAATGGGGACAGTCTATGAGCCATCAACTGGAGCCTGGCAGGGTGGCAGTGAGAGATGTGGGTGGAAGGGCAGCAGGACAGTGTCCCATCAATGCCTCCTTCCTCGGGGCTGGGATAGCCCTCAGGGTTCTCGGCAGGGTGCAGGGCGAGCGCCTTTCTGGGCCCTTGGTTTGCATGTGTTCTCAGGGCCCTGTGTGCGGTGCACGCTCGTGCTTCAGGTGCAGAATTCATCGATCCTGGGCTACAGATCAGCACATGCCCTTTCAGCCCGCCTCCCTCCCTCCGGCCCCGAGGCCTGTGCGTGTTGCTCTGTTTCCTTAGTGCTGGTTTCGAAATGGCTTTGGGCCTTATCGAGTGGGATTCGTGTAGTTCTGGGACTTACTTCTCCTCTGCATTTTGTTCCTGAGGCCAAAGGCACGGCCAGGGCTCCTTGGGCTCATTCTCCCGGTGCTCTGCATGCAGCTCCACAGTGCACTGTGGCATCTCTGCCAGCTCCATGTCTGAGGGACGCCCAGGTTGCTTCCCTTTCCATGCCAGCACAGACAGTGGCCAGAGTCTTCGGGTGGAACGAGGGTCGCAGTCCTGCGGGGTTCCTGTGCGCCTGCTCTTCTCATGCCGCCCACCCTCTTCCTCCGGCCCCACTCCATGTCTTTGTCAGCACCAAATGGTGTTGGGCAGGGATGTTGCCAGGCTGTTGCCACTTCACGCATGTGGGTGTGAGGCGGTCTGTCTGGCCTCAGTCTGTTTTCCTAGATCCGGTGGGTGACCTTTCGTGTTTACTGGGCCCTGAGGTCTTTCCTGTAGCTCATTGCTCTTGTTTTTATCTTGGATTTGTCTTGTTCTTCTACATTTCCTCTGTGTTGGGGACGGAAACCCTCAATGACGTGTTGTGGACACCCCCGTGGGTCGTGCCTGCTGTGGGCAGGAATTCCCACTCCTCTCGCCCACACCACTCTCCTGTCAGTTGGTTTAATGATGTGCCTTTGTGTTCTCCAGGAAAGTGACCTCGTTGATGGCGTGAGGTCGTGTGAGCAGGGAGAGGGACTCTAACGTTTTTCCACGAGTTGAGCAGCAAATGGTGCAGACCGTGTATTCTGCCTTTTTCTGCAGACCTGCAGCGCTGGCCAAGGAGAGCCAGTGCCCCTTGGGGCCTCTCGGTCAGTTTCTATCCTGGTGTTAGATCCGTTTTGATTTTTGTAGCTTTCTCGTAATTCTCTGTTTTCCAGGGCAGGTCGCCCTTCTCATTGCAGTATAGAAATGCCTTATGTATTTTGGGCTTTCTGTTATTGAACATGAAGTTGAGAATCAGTGTGTCACATTCCTGGGTTTGGCTGGCTGGCTCTGGGTCCGCCTGCCGAGGCACGAGCCTGCACGGGGACCTCCTACCCTGAGCCCACGGCGTGTCGTCTTTGGATGTGTGGTCTTCTTTCACGTCTTTTGACAGAGCCTTGTCATTTTCTCCATGAAGATTTACATATCTTAGATTTGTTTCAACAGAAGAAGAACAACAAAAACCTGCTGCTATTTGGCTGCTATTTTCGGTGGCACTCTTCAGAGTATGACACTTCTCCAAATGTTTGTTGCTGGTGTACATATACAGTTGTTATTTTAAAAAGCAGCGTCCAGAGATTTTACTTAATTTAAATGTTTTGCTCTTTTAACTTTTTAAACATGGATACTTTCAAACCTACAAAAGTAGACATGGTGATGTGTCTACCCCCAGGGCAGCCTTCTGTATTCTCTGTTGCTACCCCCCACTCCTGCCCGGCTGAGCTTGTCTGTACCCTCCCGAATCCTGATGAGTCAGGCTTCTGGTCACCTGGCCTGAACATCTAGTTGTCCCCAGTGACAGGGTTCCAGCGCTGCAGCGTGTCTCAGCCTCGATGCTGGGTCACTGAGCTCTCCCATGGCTGTTCTTGTGACACTTCTGTGTGCCTTCTGAGCCCATGATCACCTGGGTGCCTCCATCTCGATTTCTTTTGCCTCGAGGTCTGTTTGCTGGAGGGAGCAGGCTGCTGTGGAGTGTGGCCGACCTCTGCCCACTGTTCTGCATACAGCTTCTGCTAAACTCCTCTCCCTAATGGCCGTGACTTGTCCGCGGCATCTCCTCAGTTTCCTGTAAGATGACGCCATTGTCTCTTCCTGTCCCTGGCTTCATCCTGTTTGTTTTCTTCCCTTCCTGAGCTAGCTGGAGCCTCTCTCCGAGGTTTGATGGAATTGGTGACTGCAGATGGTGCCCTGACTTACGAAGGGTCCTGCCCACATGAGCCATCATGAGCTTGAATGTGCTGGTGTTCCTCCCTGGCGTGCCCAGTCTCCCTGAGGTGCTCAGGACCCTGCAGTACCTACAGCTGGGAGCAGATGGCCTCACACCAAGGCTGTCTTAATGAAGCGTTGACTCCCGATGCACGGAGACTGGCGTCTGCAGACACCAGGTGCAGGACCTCAAGGCATGGTGTCCAGAAGGCTGTGGCAGCGCAGCAACCTGTGGAGTTGTGGTAGCTTCCTTGGTGATCGTGGGATTGCCTGGATCTGCCCAGCATTGCAGGGGAGGGTCCCCTGTGTGTCACCAGCCCAGGAAAAGACCTTGATTTCTAGTAACTGCTTTCCCACTTACAGTGAAAAGTCGGGCCGAACCGTCCCGAGTCACAACCCTCATGTATTCCTGTGAATTTGTGGGCACATAGGACTGTGTGTTTCTGGGATTTTGCTGGGAGACTGGTTTTGTTTGTAGGAGTTCTGACTTCCTGTTAAGTTCTCTTGTAGTAAAAATCTGTTCAGGTTTTTGTTTCTCCTTGGATCATTTTGTTAAGTGGCATTTCTGGAAAAGCATCTGGTTCATCCAGATGTTCCCGTGTATTGAAGTGGAAGGAATGTGCACAGAGCTTGTCCTGGCCAGGTGCCACGTGGGCAGCACCCTGTGTGGGCTGGAGTGCAGACTCCAAATAGCCTGCTCTGGGCTCAGCACCATCTGAAGGTAGCAGGCGAGTTGGCCCCTGCGCTGGGCCACCTGGGGTCCAGGTTGAGTGAGTTGCTTCCTGTGTAGCCAGGGCCCCAGGAGGCATGCAGTGGCCAGTCGCCCTTGTTTGACGCAGGTTGTCAGTGTCCGAGTGATGTCCCCTTCACTCCTGACAGTGTGTTCGCCTTCCCGTTTTCCTCTTTGAAATAGGTGTACAAATCTCTCTGTGATGTGACTTCTGACTTTCTTCATCTTTCTGCTACATGTTAGCTTCAAAATTTAATAGTTTCTGCTTGTATTTTCTTTATTTTCCCCCCCTTTTCTCGAATTGATGCCATTTTATTTTTTCTGACTTGCAGATTGGATGTTTTTCTTGTTCATAGGCAATACTCAGCTTTTATTCTTTCCTAATAAAAGTATTTAAAATAAATAAATTTCCAAAGAGGTCCACTTAGTTGAATACCACACATTTAAAAACAGAGTATTTTAAAAATTTTTTAGTTCTAAATATTTTCTAATTTCAATTAGGATTTCTTTGACCCAGGAATTATTTACAAATAGATTTACTAATTTCTAAGCATATGTTTTTTTTCATGTCTTTTAAAAGTGATTTCTAGTGTAATTTCATTTCCATCAGAAAAAGGCTGGTGTTGTCTTGACACGTTGACTCTTCACACTGGGGCTTTGTCAGGGTGCTGGTGGGGTCTTACTTAGCTCACTCTTTGGTGCAGTCCCCTCTACCATGGTTGGCCTGTGAAGGCTTCGGTGGGGCTGGCTATAGAGGCCCAGTTACTTCCAGGCAGGACAGCAGGGAGACAGAGACAGCTGTGGAGGGACATGCCTGCAGGGTGAGGACAGCTACATTTACCCAGTCTCTGCTGGGCACCCAGGTCCTGTTTCCCCATCCGTAATTATGCAGCTTTAGGGCTTGTTCTCCGTTGAGCTGTCTGGTCCCAGAGCAGCCAGCTTGGGGCGCCCGGAATGTCCCCTCTCTCAGCCTCTTCTTGGACTCCGTCTTAGGGAACAGTCAGTGAGGCAGGCAGAGGTGCTCGCCATAGCATGGTTTCACCGTGCCAGCTAGAAAGACTGTATGTACCAGTGCAGGGGTGCGGTCCACCAAGTGGCAGTCCATAATGCAGTCTGACACCTCACTAAAATCTTAGTGCAGTGGGGCACTGGCACAGCCGATGTGACCCAGCCACTTGGGAGTGAAGGCAAGAGGGTTGTAAGTTCAAAATTAAAAATAAAAAGGGGCTGAGGATGTAGCTTAGTTGCAGAGGGTTCAATTCTTAGTACCCCCCTCCCCCGCAAAAAATTAAAATAAACCACAGTGTTGAAGGACCTTGAGTGATTTGCTATGTGTTACAATTAGTGACAAATGTGGTAAATAAAAGAAGCAAAGCCATATACAGTATTTTAACAGGTTAACATTTATCTGGGGATATCTTTTTTTTTTTTTTAATTTATAGTTGTAGATGGGCAGCATGCCTTTAATTGTTTAGTTTTTTATGTGGTTCTAAGGGTTGAACCCAGTGCCTCACACATGCTAGGCAAGTGGCTCTGTTACTGAGCTACAGCCCTAGCCCCATCTGGGGATATCTTGGTTGCAAATAATTTATTTTTAAATTCATAATTGTCTGCATTTTTAAAAAGTATTTATCTTTATTTTTGTGTGGTGCTGAGGATTGAACCTAGTGTCTCACATGTGCAAGGTAGGCACTCTACCACTGAGCTACAGCCCTAGCCCTAATTGTCTGCATGTAATTTGTATTATTCTACTCTAAAACAATAAATGTCCCAGGCTTGTCCACCCCCAAGTTCAAGGTTTGTGTGATTCAGGTGAGCAGACTGGACCAGCCCTTGTAGGGGTGTTTGGGGGATCCCTGTGAGATAATGGGCCCTGCAGCCTGGCTGGGGTGGCTGGGTGCCGGCTTGGTGAGATGCGTGATGGTGGGGGCGCAGGCAGGGCAGTGTGGGTCCCCACTGCTGAGCAAATGGTGGTCCCAGTCACTGAGGGTCTGTACCTCCTCCTAGGCTGTCGTGCTGGGCAGTGACTGCTGGGTGGAGACTGTGTCTCCTGCAGGGAGAGCGTGGGAAGGGGGCCCAGCAGGTTCTCAGACACTAGGCATAGGTCCGGGCATCACCCCCGTCTGTGATTGGCCAAGGCTGCATCTGTGGCCTTTCTCCCTAGGTGTCCAGAGCATTTGCTCTTACTCTGTCTCTGAAGATCACCGGGTGCAGTTCTTTGTCCTGTGGGAGCCTCCACCCCTAGAGCAGCTAGATTGCACCCTTCCCTCTCTCCTCCCTGTCTTAGCTGTTTCTCTGCTGTGGCTAAAGGATCTGACCAGAACAACTGTAGAGGCTCACAGAGGTCTTAGTCCATAGAAGGCCGGCTCCATTCCTCAGGGCTTGAGGGGAGGCGGAACAGCATGGTGGAAGAGTTGGCAGAAGGAGGCAGCTCACATGTTGATCAGGAAGCAGAGAGAGTTTCTATCCCCCAGATACAAAATATATACCCCAAGGCCACGCCCCCAAGTCCCACCTCCTCCACCCACTCCCTACCACTCCAGTTACCACTCAGATAATCCTCATTAAGGGATTAGTTCACTGATTGGGTCAAGACTCACAATCCAATCATTTCTCCTCTGAATCTTCTTGCATTGTCTCACACATAAGCTTTTGGGGGACACTTCACATCCAAACCATAATACTCCCCTCCTGGCTGGTCTCCTTGTCCCAAGGGCCAGAACTGGAGTATGTGTGGGCCATTTCTGGACAGTGAGCCAGGAGGCATGGGCCCCCTCGCAGAGTCTGTAAGACCAGGGTAGTTTGGGGCAGTGCAGCCCTCAGGCAGGTGTATGGTGGAGGAGGCACAGGGATGGTGGCCTCTGCAGAAGGGCCTGGGTGGACTTTCCTCCTGCCAGAGAGGCCTCTTCTTGGTGCTTCTAGGGGAACTGGCCAGGGGGGCAGGGCAGAGCTGTTGGTCTTGCATGCTTCTCTTGAGGGGGCTTAGGTACCCTAAAAAAATCTGCCCCGAAAGTCTTCCAGCATTGGGGGCTGTGCCCCTGCCTGTGGGAAGCCCACCCTTGCTCCTACAGAGCTGGGTATTTTTTTGGCAGCAGACCGGGCCCTTGCCTCCAGGAAGCCACAGCTTGGAGACAAAGCTCATGGGTAGGGAAAGACAGGGAGGCTCTGGTGCTGCTTGCTGGCCTGGCCGGGGCCCCGGTGGGCTGGGGCGGGAGGGCTGTGGCACACTAGGTGGCAGGGGAGCGTACTGCAAATCGGGCTTTCTCTCCAACGTGGGCATGGAGGCCAAGGCCAGTGCCCACTGGGCTCATGAGGCTGTGCTTTGGCAGGCGGCCAGGTGTAGATGGCACTCTGGCCTTTTGCTGGCAAGGGCTGTTCTCAGGCAGGGGTTGTCCTAGGGGTAGCCCCAGCAGGATGGACAGGGCCCAGGGGTGGCTGTCCCTGCCTTTCTGCCGTGGTGGTGAAGAAGAAGGGAAGACAGGCAGGCCAGTGGAAGCTAGGGGGTCTTGAACCCAGGACTCTGGGTGCCCAGCAGGGAGGTAGTCAGGAGCAGGCAGCTGTCTGTGTCCTGAAGCAGCAACCACAGAGGAGGCGCCCTGGGAGCTCTGCCTAGCTGCCACCCCCGCCAGGTCCAGGGACCTAAACACCCGCTTTGGTGCCTTTCCAGGACTAGGCGCTGCCTCCAAGGGCCGCCGGACCCTGGAGCCCGCCTCACCCCCTGCCTCTGGTCCGAGGAAGGACCCTGCTGTGGGGCCCCCTGGCCGGAGGGCGGGACCCAGTGCCAGCCGGGCCAAGAAGAGGAAGCCCAACTTCTGCCTGCAGGAGACGGAGGTGCTGGTGTCCAAGGTCAGCAAGCACCACCAGCTGCTGTTTGGCACAGGGCTGATGAAGGCCGAGGCCACCCGTAGGTACCGCGTGTGGAGCCGCATCCTGCAGGCCGTGAATGCCCTGGGCTACTGCCGCCGTGACGTCGTTGACTTGAAGCACAAGTGGCGGGACCTGCGTGCTGTTGTGCGGCGCAAGCTGGGCGACCTCCAGAAGGCCACGCCTGATCCTGGCCTGGGCTCCGGCAAGCCACAGGCCTTGGCCCTCACACCTGTGGAGCAGGCAGTGGCCAAGACCTTCTCCTGCTCAGCCCTGCCTGCTGAGGGCATTGGCCTCGAGCTGCCCAAAGGTGAGTTCCTGGGCCAGCTCGCCCTCCAGACCTGTGCCGTGGCCAGAGGGAGGGTGGCTGCACCTTGGCCGCACTGCTACACCTTCCTCCACAGTGGTCTCCTCCCTGTCCATCTCTTCCTCTGTCCCCACTGTTGTCATTCAGAATGTCCTCGTTCATTGTTCTTTGCCCCACTCCCTCGTTCACTTATGCCTGTTCATGATGTTCAGACATCTTTGATGTGCCAAGGTGCTCAGAAGTGGGTGGTGACTGCCCACCTAGCTCTTGCCAGGGCCCGCCTTGCCCTGTCCTGGAGCCACGCGGAGCCTGCTTCTCTTCTCCTAGTCATTTAGGCAGTCTCTTCAATGTGATGGGAGTAAGAGATGTTGGGATCGTAACCGCTGCTGAGTTACAGGCATTTCAAAGCCGGATATTTTCCTGCTTTTTCCTGTCCTATTCATTTAAAAAAAAAAATGCTCACTGTGACTTGCTAAGTTGGTTCAATGACCTGGTTTCAGAGCTGTAATGTGAGATAATGCTGCTGTGTAATGGTATTTATTTTTTTATCTAGTTATTATCATGGATTATACCCAGGGGCACTTAACCACTGAACCACATCCCCACCCCATTTTGTTTTTTTTATTTATAAGTTGCTTAGGGTCTTGCTAAGTTGCTGAGGCTGGCCTTGAACTTGAAATCCTTCTGCTTATTTATTTTTAAGAGGGGGCCTGTTGCTGTGTTTGACAGGTTGGCCCTGAATACCTGGGCTCAAGCCGACCTTCAGTCTCAGCCTCCAAGTGGCTGGGATGCAGGAGAGTGCCACCGAACCCTATGCTATGTCCCTGCCCATCAGAGATCTCAGTCCTGGTGGATTCAACCTGCTGCATCATGGTGGGCAGGTTGAGAGCTGGGGGAAGGGTTTGCCCAGGGCTGCCCAGGGCCTTTCTTGGAGCACCCAGAGGGTGTAACTCTGGGGGCAAATGACAGGTTGGGGAGGTCAAGAGAGGTCAGTTAGGCCTGAAGTCCAGGAGCTCTGAGTGGGGCCCAGATATGTGTAGGTGTGGGTGACCCCTGGGCCATGGCAGCAGCTGCTGTACTAGGCCAGGAAGGAGTTGTGGGCCCTGCAGAGGATCCCAGTTGTGGAGGGTCGAGGCCCTGTTCTGCACAAGTCATGGCTGGAACTGGGCCCAGGCCCATCCCCAGAGCTCAGGGCTGTGGCTGGTTGACCATGGCGGTACCTAGTGTGTGTGCTCAGATCTGCTCTGCCGCCTAGGGGCGTGTGCAATGAAGACGAGGTGCCCCGTGCGGCTGCCTGTGGCAGAGCTGGCAGGCCTGCACAGTGTTTGAACAGGTGCTCCAGGCCCCTGGCCTGAGGGTGGGCCTTGGAGAGCTTTGAAACCAGGTTCTTAAAACAGGTAGAGAACTTAAGACTTGTGAAGATGGTGCCATCTGACTAGCAGCTGGCATGTGTACTGTCCCCTTCTCCGATACCAGCACCTGCCTGGTCCCCACCCTGTGCTGGACAGTCTTCTGGCTGCTGTTCCTTGTTATCTGCAGGATGTGGTGTCCTGGAAGCTGTAGGACCTGCCTGTGTGCTGTCAGGTGGTGGGGGCCCTGGGATCTCTGAGGGCAAGGTCTGGAAAGGTCCCTGGGTCCAGACTGTGGGGCCCTCACTTGCTTCCTGCAGAGGTGAGGTTGAGGGGCTGCCTGAGGCCACACAGCCAGGGTCTTGCTAAGTTGAGCTGGTGCTGGGCCTTTGGCAGGCACCACAGTCTCTTATTTTATTATTTTATTCCTTAAATGAAATATTAGTCACACATCAGAATTCGCCATTTCACCCTTCTTACGGTGTGTAGTTCAGTGGTTTTCAGCATATTCTTGCTGTCATGCGTCTGTCACCTCCATGTAACTCTAGAGCAGATCTTGTCACTCGCAGGCAGCCCGTGCTCTCTAGCATCCGCTTCCTACCCCTGGCCTTGTGTGCTCTAGCTCTTCTGTGGTGGCACCTCCCATGCACCTTCATGTTGCTGGTGACTCTTCCAGCCTCAACCTTCTCTTCTGGAGAGTGGGATTGAGTGCTCCGCAGTTGGTGTTGTTGGCGTTTGGCGACAGTGTTCACAGGGCGGTGCTTCTACTTAGGCAGGGATTGACACCTAGGAGCTGAATTTTTTTCCCAGTGGTTGTGCCTGAGCAGTGGGAGCGAGCGCACTTGCTCTCCACCCTTGCCAGAGCTGGCGTCGCGGGACTTCGGGGGGGTCCAGGCACCGTGGGTGGTGAGCACTGGTGTCTGGTTGGTTGCAGGTTGGGTTTGCCTTTCCCTGGTGTGGAGCGTCCTGCTGTGTGTACTGGCTATTTGTAGTGTCTATTTGAACCCATCACAGTGTGATATCGGGTTACAGTGTCACTGAGCTCATCATTCTGAACATTATGTTATCTTGTCACGTGTCTGAATTTGAATATTTTCTTCAGACTGTGGCTTGTCTTTGTTTTCTAAACAGTGTTTTTGCAGGTGAAAAGTCTCACTGTTTGAGCAGTTTCTCCCTCTGTGCCTTTGTTTGTGTCCTGCCTCATAAGTCTTTGCCCACTCCCAGGCTGTGAGAAGTCCCTGCTGCTCTAAGTGTAGAAGTTCTGGGCCTCAGGCTTCTGCACTTGAACCTGTGACGCATGCTGAGTCAGCGTTGTGCGTGGTGGGTTTGGTCAGTTGGGTTTTAGGTGCTGGGCTGCTTTGCTGTCTCTGTCTCAGGCAGATGGCCGTTCACTTGGCTGCCCACTTGCTTCCGTCTATCTGAATGTCTGTTGGAGTAAGTTGTAGGTTCATCCCGTGAGACTGCCAGAGACCCCAAGTCTCCTCTCTGCTGGTCTGCAGTGGCGCTCCCCTCCTCTCCTGGGGGCTGGCTACTTTGCATTGGCTCTTTTGTCCTTGGTTAGTCTGGTTTAAGTTTGTGGTCTTAGAATTAGTCTGATGTAAATGTATTGATTTTATTCATCATTTGAGAGAACCTGATTATATTGATTTTCTCTAATGTCTATTGAATTATGTCTGATCATCTTTGTTTTTTATTCCTTTTGTTTATTTAGGTTCATTTTGCTTTTGTTAGATAATCGACTTAGGCCCATTCTTATTTTCTAATATGTTTGTTGCTATAAACTTTCTCTTTTGCTTTGCTTTACTTATATAAATATATCACATTTTCATTTCATTCATTTAAAATATTTTCTGGTTTCCCCTGTGATTTATTCTACGTGGCGTTCATTTAGATGTGTGCTGTTTCATGTGAAGTAATGATGCATGCTGGGAGATTTCTTTTTGCTGCTGATCTCTAGTTAATTCTGTTGTGTTCAGAGAAAGTATTTTTCATGATGTCCACTCTCACAGATGTGTCTGTGTGTCCACCTCCGCGCGTCCTCCACAGGGCACCCCCTATGAGTGCTCAGGTTGCACTCAGAGGCGTGTTCTCCTCACCTGAGTCCTTGCCCATTTTCTGTCCACAACTATTGACTGGGGGTGCAGGGTTGGGGGTCGACTCGGGACACCGCCATGGTTTGAGGTTCCTTCTTGCAGTTTGTGCACCTGTGTTTCTGGGGTGGCGGGGGGGATGCGGGTTCCCATGTGTTTGGGTCTGTTTTGTCTCTTCTCCAGGTTGTAGGTGTCCTGCCTTCAGCTCTACCTGGGAGGAGTGCAGCTGCTCTGGCTCCATGCGAGAGCTTTAGAAGATGTGATCTTGCTTATCAACAGCAGGGCTTTGGAGTAGTTGTACAGTGGAATCTTCCCTTCCTCTGATTGGACAGTCTCTGTTTTCTGATTGCAGTGGTTGAGATGTGCTGTCCGCCAGAGCCTCTGGAGATAGCGGGAGTGTTGTGCTCTGTGCACACGTGGCTGTGGCGGCCGAGAAACTGGATTTATAATGGTATTCAATCGCAATATAGTTCATGCCAGCTCTCTGCCCCAGCTGGCAGCTCGGGCCTGGCCGGGCACGTTGGCTCCTTTGTCTTTAGTGTGATGCTCTGTGTTTCTGTTTGAATCTGCCGCCTTGGTGTTTGCCCCCTGCATTGCCTTCTGTCTCTCTCCCCTGCCCCTGTCCTGGAGTAGTGAGTGCTGCTCAGGTTGGTGTCACTTCTCTGACCCACTGCAGCTTCCCCTGCCCCCCCCCCCCCCCCCCGTGCTCTGCAGTCTGGAGTGGCTTCAGTCTGGGGGGTCTGGGCTGGCCCCCTTTTCTCCATCAGCCCTAAACTGTCCTCTGCCCCGAATGAGAGCGGCTTAGGTGGGAGTCGTGTGGCTCCTTTGTCACATCAGAGAGTGGCTACCTCTGGCTGTGTGACCTGGGAGGGCAAGAGGCAGAGAGGAGGACTAGCATATTTTCCTCTGCCCTTCCACACTTTGTGTGCTGAGGAGGTAAGTCCACAGCACGTCCTCTCTTAGTGAATGCTGAAGTGCGTGTGTTGGGTGAAGGGCATCTGTGCTGTTGAGGCGGAGACCCACAGGAGATGGGGCACGTGTCGCTCCTGTACCGCAGTCCAGCCAGGCCAAGTGGGCAGTGTGCGCCCTCTCCCTGAGGGTGCTGTCCTTCATCTGCGTGGTCACAGCAGAGTTGCACCCACGGCATCCCAGCCAGGACAGGAGGACTGAGTGAGAGGCAGCCGTCGGGTGGCTGTTTCTTTTAAGCGTGTGAGAGGGAGCTCGCACACTCCACTTCTCAAATTCTGCGGTGGTGGGGCGTGGGGAGCGAGAGTCAACCTCTTTGATTGCAAGGGAGGCTGGGAAATGCCCATAGCTATGTGGCTACATGCCCAGGATTTCAGAGAGATGGCCCACAGTGCCCTAGCTGGCATGGCCAGGCGGTCTCTGCCAGTGTTCCCTGTGGTGTTGCTCTTGTCTGCTGAGATGGGGACTCTGCACAGGTGCCCTCCCCAGATTATGGTGGAGGGCAAAGAGCCAGTCCTGGGATGGACGCTGTAGCTGTCTTTGCTCTGTGACTGGGCCTCCGGGCCTCCATCTTCATCATCAACACACATCTCTCCCCTCCTGTGATGACTGCACCCCGGGGTGCCAGCTGGCAACCCTGCCTTGGCTCTGCAGCCCGCCCTCCTGTTTTCCCTGTGATCTCATTCTCCAGGTCCCCCAGCAGGGTCAGAAGTGACCCAGTGCTTCTGCTGTGTGCCCAGATGCCGGTGCTCCCCCCTGGGGGCAGGGCCTCCTGGGCTGCCCACACCTGTGTTCTGCGTCAGGCCTGGCATCTTGGGCCCTGGACCAGAGCTGGGTTACACACCTCTCCCATGCCAGCCGGGACACACTGGATGGGTCTACGACCTCCAGCTTCCTGGGCCCCAGGGCTCTGCAGTGACCGGGCTGCTGCACAAAACTTAGAGAGCCCCAAGAGCCATGTGCTCCTGGGTGTAGCCACCCGCCACCCCCAGCCCTGGGCTTAGTGTCCTTCCACCACATGGACACCTCCGTTAACGAGGCAGGTGGTGTCTGCCCTCGGTGCCAAGCTCTGCCCTATGAAGGCCGGCCTCCGGCCCATGTGGGGAGTGCTGATCCAGCCCTGTGGCCTGTGGAGCCTTGTTGCTGTCTCCCTGGTTGCCTAGAGGCAGCATCTGCAGCCCGCCCAGCCACTGCATGCAGGGCTGTGTGCCTGGGAGATGCGTTCCTGTGGGAGCAGCAGTGCCAGCACCAGGTACTGTGTCCCGGGCAGGACTTGTGTGAGCCAGGGCCGAGCTAGTGAGCCACAGCACTTGCCGGAAGAGGCTGTCCCAGCCATGGCCTTCAGAAAAAGAAAAGGGTGGGGGTGGATGTTGCCCTGTAGCCTGGGGAGGGTCTGTCCCCTCCGGCATAAACAGCCATGTCACCTAAACTTGGGTCTTGTGGAGAGCAAGGGTGCTTGGAGCCAAAGAGCTCCTTGGTTTCTTTTTGCCGACAATAAAAAATGGGAGTGGCTGTTGTCTGCGCTTTTGCTCCATGTCTTTGTGTGGGAAAACTGTCATGATCCCCCTTCCACAGCTGAGAACTTGAGGCTGTGAGAGCCCCCGTGACAGGTCCCAGAACCCAAGCCTGTGGATGGCAGGCTGGGTTTGGGAGGAGATCTCAGGCTCGGAGGGGCCTCCCCAAGGGGTGCGTGTGGCAGTGGCGTGTGGTGGAGTCCTGCCTCCTAGAGTACTGCCCTCGGCTGTGGGGCCGCCCCCGCACGCCTCCCCACACCACACTCACAGCCACTGAGGGCTTGTCTTGGAGGCCAGCAGGCAGCTTCTGTGCCCCAGTGGTCTTGCTGCAGCTCTGCCCCAAGTGCCCTGCCTTGGCAGATGGGGACCGTGAGGGTTTCCTCTCCATGGTTCCTTACTGGTCAGCGGCCAGCTCCTCCTACTGCACTCTTCAGCTGCCCTCTGTTCTGCCTCGGCTGCCACCTGCACATGTTGGTGCCCTGTCGGCCACAGGGGTGGCCAGGACTAACCGAGCTGGGTGCGAGGGAGCTGGAGCCGCAGTGGACCGGTACAGAGGAGTGAGGCTTCCTTGAGGCAGTCATGAGGGGAAGGGGGCAGCGCCTCTGGGTGAGGGGCTCAGGAGGGCTTGTGAGGGGAGGGCACAAGGAACTGTCCTCCACCAGGAGGTGCCAGTGAGGACTGCCCATCTGGGAGGCAGGTCTCGTCAGGCTTCTCAGGCTCCCTGTCCTCCATAGTAAGTCCTCATCTCCAGGAGGCTGACCACAGCGCAGGGCCTGGAGCTGACTGTGACCACCAGGAGAAGGCCCGGTCAGCCTCGACCAGAAGGGCTGTGTGGACTTTGGCCTGGGGCCAAGTGAAGGTGAGGAGACCCAGGCAGAGTTGCACAGCCCAGGGACACATCGGAAGGAAATGTCAGAGCTACCAGGTAATCTCCCTGGCTTTGTGGTGTGGAAGGGTTGTTACCTCTCTCGCCCTGCTGGGGAGGAACCTGGGCTGGGGCATTGGACCCTGCTAGGACTGCCACCTGGGACTACTGGCTCAGCTGGGGAGCAGCCCCCCTCGCCCTTCGGTCCTGCTGTGGCTCTTCCTGTGTCTGACTCTACTTATGATGCAGGCTGGACCTGTGGCCAGCATGGCCACTCTAGTTGTAATAGGCATTTATCCATCGCCTGCAAAGACCTGTCCAGGCCTGCAGGTGTGCAGCATGAGTGGTGTGGGTGTACTGCACTGGGTCTGCTGGCAGGCAGGGTGAGAGGCGGCCTGGAGGGCTCCCAGATCAGGGGTAGTGGGGTGGCCATGGTGACTCGTGCGTCCCTGCTCTGATCCCTGGTGTTTTAGTCAGTTTTTTTTGCTGCTGTGACTAACAGATCTGATCTGAACAATTATAGAGGAGGAAATGATTTCATGATCTCAGAGGTCACAGTCCATGGACAGCTGGCTCCATTCCTTGGGGCTTGAGGTGAGGCAGAACATCACAGAGCAACAATATGGCAGAGGGAAGCAGCTCACATGATGATCAGGAAGCAAAGAGAGACTCCACTCACCAGATAATAAAATAGATACCCAGAGCCATGCCCCAATGCCCACCTCCTCCACCCTGGCTGCCTTGGTCACCCTCAATTATCCCCTCCAGGGGATTAATTCACTGATTGGTTTAAGGCTCTCGTAACCCAATTATTTGTCCTCTAAACCTTCTTGCATTTTCTCAAGGGTACCGCACTGGTCACTTCTCAAGAGAATTTTTAGTTTTACCTCCTTGAATCTGAGAAATGGATGGTCTTGCCAGCTCCTGAGATGCCCTCAGGCCATCTTTCTCCTTGTCTCTGGGCAAAGTCTTTAGCATTTCTTTAGTGGTAGTAATGTTTTAAAAACTGCAATTTACTTAGTCCCAGTTTTACCCTCACCTTCAACTTTTTTTCAAGTGTCCTAATTATCATAATAATTTGGCTAAAAGCCTGCAACAATATCTATGCTACCTCCTGAATGCTATGTTCTCTAGAAATTTCTTCTGCCGGATTAAAAAGTCCACTGTTTTTAAAATCAGTCTCACAGAATGTCTCAAGACACAGGCAAAATGCAGACAACTTTCCAGCCAGAACGTAACATAAGTAGTGTCCTTCTTTTCCTCCAACCCCTCTTTGAGTCCTATCTTCATTATCCATGGTCCTCCTGCTGTTCTGGTCTTCTGAGCTCCCCCCACAATTGGCCATTAAGTTCCACTTACAACTTCTAAACCTTTTCCAGCTTGTACTGCTAAGCATCTCAAAATTCCTCCCACCAATTCCAAAAACCTCCAAAAGTTTCTGAACCATATGGTCAGGTTAGTCACAGCAACAACCCTACTTCTCGGTATCAATTTCTGTTCTACTCAGCTTTTTCACTGCTATGATTAACAGATCTGACCAGAACTATTATAGAAGAGGGAAGGTTTATTTGGGGGGCTCATTCAGAGGTCTCAGTCCATGGATAGCCGGCTTTATTCCTTGGGCTTGAGGTGAGGTAGAACATCATGGTGGAAGAATATGACACAGAGAAGCAGCTTACATGATGATCAGGAAGCAAAGAGAGAAGTCTTCACTTGCCAGGTACCAAATATATACCCCAGAGCCACACCCCAATGTCTACCTCCTCTAGCCACGTCCCACCTGCTTTCAGTTACCAATCAATCAATCCCCACCAGGGGATTAATCTACTGATCTGTTAAGGCTGTCATAACCTAATTATGTATCCTCTAAACTTTCTTGCGTTTTCTCACACATGAGCTTTTGAGGGACGTCTCACATCCGAACCATAACACCAGAGGTTCCTTAGCAGTGAACAGTACCCTGCAGTGTTGCCTCATGAGTTGGCTGAGGGGTGGCAGTGAGGAGGATGCCTGATCGCATGGGGTCCTGCCTCCTCCCAGGCAGGTGCTCTGTGTACAGCAGCTCTGGCCACCCCTCCTCCTCCAGCCCTGAATTGAATCCTGCAGAATGGACAGCCACCTTGGGCCTTGGAGCCTGCCCACGTGACTGTGGTAGTTCATGCACAATAATTTGGCTGAAAGCCTCCAACAGGTAATTTGGAAGGGGCAAGGGCAGCCCCCCAGGACTGGATGGTTGACATTTTCCTTTCTGGTGGTGTGACCTTGGGTTGTGGTGTGGCCTTGGGTGGGTCTCCTGCCTCTGCCCTTGGTCTCTTTATCTGTAAGTGGGGAGAGTGGCACTCTGGTCGTTGGGCTCCTTCTGTGTGCTTCTGCTGGACAGTGGTGGTCACTCCTCCACCATGGGCACAGCTCATCCTGTCCTGTCCCTTTCTTTGCTGCCCTGGCTGTGTCCATCCTGAGCCTGGGCTTGGTGAAGGCATCTCGGGGCTCCAGAGCCTTGCAGGTGCAGCAGAGGTGTGTGCAGGGTTGTTAGATGCTGTTTCTCAGGCCAGCGACATGAGCTGAAGCAGCCTCTCTTGCAGACAGCTCAGCTGTGCTTCCAGGCTGTGCTGTGAGTATAGCAGCTGGACCTGGGGGCTTGGCAGGGGAGGGACATGGCAGGCCTGTGAGCCTATGAGCTAGTGCATCAGCAGGGTCTGCTCATTCTAGAGAGGCAGGGCTGACCCTGCCTTTGTCCAGCCAGCCCTGTGACTCTGTGGAGTGGGCTTGGGCCTGTGTCCTAGTGACAAACCTCGTCAAGCCCAGGAGGTGGTACTTTGTTCTAGGCTCATAGGCTGGCTCAGAGAGCACAAACCTTTGGGTGTTCCCTATGTTAACCAGCTTTTCATTGCTGTAACCAAGAAGAACAGCTATCAAGAACAACTTAGAGGAGGAACAGTTTACTTTGGCTCTGGGTTTCCGAAGTCAGCCAACTGCATTGCTCTGGGCCTGAGGTGAGGCAGGACATTATGGCAGAAGGGAGTGTCAAAGGGAAGCTGCTCAGCTCTTGGTGGCTGGGAAGCAGAGAGAGAGAAGAGGAGCCAGGAGGACAATATATATCCCTCTAGGGCACATCCTCTTCCAGGCACACTCCACCTGCCTGTGGTCAACGCCCAGTAATCCATTCACATTATTAGTCCACTAAGTTACAGCGCTAATTTAATCTCACCATTTTACTTCCTAAATTAATACACGAGCTTCAGGGGGACATCTCACATCCAAACCATAGCATTCCACCCTGGCCCCCAAAAGCTCATGTCCATCTCACAATGTAAAGTGCACTTAGTCCATCTCCCAGAGTCCCCATAGTCTGTATTTCCAGCAAAAGTTCAAGGTCTCCTCTGAGACTCAAGGTAAACTCTTGCCTGTGAGCCAGTGTAAAAATCAAAAGCAAATTATATATATCCACTATACATTGGCCTAGGATAAATATTCCAGTTCCAAAAGGAAGGCTTAGAGGCCTACACAGAAGGCTGGGACCGAAAGAAGATTGAAACCCAGTTAGGCAAAAAAGTGCTGTAGCTTCCTGTCTGACTTCTGGAGCACCCAGTGGTGAGATCTCCTCTCCGAGGGTTGGGCAGCCTTCCTCGTTGGCCTTTCTTACCCACATGGCTTCTCTAGGCCTGCTCCGACCACAGCCAGAGCCTTCCTTGGCAGGTGTTGCATGTATTGGCATCTCCTGGGGGTCTCCTGGGGGATCTCATGGGGATCTCCTGGGGGGTCTCCTGGGGGTCTCCACTACAGTTTGTGCTTCATTGTCCTGGCTTTGCACATGGTCCTCTCAGGGCCAGTGGCAGGGATTCTGACCCTGCTGCCCTTGTCCTCTCAGGCTTTCCTTTGAAGTCCAGGGGAAGCCTCTGGGCCCCCTACCTCCAGCATTGTGCATTGCTGCAGAACCAGCTCCACATGGATGATGCCAAAGTCTGCTGCCAGGTTAAGCAGTAGCTGGGTTCCCTTGGACCATGGCTACAGTGTCCTGGGAGTGCCTGGGCAGCTAAACCCAGTGAAATGAATCCTGGGGAAACAACTTTCTAGGTCCCCTGTGAAAGCAGGGTGCCTTTGTGATCTCTTTCACTTTTACACCCTTGAACCTGCCATGGGCGTGGTGTTCTAGTTCCTGAGATGGCCTCACAGCATTGTCCTATTGTCTCGAGGCAAAGTACTTAGTTTCTCTTTAGTGGCAGTCATCTCTTCAACACCCACATCTTCCTGAGGCCTAATATTACGTGTTCCTTTGGCCAAACTGCAAGTTTTCCACATCTTTTCTTTCTGCCTTGTGCTCTTGATTCTTACAGTAAACCCGGCTAAAAGCTGCTGGCAACATCCGAGCCACTGCCTCAAAGCTGTGGTTTTAATTTTAATGCTACCTTTAAGTTTCCTTCCACCAGATTAGCGAGTCCACCAACTTTAAGTTCAGCCTTACACAAACTCTCAGGACAAAACATAGACAACTTTTTTTTTGCCAGAATGTAACATGAACATCTCCAGTCCAGTTCCCAATGGAATCCTCATTCGCCTCTGAAACTCCATGAGCGTAGTTCTGTCTGCGTTCCTATTAGGGTTCTGGTCCTCTGGGCTCTCACCAGAAGCACTTTAAGCTCTGCTCACAACATTCAGATCTTTCTCCAGCCTGCATCTCTAATCTTTTCCAAACTCCTCCTATGAACAAGTTCCAAAGGCTTCTGAACCATATGGTCATGTTAATCACTGCAGTGACCCTACTCCTGGTACCAGTTTCTGTGTTAGTCAGCTTTCCATTGCTGTGAACAGAATACAGGGACAGTTTAGTGGAGAAGTTTATTTGGCTTACAGTTTCAGAGGTTCCCATGGCTAGCCAAGTCCATCGCACGGATCCCGAGGTGAGGTGGGGAGCATCATGGTGAAGGTGCACTGTGGTCGCTGAAGGAAGGAGTAGTCAGAGGACAAGATATGATCCCCAAGGATACACCCCCTGGTGGCCTACCCAGCCATGCCCCATTATTAATCCATCAAGTGAATTAATCCGCTGACGGGGTTATCGCTCTTGTGATTCATTATTTCCCCTGCTATGTCAACACAGGAGCTTGAGTGGATACCTCATAGTTGAACCACAGCAACCCATTGGCATCCTGGTGTCTCCTGCCCCACATGCCCTGGCAGACCTCGCTCCGTGTCCTTCAGTCTTAAATGTTTTATCTTGGAGACTTGTGAGCGCAGAGAAGGTGGAAAGGGTGGCAGCGTGACCACGGGTGCACCACTGCCTAGATCCCACCTGCTGCCATCCCAGCTGGCCCTCCTGGTGCCTCTGAGCCCTTTGGAGCAGCCGAAGCCCTCGGGTCTTCTTTCACTTCCTTGTTACTGCCTCTCCTTTCCTTTTGAGGTGAACTTTAAGTGCGTGAACTGCAGGCAACCAAATGGTACTATTCTGGGCCTTTTGCACTGTGTTGCCCACAGCCCTGTCCAGGCAAGGGGCCTCCCCTATTCAGCAAGTCCTTGCTGCCCTGCCCCAGCCCAGCCCAGCGTAGCCCCAGCCACCATAGACTGCTTTCCTCTGTTGGAGATCTGACCGTTACTCTGATGCCTGGCACAGTGTCACGCCCAGGGTGCTCCCGCAGGCAGGGCACATATACTTATACAGCTTCCTGCATCCCCTGCACTTGCACCTTCCATGGTGGGCTCTTAGGAATAGCTGCCACGGACTCTCTTACCCAGGGTTCCTGCGGCCTCGGCTTTGTTTCTCTGTGTAGGTGTCCAGAGTGTGATGGCTGGCCGCAGGGCAGCAGGTGTCCCGGTGTCTGTGGCCGAGACCTTCGTTGCATGGCTGCACATTGCACAGTCACCCAGCAGTGCGCATCTGGACACTGTCTTCCCCAGCACTTGGAGTTTCCCCACGACGATTTCTGTGGTTTTGTTACTTTGAGATAAAAGTGCTTAGCACAAAGCCTGTGATGGACTCTTAAAGTGTGCTAGTCACGGACCCTTGGTGTGGTCACAGGGTTGTGTGGCCATCTCCACCTTCCCACTGCAGAGCGTGTCTGTCCACCGGGGCAGATGGGCCTGTGCTAGCATCACCGCCCCCTCCCAGACTGCTGGCAGCCGCCGTCTCCATCTCTGTGGGCTGCCACCTCTGCATGTGTGGTGTGAATGGGATCACACACTTGGTGGCATCTGTCCCCAGCCTGGTGTTTGGGGGACTCGTTCCTCTTACTGCTGAGCAGTGGAGCAGTACTCTGCAGTGTAGCTGGGCCCCGTCTTTGTCCTTGCTGGTGGCCTGACAGCATGCGGGAAGTCTCCTCCTTCCCACCCAGCAGCGCTGCTCTGAGCCTTCTTGTGCGAGTCTTGTGTGGATGTGAGTCCTTATGTGCGTGCCCAGGAGGCTACTGCTGGGGTGCGGAGCCTCCACGTCCCCTCTCCTTGAGGAGCCGCCTCTCCCTCCAGCTTGGGTACTGGGAGGGCAGGGGTGGTGTTTGTCCTGACCCTTTGCCTGTGGAAGCAGAGCTGGAAGGCAGGAGGGGTGGGTGCAGGGCAGCTGGCCCTCTGGGCCCCTCCTCTGGGAACCACCTGGAGAAGCTTGTGGTGCCGGTCATACATGGTCATCTTGTGCCTCCTCTTCTCCTGTCTTCCTCTAGCCACACAGGTTGTTCCTTGTGACCTCCGGGAGCTGTGCCAGGAGACCTCAGCCAGTGTCTTCCAAATCCACTCCAACGGTATGTCCATCTGCCTGCCCCCTTTCTCCTGGCTCTCTGGGTCACTGAGGTGACATCGGAGGCTAGCTGGTACCTGACTTTGCCCTGCCCCCACTGTCCTGCCTTCCACAGTCCCAGTTCTTGGGGGCAGCTGGGGGCTGCTTGCATGTCCAGTCAGCTCTTCTCCTCCTCGATCCTGTCCCACCCTGGCTCTTCTCACTGGCTCTGTGGCTGTAGGAGTCCCTGGGAGGAAGGAGTGAACCCCGATGGCAGGGCTGGGGGAACAGAGATCACTGAGGCTAGGATGGGGAGCAAGAGCCACACCCTATACATCCCTGGAAGAGGGACAGGCCTTCCCCAGGCCCAGGTGGGCTTGCTCTGGGTGGACTGTACATGGGCCTGGGCCTGCTTCGGCACAATAGGGGAGGAGGTCCTGTGGGGGTTGGGTAGGCCTCTGCTAGGAGGGGTGGACCCAGCCTGTAGGAGGCTGCTGTGCCCTGGTGTCAGGTCACATAGGGGTCTGGCTGTCTCTGATGCAGGGCCCAGTTTGCACTATGGCCACGCAGAGGGCAATGGATTGGGGAGTGTCCTTCTAATCCTTGTACCTTTCCCATCTTTTGTTGGACAGTGACCTCCTTGGAGAGGAGCCTCCGGTCCTTGGGGACACCGAGTGACACACAGGAGCTTCGGGATAGCCTGTGAGTGGTAACTGCCATCCCTGCGCCTGTGCATGGTGCCGCACACATGCAGCTTCACCCTAAACTGCCTCTCCTGAGACGTGAGCACCCTCCCCTGGTGGGCGTCTAGGTGGAGTGGACGCTGCAGAGACACACACCTGTGCTCAGGTGGTGTGCCTGCCAGCTCGCACACGCTCCGCGTCACCAGCATGTTCCAGGGGGTCTTTGCAGTGCCCCAAGCTCACTGACAGGCCTGCATATATGTGCACACCTGTGGACACACAGGCTGGGCTGGAGTGGGGACCCCTGGTTTTGATTCTGCACCTGTGGGCTTTCATAGAGAGTCACTATCAGCCTCCCCTGGGCGGGACTGGGCTGGGATGAGGTCTCAGCCCCAGAAGGCACAGGTGGTGCTGTCTGCTAAGCCAGGACCTGGTGGGCTGGGAGGAGAAGGGCAGGCTCCTTCCACCTGGGCCACTGGGCAGGTTTGTGGGCCTGCAGGGCTCTGGGGACCTGTTCTCCAGGCAGCACGAGCAGTGCCACCCCAGCTAGTCTGGACCTGTCCTGGTTCTGGCCTGCAGGGATGCCGAGTTCTTCATCCCCGGTCAGCAGAGCTGCTCTCTGGACCTACCACGTTGAGGGCCTGGTCCTCGGTCCGTCTGTGCGCCTGCTGTGTCTCCTGTACAGAGCTGTGAGTGAGGGCGTGGGACATCCCCGTCCTCACTCCAGCTCCACTCAGGAGCAGCGGGAGTGGCCGTGCGTGCAGGTGCCCTGTGTTCCTGGCACCAGCGGACCTTGGCAGACATCGCCTGCTATCCCTTTTTGTTCTTTGTGAAAATGAAGTCCTTGTTTCTGGTTGTGAGAGAGGCTTTGGATGCCCATTCCAGGATGCGTGGACCTTCAGAGTATCTGAGGAGCCACTGTGACACGTGGTGCCTCTGGCGCCTTTCCTCATATCCTCAGGCCAGCACCAGAGTTGGGTTTAAGTAGCGAGTGTTCTGGAAGCAGCGTTTTGCGCTAGGGGTGAGTGGTGTGCCTGCACCTCATCAGGGACTTTGAAGATGTGCTCGTAGTGGGGGCTGTGGATGCTGTTGGATGCGTGTGACTCGTAATGTGGCCGGTTACTAGGAACAATTCCCAGTGACATCATTGTGTTTAACCCTGTGTCACTGCCTGTCTCCTGGGTATCCCTGGGACCAGAAGGTGGGAGTGTCCAGGTGGCCTTCACTTACATATCTTGGGCTACCTGTCTGGTTAGTGAAGACATTATCCCCAAACGTGGGCCTTGGAGAGGAGAGGGCTGTCCGCAGAGTGGGCAGGTGGCCTGACGCAGGGCCTGGCCCACAGTGACCTCAGCCCCAGCAGCAGCACCCACCTTGGCTCTGGGGCCAGAAGTGTACCTTGGTGTCTCTGCTTCTCTGCCACAGACCTGTCCACCTGCCTTCCAGAGCCCCCATGACCTGACTACTCTGTGCCTGTCATGGGCACAGCACTGGCTGTGGACTGCCTTCCTCCCTCTCTGCTGACCTTGCCCTGACCCCCTGCCCATCCTGGTTGGTGGACCTTGGGTGATTCTGCTCATAAAGTCCACCAGGGGGCTTCCTGGTTCACAGAAGGGTGGAGGGGACTTGTGGACCAGCACCCTCCTGGTGTGTGGCAGAGGGTCCTGCTCCCAGGCTTTCCAGCTCCTTTCTGTGGGCGAGCTTCCCCGATTTCCACACGAGTTCACAGTGGTGTCTTCCACTCACCCCTGTTCTGTCATGTGCAGTCAGGGTAGCCGAGGTGGGGGTGACCTCCAGGGGCCTCTAGTCTGTGGCTCAGTGGGCAGTGATAGAGTCCTGGCAGGCTGGGCTCCCAGCTCTGTGTGAGCAGCACTCTCCCACCAGGGTTTGCATGTCCGATGGGCACCAGAAGGCATCCAGATATCCCAGTGCCAGGGCCTGTGCAGGCGACTCTCGGAGGGGCTCAGTCTTAACAGCCCCACACGCGGCAGCCAGGCTCAGACGGGCAGGACACAGAGCTGCGCGAGTGTCTTGTCCCTGGCCCCTGTGACTGAGCACTCCTGCACACACACCTGCAGGACTCAGGACTTGCTCGAGGGCCAGGAGGGGAGGCACACTCCGGCTCAGGCTGCCCTGTGCCCCTAGAAGGCTTCTGTAACGGGATTTGGCCCAATTGCTCCTGTGCCCTGTGGTCATGGGCACAGGAGCAATTGGGCTAACTGTCGGCCTTCCCTCTAGAGCTGACCTGGGGCCCGAGACGCGCTCAGAACAGGGTTGGCTGTCCAGACCTAACCCCCTCATGGCTCACGGGGAAACGAAGGCAGGGGAGGGCCTTGCCTGGGAGCAGAGTGAGCAGGGTTGTGTTTGGCTGTCCTCGGGCTTGCTAGCTGCCATGGAGGCTGGGATGGGAGTTCATGGATGTGGAGTCTGCTGGGGGGTGGGGAAGCTGTTGAGCAGCCCTGGGGCTGGACCACACGCAGGACCTCAATGACAGTGGGATGAAAGGCCTCCAAGTTGGTGGGTCAGGGTCTGGCATGAGCAGTGGGGAGGCCTTTGTCTGGGCTGCACTGGGACTGTTTATAGCCCTGGGGTGGGTGGGGTGTGTGCAGGGATGGTTAGATCATTTGTAGGTTCCTTTATGCCCAGGACTGGCACCTGGGATGTCTCAGGTCTGAGCTCTGCTGAGACCGTCCCCTGGAGCAGCTGCCTGGTCTCCCTAGGCAGTGGGGCTCCCTGCCAGCATGGTGGCCTAATGGCCACCTCCTCTCCTGCTAGCCCAGGCCTCCTGCCAATACTCCAGCAAAAAAGGCAGATGTCTCGTCCTTCATAGTCCCTCTTAGAAGTTGCCCGGGGTCAGTCCTGTTCTTTGTAGGTCAAAGACTGCCTGGGTTCCAAGAGAAGGATGAGAACTCTACTTCTCGGGGACAGGCAAGCCAAAGAATTTTGCAGCCATTTCCTCACACCACCACAGGCCCTGAAGCAGCGTCAATCAGGGTGAGTTTGAGGAGCCAGAGGAGGCCACTGCCACTCTGTGATGGCCCTGCTGGGAGATTGGCAGGGAGAAGGCGTTAGGCTTGGGCCAGACCACATAGGACCCCAGAATCTGGGATAGATTGTTGACTTTAATTCCACAGCCCTTCAAGCCAGTGGAAGGTTCTAGAAGGGAGGCACATGACTGATGGCCTGGAAGACCAAGTCAGAGCTGTGCAGGACTTTTGGAGAAATGGCCCTCTTGTTTGCCTGGTCCCCAGATCTGGGAAATGACCCAGAACATGCAGCGGAGCTGGCTGGAGGGGGTCTGGGCTTCTCTTGCCTCGTATCAGGCTCACAGCCCCCGTAAAAATTCCTAGCTGAGGGAGTGACCTCAGGTTTTACCAAGTCTCTATGGTGAGTGGATGGCCAGCTGGGTGTGAGGAGCTGACCTCATGGCCTGGCCTGTCTCATAGGGACCCTCTCCCTGGGCGCTGGGGATGAGAATTTCAGGTGGCTGAGGAACAGGGACCACCTGTGAGTAGAGGGAGCTGTGGGTGGGCAGAGGCCAAGGTGCGGCTGGAGCATCCCTGCTCCCTCACTTCACAGGTGAGACCGAACCTGGCACCTCTGGGCACCCCCCAGGAAGGTGGCCTGAGGTGCAGCTGTGAAGAGCCTCAAGGCAGTGCCTGCAGGGGTGGCGGCCAGCCAGGGGAGGGTGGTGAGGGAGCTGCCCCCTGCTTCCGTCCGCATGCCCCTGGCAGGCTAGGGTTCCGGGCTCTCCACCTCCTGACCCCGCTTATCATTGCCCTCCAGATTTTGTCCTCCTGGTAGGAATGAGGTGGCATCTCCTTGTCCCTGATTAGTGTTTTCCTGATGGCACACGATGTCCAGCTCCTCTTTTGTGCTGTTGGCCATATGTGTCTTTCTAGAGGAATGTCTGCTCAGGTTCCTGGCCCACGCTTTCTCCCTTGGAGGTTTCCTCTGCCTGGCGGCCCCGCCCTCCTGAACCTCTGCTTTGCTGGTGGATGCTCTGCCCTGGGCCCCAGCCGGCTCGCCTTTCTCTGGCCCCTTTTCTCTCTCCCTTCCCCCGCTCCCTTCCCCTTGTCTTGCCTGCCTCACAGCTTGGAATCCCTCTTGGGTACTCAGATTCTACTGGTGGCCCTCCAACGGCATCCTCCTGTCTCCTGGCTGGCCTGTCCACCGGGACCTCTCAGTCAGAGGCCTCCATTCTCACAGGCCATCAACTGGTCCATCCACTCTCCTCTTGAGAAATCTTGCCTGACCACTTCTTACCCCCTACCATGCGACCATCTGGTCCAACCACTGTACCCCTTCCCCGCCCCCACCTGTCCTCCCACCTCTCATCTTGTGCTAATAGTTGATTCTATGCAGAGGTCAAGGTGGTCTTTAAAAACATGAGTCAGACCATAGCAATGTGTGCTCAGAGCCTGGGGTCTAGGGGCAGTATCCAGCCCCCAGCCTCGGGCTCAGACATCATGCCTACCCTGCCCTCTGCTCTCCATAGCTCCTGCAGGTCACTGCAGGCCTTGCCCGGTCATGCTCCTTGACCATTCCCTGCCTGGGTGTCACCCACAGCATGGGCTGTGTCTGCTCCTGTGCCTGAGCTTCAGGCCACTGTTCCCAGCAGCAGTGCCTGGGCAGGTCAGCCTCCATGGAGAGGGTGGGGCTGGGAGAGGAGCCCAGCCCTTCCCACAGCCCTGCAGCCTGTAGCCAGGGGAGCCTGCCGGAGCTCTGCAGACGCTAGGAGCAAGGGTACGGGAGGAAGGCCCTGCTTGACCTCTGGGCTCTGGGGAGGAGGAGCTGTGCCTTGGAGCCGCAGTGGGACATGAGGAGCCCAGCCCAAGGCGTGGTGTAGCCACCTGCCCGGAGCTGGGGCTGGCTGGAAGGTCAGCAGCTGCCCTCCTAAAGCTCCCGCAGGGCTCCAGCAGGTCCCAGCTAGCAGACATGGCTTGTCCCTGGTGGCTGACTGGTGGAGTGGCCTTGGCCAGGTGTGGTGACCTGTCTGTATCTGAGGTCTCTCTTCTGTGACACGAGTACTCACGTCTAGTGCCCAAAACACCATGCAGGGCTCAGCAGGAATGGTGTCCTGGCCACCTTTCTCCCTCCCTATCCTACCCATTAGTGCCACAGTCCCTGCCCGCCTGTGTCCTGATGTCCTGCCTGGACAGTTGGGAGTTCCCTGCTGCAGAGTGACTGTGTGGGGAAGCTCGTCTTGTGACTGCCAGGACCAGTCCAAACGCAGTGAGCCTGAGAACGGCAGGTGGCCTCAGGGTCCTCCAGATGTCTTGAGGGCAGCAGGCTGCCGTGTCCCAGAAGCCTCCCACAGCCATGGTGCACTTTCAGATTCTCCTAAACTCGCCTCCTTTATTGAGGGATTGTAATGAGTCTTCTTTATTTTTAAAAACAAAGTAAATTTGCATATAGTCCAGCATGCAATTAAAAACCAGTAAATAAACCAGTGAAATCAAGCCTCTCATCCTGGGTGATTGATGGTTGGTGTCATCTTTGGGCTCTCGTTTGTGGCCCCCTGTCATGTCCCTATGTATCTTGCGCTTGCCTGAAGCTGCATGCCCCAGGGCTCAGGTATTGGTGTGGCTGTCTCCCGTCACACCCTCCTTTCCACTGTGTGCCCCTTACTCTGCCCGTGGTGCCTCGACGTGGCCTGGCAAGACAGGGCAGGGGCAGGAGTGGGTTAATGCTCACTCACTCTTGAGTGCCTATTGCACGTCCCCAAGGGCCGGGGCCTGTTACGGCCCCATGGCAGGTAGAGACGAGGGGCACAGTCCAGGACTGGCCTCTGGTCACACATTGAGTGGATTCAAATGGTGTTTGGTGTAGACCTATGTACATTCCTGGGAAGAGCCCCGCTCGGGCATGAGGCCCTGCCTGTGTGTGTGCTGGACGCGCCTGGTTGTCGTGGCCGTGGTCTCCAGGTGCACTGGTGTGTGCTTGCATTTCCTGGAAGGTCTGTGTGCACTGCAGGAGCGCAGGCCTACAGGGCCGGTCAGAGGGTTTTCATCCTGCTCCTCCCTCTAGGGGCGGTTGGGACTGTATGACTTCTTTCCTGGGTGTCAGTGGGGTTTTCCTGGGGTTTCTTTGTTGCAAGTTGAAAAACTAGGAAGCCAGCTTGCTTTTCAGGGTGGGTTTGACGGAGCTGCATGGCCAGGCCATCCTGCTGTCTTCGAGGGGTCAGTCGGTTTTGTTGCTGTGTGTGTCATCGTGTGTGCGTGCTGCTGCTTCCTCGGGCCTCAGTGTCCACTCACCGCTGTCTCCTCACACTCTTCTCGCATGTAGCGTGGTTGGGCCTCACTGCCTGAGAGCCCTGCAGTGCCTGGTCCTGCCCTGCTCCTGCTCTTAGTGCTGTGCGGCCACTGTGCTCACTGCTGCTCTTGCTTTTGGCGGTTGGCCACCTCCCGAGGGTTCAGGTAACAGAGTTTCTGTTAAGCCTTGGTATTGGTCACCTCCAGAGACACCTTGTTTTGTGTGGGCCCAGCTTCTGGGGCTCCCTGCTGGCCATTACTGAAGGCAGTCTGAGGGCGCAGTGGTGGTGCACCCTCTCTGGTCTTGTCTGTTGGAGAAAGTCGCCCCTGCACTTCCATTTTGGAATACATTCTGTTCTGGGTATTGAGTTCTGGGTTCCCGGTTTTTCTCCGACCCCTTTAGAAATGTCTCCCCGTTCCCTTTGGGAGCTTGTGGTTTCTGATGGGAAGTCGGCGTGTCCTTTTCTCTGGCTGCCTTCAGTACTTTTCATCCTTGATTTTGAACCATTGAAACATGGTGCACATGAGTGTCATATCATTCTTATTTGTGGGTAAGGATCTGCTTAGGATCCTGTAAGATTCTTGAATCTGTGGCTGGATCTCATTTGCGTCTTTTCAGGTTTTCCCTCCCTCTCCTTTCCCCGAGGGCCGTGCCAGCTGTGAGCGTGCTGGCCCGTTTGCTGTTGTCCCACAGCTGGTGCTCTGGTCCGTTCCCCTTGTTTCCTACTGTGTCTGATTTTCAGTTGGGTCCTCTGCCTGGCTGGCCGCTCGGTCCTCTCTCTAGCTCTTTTTCTGTGGTCTGCTTCCGTGTGGTTACTCTGTGCTCTTCTTAGTCTGGTTTGTTGCCTGTCTTGGTTCTGTGGGTTTGTGCTCTTGGTTGCATCTGGAGGGTCTGGTCACTCTCCTTCCAGTGGCTTCTGAGCGCTCCCTCCTCCTCTGGATCACTGATCACACCCTGCTTCACGTTGCCGCTGTCCCTGGGTCGCAGGCTTCAGTCTCCCTCTTTTTCCCTTGCTCTCCCCGGATACCAGTTGGGACAGTGTCTGTTGCTGTTTTCTAAGTGATGATCTTTTCTCTTGTAGCATCTACTCTTATTAAGCCCTTCTAGAGAAATTTCATTTTAGAAATTTATCATATATTTCATCCCTCAAAGTTGCCCTTGGCTCCTTTGTACATCTTCCGTTTTGCCCTTGCTGTGCCCACGTGCGTGGTGGGCGCTTTGGCCTGCCAGCCGTGTAGTGATCGCTGACAGCCTCGCTGCGGGGCTGCCTCTGTTGCTGCCTGTTCCCCTGCGTGCTGGTCACCCTGCTTCCGGCCAGCTCTGTTCCCTGGTCTGCGCCTTGGGAAGCCGTGGCTCCCAGTGGCTGTGCTGTGCTTCTCCCGGAGAGTGTTGGGTGGTCCTGTGGAGGCAGATGTGGTGAGCAGTGTCCTTTGTTACCCGGGAGGTGGGTGTGTGGCCGCCTTCTGTGGCCCATCGTGCCCTGCAGCACCCTCTCCCTGTGGGCAGCGCTGCGCTTCCCATGGCATGTGTGTGGACTGAGGACGGCTCAGGCCTTCAGTGGTCTCCGAGCACCCGGCCGCTGCCCTCATGCCTCAGAGGAGTTCTTGCTGGTGGTCACTGCTTCTGTCCTCAGCCCCACGACTGAGGGCGGCCAGGTGTGGTGGTGGCTCTCATCAGGTGGGGGAGTGCGGGGCGCGTTCCCATGGTGGGGCTGCGGCTGCTCTTGCATCACGCAGGTCCGTCAGCCCCAGGAGAGGACTGTGGCTCTCAGAACCGCCCAGGACTCCTTACGGGGTTCTGAGGACCTGCTCTCACACAGGAGCCCCTGGCCTTGCCTGGAGCTCTCCAGGGATACTGTGCCTCTTCTGCAGGGCACTGGCCCTGTCCCACCTGTCCCACTCAGCCTCTCTTGGGTCTGGGGCCAGTGGCAGGCAGGGGTCCATGAGCCCCTCGTCTTCTGTGGGCCTCCCAGGTGCCACGGTGTGCCAGCCCTGGGTGTGCCGTCCGTGTGCATCTCCACCAGGCAGGTACAGGGTGCTTGCCTCACTTGGAGGAGGCTGTGGGCTCCTTCCCACCTGTGACCACTGGCCTGATTTCCATGCTGTGAGTAGCTTTGCCTCTTCTGAGCTCAGTGCCTGTGGAACCATGAAGTCCGTGGCCTCCTGGGCCTAGGTCGTCTCCTGTGTGGGGTGTCTGAGGTTGTGTCACGTGGCCACGGGTGCTAAGAGCCGCCTCATTGCTGAGTGGTGCTCTGGTGTGGCTGACTCATACTCTGCTTGTCTCGCCCGCAGGGCCCGCGGGGCCTCTCCAGCCAGTGTGCATCTCCAGGTCTGTGTGCCTGGTCTTCCTGGGCGAGATGCTGGGAGTGGAGCATGCCCCAGCTGGCGAGGTGCCAAGGAGCTCCCCAGGGCCCTGCCACCTTCCTTCCTGCCCGGCAGACCAGTGCAGCCTGGGGCCTAGGCCGTGGGGCTGTAAGTGCCACTTGACTGCGGCCTCAGTGTGCATCTCTTTGAGGAGGCTGAGGGGCGTCTTCCCCGCACAGTCCCTTCTCTGTCTTCCCACGGGGCGTCTCTTCACATGGTGCCTCTGATTCCCGGGGCTGTGTGTCCCGAGCATTGGACCCGAGCATCCGTGCCGCCCTCTGCGCAGCCCTGGTCGGTGCCAGTGTGCAGAATCTTTTCCTTGCATCGTGGCGGCCTCTTCATTTTAAGAGTCTCTTAAGAAGAGCAGGAACTTTCAGCGTTAGGCAGATCAGGGATGCTTCACCATAGCTATATCCTGAATGTGGTGTGTCCCCTGAGGTGGCAGTTGGACCCAGGGTCTTGTTCACGGCCCTCAAAGGTGGGCACTCTGCTGACTGTGTGTCAGAGACGGGCCCTTGAGAGGTGATGGGGCCAGGTCCCTGGGGTGGAGCTGCGACTGGATCCTGGCAGCTTTGTGAGCAGAGATCGTGCACTAGGGGGCACCTGCCACCCCCACCATGGTGCGACTCGGCGGCCCAGTGGTGGCCCCATGAGAGCCTGTGCTGCACGGCCTGGGACTGCAGAGCCGCCAGTCAAGCACAGCGCCCGCCGTGGGGAGCCACGCAGAGCCTGCGGACACCTGCAGGGAGTCCACGGTGCTCACGCCCATAGCTAGACTTGTGGTGCGTTTGGAGTTCACTCCTGCATGTGCCCTCAGAAAGGGTTGAGGGTCACTTTTTAAACACTTTTAGCACCATTTGTCGAGACAGCCATCTTTGCCCATGGGCTGCGTGGGTGCCTTTCTGAACACCGTGTGCCCACATTCCTGGATTGCTCTATGGTGCTGTGCTGTGGCCCCGGCCAGTGCTGGGTCCCCAGGCTGCAATCCTGCTCAGGCCAGGCAGGCTGGTGCCCTCCAGCTTGCTCCTCTGTGCAGTGCTGTGGACCCTCAGGTCCTTGGTGTGTCAGTGGACATCTCAGAATCACCTTGTTGATTTCTGTTTTAAAATCCTGCTGTAGTTTCAACTCGGTTGCATGGCGTCTGCAGACCTCTGTGAGAATGGCCCTCTTAAAGGCGCCCTGTGTGCCCGGAGTGCGCCTTTCTGTTGATTCTCTCGGCAGTGCCTCGGGCTTTCCAGGGGTGGGTCTTGTGTTTATCATTGTTGTGTTGGAAGTGGCTCAGGGACCTTGAGGCTGAACACTGCTTTTGGTGGCATTGTCCACGTTCCACTGCCCACTCTTGGCCACAGCTGTGTTTTGTGCATTGCTGGTGTCCTGTGGGGCCTCAGGTTCATTCTTGGTTCCAGGAGCTCTTCCCTGGGCCCTCGGGATTCCCTGTGTGTAGGGACATGGATACCCTGGCCTCCCACTCTCAGTTGTGAGTGTCGGATTGCATCAAGGCTGGCTCCTCCTAACTTAGTGAGCCGTCCAAGTCACAGTTACGTGCCTGGCCTTTCCTTTTGTTCTGAGGATTGACCCCCAGGGCAGTTTTCCACTGAGCTACATCCCCAGTCCTTTTTATTTGGAGACAGGTCTCACTAAGTAGCTGCGGCTGGCCTCCAACCTGTGTGCCACCTGTCTCAGCCTCCTGAGCTGCTGGAATCACTTGTGTGGCCCTGTGCCCGGCTCATACCTGACTTTGAAGTGTCAGGCCACCTCTGAACCCTGGGTCAGCGGCCCCTCGGCAGTGCCCTGCCTCCTTTCTTGCTGTCTGTCCGAGGTCTGTCCTGGGCTCTGTGGGGCGCCTGCTGTCTCTCTTCTCTGGGTCTGTGCTCGGCTTTGGCGTGGTGGGGGCTGCTCCTGCAGTCTGCCCCCGGGTCGCTTGTTCCCTGGTGGTGGAGCCGGCTCGCTTGGGTCTGTCTGGTGGTGTTTCAGTTGCAGTTTCAGTCTCACCACTGCCGGCGTCCCCAGGCCTGTCTGTTGAGTGGTGTTGGTCCTTCTTGTCTCCACAGCGTGTCCCTTCACGTTGGGTCTGCGGTCACGTCCCTTTTCATTCTCCATATGGCTCGTTTGTGACTGTTCCTGTCGTTTCCAGCTACAGTTGTGCAATCTTGACCTTCAGAGAGAGCTCTTTGGCCCCATTGGCCGTGTCCACCTGGGTCTGCCCTTGACCGTGTGGTCACACCCCTCCTCTCTGTGTGTAGGTAGGTGGCTGGCTCCCCAGGGCTCCGGAGCTGGAGCTTCTCCTCGTTCCTGATGCCCGAGCCCTGAGCGCCTGGGAGGAGCCCTGCTCTGCTGCACCCATAGCTCTGCGCCTCCTCTGACTGCTCTCTGAGTCAGTGGGGGCAGGGTGGCCGGCACTGTAACTGCAGTCGGTCTCTGTCTCCAGAAGCTGGCTGGTCTCGGGGGCCTGTAGTCGGCTGCCTTCCCTCTGCGGGGCACCCCCTCCGGCCGATTCACTGCTGCTGCGTAGGTTTGCTGGCTGAGCACCTGCTGTGCCTACGGCCTTGGGTGCCGGGTTGGGTAAGGGAGACTTGTGAGGGGACAGAGAGGAGATGCCCGTGGAAGAGGACCTACAGGACCCGGCCCAGAACCAACTGCCCTTGCTCTAGTGCTGATGACTCCATGAAGATGTGGCGGCCACCATTTTTGAGATGGAGTCTGAGGAGAGGAGCATCATTGCCGGCCAGAGGCAGGTGTGGGTAGTCACAGCCTGGCCTCCCGGGGAGCCAGCCCTGGGCTGTGCCGAGTGTCTTGCCCCCTGCCCTGCAGCCACAGTGCCAGTTCACAGCCGGGGTCGTTGCCCCAGCTGTCTAGGGGCTGCAGGGTCACGGGGAGCAAAGCACCAATGTGGGGTTGTCCGGATGGGCATCAGCAGGGGTGGGGCGGGAGGGCCCGTGAAGGGCAGGGATAGGGCCGGGGGAGGCTGGAGCACTGTGCAGGGACTTTGGCTTTGTGAGAGTGACACGTGGAATGGCTGGCCAGTGTGAGGGCTGGGACATGACCTGCTCTTAGCACCTCTGCTTCAGGGGCTGTGCCTAGGACGCGGTGGCCGTGAGGGGCAAGAGGCCTGCAGGAGCCCTGGGGCGCAGAGGAGCAGGGGCAGTGTGTCTCTGACTGCTGAGCGGGTCTTGGCTGTGCAGTTGCCCCTGCATGCCAGACTGGGAAATGGAGGATGGGGCCAGGGGAGCCGAGAGTTTTGCTGAAGAGACAGGAAGACTGGGGGTCCAGGGGCAGAGATGGGGAAGTCAGGCGAATGTGAGAGCAGTGGGATGCCCGGGCGGATGGACTGAGGGTCATTAGGGAGGACAGTCTGGAGATCAGGTCCAGGTGGGGGCAGGACCATGGGACGAGGGCGCCCAGGTGGGTCTCAGGCTGTGGGACTGGCAAGCTCGCCGAAGAGGTCCTTGTGGGGAGTGGCAGTGAGGTGGTGGTCCAGGGTGGAGTGTCAGGCTCTGTCACGTGGCCGTTGGCACAGTGAGTGGGCAGCCCCTGGAAGGAGGAGGACCAGGAGGCAAGACCTAGCTGGGTAGCAGCCATGCCATTGAGTCATTGGGGCCGGAAGGCCCCTGTCCCTGCTGCTGTCACCAGCCTTTCCTGGCTCCTCCTCAGCCTGCCCCAGCTCTCTCTTGCACAGACTGCCACGCCCTGCCACTGAAGGGCTGTGGAGGGGAGGCACGGCGGGGCCAGTGAACCCCTCAACAGGTGGCCGTGACCTGTGGTGCGGACAGTGCACTGCCTGCTGGGTGTCACCTGGTCAGGTGCCAGCACCAGTGGGTGGCCTTTGAGAGCCTGAGACCTGCACTGCCCTGACCACTGCGGGTCCTGGGAGTGCAGTGCTGCCTCGCCTTGGGCTGCCCTGCGCAGGGTCAGGAGGACTCTCTGGGTTCTGCCAGGCCAGGGTCCCACCTCTCTTGGGTGTGACTTGGATGTGTATACCCAAGTGTCACTCCACTGGGGAGGGTCAGCGCCTGCAAAAAGCCCTGGTCTCATTTGCTGCTGGGGCCACATTCAAAGCTGCAGCTGGACTGTAGCCAGGGTTGCCTAGGCCCTCTCATGCCACTGCTCTGGGGGTGGCAACAGGCTCACCCTGGGCCCCAGAGCCACGCTCTGCTCAGCATTGAGACCCCTTTGCAGGGAGGTTGGCTGGGCCTCCTCACTGGTGCCCAGGCTACCCGTGGTGGGCTGGACGGCTCTGAGCCGCGCAACTATGTTTGGGGTGGTCCTGGAGGTGGCCTCTGCCTCCCACGCAGCTCACCTCCCCCCCCCCCCCCCCCCCCCCCCCGTCGTCTGCCTGCTGTCCCTGCCCCTCCCGCCCTCTGCCTGTCCTGCCCCTCCTGCCCTGCCTGCTGCGTCTCTCCCTTCTCTCTGCTCCTCTCCACTTGCTCGCTGGGCTCTGCCTGCCTCTGCGGTGCCTTGCTCTCCCTTCTGCCTGCTGTGTCCCCTTCTCCCCGCCCCTTCCCTGCCCCAGGCACACGATGCAGCAGGAGACCAACAGAGCCGTGTCGGCCAGTGCTGGTGCCTTGAAGCAGACGTCAGAGCTCCTGCGGGGCTCCTGTCTGGTATGTTTCCCTGAGGGCTGGGCCAGACCAGGGAGGCCCCTGAGGGAGGGGAGGGGGCCGGAGCCTGTGGTGGGGTGATGTGGCCCTGGAGGGGTACGGGGATCCGTGTGCACAGATGGATACTCAGGCTGCCCTGGGTTCGGCCACATGTGGCTCAGGGGCCAGAACTGGGTGTGTGGGCCCTTTGAGCAGCAGGGGCCAGGGGTGGCTGCTGCGACTGCTCTCCTGGCACCTGCCTTGTGGTTGTGGTGAGGGTGTCCGAGTCTTGGCTGGGCCTTCCTGAATGAAGACTGATGACCCCAGGGTCAGTGTCACCCCCTGGATACCAAAGTCCGTGTTCAGCCAAGTCCCTTGCATAGAGTGGTGTATCATATGTAGGTGACTCGTGCACGCCCTCCCGTGTGTGCTTCAGGTCACCTGAGCTCCTGGGGTACCAGCATGGTGCAGAGACTGTGGCCAGTGGTAGGCGCACTGATGGGGGTGATGGCGAGAGCAGGGGTGAGCTGCGCCAGGCACGGTGGCCTGAGTCCTCTGTGCTGTTGGTGGACCCCGGTGTGGCAATGTTCTAAATGACAGCCTACTGGGTGTCCGTCTGCCCTACTCCACCTGAGACCCCACAGACTTGCTTGTGAAATTGCGGCGAGGAGGCACAAATGGGCTGGGAGCCTTCCTTGGTGGCTCCCACAGTGCCGTGGGAGGACTCTGGACCACGCAGTGTCCACTGGCCCTGGGCAAGTGCAGGACACGACAGGGCCTCACAGGAGGAGGACTCACCACATGCCGTGGCCTGAAGGAGGGGGCATCGCTGTGGGCCCGTGGTGTTGGGAGGCATGGGGAGCAGCTGCCCAGTGTGCGGGGGATGCTGGGTGGAGGGAGGTCTCGGTTACAGCAGACGGGCCTGAGGGTTCAGCTGCCCATGTGGGCAGGGGTTGAGGATGGGCTTCTCCTTGCTCTAACAAGAGTCTGTGGCGAAGCACCCTCCATGTGGCTCTCGGTGCCTCCCTCACCCGGCCCGAGCTTTAGGGAATGAGATGGTTTGGGTCACCGTAGCCACCTCCACTGCCGAGGGAGGGACCCTGGCAACCTGGCTGCCTTCTGTGTGGTGCTCACTACTCCCTCGCAAGGTGGGTGTGGAGCCCCTTGTTTTGGGGGCTCCGTGGCCTGGTAGCTCTAGGAAGCATGCCCAGGTCCCCTTTCTCCTTCCTGAGCTGGTCTGGTGAGGAGGGCACAGGGGGACATCAGTGCAGCCTCCCAGAGGTGCGTGCTGGGGTGGGTGCCAGGCGGCTCTCTGGAGGAATGCTCCAGCAGCAAACAGACACCATGGGCAGCAGTGGGGACAGTGCTGTGCTCCCCCAGGCTACTTGCTCTGTCCTGGGGTTCACGTGTGATAATCAATGACCAGAGGCCACCCACCCAGGTCACGGAAACAGGCTCCACCAGCTGCTGAGTGGGCGTGTGGGCCCAGTGTTGGAAAGCCTGTCCCTCCAGCACGGGCCACAGCTCATCTGCCCACACCAGCACCTCTCGCCATGGGCGTTAGTGGCAGTGGGTGGCGGTGTGTGGTGGCTGTGGACAGCCAGGTCTGCTGGGACCACACTGAAGCACCCAGGCTGGGCAGGGCACTAGAGCTGCTGTGGTTTCCTTGGTGCCAGTTCCACAGGGCTGGAGGCAGGAGGGGAGGCCCTATCAGTCAGTGGGGTCCGTGGCCAACCTGAGCAGGGACACTGACTCCAGGCCTGTCCTGCCCAGCCCCTCACCTGATAAATGCTTCTGGAGCACCAGCTCAGTGGCGGTTCATGTCTTGGTGGCGGGGTGTGATGCTGAACAGCAGGGGAGCAGGCTGAGAGGCGGTGTTGCGGGGGAGGGGAACAGCAGTAGGACAAGGCATGGGTCCCTCGGACCAGGCTCCAGTACCTGAGGCCTGGACTGGGCCAGTCAGGACTCAGGTCATGGTCTCCTGGGCTGTGGGGCGACCACAGTGCTTGGGCTGCTGAGGGGCCAAGCCACACACTGGGCCACAGTAGCTCCGGGCTCCTGACAGTGCTGGTCGCGCTCCGTGGGTCCTATGGTGCTGGTGTCACTGGGACTCTGGCTGATGACGGCAGTGGCGATGAGCCACGTCCTCAGGGTGGGGGTGTGACGATGCATGGAGAAGCTGGGCTGTGGCCCTGCTGGGCAGAGAAGGGCGCAGAGAGCACCATGACAGGGGCGGCAGGGCAGGGCCAGGCCTCAGCGCCCTGTAACCTGCCCTCTGTCTGCAGCAGGAGCGCCTTCAGCTGGACCGGCTGAAGATCCAGCTAGCAGATGCCATTCAGCGGTACGGAGTGGTCCAAAAGGTGAGGTGCCGCGGGAGGGGTGCAGGCCAGTGGGGGCTGTGGGCCCTGGAGCCTACCTCGGCTGGCTATCTCTGGGTGGCGTGGGGTGGCCTTCCTCCTCCAGAAGTGCTGCCCTGAGGGGATCTTACAACAGCGTCCTGGGGACAGGCAGGGCAGGCCTCACCCCGTTTTGACAGACAGGGAAACGAGGCCCTCTGAGGCTGTCCAGCCAGTCCTGCGAGCCTGCCCAGGGCCTGGCTCCCCCAGTGTGCTTTGCTCTCAGGGCCTGTGGTTTATCTGACCCTTCTCTTTCCACCTTTAACGTTCTTCATTTCTTTCTCCTCTGGTACTTTTTCCAACAGAAAATTGCAGAAAAGTCCCGAGCACTGCTTCCCACAGCTCAGAGGGGCATCAAACAGGTGGGTGCCACGTGGGTACTGTGGTCAGGCAGTGGCTGCGGGGTCAGTACCGACTCCGGTGCCATCTGTGCTCCAGGAGAGGGTGGGAAGCTGGGGACAGGCCCATTCAAGGGTCTGCCTCAGTGTCCAGCTTGTAGAGCTCTGGCGTTCTGACCTTTGGGCTCTGGCATGGTGCCGACCCTAGGAAGCTCCCAAGTGACTGCTGATGGTTGCGTGTAGCATCACACTTTCTTATTTTCCATAACAAAATACTTGAGGCCGAGGGCTTTATAAAGAAAATGTTTATTGAGCTCCCAGTTTGGAGGCTGCAAGTGCAAGTGGCCCCACCAGCTTGGCCTCTACTGAGGGTCCCCTGGAAGTTGGCATCCCAGTGGCAGGAGTCTTGTGGTGCGTGGAAAGCTAGAGTGCGACGTGGTCAGGTGCACTTTTACAACCCTCATCCTGCAGGGCTAAGCAGGCTGCCCTGGCACCTCTGCAGGCCCTTCCAAGGGCAGGCCCAGCCACCTGATCACCTCATAAGGTCCTTCCACCTTCCTGTCACCGCACTGGGGACCAGGATCTCACACCCTCCAACCTTAGCATAGGCACGCTGCCTGTGAGAGCCATGTAAAGCCAGGATATACACACACCCCGACTCAGAGACGTGCCACACACAAACCAGCCGGGACACGAGAGACAGATTCCATTGGCCACACTGGGCAGGGTGGCCTGGAGCCTCAGCAGCCTCACTGGGCCAGGAGGACAGGTTCTAGAGCTCAGACTTCCTCAGCCAGGGCTTGAGGAGCACGTCCTCCTGGAGAAAGATAGCCCCGCCCCGCCCCGCCCCGCCCCGTGCAGCCCCCTGAGGGCTCTGCTGATCTGCATGCTGTTTGGGCCTGCTGTGCCAGGCCAGGGAGCAGGACAGAGGCCGTCAGCAGAAGAGCCAGTGGGACCTGGCACTCAGAGTGCTGAGGCAGATGTGGTGTAAGGTCCACGGGAGGAAGGGCTATTGTGGGCACCACAGACCAGTTGAGAGCCCTGAGCATCAGAGGAACCAGGAGGAGGCCAATCCCAGTAAGCCCTGACACCGTGCCCGCTGGCTGCCCAAGGATGGTCGTGTTCCTTCTGGAAGACAAGTCCATGGTCTGATGTCTCTGGTTGCTCATTTATGGCATCTAGGATTTTGACCAAAATTGCTGGGCATGCCCGGCACTGGGAAGAATAAATAGTGACCAGTCTTCAGGGAGTGTGGATCGAAATGATTGGATGTGAACTTAATGAAGCTGTGCAAATGTGGAAGGGTTAGATGAGGTGGTGGGACTTTCCTAGAGAACTTGAATCTGCACATGGGGGAGTCTGGCGTTGAATACACCACGACTAAGGAGGACCTCAGGGGAAGGCAGGACTGTGAACTGGAAAGCAATGACACAGGTAGGGTGGGAAGGTGCCCAGTGCCATGGCCGTGCCCAGCAACTTGGGAGGCTGAGGAGGAGAATGCCAAGTGCAAGCCCAGTCTAAGGACTTGGGGAGGCCTTGTCTCAAAATGAAAAATAAAGAACAAGGGCTGGGGGTGCAGCTTGGTGGCACAACGTCCCCAAAAAGGTCCACAGAAGAATGTAGTAGTTGGAGGCCTAGATGAACAGAGGGAAAGAATGGATAGAACTGATGTTTGAAGAGTAATGGCTAAAAATTTCCCCAGACTGTCCAGATACTGCAGGCACAGACCCAAGAGACTTTATGGTAAGTAGAGTAAGTTTGTCCCTGATTTAAATAAAACCCTTGGTTATATAGTAATAAAAACTTGAAAACCAAAGGCAGAATTCAATCTTAAAAGATTTTGAAACCACAGAAAATCTTAAAAGCACGTTAGGCCAGAGGAGAAGGCCACACTGTGTTTGAAGGCACAGGAACCACAGCTCACAGAAGAGGCAAGGGCCAGGAGATGGCGGAAGCGCCCCTGTGCTGCGTCGTGCTGGGTTGCACTGGGTCGCACTGGGTCGTGACACGTGACTAACCCAGTCAGGGTCACCCCAGGTGAACTGGGCTGCACCAAGTAAACACACAGAGACAGAGAAATACCTTTTTCCTCTGGTTCTGTGACGGCTCCTCCAACCCAGCTCCCACACGAGGCAAGGCAGGCAAGAGAGAGCGTGCTCCTGGAACCCGGGTGTTATTGGGGGAGGCTGTTCCATGGAATGTTCTACCCCCAAAGGGCAAAGGGGTAGGACTACAAAGGAACAGGTGAGTGGACTCAACCCAGCAGGTGACATCTACTCCTGGAGCCACACTGTGTTATCCGAGCTGGGGTAACGCCCCAGTTACTGTGGCCTGGCCCTGCCGTGCCAGAGGAAGGCAGTGACTGTTCAGAACCCCGAGCGTCAGGACTTACAGGCGTCTGCTTCCAGGGCAGCTCCGACAGTCCTGGCCTTTACCCTGCAGCTGCTGGGAGTCTTCAGATGGGGTCTTTAGGCAAAGTGGAAGCCTTTTCAGAGAAGCAGAGCTGAGCACTCCTGAGTGGCAGCTCCATTTCTGAGTGGAGACAGGAGTGTGGCCTCAGCTGGAAGCACAGTTGCAGAGGAAGGCAGGGCACATGGGTCGGGGACATGTCCTCATAGAGCAGGGTCGGCTCTGGGAGTGCAAGGTTGGTCAATTCAGAAACAGTTGGTGTGATTCACCTGCTAGAACACATGGGCCGACGCCAGGGCTGTCCCAGCACACCCAGAAAAGCCCCACTCAGGGATGCTGCGAAACGGGCAGAGCAGGAATTGGCAGGGTGACTTGGACCTGTAAGAGGGGCCTGCAGAACCCGAAGCTCATTGCACTCTGCTGGGCAAACGTCGTCTCCTGAGCTCAGGGATAGGGCACCTAGTTCTGTCCCCTCCATTGGCATTGTGTGGATCTGTGCAGTGTGGTGGGCATGAAGAGACAGGTGGGAGAACCAGGCAGAGCGGGGCAGGCTGCTTCCGAGGACCTGCCGGGACTTGGAACTGGTGAGAGTTGAGATGCTAGCTCAGCATCTGGGAAGACAGAAATTACATTGAAAACGTGATGTTACTTCAGTCATTCTTCACAGTTAGTGCCCATAGCCCCAGCTAGTGCAGGGGCTGAGGTGGGAAGGACCACTGAGCCCAGGAGGTCAGGATGAGCCGGGCACATGGCAGACACCATCTCGAAGGAGAAGAGAAAGCAACACCAACTCAGTAGCATCGAGGGTGGGGAGAAGCCTGTGAAGAGCTGCCTGAGGCCACTGTGGAAACTGCATCGTTGCTGAGAGAGATGGTGGAAGGGCCCGAGACGGGAGGGCAATACCAGGCGGACAGAGGTGCTGGCTTTTAGTAGACGGTCTGCAGCTCCCCGTCCAGAGGGAGACTTCATGGCTTGAGAGCACATGCTGTCTATGTGGTCATACAGACCCTGACGTGTACCTGGGAACAGAGCAGACCAAAGCAGGGGGCCAGTCCTGCCTAAGAACACAGCGCAGGATTCCCACCAGCAGACATGAGGACCTGGTGTGAAGCCCCTGCGGTATGTGCAGGTGGACACAGACCCTCACACACATGCTGGTCAGAGTTCGTGGCCTGCCTAGGTGGACTGCTTATGGACACATGGGTGTTTGATCTAGAGAAAAGGACCCTTTGCAGACTTGAGCTCACCTGTGCACAGAGATGTTTCTGGCAGGGCACAGCCTCATGCAAGAGCCAAGGCAGGAGCATTCCTCCGACATCCGGAGAAGGCCCTTCACCCCCCCTTTGAGGGCAGGATGTTCTTCCACAACGCAGAAGCACTAACTGAAGAATGAGAGTGGCAGACTTGACTTGGTTAAGATGAATATGACATTGAGAGAGAGGGCATTTGCACAACACATCTGAGAGGACTTATGTCCACGCTATGTAAAGACCTCTTCCAAATCAAGAAAAAGGCAGCCTTAGGTACATCCCTAAAGAGGATTTCCAAATGACAGATAAGCATGTGAATGTACACTTAACACACTACTCAGCAGAAAAATGGAAAGCAAACCATAACAGTGTATTGTTACACACAAACTCTCATCCACCAAAGCAAGAGTGTAATAAGCATACCTGAGAGGGCCTGGTGTTGGCAGGCCCGTGGGGCAGCTGGAGCTCTGTGCACTGCTGGTGACTGTGGATTGTTTGTTCCTGCTCAGGAACATAGAATGTCTGTGAAGTCCAGCATTTTCCTACCTGTGATATTGTAGTTCTACCCACAGGAGGTGCATATGTGTGTTCCCTGAAAGGCACATGTAAGAACACTCATAGCAACACCCCTGCAGGACCCCGAACCTGGTGCCCAGAGGAGACAAGCGATCTGTGCTGGGCTCACACAGGAGGAGACTCACATGCTGTGGAGTTAAGGTCTGGCCAGAGGAATGGCTGGCACCAAGCACCAGGGCCCTGGGTAGCCATCACGAGGAGGATGTCTTGGTGCCGGCTGAGCCCTGGCTGGGCAGTGTCTCTCTCATGTGTTTCTGGACTGGACACTTGGCACGTGTGCCCTGGACTGCAGATTCACTGCTTGATGGCAATTTCTGTTAATGAGGAAGGAATGGGCAGCAGCACTTCTGAGAAATTGTGGAGGCTTAGATTATTTCCAGGAATTTTGCAAACCATAAATAGTGAGATGACATGTGACCCTGTTCAAGCAGGGGCGTGTTGCCAGGTTGGTGCTGTAGACTTGGGGCACCTGAGCAGCGAGCTTCCTGTGGGGAGCCACTCGGCCTGGCTGGAGTTGGCCACCTCAGCCTGGTCAGATGTGGGCTCTAACTGGGTCAGTTTCAGTAAGCAGAGCTGAGACTGTTGAGGGTGGGGGGCAAGCCACAGTGGAGGGTCATCTTTCTTGAGACCATGGGCCTGCTTGGCCTTGCTGTCTGCCCGAACATGGTCCCCAGGCCAGACGGTCAAAACGCTCTGTTTCCATGCTTGCGGGAGTCCCTTGGCTTCCGTCTGAGGTCTGGGGCACCAGGCAGAGTTGCTGTGTCTTGCTGCCCTGGCCCCCCTTTTGTTTAATATGGGATTGGGGGCAGGATTGCTACAGTTTTGATAGCCTCCAGAGACTTCCATTTGGAGGAACTGCTGACCAGTTGTGGGAGCCCTTCCCACAGGAGTGGACCTGGTGTGAAGCCCCTGCGGCATGTGCAGGGTCTCCTGCCCTCCATGACTGGAGGATTGGAGGATTGAGAAAGAGCCTCATTTCCCAGAAACTAAGCCCTGGATGCTGCCCTGGGTCTGTACCATCATGCTCCTTTTCCCCCAAGGGAGGGTAGGCAGGGCCCCTACAAGCATCATCGTCCCCAAACAAATGCCCCTTGAGCTTGGTCTCCTTCGTGAGAAACTGTGGAGTCCCTTTTCCAGTGGCACTTTGTAGCACCTCCTCCTGCCCAGCATGGGTTGGCCCCGGGCCTGGAGGCGAGTGGGGCCACCGTTGTTGGTCTCTGAGCTGGAGTCACCGCAGTGGCCTGTGTGCTCTATACCCCCAGCACCTGCCCCCAAACCCCTAATTCATTTCCGGCTGGCTTTGAGCTACAGACCCAAATCGGGCCTCTGTGGGCAGCATAGAGGAGCTTTGCCAGACTTGCAGGGTGTGCTGAGGAGTCCGCCCAGCCCCTCCCTGTCCTGTGTCCTGTCCTGTGTCGTGCTGGGAGGCTTGGCGCCCTGCAGGGTCTGCTCTGCCCCACCACAGCCCTCCACGTCTCCTAGCGCCACCTCCTTCACGCAGTGGGGCAGCCAGCCAAGGCACCATTCCTGGTGGCCCGCGGGGGTGGCCCATACCCCACTCTGTTCTCAGCTTGTGGGGGCTTCCCCTGAAACCCAGACTTGGAAAACCAAACATCCCGAGAGGCCCGGGGCATCCAGTGTGTCTGAGGCGGTCATGTGGCCTGCTTCCTAGAGCTTTGCCAAGGAAGTGGGCGTTCCCTTCCAGCCCTTCCGGGCCAGGTCGCCGTGGAGGGCTGGAGGTGTGCTGGGTGCGCCTCTGGAGTCCTCTGTGTGCTGGGAGCTTTTGGAAGTGTTGAGTGGGCCAGGCCTCAGCTGGGCTCTGCTTTAGGGCCTGTTGCTCCAGGGGCCTGAGTGGCTAACGTCCCTGACTCGGCACCAGGAATGGCACGGATCTTCCTTGTCTCCCATGGAGAGTCAGAAGTGCCACCTCCTGGTCCTGGCCTTCCCTGTACTCCGGCCCTTGCTCATGGGTCTTTTCTCTCAAGGTGCTTCTGGGTGCAGTGCTGTTGGCTTTGTGTCCTAGAAGTGGAGACCAGGGCTCCGAGAAGTGAGGCCCTTGCCCAGGCTGGCATAGCCAAGAGGCCTCCTGTTAGTCAGGAGACTCCGATGTCCGTGGGTCCCTATGGGCATGAGTCTTGTGCTCGGCAGGCAGGATGGCCACGCGGCCAGTGCCTGGTGAGCACAGATTGTGGGCTGCGGGGGTGGGGGAGCGTGGTTGTTCCCACTGGACAAATGGGAGCCCCAGGGCCCAGACAATGTCTGTGACTTGCTGGACCTCACAGCAGGTGCCAGTGCCACACAGGTCGTGGGCCGGGGTTTTCCAAGAGCACCCTGGAAGCTCTGGAGGGGGCTGTGGCCGCAGGAGGAGGCGCGGCGCAGGCTCTGGCGCAGGGCCAGCACCCCTCCCGCACCCGCTGCCAGGCACTGCTCACTTCCTCCCACCCACACGGGAAGGGGAGGCGATAATTATTGCCCTGGACGAGTAGCTCTTGTCGACAGATTTTTTTAGATCTTTTATTTTATATTCATCTGTCTGCGTATTTATTTATTTAAAGGCCTCTGCTGACTCCCCCGTGTCGGTGTGGCGCATGGGAAGGAGGACCGACCAGGTGCTCCACCCACCCCACTCTTCAGGAGAGTCACCACACTCACCTGTGGGTTGTGAGGAGGTGGGAGAAAGAGTGCCTTGGCCTTCCGAAGGCCTGGGGTGGCCATTGTCCTTCCTGCAGCTCTGTCATTTCCAGAGGCCTTAGGCACTGGTGCAGGGGCCACCCTGATGCCCAGCCCTGGTCCAGCTGCACGAGTGCACAGTGGTCAGAGACCTGCCAGGGGCTCCTCCCCAGGGCGCGCTGGGCTCAGTACGGGCTACCCCGTCCCCCCAGAAGAGTGCCAGGAGAAGACACAGGGCAGGGTGGAAGCCCCTTCACACTGGGTTCTGGGGCCTGTCTTCTAGCCCTGAGCTGTGGTCCTGTCCCCACCTGCTGACAGGGGCCCTCCTCCATGGCTCAGCACACTGGGCATCCCGCAGGTGGCCATAGCAGACTCTGGGTCCTTCCTACTGTGTCTTCTAGACCTCAGACTGGGCTGCTCTCAGAGAAGTGTTGCTGGGGAGGCCAGAGGCCAGAGGGGTACAGTGACTGCCACACAGGAGGTGCAGGTCACCATGTAACTTCCATGGAGTCCAATAGCTACTCCCCCTGGCGTGAGCTGACCAGAACCTGCATGTGACCACCTTGGCCTTCAGCATGGTGGTCTTTGTTTCAGACAGATATCAGAATCCTACAGGGTCACAGAACATGAGTGAGCGTGGCTTTGCAGGTGACAGAGTGGAGGGTACTAGAGCCTGTCACAGTGGAAGTGGGGGAGGCAGGTTCCAGGCATGGATTCGCCAGCTGCCGACACTCCTGGAGAGCCCAGAAAGAGTTCTGGGCTGGGATTGCAGCCCTGCCCTATGTTGTCCCTGTGTCCTATGCTGGTTGGTGTCTGAAGAGCTGCCTTTGGCAGGACAGTGCATGCTCCGAGTGGGTCCATCCCAGGGGAAATGGGGAAGAGGCAGAGGCCCACCTGGGATGCCCACCCCCAGTCATTTCCACACTGGCTACCCTATGTCCTGTCCCAGGACAACGGCCAGGGACAGGGACCAGCCATTGTTCAGGGCCAGGTCCCAGAGAAGCTGGCCACACTCTGCCCACACTGTTGCCCTTGGGCCCTGCAGCAAAGGCAGATGCACCAAGCTGGCTAGGCTTGTCAGAAGGGGACCTTTCCCAGGGTGGGAGAGGACTTTGTGCCCTCCACAGAAGCTCAGGGAGACCAAGTCCAAGTCCTTGGGGACAGAGGGGCTGGACTCTGTAGCTGGGGGACTCTCTCTCATCCTGATCAGTGCAGAGGCTCAGATGGAGGCCTGGCGACTGCCCTTCCCACCCCTCTCCCATGGAAAGCCCAGAAGTGTTCCTAGATTGTTCCAGCAGAGAAAATGTGGTTAGTTGAAGGGAAAGGCACCATTTTCTTGATTTCAAAGTTTGGTGGATTAAAGAAATCAATAGAGAATAAAGGCAAGTTGAGAAAACCCCTGAAGCCCTCCCCCTGGTCCCTCAGCTGGGGTCCCGGGGTGGTTGCTGCTTGCCCTTGGTTTTTGTGCCCTGTTTGTGTGGTGTCCTGGCAGTTCCTCTCTGAGCATCAGTCTTCAGTGGTCCTGTCCTGCAGCTGGACACTGGGTCTGCATGGGCTCCACAGCCCCAGACAAGAGGGTGGACTTTGTGTTCGTGTGCACAGGGCATATTTTCTCTGGCCACAATGGTGGCCCCAGAAGCTGGGAAGTCACAATGTTTTGTGTCCTTGGGTTTAGGACTGTGTCCCAAGCCCTGCATCTGGGCCTGGGATGCGGCCCTCCTGGCTGTGGTGTGGCTGTGGAGTGGGGCCTCGCGGAGACTCCCTCAGTCCTGGCCCTGGCTCCGTCAGAGAGTCTGACTCCAGTGGCTCTGGGGTCGTCGAGCCGAGGCCTGCTGCCTGCAGCCCCTTCTGGTCTTGAGCCGAGGCAGCCTACAGGGGCCAGGGGCTGTGGGGAGAAACCCAGGTCCTGGGCACGGGGTAAGCAAGAGTCCATGAGTGACAACAGGGACTGTGTCTGTCATCAGCAGAGTCCCCAGTCCCCCTTTGTGGAGCTGGCTGATGATGAGAAGATCTTTAACGGCGGTGACCACACGTGGCAGGGCCAGGAGCAGGCTCTGCTTCCAGACGTCACCGAGGAGGACTTGGAGGCTATCCGGCTGCGAGAGGAAGCCATCCTGCAGGTGGAGGTGGGTCTCTGCGAGGGTAGTGTGGGTGTCTAGGCTCACCCCAGGTTCCCTGCCCACAGAGGTGGCTGGGACTGCAGTCCCTGGTAGCCTGGGTGGGAGGTGGGGCCAGAGTCCAGGCAGCCCAGCCCACTTCCTCCTCCTGGCCTTGGTAGGGAGCCAGCCCTGCCCTGGGGCTGTGAATGCACCACCCACTGCTTGCTGGGCTGCCCACTCAGGCTTCCAGGAGGTCACTAGCACTGTGGAAGGAACCTTGCTGCCTGGGGCCCCCAATGGCAGATTTTGAGAGCTCTAGCCCCCTGTCCAGAATAGCCTATGGCTGAGGATGCTGCCCAGGTGGCAGGGGAGCCCAGGGCCCACGCGGGGTGGGGCAGCTGCTGCTTGCCCTTGGTTTTTGAAGACCAAGGACTCTTGGCTGGCCTACTCGATGCTGAAGTGTGTGCAGAATGCAGCTTGGCAGGCTGTGGCTCCGCTGGGCCCAGGTCTCTGCCCAGTGTGCTCTCCTCCCACTCCCGGGACCACCTTGTCTGCAGGGGCTCTGGGGCCTGCAGCTCCCAGGGGCTGGGCTTCTGAAGCTCAAGGCCCCTGAGAGCAGGTGGTAGAACAGGGACCTGGGCGAGTTAGTAAGCCAAGTCACTGGCCCAGGCCTGTCTCCGCCTCTGTTTCCCTGACGGTTAGCAGGGCTTTCTCTCTCCTTCCAGAGACACCCCAAGTGGCCCTGGCTTGTTCCCCTTTCTTCCTGGGCCCTCACTTCAGGGCTACTCCTCCCTGCCTCTGCTGCACCCTACTCCCCAGGCTGGTGGAGGAGAGCTATGTCCCAGGACCTCTGCTGAATGTGTTCCTGCCTGCAGAAGCCGTCCCCCACTCCAGCTTCTCAGAGAGGGTCGCTGCCCGCCCCAGCCTGGCCCTGGTGGGAGATAGCTGGGCTTATCTCTGGCTAGATGGAGATGTCCAGAGAACACTGAACATCCGCGGGGGTTTTGTCTCTGCTGGAACTGCAAGGGCCTCTTACCCTGGAGAAGCTAAGATAAGGATGCGGGATCCCAGAAAGTCTGGGAGGGGTGTGGGCCTGCCCCTGGCAGCTCTAAAACCCCACCCCTCTCTGAGGACAGCCCTTGGGAAGCACTGGCTTAGCTTGTCCCTTGAGCACAGAGTGGTCTCAGAAGGCGGAGGGAGCAGGGAGACATGCCAGCTGCTGAGTCCAGGGAGCAGAGCCGGAAGGAGCGCGTGTGCTGCCACAGGTCCCAGGCCCCACACGGGGACCCCTGGGTGTGGAGCTGAGCTCAGGGAAGGGTGGCCCTGGGCAGTGGGCCTCCTGGACCTGACAACAGAGGCGAAGAGGCGGGTCGTGGGAGCTGCTGTTGCCCTTTCACTGGGAGGCCTCATCCCAAGCCTGCAGGTCCTGCTCCCAGAGCCCGAGCAGAGGCCTCAGGGCCACCTGGGACCTATGTGACCTTTTTGATGGCTCTGGGTGGACAGTGACAGTCAAGTGGCTCGTGCCACTGAGGTAACCCCAGGGTCGGGTTCAAAATCAGAGGCCTTGGCGGCCCATGTGTCAGGCCCTTCTCTGTGGGAGGGGATGTGCTTTCTGGTTTTGTAGGGTGTGTGCAGAATGGGGCTTTCCCAGGGGTGACGGGCTCAGCTGAGAGGTGGAGGGACCCAGCCTAGGGCTCTGAGCTGGGGCTCTGGACTGTTCTAGAACAATGGTTAATGCAGGATTAATTGGAGGGTCTGGGCCTGTGTGCAGACCAGAGGCCCTTGCGGGTGGCTGGGGCTGGTATGAGCCCATTGCCTCTCTCAGCTCAACAGCGTGCTGGGGCTCAGCACAGGCTTCGCCTTTCAGCCTCAGTTTCCTCGGCAATGCCTAGGAGCCTGGGCCAGCACACAGCTAGTCCCAAGTGCCGGGCAGAGGGGCAGTGGGTGGCATGTGTCATGTGGACCATGGTCACTCACAGAGAGCACAATACCTGTTGTCATTAGCCTTTGAAAACCTTCCCCCAGGTTCCAGAGGGTCCTGTGACCACAGCTTGCTGGGATCAGGGAGGGTGGGAGCCAGCCAGCCAGCCTCTAGGGAGTAATGTGACTGTAGCAGATGGCCCACACCTTGGGGGCCCCATGGGCCAGTTGCTCTGGAGTTATGGCAAAGCAAGGCCTGTGGGCGCAGGGGGGTGCCTGGGAGCAGCCTCAGGAGGACAGAGTGGTGCCTTCCTCTCCCTGCACAGCATACTTCCACTGGAGTTGGGACTCCCCCCTCTCACATCCCCTGGGGGTTTTGGAACGTTTTGGAATCACTGAGTGAGACTTGAGGTCCAGGAGCCCCTTTGTGGTCTTCCCTCCAGAACTGGCCTTTTTGGGTAAACATGGGGGTGTGGATGGGGAGACTGAGGCTAGGGTGGATGACTGATGTCGCAACAGTGGGTTATTGTGTCAGATGCCCTCATGCCACCACCTTGCCTTAAGGTAAGCCCTTGAGGGCAGGCCACTAAGGGATGCCTGAACCCCAAGTCCCACCTCTGGAGATCTGAAGGTAGTCATGCAAATTCAAAGCCCCTCGGGGATGTGGGAGGGTTATGGGTGAGTGGTTGATGAGAAGTCCTGGATTGGGCCTGGCGCCGGGCACTGTGAGGGGGTGTGCAGAGCTGTCTGTGCTGGGAGCCCCCTTTCAGTCAACTGGTGGCCCACCTTGTATCCTTTCCCTCTTCCCCCTCCCCAGAATCGTCCTGCAGGGCAAAGTGGATGACCTGGCTTGGCGTGTATGCCTGGCCTCAGGCTAGATCCTCCCAGCAAGCCAGGGAGCCTCTTTGTTTTCATTTGTTTGTTTAATAATATTTAACTTTAAAAAAAAAAGTTTATATTTAAAGAAAAGCTGCAAAATAGCACAGAAAGGACCTGGACTTTCATTCAGCTTTTCTTAGTGTTGTACTGTAGTATAGCTATCAAAACCAGCCGGTTAGCGTTGCCACCGTGGTCTAGCTACTCTCTAGACTGTCTCCAGGTCCCCTGGTTCTCCCACTTAGGGTTGTCTCCTGTTCCAGGACCCAGTCCAGGGGTTCCTGTTACATTGACTCGTCCCGTCTCTGGTCCCCTCCAGTCCATGACAGTTCCTGGGTCTGTCTTTCATGACTGACGCTCTTGATGGTGCTGATGAGTAGTTTTGTAGGCTGTCCCTCTTGGAGACGACACATTCTTTGCAAGAGCCTTTCTCTCCTTCTTGTACAACAGTGGACTTAAGAAAAACATTAAAATGGTGCTGGACTCAGGCAGAGTCCACCCAGTGCAGGAAGAGACTCGGACCCAGGCAAGAGCCTGCTGTACCTGGGTGTTCACAGCCTGCTCACCTGCTTGGCCTTCAAGCTGTGCCAGGCCTTCTCCTTGTGACTGAGGCCTCTTCTAAACAGGCCCCTGTCCAGCTGGTAAGCAGGAGTAGGCTAGGGCACCACGTGTCCACCCTGCATGCAGCTCCTCGAGAGAGAATGTCATCCACTTCCCATGACGGAGGCTACGAGGTGGAACCCAGTGTGACCCCTGACCTGGAGGCCTGTCTCTGAAGGAACCTCTACCCCAGGCTGTCTGCCTTTTCCTGGGCAAGGCATAGGCACCTGGTGTTGTGCCAGGCATGCCCAGGGCCCTGTACCACTCCCACTGCTTGCCTGTTCCTACCTTTAGACTCTTATGAACCTGAGGCAGCCTATCTCTGGTCTCCTACTCTAGGGTGCCTCTCTGGATTTGGTCCCAGGAGGGAGCCCCACCCTCCCAGGACCTAGGGTGTTGGATGCTGGCAGCTCCCGGCCTCCTGGCTGTCAGCCTGGCTGAACTGTGAAGATGGAGAAGCTGTCCATCTCATTATCAAGAGCATGAGCTTTAATTGTGTTTGAGCAGCACGAGGCCAGGTGTGGATGAAGAGGAAGCAAGATCGATGGACCATGGCGAGAGGTGTCTGAGTACCCAATTAGGTCACGTCCAGGATTTGCTGTCCCTCTCCAGGGCGGGCAGCCTTGTCCCCAGGGTTGTCTTCTGCCCTGGCATTCTGGATTCTGTCTGTCTACCCAGGCCTGCCCAAGAGCTCCACAGCTGAGGGACTCTGTGCATGCTGCTGACCAGCCCACCTCTTTTTGCTCAGCCAGAAGGGAGTTTGTACCCAGGGTGGCCATCTCCACCCTCTGAGGCCTAGCCTGAAGACCCCAAGAGGAGGTGGGGGGGCCTGCAGCCACACAGTAAGGCCCCTGACAAGTGGTGGCAAGTCAAGACCCAGACATCCTCATGCCACTCCTTCCTTGTCCTTCTCTGAGTCCTGGCTTCCTAGTTGGGCTGGATGAGACCGTGGATACAACGGGCTGTGAGGCGTTCTGCAAATGGACATCCCTGTGGCAGGGATGAATGGCATTTGGGAACCTCTCTGTTGTCCCAGTTGCTGATGGTGAACCCTGGTTGGTCCCTGAAGCACTGCCCTTCTCAGCCCTGCTGGGGCTCCCAACACCCCTGGCTCTTGTGTCTCCTTCCTGTCGGGCCTTGCCTCGTCTCTGCTCTCTCTGGCCATCCCCTCGGTTCTCTGAGAACCCGTGTAGCTCTCAGTCCTGTCTGGTCCCTGGAGTCATTCAGTCCTCCCTCCTATCCCCTCCTGTGGCTTCTCTGGGTGGGCGGCCCACCCCTGTCCCCAAGGTGGGCCCTGAATGACCTTTCCCTGTTTGGCCAAGATGTGATAGGGTGGCTGTCACTGCAAAGGAAACCCAGTGCCAGGACTCAGCCAACATGCACATTCCTTCTTGCCCTTTAGTCCAGCCTCCCACCTGCTGAATTGTGCTAAAACTCAGTGGCATGAAAAAACCACCATGGAGTTCAACATCAGGATGTAGACACAGCTCAGTGAGGTTGGGTAGTATATACTGTGCTGTCTAGAGCCTCCAGTGGGAAGACTTGAGTGGCCAAGGGTGACTTGGACAGCTGGAGGCTGAAGACTCTTCCACTCTGCCTCTGATAACGTGGGCTGGGATGTCTCAGGCCAGGCTCAACTGCACTGTTCATTGGATTGTCTCCATCTGGCCACTTTGCACAGCTTGGGCTTTCCCACAACATGGCCGCCCCACGTGCTCAGACTTCTCGTGTGGCTCTTCAGTTCTTCTTGTGTGTGTTGCAGTCATGGAAGGTATACAGTGTCACTTCCCTTGGTGCTTTGTAGTTAAGTGATCGAAACCTGCCTGATTCAAGGGGAGGGACCTGGGTCCCACCACCAGTGACAGAAGCATCCAGGGATCCAAGGCCATGGTTTAAGCCCCCCAAGGACCTTAGAATAATCTGGTCCCTGAGCTGGTTATAGTGGTCAAAATTGCTTGCCTCGAAGTTTAGGGATGAAATCTGGTTACTGTGCTTGCAGGCTCAGTGAGTCAGGATTGCAGCAGGGCCAAGCCACAGCTTCTCTGCACCTCTGGGGTAAGGCTTGAACCCGTGGTGACTGGTTCTAGACCCTCCAGCATCCTGGCCCTGCTGCCTGTTGGTGGAGGTTGACCTGGGGTCTCGGCAGGACTCCATTCCAGTCACCTCTAGTGTCGTGTTTCGGGATCACGTCTTGACAAGGAGCCAGCCCTGTTTTGTTTTCTGGCCTTGCAGATTGTGCAGCATCTCTGCCAGGTTCTGTCTGTCCAGGACCAGGAGATGGACCATCACCCCCAGTTGTCAAGCCATGCCGGTGTCACTTTGCAGGATGAGTGAGTGGGTGGTTCGTATCGCTGTCTCTGGGAGATGCAGCCCTTTGTGCTTGTCCCCCAGCAGCCTGGCCTCCTCCTGGCCCCGGGACCTGCTGGACCTGCTTCCACCCTTTGCACTTGACCCTTGGCCTGAAGCCTTGCTCCGTACACTGGAGCAGCTCCCTTCACCGGTGGGCTCAGACTACTAGAGTGCTGCCCGCCTCCGGAGCCCACCCTCCGGAGCTCTGTGGGACGCTCTTTGATTGCCTGGGTTCTATTTACTGCCTTTTGTTGGAGCATAAGCCCCATGGAGTCTGCAGTTGGCTCTTTCTGGTTATTGTTTTCCTGGCACGGCAGAGGATCCTGACACCAGGGGTGCCCAGTGACCATTTGTGAGGAAACATGCAGGTGGGTGGAGGTCTGAGGGCCAGGTGGGTAGGTGAGGGGGTCTGTGGGAACTCTGGGAGTGGGTGCTGCTGCTGCGGTGGGCACAACTTGGGCCCACACAAGACCCCTGGGGGTGGGTGTGCAGGGGCTGAGGTTAGCAAAGGAGGAGCAGAGGCTCAGGGGTCACAGCTCATGTGTGGACGAGCTCACGGGACTCGCGGCCAGTTGGCCTGGCTTCAGAACAGGGCTGGGCTGCTGCGATGCTCTCACAGCTGCCTCGTGGTTAGCCCCATTTCAGAGGAGGAAAGAGCCAGCCCACGAGGCCAGCCACCCCTATGATGTGACTTGACCCCTGGCCACAGGTGCTGCACCAGTCTGCAGCATAGCAGACTCTGACTGGTCCCTGGGCCATGAGGTTGAAGAGATGGACACGTGGCCCTGGGCCACTGCCCATGTGTTACAGCCCTGTGGCACTGTCCAGCTCCCTGGCCTCTGCCCACTGGCCAGATGCTGCATGTGCTGCGTCCCCTCACCTTGCCCGTCTCACCTGCTGGAGTGTCCTAGCTGTCCTGTCACCCAGCTCAGGTGCAGGCGCTGAGCATACCAGCTGCATGTTGCCGTGGCTACCTGGCAGGCCCAGGAGGGCGGAGGACCAGACGAGGAGGCTGCCTAGAGCCCCAGCCGCCCTCCCTGCACTGGGCGCACGCAGCTGGTGGCCGGGGTGTGATTGGTGTGGCTACTGTCAGCTATGGGTAGGTGAGTAAAATAAGTAAACAGAATTTGGCTATTCCGTTAATTGCAATTGTAGGTAGATGGTGCCAGGATCCTAAACGAGGAGAGAGTGTGTAATTGAGACAAGTGCAGTGGTGTTTTCTTGTCCGTAAAAGCAGAGGAAGCATACCACACGTGTGTGCATGAGCGCACACACACGCCGAGGTTTTATCATGTCTGTGTGAGGTGGCTCCATGGTAGCAGGGAGGGGAGATTCTGTGAGATCACTCGGGAGGAATCAGAAAAATGACTGCATGATTCCAGCCTTTACCAAGGGCTGGTGTCGGCCAGTTTCCCACGGCCTCCTGCCTCCGGCTGCCCGTGCCAGCATGTGCAGCTACAGTACCTGGCCTCTAATGCTGCTCTGGGCCTGCTTGATGCCCCAGAGGGCTCCCTCCTGGGCAGCCCCTGATCCAGGTGGGAGGGTGTTAGGGCTTGCAGGTCCCTTGTCCTTAGGCCCAGGATTGACCTGTGTCACTCTAGACCACAAGGCAGACTTCTGCCTGGGAATGGCTCCCACCCTGTCTCCAGGTGTATGTGGGGGTTGGGCCTCACTGGGATCTGCCCAGTGCCCAGTGCCCAGCGCCCACGTGGTGATGGCAACCAGGGGGATCCCTTCTGGGCCAGCTGCCCACCTCAGATCGCCCTGGCACCATGGGCCCACTATAGACGCATGGTCTAGGTCCCACCTGCCTGGTTCTGCTATCACTGCAGGTCCATTTGGGGCCCCTCATCCCTCTGTTTCGCACATGGCATTGGGTGCTGGAGGGGGAGACGTAGCTGGGAAGCCATGCCTTATTCCTGGAGAAGGGGATGAAAGCAAATGCTCGCCGTCCTGAGGGAGCTCCTGCAGAGGGCCTGGGGCCTCGGGGCACCCAGGGCCACGAGGGCTGTCTTCAGGGCACAGGTGCCCATTCCTGATCATCCTGGAGGCCAGATGGGGCTCCTCCTCGAGCTCGTGTGGCTGGGTCCACCTGTGCTCTGAGCAGCACCAGGAGATCCCCACAGCCACGGTGGTGTCCTGGCCTCCTGGAGGTGGCCTGGGTGGTAGGCCTCGTGTGGGGACAAGGGAGGAGGGAGGGTCTGTGGCCTCAGGCTCACCATGCCGTGCCTGCAGGCCTCCCTGTGTCAGTGGAGGTGCGACCTGAGGCGCCCTGGCTGCTCTGCTGGCCCTAGGGCAGGGCGTTTCCACGGCAGCCTTTTGTCCAAGATGGTTAGTGTGCAGTGATCAGGGAGCTCCACGGAAGGAGAGATGACGGGTCTGAGCAGTGTAGCAGGCTTTCTGTGTCCCATAGAGAGGGCGGGGGACGTGGGACTGGCCTTGCTCCTGCACCGCCTCCGCCCTGCCTGCTGAGCAGCATGGTGAGGAGAAGGGAGCCCGGGAGGAAGGGGCTCTTCCTGTGAAAGCTCGCGTGGGACTCCAGGCCAGCCAGTAGAACATCTGGTGTGGCCCTGACGGCAGGGGTCAGAGCCCTTGCTGGGGGCAGTCTTGGTCACACTCCTGGAAGCCACTGCCTTCTTGCAGTCTGTGTGTGTCCCCCGCACCAGCCCTGGGTGTCTGTGTGTGTCCCTGCACTACTGTGGAACAAATTAACTTCCCATGTGTCCAAGCTCATGCCAGTGGACAGTTGTCACTGTTCCCATGTCCTTTTCTGCTGAGTTCAGCAGGAATAGACTGAGTCCTTTGCTGTGCCTATTCTCTGTCCTCTGTGACAGAGCTTGCTGGGGCCCTGACAAGTGTTGTGGGTGTGGTTAGTTGGGCCCGTGGGGACCTGGCTGGGGCACCCACAGCCCATGATGGACAGAGATGGCCAGGCAGTGGCAGCCAACATGCAGCCAGCCCTAGCCACAGCTGAGGGCACCCCAGGCTGTGCAGAAGGCCTGCAGCAGCCACAGCACACCCACTGTAAACTGGACAGCAGCCTCAGCCACCCCACTTCCAGTGAGCTCTCCAAGACCCAGAACGAAAGCTGTTGTGCCCTGTTGGTGCGTCAGGGGTAGGACCTGGGGACACCCAAGCTCGTGTGTCGTCCCCTCCCCTCCCCGCCCCTGCTGTAGGAGTTGATGCTCCCAGGCAGAGAATAGCTAGTGCAGTGACCCTGTGGAGCTGTGAGGAGAAACGGGCTGGGCTGTGGGAAGGACAGCTGCTCTGCTTCACCTGCCAGCAGCCTGGGACTCCTGGGCCACGGGGTCCCTAGGCCTGTGGTCCTGCCGTTGATTCTCCTCCCTGCCCCCTGATTTTCTCCATGTCCTCTCACCAAGGCTGGGGTCTATAGGCTGGGCAGGGGCTCTGAGCCATACCTCCTGCAGGACACCCCAGCACCCTCTGCTGTGGAAACAAGCGCTCGTGCATGCACATGTTAAGCCTGTCCATTCTGGCCCCTGCACCGTGGGAAGTCCTGGGTACCGCCACCTCCCTGTGGTGTGACTGATGTGTAGGTAGTGACTGGGCTTGGGTTGGCCGTGGGTTTGGGTGCTGGCTCTAGCCTTTCCTAGCTGTGTGTCCTATGTAAGGTGCCCTCTGTGCGACAGCTTGCTCCTCTGCCCTGTCTGTGGAGTAGATATTAGTGAGTGAACTTCCTGGTGGGGAGATGCATGACTTGCAGCCTGTGGAGCCCATAGGAAGGCCTTAGGAGTCTGCACCCAGTGTAGCCAAGGCCGGGCTTGGGGCGCAGGCCTTGGCATGGGCAGTGACCAGAGCCAGGCTTGGTGCTTGGCAGGGTCAGCGCCTGCTCTTTGAAAGAGCTGTGTCAGTAACCTGGAAGTCTGCGGAGGTGGGATCAGTCTGCGGCCCGGCTGAACAAAGAGCCCTCAGCTTGACATTGACATCTCCGTCCTAGGCTGCACTCACAGCCAGGAACCCCATTTCCAGAGCATGTGGTTATAAGGAGAAGCCTAGAAACTGGCTGGGTCTGGGGCTAGCCAGCACCATCCTCCTGACTGCTGCTGGACCCTCTGGGTGCCACAGACACTAGCTGAGCCGAGATCCCAGCCCCATGCTCCTCAGCACCCTCCGGGCCATGGCCATTCCCACAGAGCAGCCACACACCCTGCTCCATATTTAAGCCCAGTAATTGAATTGCAATTGATAGTACATGTCGGTTTAAGATCATGCTAATTGCTTCATTTCCCAGAACACTCCTAAAAAGAAAATGAATTTCCCTGTAATATTTTCAGTGGGGTGAAATGACCCTTGTGGAAATCAATCCTGGCTCTAGAATGAGCTGCAGAGTGAGTGGGCGTGCTGGGGCGGGGCTGTGGCACTCCTCCTGCAGCCTCAGCAGGCATGAGGAGCTTTCCCGGCCTGAGAGTAAACCCAGCCTCATGCCAGGCACTGTGTGAGGCTCAGCAGGGCTGTGCCTGGTAGGCTCTGTGAGCTGGCCTGGCTCGGAGGGGACTGGTCTCCCAGGGTCTCAGCACTGGCTAGAGGAGAAACTGTCCCTGTGTGAACGTCATTCAGGAACGGTGGGGTGTCCAGGAGTGGGCACTGGGGACAGAATTCCTACCCGGAAAGGCCAGGGTGATCCTGGGGCCTCTTGAGTCCCCCTCCCTCCCTGTGCATTGGGGCTAGGACGTCCCTTTTGGTTGGTGCCAGCTCAAAGGTGGCAGTGTGCACCCTTCTCTTGACACAGCCTGATGTAAAAGGTCATGGAGGTACGGCCATGTCCCTTACGACCCTCATGGCCACTTTGCTGGGCAGAAGTCAGGGTGAAGCTGGACAGTGTAAAGGAGGCAAAGGACCAGCGTAACATGCAACATGGAGGGACCAAGTCCTCTGGCCCTGGTGTCTGCTCCCGTGCCCGGTTCTCCAGCTTCCCAGAGCCTCAGTGCTTGGATGTCAGTGGGGCTGCCGCCCATGGCCTACTCGACTTTCATCCACCACCTGGCCACCCGCCCACCCATCCTATTCATCTATCCCACTCTGCCAATTTGCTGAGCAGCACCTGTGTGTTGGCCCCTTCTTGATACACAGAGGGGCAGGTGTGCTCTGTCCCAGGTGAGTGGGGATGGGGTATCCATAGGAGTGCAGCTCTGCAGGTGGTGTGGCGAAAGTGCTCTGTGCCGGACACTTTCTGGCCTGCTCCTATCAGGCTTCCACCAGTGTTGGGGACATGATGTCCTGCACTAGACCACACGTGCCCAGGCAGACCCTGGCGCTCGTGCATGCATTGAGAAGCTCGTGGCACTGGGGTGCTTGGAGAGCTTGGGGCTTGGCCTGAGAGCAAGATAGAGGAGCACTCAGACCCTGCCCCACCTCTGACCTGGGGCAGCCTTGGCCTGAACTCACCTTTTCTGGGCCTGACCCTGCCCATTCTGGGCCCAGATTGCTCCTCTGACAGGAAGAGTGCAGACCAACTGATCACTAGTTCCCATCTGGCCCAGGGCTCTCCATATACGGTGTCCTTAGTCTCTGGGCCTGTAGCACGCTGCCCCTAACGCAGCTCCATCCTGTTTCCTCAGAGCAATTTGCTGGACGTGAACCAGATCATCAAGGACTTGGCCTCCATGGCGTCGGAGCAAGGAGATGCCACTGGTGGGTACCCACTCTACCCTCAGGCCACGTAGCCCCAGCTGCCTCTTCCCCCAGGTGTGGGCACAGCTGCCTGGAGATGACGGAGGCCCAGAATGGCTTCTGCCTGGGTTTCCTCCTGCTCCACCTCTACCCTGGGCCTTGTACTGACCAGGGACTCCCTGGAGTGAAGGCCAGCTGCCTGGGACAGGTGACTGCAGCATGGCCCTGAGGATATGGAGGGTGGGGGCCTAGAGCCCCTTAGGGTCTGGTGCTGTCTCCAGTGACTGTCAGGAGCCATGTGTGCCTCTGGGAAATGGGTGTGCCTGAGCTGGGTGGAACGGGCAGTGGCTGGGCCTGCGGGCCTGCTCAGGGCATGGTATCCCCCAAACCCCTCACCCCAAAGGAACTGGGCCAGCTCTGCCAATGGGGACACCTCTTACATCACCTCAGAGGCCCTTGTCCCTGGAGCTGCCCTGCTTCTCAGGAGGAAATAAGAAGCCAGGCCAAGGCTGAGGCCCAGGCCTGTCCCTTGCTGGTGAGGGTTGCTGGGGTAGTGTGGAGCAGGGAGGCTTGAGGGTCACGTCACAGTGTCCTCACCCATTGTGACAGAGGGGCCTTCTCTAATAGAAGGGGCACAGACCAGAGAGGCCTGGTGGCATCCGCCCAGGCCCTCTGCTACCCCAGCCCTTCTGCTCTGCCTTGCTGTGGGGTCACCTTTGACCTCCCCAGAGAGGACCTCCCTATCTTCCTCTGTGCTCCACAAGTTCTGGCCCCAGCAACTGGCCATTTATATTTGGACAATTTTTTTTGGGGGGGGGTGCCACAGATTGAACTTAGGGCCCTCAACTACTGAGCCACATCCCCAGCCCCATTTTGTATTTTATTTAGAGACAGGGTCTCACTGAGTTGCTTAGTGCCTCGCCGTTGCTGAGGCTGGCTTAGAACTTGCCATCCTCCTGCTTCAGCCTCATGAGCCGCTTGGATTACAGGTGCGCACCACTGCACCTGGCTCACTGGACAGGACCTGGCTCACTGTTCAGACCTTCCTCTCCGCTGGGCTCTGTGCCTGCCTAGTTAGGTCTAGGGCATTTTGAACATGAAGTGGTCACTCTGATCACTTTCCTTCTGGACTGAGCGAGGTTCTGGCTCCATGGGTGGCCTCCTTGCTTGTGCAGAGCCCTGGGGGCACAGGGACACTGGTGTCTTTACCCAGTGTGGTAGAGGCCCTGTGCCCACCTGCTTTGGGGCTGGGGTGCACAGGTGGGGACTCTAAGGGCTTGCTCATATGTGGGCCATCCTGTTGCCCCTGGGGTGCCACCCTGCTCCGTAGCTTCTGCCACCCAGAGTTCTGGCCCCAGCTGCAAGGTGGAGACGCCCTGGCCAGGGCAATGGTCCCCTCGGCTTAGTTGCCCTCCAGGACCCAGACCCCTGCACTTACTCATCTGCTTCTTCCATCCCTGACAGCCGTCCCCTCACCTAGGCCTGTGCCTCTAACGAGGAGCAAGCGCCCTGAGCTGGGTGGGCCCTGGCACCCTTCTGGAGCTCTGCTGCTCCCAGGTCGGTGGAGGCCTGACTCAGGAGCCCAAGCCTGGCAGCTGCCCTCCCTGTTGCTCCTGGACTCACCCTGCTCCCCTTCAGAGCCTAGGCTTCCAGCAGGGCCTGCTGCCTCGTCACTGCTCCCAGGACCCACCCCATCCATCTTCCTATCCCTTGCCTTCTGTCTGCCTCTGAAGTGGCCACCGCCCACTGCCCCCTGGGGCTGGCTGGCTGGGCTGGAATGTCAGAGTGTGCACAATGGCTTGTCCACCCTAAGGCCACCCAGTCCCCGTAATGGACCCATGGGAGAGCTGTGGGGAGCGGAACAAGCCAGGGCTGACCTGCACATGGGCAGGGGAGTCCCCTAGATAGCTGGCAGGCAGGAGCTTCAAGAGTTGCCAGATCCCCAACTGGTGGGTGTGGGTCACCTGTATGTAGGACACTGATGTGGGGACCTGTGAGGACCAGGACCACAGGCCTGGTGGCACGCTGTCCACAGTCTCTGCCTAGTGCTCAGCCTCTGGTGCCTTTCCAGGGTCCAGCAGCAGGAAGGCTACCAGCCGGCAGACCTCCAGCCCCGAGCCAGCAGAGGCAGCCCTGCTACCAGGGGTGGGGCTGGGCACCACACCCCTGCGGCCCAGCAGCCACTCCCGCACCAAGACACGCAAACCCAACTTCAGTCCCCAGGAGACAGAGGTGCTGGTGCGGAGGGTGGCACGCCACTACCCACTGCTGTTCGGGGCACTGCGGAGCACACCTGCTCGGAAGCACCACGTGTGGAGCAGGATCCTACAGGCTGTGAATGCGCTGGGCTACTGCCGCCGTGACCTGGGTGACCTCAAGCACAAATGGAGGGACCTACGAGGGGCCGTGCGCAAGAAACTGGCAGAGAGTCCGGCTCCTGGATTCGTCCTCACACCTGTGGAACGCATGGTGGCTGAGACCTTCTCGACCCCAGCCTCCCAGGGCAAGAGCCAGGCAACAAGTAAGTGGGCCCCTCCCCACAGCCCACACCCTGGCCTGGGCAGTGAGCTGGCTTCCAGTGCACAGCCCCCAAAGAACGAGACTCCAGGGGAGAGCTGGGGGCCTGAGGAGACAGCTCATCCCCCTCCCAGCCCCTCGGCTCCTGCGTAGGAAACCCAAGGCCCAGGCCCAGGCAGAGGTCTGCCCATTTTGGGAGGAGGGGTCAGTTTCATGCTGGCCCTGAGCTCACGGTCCACTGGGACTTTCCCCAGCCTTGGCACAGTACAGCAAGGGGACCCTCAAATCTATCTCAAAAACTGAAGTCACTCAAAGCCCCTGGGTCTCATGTGGCCTGGGGGTCAGTGCGTTTGCCACCACCACTGGCGGCAGCACCTTGGGGAGCTTAGACCTGCTGCTGGGCTCAGGGCTCCACGGCAGCTGCCACTTTGAGCCATGGCCACAGCAGGGAGCTGAGTGCCTCCGTCCCTTCCCTGGCATCTAGAGAGGACACTGGGGCCCCGTGGCCCCATTTCCCCGTCACTCTAGAGAGACAAGTCCCCGGATGGTGAAGGATGGTTGACGGGGCCTAATAGCCCTACCCTGTATATCTAAGGGGGGTGCAGAGACTGAGGTCCAGGGGCCTGGCTGAGCAGCCTAGGCCCAAAGCCCAGGCAGTCTCCAAGGCCCCGCTTCTCTCTGCCATGTCTGCTGCGTCTGGTGTGGTGTGGCTGGGAGGCCTCTTTTGCCCCAGGCCATTGTCCACTCTGTCTTCTCATGAGTGCTCATGACAAAGGTCAGGGCAGTGACTGTCCTTAGGCCACCAAGTTTTAATACCAGAGGAACCAAGCAAGGCAGCAAGCTTGGGTGGCCACAGGCTTGGAGAGTGCCCAGGGTTGATGCCATCAGATGACAAGCCACCAGCAGGTGGAGGCTGCCTGGCCGGAGCCACGTCCAGCCACTAACCTTTGCTTTGCCTTTTGGTGTAAGAGGTGGCCTCTGTATTGGTGAATGATGCTGAAGAACTTGGCCAGAGCCAGGAGGAGTCCAGGCCCAGTGCCTTCCCGCCTCAGCCTGCCTTGTTCCAGGCCTGGGGGAGCAGGACTGCGTGCCCTCCCCAGCAGGCCCTTCAGAATCACTCTGGTGCTCTTGGCCTCCCAGAACACTTCTTCTGCGGGGCTGCTCCAGGAACCACCTTTTCCAGAAGTCTCTGTTCTTGGCTGGGCCTGTCCTGCAGCCCACACTGCCTCTGAGCCCTCCCATGATGCGGGCTCGGGTGCTGTCACCACTCTGCCTCCTCTGCTGCCCCTCCTCCTCACCACCCTGCCTCACAGCCAGGCCTGCTGGACTCTCCTCCTGGGAAGCTCTGGAAGGACGTGGGGGTGAGACCCCAGGAGTAAAATGAGCCTTCTCAGGGCGGGAGCAGACAGCAGGACTCCACCTCAGACAGACCAGCAGGTGGTCTTGGGGGGACTCGGAGCCCCATACCTGCTCTGCTCCTTCCCTTCTGTGGTGCCTGTTGCTGGGACATGTGGACAAGGCCAGGCCTGGGCAGGGTGGGAGATGTGTAGGTCCAGGATAGGCCTTGTGCTGGGCCTCAGGATGTACAGGTCCTGATAGGCCTGGGTAGGCCAGGGGTGTGGGACTATTACCATCCCCAGGGAGGCCTCGTGCCCTCTCCTTTAAGGCAGAGGCCTGCAGCTGTGTTCCTGAGGCAGGCTTGGGTGCTTCAGGAAAGGGTGGGCACTGTGGGGCCTGGGTGTTCAGGTACTTTCTGCAAGTCCCCAACCTGGAGGGCAGCAGGAACTCTGGAGTATACCCTGCATTCCCTGCCCTGGGTGAGGCCCAGCCCAGCTTCCTTCATCCCTGATAGATCAGCCGCAGCCCCTATGGCCTTGTAGCCCTGGGTTTACCTCCATTAGGAGAACCCAACTGAAGCTTCTCTGGTGCCCGGGAACCTCTTGTGAGAAGGCCTGCATGCCTCTGATGTTTGTTGAATGACTGTGTGGGAGGAGCAGACTTGCCCTGATAGGCACTGAGGCCAGAAGCAGGGAAGTAGCTGCAGGGCCGGCAATGGGGTGGGAGTGCCCCAGATCAGTGCCAGCCTGGGGAAGCAGGACTCGTCCTCTCTTCAGCAGGCCTGTCCAAGGGTAGCCTCTGGGGCTTAGGCAGGGCCGGGCCTGGGGGCCTGGGGAAGTGAGCTGCAGAGCGCATGGTTTCCACAGTTTCTGTGCTCCGAGGCTGCTGACAGGTGCACTTGCCCAGGGGCGCCTCCGGCTCTCTGCATTTGTCTTGGGGGGTGGTTGGTGACCAGTGCCATCTTCTTTAGCCCCTGGAGACCTGCACAGCCCTGGGGCTTTTCAGAGGCTGTCTGAGGCAGGGCAACTCCCACATGCAGTGCCCTGTGCCGGGAGACAGGAGGGTGCCCTGACTGCTGGGCTCCCCCTGTGGACCTGGAGCTTCAAGGCAAGGGAAGGTTCTGGCCCAGGCTTGTGAGCTGTCAGAGAGCCACCTGGTCATGCCCCATACAGCCTGGGGCTTAGGGAGGGCCGGGCCTGGGGGCCTGGGGAAGTGAGCTGCAGAGCGCATGGTTTCCACAGTTTCTCTGCTCCGAGGCTGCTGACAGGTGCACTTGCCCAGGGGCGCCTCCGGCTGTCCTTCCTACTTCCTTTTCTGGCTGCCCTCTGATGTGACAGGACACCTTGAGTTTGGGCAGCTGCAGCCTGCCCAGAAGAGGAAGAGGTGTGCTGCAACCCTTGTTGCCCCTTCCCTCCCCGTGCTGGGCTGTGGCCTGGAGACCTGTCGCCCTGTAGCCTGGCCTTGACTGGGGTGGGAGGGTGGAGCAAAGTAGAGACTGGGGGCTCAGGGTCTGCCTGAGGCCTAGGGGCTTCTCAAAGGTGGGGCTTCACAAAGGTGGGGCTCCAGGGATGAGGCCGCCTTCTCTCATAGAGCAGCCGCCCCCGCTGGAAGGCTGGGAGTCGCCGCTCCCTCTGCAGGCCCCATGGGGCTGGGGGCGCACGCTGCAGCGGCTCAATGGCCCTCGGCCTCCTGGGCTACAGGTGGGCCCTTTGCAGTGGGTGTCCACTGCCTGATTCCCCAGGCAGGCCTTCCGACCACTGCCCCTCCCACAAGGACTTCCCGTGTCTCAGGCGAGGGCCTGCCGCGCTGGGTGTTGCCTCTTCTTTACCCACTGGTAGGGGAGGAAATGGAGCCTGGCCCAGGTCACCCTCCTGGCCTCAGACCCAGCTCCCAGTGAGTGGGAGGCCTGGGTGTTGACTGCCCTCTGCCCCTGTGTGGCCTGAGTTTGCCCAGTGGAGTCAGGACAACTGGACGTGCCTTCTGCCACGTGGTGCTACTTCTTGGCCGCTGCCTGGTGTAAAATTTGTCCTGGCGACTGGACCCAGGATTCAACTGTCTCCACAGGGGTGGCACCTCCGGGCCCAGGCCCTGCCTTCCCAAAGCCACTGGTCCCCAGCCAGCCCCGTGCTCTTTGAATGGCCTTATTGGAACCCAGTCACCACAGAGTCCCACGTTCACAGCCCGGTCCTCTCAGCGGCACTGCAGGACATGTCCCTGAGGGGGGCCATGGCCAGATGGGAGGCCGCCCAAGGCAGCCGCAGCGGTTCTGGTTTTCCTCTTCACTCTTTCCTGAGAGGCTTTCCCCTGCCCCCTCCAAAGTCTGCTTCCCCAAGGACACTTCCAGGCCCTGGTCCTTCTCTCAAGGCTGAACACCGTCCACACCAGGGTGATCCTTGAGTGGGCCCTGAGTCGCATCCCTGCAGCCTCTCACCCTTTAGAGGCTGGACCTCCTTTCTTGAGTGTGCAACCCACATGGGAAGGAGCTCAGGGACTCCAGGGGCAGATGCACGTCCAGCCAACCTGGGCTCGGGCTCCCCGGGGCTAGCTCAGGTGATGTAGGCTGGTCAAAACGTGGGCCTGCACCTGGTGACCGCCTTCGGCTGTGGTGACTTGCAGATAGTACTGCAGCAGCACGTGTGGAGGCGGCCGGGGAGCCCCGGGCTGGGCTGCCATGCCCAGTAAGTGGGTCTGAGGGTAGGAGCGCTGGCTGGCCCGGCCTTGGTCCCTTTGTCCCTCACCCATCTGTCTGGGAAGCCAGTCCCTGCCTGTGCCTGGAAGGGAAAGCCCATGGTCTTTGAGTCAGGCCACTGGCTTACGTGTGGGCACTGGGAGGGGAGAAGAAGGGACAGAGCCAAGGTCTGTGTGGCTCCCGCAGTGGTCAGCGCCATCTTCTCTCATTTGGACTCCCCACCACCTGACCCCTCAGCTTCCTTACCCGCCTGGCCTACAGGGTGGTGGTTAGGTCTGTAACTGACACAGTGGGAGCTGGCCCATGGGGTGTGGGCATAGCGTGGCTGTGCTTCCGGGGAGGCCAGTGCACTGTGGCCCTCACTGGCAGGCTGCCCTAGGTAGCCCTGACTCCCTGTCCCAGGAAGGCTGGCCACTCTGCCTGTCTGCCCTTCCTGAGCGCTCTCCAGGCCTCATTGTTGGGTGCTAGCCTGTGGCTCTGCAGCTGCCTGGGGCTGCTGCTTGGAGGTGTGGGTGGGAGACAAACCTCCCCTGTGGCACACGAGCAGGACCCAGAGCAGACCTGAGGGCCACCATCGCCTTGTGCCCGCCACCATGAGGAGGGCCTGACCGCGCCAGGCAGGCTGGAGACCTTAGTGCAGCAGGAAGGAGGGCCCAGCAGCCATGTCCCCTGGCTCACTTGCTCACTGTGTTCCTTTGGTCCCTGCTGGCTCCTACGAGCAGATCCTGTCCCTTGAGTTTGAGTTTGTGTCCTAAGGACCAGACAGGTGGGCATTCAGTCTGGACATGAGGGTGGTGGGGCACCCTGGGAGTTCAGAGGCCCCCAGGTCGGGTGGGGTGGGAGGGCTCCCCGGAGAGCACACATCTGCTAGCGACTGAGCTGAGGGATGGTCTGCTGAGTCCCAAGGAGAGGCCACTGCACCCGCTCCAGTGAGGATGGTCGTGTGAGGGCTGTGACGAGGGAGGGGCAGCCACAGTGCCCTTGCTTTCCTGGGGGGTCTGGGGAATGCAATGTGCCTGGCAAAAGCCCTCGGTAGCCTTGGAGAGCAGGGAAAGAAGAGCCTTGGTGGGCAGAAGGTAGAGGCGAGTTGAGGAAGAGCAGTCCTGGGCTTGCTGCCCCTAGGCTGAGGCTGACCTCCACGCTGGGGTGGGTGGCTGCAGGCCTCGGCTGGCATTCAGCAGGAATGTGTGACGAAATGATGGTCAGGGCCTGGCCACAGCTGCCTTCCCCCATTTTCCATCGTGGCCATCAGATTCAAGGTCAGTGTGGCCAGCGGTGGCTCTTTGATGGCTGGTGAGTGGGACTGGGGCAGCTTGTGGAAGGTCCTCCTGGGGATGGCCACTCAGGCTCCTGTCCAACCCTCAGTCCCAGCCACTTTGTGGCATGGACAGGTCTCCATTCAGGGCCCTTCCAGAAGCTTCCTGGGGTGAGACTTGCAGGCTGGTGCATCAGGAGGCACACACACAGAGGACCTTGTCCTGAGTGACAAGAGGACTTGAGTGCCCAGGACCAGCTAGTCAGGAAGGATGCACAGATGCCTGGGGCAGCAGAGGAAAAATGTGACCATGGGGAGGAGGAGGAAGCAGGAGAGGAGGTAGCCGCACCGACCAGCTCCTCCCAGTGGGCTTCTCCCGGTGGGTGTGGGGCCCAGAACTTTCCCCACTGTAGATGGGGTGAGTGGACACAGCAGGTGTCTGCCAAAAGCCACCAGCCCAATGCCCTGCCCCCATTGGCATGGCTCTTCCACAAGCACATCAGGAAGGGATGTTTGCTGGCCTGTCCCCGCCCAGAGGCCCCAGGCCTTCCCTTTTCAGGTTAGGAATTGGCAGCCTAGAGAAGCAGGGGAGGTCCTAGTGCCGCCCAGCCGTGGAGACCAGGCCCAGCTGGTCTGGGAGCTCAAGTCCTTTGGACCCTGGGAAGCGCAGCCCCCCTTCCTTCTGAGATGTCACTGTGGGAACTCAAGACAGGCGGGGGGCGGGGCTGGATAGAAAGCTCAGTGGGAGGGACGGATGGATGGGTGGATGAAGTGACAAAAAGTGGATGACAGGGTAAGTGAGGGCTGAGTGGCTGGTGAGCAGGTGGGTGGGCAGGAGGATGGCTGTGGAGAGACAGACAGAGGAACGGCCAGGGTGCCAGTAGATAGAGGGACCCCTGGGTGGGCAGACGGGAAAGGCAGGGGTGGGGGCCCCCCCCCAACCCATCTGCTGCAGCAGGTGCCTTTGCCTCACGCACCTGGCCTTGTGCATCTCTAAACGGCTGCAGGCAGGGGGCCTCGTGCGTCTGCTGCCTCCCACCTGCTCCCCTGTGGTGCCTGGTACTGCCCACTGGTGGCCAGCCCAGACTGACACTCCCCTGTCTCCCTCTGTTAGCCGACGAGGAAGATGAGGATGAAACTGCCAGCTGCCTGTGGCGACCCCTGAGGACCCCGGAAGGGCCCAGTCCACCTGAACCTGACCCCCTGGACTTCCGAGGAGCTCTCCGTGCATCCACCTCCTCACCCTCCCTGCCTGCCTCCCTGGCATCTGTGCCCCCAGGGACCGCGGGCATGGGTTCCTTTGGGCCCTCCCCACCTTCCTCAGCACCAGCATCCACGCTGCCCCTGCCCTCTGGGAGGACCCTGTCCACAGCGTCTGAGGCCTCCGTGTTTGAGCAGCAGCTGCTGGACTCCCACCTGCGGCAGGGTGCCCTGCTGGCCTCCTGGTCGCAGCAGCAGGGTGCGCTGATGGCCCAGCAGAACCTGCTGCTGCAGCGGCTGGCGGAGCAGAGCCAGCGGCTGGCTGATGGTGTCGAGGCCCTCAGCCGGACCCTGGAGCGGCTGGTGGCAGTGCGCCCAGCCCAGGAGGGCTCACCCTCCATCCTAGAAGGTACCCCTGCTGGTGGAGGGGCCTGTGGACCCACCAGAGGCCCCCAGGACAGTCCCCAGGGTGCCCACCCAGGCCCAGAGGTCTTCTCAGGGATGATCCTAAAGGTGGAGGAAGAGCTGTAGGACTGGCCCAGGGACCCCGTTGGCACCAGGCCAGGGAGAGGACAAGGACTGCAGGAAGCCTGGAGAGGCTGTGGGGCATCTCCCCACGTGCCTTTCCGTCCCTGGCCTTGGGTGGGTGTGGCAACCTGCCAGTCTGGCCTCAGCACCAACCTGCTGGGCCAGGCCGGGTCTACTCAGGACAGTGGCAGTGAGTCTGACCCCCCACTGCCAGCTCCCACTTGAGCCCACTGGGCCAGTGGCTGCAGTTGGCTGCGGGTCACCTCTGCAGGCCTGCACCAGTGGGAGGTGGGGAAAAGACGCTCAGCCCGGGGCCTCGGAGCCCTGGGGAGTGGGGACTTGGCAGCTGCACGGGCTCAGAGGGCCCCGGGCTCGACTCCTTGGTTCTGGTTCAGGGGAGCCATGTCCATGAGCCTGGAGTTATTTCTCTTCAATTTTATATCAATGTCATAAATACATAAATACAAACACGCAGACATGAATGTTAATTGGTACTGCATGGGGTGTCGTGCTATTTTGTACCTGTTGACTTTTATTACAAAAAGTATTTCTCATATATAAGCACAAATCCCAACAGAGAGGGCAGTCCTCTGCTGCTGCTGGTAGTGGTGGGGGCCAGCAAGGGGTCCTGTTCCTGCCCTGGTGGCTGTGCCTCCATTCTCAGTCCAAGCACTCTCACTTGGCAGTGAGTCCAAGCACATTCCTTTTCAGGACCTCCTCGCCCTTCAGCTCCCTTGGCCAAGAACTCCCTCTGTGGGCCACACCCTCTCCTGCCCCTAGCAGCCAGGGCACAGTCTGCCACCACAGATTGAGTGGCTTTTGGGAGAGAGCAGGAGAGGACAGGTGTGAGCCAGGCCTAGCCGTGGGGCCTTGGTGGCCTGGACCTCCAGCCTGATGCTTGTGGAAGAAGGAGGTTGGGGAGAATGGCTCCCCCCAGGTCTGCTTTGTGACTGAGCTGCAGGGCTCCGGTAAAGCATAGTGGGGGGGGGGGGAGCCTGGGCTGTCCACCCCCACCGTCCTTTGGCCCCCACCGGCCAGATACTGAGAAGCTGGGCGGGAGCAGGGCTGGGATAGTGGGTGAGGCAGAGAGTCAGGTGGCAGGACTGCTGGTGCCTGCCTGGCCTCGTGTGTGGAAGGAGCACCAGGTGGCTGCAGCCGTGCCCCAGACTTGGGCTGGTGCCCCAGGTGTGCAGCAGGGCTGACCAGGGGCCCGTTGGAGAGAGCCTGGGTCTTGGCCTAAACTGGAACCAAGGAGGATCAGTTTCCCAGGAAGAGCCCATCTGGGTGACGACATGACATGTTCAGGCTGACATCATCCACCTCCTAGGCTGGGCTCCATGCTCTGTCCCCAGCAGGCCACACATTGACCCTGAGTGATGGTGGGAGACACGAACCTGTGAAGGGAAGTGAGGGGGAAGTGGCAAAGAGGGCAGTGAGCTCAGGGTTAATGTCCTAGAGCAAGGACCAGGGGTGTGGCCAGGGGTGCCCAGGTGAGCGTCCATCCCGCAGGGGGAGGTCCGCCCCCAGCATGGGTGCTTAACGAAGCCCTGGTCGGGACCCGAGTCTTCTAGGGACTGTGTGACCTAGAAGGAAACGGCATGAGCAGGGCTCCCGGGGCCCCCACCTGGGATGTAGAGGGCACAGAGGAGCGGCTCGGGGTTGGAGTGGTCTCCCGAGGCTGCAGTACAGGAGCCCCGGGATCCTGTTGGGGCAAAGATGGAAAAGGTCCTGGTCTGGGGCCTCGGAGGCACCAGTGACCACAGCTGGAGACGTTTCTGTGACAGCCTGATGGTGCATCTTCTGCAGCATGGCTTAGAAGAGGTGGGCTGGGCTGCCAGGGCAGCTTCCATCAGAGCAGGGAGACCTAGGGCCGCTCACCAAGTGCCCCATTTGGCAGTTCAGCAGAGCCCAGATGGCAATGCATGTCCAGGATTGGGGTGGGGGTGGGGGTGCGGGTGCTCTCTGCACTAAGTTGCTGGGCCCCAAGTGTGTGTCCCTCCCCCATCCATCCCTGTCAGGTGGATGCGAGCATTCCCAGGGTGCCACGTCCATTTGACTCCAGAGGAGGGGACCCAGAAATTGGGCAGATCTGCCCCAGTGGGCAGTGTGTTGGATGAGCCAAAGAACTTTCCGTTACCTGCAGTTTAATGTGGAAAAACTCGCTCTCAAAGTGCCTGGCTGGTCCGCTGGAGAAGGCACCGTCACCGGGGTCTCCCCAACAGCCCTCCATCCCCGATGAGAGAGAGGAATGGGAGGCAGAGGAAAGGCAGGGCCTGAGGGCCTGGCACAGGCGGGTCTGCAGGGTCCTGTCTGGAGGACATCTCGTGGTCAGGACCCCACGTGGACCAGGCCCCTGAGCTGCAGTCCAGAGAAGCAGCAGCAAGACTGCATTACAGGCTACATTCCAGAGGCTCGGACACATGGCGTGAACTTGTGAATCAAAACAAAATGACGAAATCACAAAATGGGGGGTGGGGATGAGATGGTCAGAAGCTGTCAGGCGTACGAAAGAACCACCCAGGGTGCCCTTGAGACATGAGGAACTGGATGGATGTGTCATTTTTCCCCTGTCACTATAATGAAACAACTGAGGCAGTTTAACTTCCAAATAGGGAGGGCCCATTTGGTTTTGGAGCTTGCAGTTCATGGTGAGGCAGCACACCTTGGCCAGAGTGTGTGGCCAAGGAGAACCACACACCGCAGCCCAGCAGCTGAGGTGAAGAGGAAGAGAGGGCCATAGTTCCCTTAAGGGCACACCCCTGTGACTTAAGGACTCCCTACTAGTCCCCACCACCTCCAATAGCACTGCCCTGGGATCAAGCCTTTAACACCTGGGCCTTGGGAAGGCAGTGTCCACACTCAAACCGGGGCAGGAGGGTGCGCGCGGTATTGGACCCAAGTGAGAGGCACACGGAAGGTGTTAAGGGTACCAAAGGTGCTTCAGCGATCAGAACCCAGCACACCCCCCACGGGCATCCCAGAAGACTAGCAAGTGAGGAAGCACTGTGAAGAGGGTGTCTGCACAGGGCCCAGGACACACAGACAAGCACCAGTCGGGCCCGTGGCACCGTGAGGAGCACATCCTCTGTAGGAAGCTACCGAGCACCGTGGAGAAAGGAAAGATGGGAGAGGGGTGGCAGTTCTGCCCAGGAAACGGTACCTAAGGACCTGCAGAACCCTGCAACCAGCCAGGCTCCTCCAGAGCCATTCCACACAGGGGGAGACCAGGTGCACTGCAGGGACGTCTGAAGCGTGGATGTCAGGATGCGGGAGCAGGGCCCCTGGAGGAAGGTGGGCAAGGCAGGCTGAGAGCCGAGGGTTTGTCAGCCCAGGTGACAAGAATGTCTGAAAGGACAGAACAATATCTGGACCATGGGAGAGCTGGAGCTCCTTGTGTTATTTGCAGGGAACTTTTCGCCTCCATTAATAACTCTACATGATTCAGAAACAAAACTCCTGAAGGGTTCCCTCTTCAAAACGGAAGGCTCTGCTCTGCCAAAGAGCCTGTTAAGAAGATGAAAAGAAAAGTAGCTAACTGGCAGAAAGTACTTGCAAATCACATGTCTGACAAAGGATTTGCATCCAGAATATATAAAGAGCTCTCTAAATTCAACAGCAAACAACAACAACAAAATCAGTTAGAAAATGGAAAAGAATTTGATTAGACACTCCATCAAAGAAGATATGCAGATAGCAAATAAGCACATAGAAAGATGTTCCACAGCCACCAGGGAGATGCGAATTAAAGCCACCAGGAGGTGGCCCTTCACGCCTGCTGGAATGGCTAAAATGAGACCAAGGATACGGACAAAGGGGTCACTCACACCCTGGGGTGGGGTGTAAGATGTGACAGCTACTTGGAAAAATGGTTCGTTTCATAAAAAGTTGCTTGGTATGAAGTTTTTCTTTCTTTTTTTTTTTAATAACAAGTTGATGCTTTGGGGCTGTGCTGTGGCTCAGTGGTAGAGCCCTTGCCTTGCATGTGTGAGGAACTGGGTTTGATTCTCAGCACTGCATATCAATAAATGAATAAAATAAGGTCCATCAGTAACTAAAAAAATTTAAAAAGAAAACATGATGCTTACAATAGACACCACCAGGTGCCCTCCAGAACACTAATCCCAAAGAAATGAGAACCAACGCGCGTGCACATGTGTGCACAGTGTCTGTGACGCTCTTCAGTGGTGGGTGAGGGAGCCAGGACATCCCTGTGGTGGCAACCTACATGGGACACGTGGACGGTCCTCCAGGGCTTGGTGGGGAGCCAGTCCGAAAAGGCCACACTGGGAGCCTTCAAGTACGATGAAGCTACAGAGGGCCACCAGGCCAGTGGCTGGCTGCCAGATGATAGGTGGGGTGGGCCTGGAAAGGGGCTGTGTGGGGCGTTCATTTCGGTGAGGGGCCTCTTCTGAGTCTCGGTGGCTGTGGTGGTCACAGGAACCTACATGTGTGATGATTTCATAGAACTGTACACATCCCCCCAAAAGTGAAAAAGAAATACGGTGAAATAAAACTTAAGGTCAAAGAAATCTCTAAAACAATGATATCTGAGCACACGATTTCCATGCTGGCAGAAATGAAAGAAGAACAATTAAACCAACATCCTTGCTGAATTCAAAAAGGGCCAGGGAAGAATGGTAACCAAAGGAAAGGAGAACGGTACACAGGACAGTATGGCACTGCCACGCGAGGCTTCCCGATGGGCAGGCATCTGGAAATGCCCAGCAGACCAGGTGAGCACAGTTGGGTCAGGGAGCCCTCAAAACTCAAGGGGTGTCATCTCACTCCCGTGACACCCCTGCTCTCAGGAGAGACACTAAAACTTTAAGAACAGGGAAAGTTGAAAGTATAAAGACAGGCCCATCCAAAAAGATGCAAATCATGAATACAACATAGAGTCCAAATGAGTGAACTCAGAAACTTTGCAAGTTGAACATCCCTAACTCATAATCTGAAATCCAAAATTTGAAATTCTTCAAAATCTGAATTTGTTACACATCATATCAGCACTCAAAAAGTTACAGATTTTGCAGCATTTTGGATTTGGGACTCTTGAGTTAGGGATGGTTCACCTGATACAGGGACTGTTGCAGGGACAAAGGGCAAGTGCACTTTGGCTCACAGCCTGTCATCAGCCCCAGGAGGCTTGGTGTGCATTACCCTCAACCAGTGTCAGCCCGGCTGCGTTGAGGTCAGGCTGCCCTGTGTGTGTGTCCTGAAGAGCTGCTGTGATTTATCTAGCACAGGGCATAATGCTGAGCTGAGTGCCAGGTAACATCCCCAGCCCTGCAAGTAACCCAAGGAAGCTCCCTTTGGCCCAGTGGCCAGCTCAGCAACTTCCTGTCAGAGCTCTGTCTCCCTTTCTAAGAGAAAGCCCCAGTGAGAACTTGCTGGTGGGTCTGCTCACTTGACTCCATTTTGGTTCCCTCATCATCAGATAAGAAAATCCCAGCATCTGGCATTAAACAAAGCACAATTTGTGGGACACTTCAAAGTAAGGTGATAGCACCATATGCTTGAGTGCCAAAGGCAGCCGAAGGGCTGGAGTCGTGGTAGAGCGGTAGAGCGCTTGCCTGGCCTGTGCGAGGCCCTGGGTTCGATCCTCAGCACCACATAAAAATAAATAAAAGATCCACTGACAACTAAAAATAACAACAGAAAAAGGAAATGGAAGATTATTAAGAAGACTTTGTTAAGAAAAATGTAAAAACTACAGAATAAACTCAAAGAAATTGGAAAAATCTTGAAAAGATGAGCGGAATCTAATGCAACATGTATTTACACAAGGTGCCATTGAGAGCCTGTACCCGGCAAAACTCACTCTTTGAAAGGCCATTACAAGAGACAGACAACTAGGAAGATGAGAAGAAAAAAAGGAGCAGAAATATAAAATACAATAAGAAGCGAATTCTATGAATCATGCCAAGAAATTTGGAAACTTGGGAGGAAATGCCAGCATGGACTGAAGACTAAATATTCTCAATACTTGTGTACCCACTACAGTAATCAAATCAGGAAAGGTGTTTCCCCATGAGGAAACATTAAGCCCAGATGGTTTTAAAAGTGTGCTTTGCCTCGCTTTCAGCAAGAGGCCCAGTCTTATACAACCTTTATAAGGATTGAATAGGAAAAGGGGAAATTCCCAAATGCATAGCATGAGGTCAGAATTAAGAGACAAGCACATGCGAAAGGGAAGGCACAGACCTGTCCCAGGAGCATGAATGTGCACATGCTCACCAAAGCATCCTGGGGGTGCTAGGGCTGGATCCCTACCAAGGCCACTTAACGCGAATGCCATTCAGTGATTTCATCAGTACAAACTTGTCGACAAGATGTACCACATTCACGGGGTGAACATGGAGATCGCTGCAAAAATCTCCAAGAAAATATTTGTTTAATTGAATGCCCATTAAGATTAAAAAGGAAACTTGGCCACATAAAAAGAATTTCCTTAACCAGGATCATCTGCCAAAACCCTAGTGCAAGTATCAATGGTGAAACATTAAAAGCACACTTTCAAAGAAGGAGCAAGCTGAGGGTCATGGCTAGCTCAGTAAAAAACAAAATGAAATATCGAATGAAGATTGGAAAAGAAAAAAATGTATCTTTAATCATAGAAGTCCTGGGCAAATTAGTAGAAATCATAATGAGTTTGGTAAAGTGGCATGTTCTAAAATCAAGAGGTGAGAATCAAATGCATTTCTGTATGTAGTCAACAAATAAGTCATATTTTAAATAATACAGATATAATAGCAACAAAAAGGTAACACATAAGAATCTGAGGACAATATTTATGGAGAAAATTAAGAAGATTTATCTAAAAACTTTTAAAGTCCTGGCACACGTACCATGTTCATGGGCAGGAAGAAGCTGTCAGTGCTCCCCAGATCCATTCAGAGATTCAAAACGCCCACAGGGTGTTCGAAGGATTTGGCAAGCTGATTGTAAAATGAGAACGAAGTCCTAAAAACTGTAAGTAAGGTGGAGAACATGCCCTCTTCACACTGAGAGAATGTCCATCTGAATGATGCCAGAAGCAGGGCTGGGACCTGTCCTGGAGGAAGAGGAGGAGCCCCACAGTCCTGAGCAGGTTGGCGAGGTGACCGGCCTCACGTTCTAGGAGATGTGCTGACTGCTGAGGGCTGCTGGGGTGTGGGAGCTGGCTGGCCCTGGCATGGTGGGGATGGAGAAGCAGCCATCAGGAGATGGTCCGTGGCTCCCTAGATGCACACCAGCCTCTGGAGCTCTGTCCAGGAGGAGCATAGCAATTAAAAGACTCTTGCATTCTGGTCCTGGAGACCCTGTGCTCTCCAGGGCAGCTCTGAAGGACAAGAGGGGCTCTGTGGTGTGCGAAGAGCTGGGTACCCTTGGGGGGCTCTGTGAGGTGCCTACCAGGGGTACGGTGGAAGCCACGGTATGCATGTGACTCGCCTCTTTGGAGCTCAGGGGGCTCTGAAGGGAAATCATGGTCCCCCCACTTCCCTCCAGGGGATCATGTCAGCGCATCCGCTAGCCAGTTAGTCTGCCAGGCCTGGTCCAGCCCAGGCTCCTCGCGTCAGTGCCTTTCATCATGGACTGCCACCGTCATCTGACCGTCTTCCTCGCCCTGGAGAAAGCGAGCGGCACAGACCTCTTCCCTCCTCTCTCCCCCGAGCTCTTCCTCTCAGGCTCAGCTACTGTCCTGCAGTCACACCTGCCTTCTCTTCTTCTTTGTGAGATTAGGGGTTTGAACCAGGCCGAGTGTCCCCTGCCCTGTTGGGAGCCTGCCAGGTGTCAGGCTCTAGGTTCAAGGCTGCAGAAGCCCAAGGAGGAAGCTCTCCATGGCTCCAGGATATCAAAGAAAGCTTCCTGGAGAAGGGAGGACCTTGAGCTGCACCAGGCTGGGGACAGAGACCTGGGGTCCAGGGAGACAGCGCAGAGCTGGGTGTCGAGGAGCCCTGGCCTCTGCAGGGAGGGCGCCTGGACCCCATGGCTCCGCATTCCTCAAGGCCAGTCCATTCCCACAGTGCACTGCTGCCGTGCTGTGCCTCACCCTGTGCCCCAGGGGAGGCTGGGGCCAGGTCTTCTTTCAGAGCCCTTGATGACCTTCTCAGCTCTTCCAGTTGGTAATCCTGAGGGTCAGGATCGCCAAGTGCCAGACAGGACACAGGCAGGACCCTGGGAGAAGGGGCTCGAGGTCCCATGGGAGCCTACCTGGAAGGAGATGATACCTCTAACTTGGAGGCTGAACAGGTGAAATAAAGAGCAGTTGAATTTTGCTGAGGCTTGAGCTGTGTGAGAGCCTGGTGCAGAGAACACAGGAGAATCTCATTTTCATGATCAGATTGTTATAGATTCTCTCCCCAGACTGCTGAGAAATGTAAATGTGAATTGTGTTTCCAGGCGCTGTGAAGGACGGTTTGTGGGGACATGGGAGACAGGGATTTGGTCCTGTCTTAACTGTGTCCTCTTAGGCTAGGCCCCCGGAGCTGTGCCCTTTCGTGTCTACAGAGATCCCTGCAGAACCCACTTGACCCGCCCTCCTCTGGGAGAATGCCGAGCAGAAAGATAACCCCCGGCCAAGATTTAAATCATCCGCCTGTGTTTAATAAATACCAGGCTGGCTGCCCCTGGAGGAGAGTGAGCTGGGGCGTGGGGGTCAGTGTGGCTGTGCCTCCACTGCCCCGGGGGCCCTAAATTCAGATGGCAAAACGAGGCCCTGCACCTGAGTTCAGTCCCGCCCACTTCACTCCAGTGTGTCCTTGGCTACCGGAGCCCTTCAGACTCAGGCAGACCTGGCTTCCAGCTGGCTGTGCTGTGGCTCCGCTTCCCTGGGCCTGAGCTTCAGATCACTCCCCGAGCAGGCTGTACCACTGTCCTGGGGTGCTGTGGGTGGCCTGCCGTTTCCCGGGTCTCGGTCCAAATGTGCTGGGCCTGCAGCCACTGTGAGACACCGGCCCTGTGCTGGGTCCGGGCCCTTCTAGGACCTGAGCAAGGGTAGTGCATGGGGTGGCCCACGGCTGAGGGAGGGAAAGGGGGAGAAAATGCCCAGGCCCTCAGCCTGCCCAGGCAGAGGCCACCGCGGTTCCTGAGCCCCGAGGGAGTGCAGGCTCTCGAGTGGCAGCTGGGCGGGCCTCCCTGTTGGCCCTGGGCTCGACCTGCTGTGCCTGCAGACAAATGGCCACTCCCAGCCCAGGCCGGTGAGGGGCAGTCCGGGTCCTGACCCACATCTCTGCTTTGTGGACTGGTCCTGGGATTCCTTGAGGCCCACTGGAAGCTGCCACAGAGAATGGCTAACGAGTGCCAGCACTGTGAGCCAGAGGGGGACCGTCAGGGTGGCCCAGGTGGCTTGGGAGGGCCTCCTGGCCAGAGGCCAACTCAGGGGACCAGTAGGATCAGATCATCCCTCAGAGCGGGAAGAGCTGTGCCCTTCGCCAGAGTGGGCAGCCACCACCCTGCCGAAGTCCTCCCAGCAGCCTATCCACCCTGCCGCAGTCCTCCCAGCAGCCTATCCACCCTGCCGCAGTCCTCCCAGCAGCCTATCCACCCTGCCGCAGTCCTCCCAGCAGCCTATTTGCAGAGGAGCCTGAGGCCGGAGGACAGTGAGCACACTGAGCTTCCTGTCACCCTCTGCAGGGGGCAGGCCTGGCCCTGCGCTCAAGGCACGGCGGATGTGTGCGCGCGCGCACGCGCGCACATGTGTGTGAATCCTTGCTCTTGCCTGTGGGGCAGTGGCTGGGGCCACAATAAGAGGGCAGCTTCCCTAGGAGGTGGCTGGGCCTTCAGGAAGTGGAGAGTGGATAAAAGGGTGGACAGGGGCTTGGTGGGCAGAGGAAGGGCAGCGTTCTCCTGGGCCAGGCCTCCAGCCCTGAACAACTTGGGAACTCACCAGATAGGCCCCTCCAGGGTCAGGACCTCCTGAGGGGCCATGGACTTCTCTAGTGTGGGGGCCAGCCTCCGATGCCTTCCCAGCCTGGCTTTCTGGGCTGACAGTCTGACTGCTGAAGCTGCAGGGTCCCGTCCAGTGTCGTGAGAAGGGTGAAGGGGCAGGCAGATGGTGGGAATGGGGCTGGGAGGGACCTGCTGCAGGATAGGGACCTGGAGAGGAGAGGCTCGCCAGGGTCCTGGCCTGGGCAAGGCAGCTCCCTGGCAGTCCCAGGATGCAGCTCCTGGCCACCTGCCCAGCCCAGGTGCTCAGGCTCTCCAGGGCCAGCTGTTCTGGAAGCCCTGCCTGTAGATAGCCCCATCCACCGTGGTGGCTCCTGAGTGTCACTCCTGCAGGAAGACTCCTGCCCACGCTGCCACCCATCTTGGTGTGCTCCAGCCAAGGGCTGCTCCAGGCCAGGAGGCTGCAGCCAGGGGAGGAGGCTCCCTGTCCAAGGTCATCCCGGATGTGGCGCTGAGCTGGGAAGGAGACTGCCTCCTGCAGAGAGGTGACATGGGGATACCGCTGCCCGCCAGAGTCAGCCTGTCTGTGTCAGGGAAACTGGGGGATGGGTGTGCTGCGTGGGAAGGTCCCTTTCAAGGCAGAAACAATGCAGTTTTGAAGTGATGGGGAATCATGCTCATTTTCAGCAGCTGTATGCAAATTGCATGCAAATGAGCCTGTTTTCCCTCTAGTACCTGTGGCCCAGAGCAACAGAGAGGACTATGGGGCGGCCTGAGCATCTTGTCCTCCTTACCGGGGACAGCCCTTTTCAGAAACTGCTGAGGAGGGGCTACTGCTGCTGTTTATCTAGCAAATGAAGACTGTTCCTGGTCCGAATCCCAGCTCTGCCAAGGACTAGCTGTGAATGACTTTGAGCACATTGCTGAATCTCTCTGCATCTCATTTTCCTCTTCTGTAAAATATAATACCTTTCAACCTTTCGTGAAGTGTACTGAGCACAGTGACTTCTGCTGCTTGTGGTAGCAATGGTGGTGACACAGGTAGTGTTGACCTGTTGACAGTGAAGGTGGTCCTGGTAGTGGCTGTATTGGTTATAATGGTGGTAGTAGTTAGGGTTAGGTTGTGGTGATAGTAATGATGATGATAGTGCTGCTTATGGTGGCGGTGATGGTGATGATGGTGGTAGTGATGGTGATGGTAATGATGATGGTGGTGGTGATGGTGGCGATGGTGGTTGTGATGGTGGTGGTGGTGATGGTGATGGTTATAATGGTGATGGTGATGATGGTGGTAGGATGGTGGTGGTGGTGGTGGTGATGTGATGGTGATGGTGGTTGTGATGGTGGTGGTGGTGATGGTGATGGTTATAATGGTGATGGTGATGATGGTGGTAGTGATGGTGATGGTAATGATGATGGTGGTGGTGATGGTGGCGATGGTGGTAGGATGGTGGTGGTGGTGATGGTGATGGTTATAATGGTGATGGTGATGATGATGGTAGGATGGTGGTGGTGGTGGTGGTGATGGGGATGGGGATGGGGATGGTGATGGTGGTGATGGTGATGATGGTGGTGATGATGGTGGTGATGGCGATGATGGTGGTGATGGTGGTAGTGGTGGTGATGATGGTGGCGATGGTGGTTGTGATGGTGGTGGTGGTGATGGTGGCGATGGTGGTTGTGATGGTGGTGGTGGTTGTGATGGTGATGGTGGTTGTGATGGTGGTGGTAGTGATGGTGATGGTTATAATGGTGATGGTGATGATGGTGGTAGGATGGTGGTGGTGGTGGTGGTGATGGGGATGGGGATGGTGATGGTGATGGTGGTGATGGTGATGATGGTGGTGATGGTGATGCTGGTTGTGATGGTGGTGGTGGTGGTGGTGGTGGTAGGTGCTGGTAGATGGTGGTGGTGGTGGTCTGGTGATGTGGTGGTGATAGTGGTGGTAAGGGCTGTTAGTGGTAGTGATTATGGGGAGGGAAGCTAGCCCTCAATACTAGGCCCTGTGCAAGACCCCCAGTGAATGGGGAATAATGTGAATAATGTGTTAAGTCTGTTTTTTAGGTGCTCTTGTGTTATTCAAAGGACTCCCAAGATGGGGCAGTGTCCCAGCCTGTCCATTACCCTCCAGGCCTGGAGGCCTCTCCAGGAGCCCCATTGCTCATCCTGTGTTCAGTGTAAGTCTCCCTCCCCAGTGTGGCTTCGAGCTGCTCAGGGCTGGGCACAGGTCTGCCTGTCCCTGCCATCCTGGCAGTCAGCACAGGGCTGAGCTCAGGGGGAGTGTCCAGGACCCACTGGAGGGGCCATCTCTCTTGGCCTTCTCAGGGCTTCCCCTGGAGCAGGACTGGGTGCAGTTTCAGCACCAAGACTCCCCAGGGTGTGGCACAGCCCTGCCAGGGTCTCTCTTCCCTTGTCCCTTCCGTGTTCCAGCCAGCAGTGTGCAGTGGTGTGCCTGGCACCCATTCTGTGGATGTGAGGGTGAAAGCCGAGAGGCTTGGGATGCCCCCATCCCACCACTGGCTAGTGGCATGGTTAGGATTTGAATCCAGGACTTGCTGATGGCTACACCTTCCCCAGAGACCTCAGCACTTCTGACAAAGTCAGGAAACCAAAAAAGAGGGCAGGTGGGAGGGGAGAGGCAGAGAAGGGCAGCCCAGGCGAGGACATCCAGGGCAAAACAAGCTGTCCAACAGGCAGCTTCCGCCCTGGCCCGCTGCACAGAGGGGGCTAGAGGGCCGAGGCTCTGGGTGGGGCTCTGGTATGTGAAGCCTGCTGGTCGGGTGGGGGCAACCAGGGCGGGTGCATGGGTGGCTGCTTCAGGCTGCAAGGAGGTGGTGGGGTGGGGGGTGGGGGTAGGGGACGCCCTGCGGGAAGCATAGCCCCCCCCCCCCCCCCCCCCCCCGGGTGCTGAGGAGTCTGCAGCAGCCTCTGGTGCCTGGAAAACACAGCGGAGTTTAGCTGGCCAAGGTCCCCCTACCACAAACAGATAAGGATCATCTCATTAAAAAGCCTTATTACCTGCCAGACTTCCGGCTGGTGGCTCCCTGGGCCAGAGCCCGTGGCTCTCTGTGGCTTTCTGCCAAGAGAGAAGATGAACGGGAAGCGCAGAGTTTTACAGCTCTCTGAATGAAAGGAATCTCTCTGCACAGAATTGACTCCTGTCTCCTGGACAGGGTGGGGCATCTTCCCCAGACCCCGGTCCCATCGCGCCTGGGCCTGGAGGGGTCTGGAGGTGTGTGGGAGCAGAGCAGCCGGGGAAGCTTGAGCACCCCGCCTTGCCCACTGCCCTGCGCTCTGCCATCCATGACAGAGGTGATGTGGCTGCCCCCGCCTGTGCAGGGCAAGGAAAGGCCCCAGGCAACAGGAGGGCACGCTACCCCTGACCTTCAGGAGCGCCCCGGAGCAGGCCCCTGTCACTGCTGCCCAGGGGAATGCGCCCAGCAGTGAGGGCAGCAGGTGAACAGCTGGCCCTGCAGGGCTTCCAGGAGGAAGCCAGGCCTGGAGTGCCCTGGCCAGAGTCCTGCTGGGTGACATTGGGCCACCTGCCGGCCCTCTGTCTTCACCTGGAAAACATCCCCTCACTGTGTTTGGGAGCAAGACGCCATCAGCAGGAAGCAGCCAGGTTCCCAGCACTTCCCTCACTGGGTACTGTCCCCAGTAGCACCACCCCACCCCCAGGTGAGAAGAAGAGGCCCAGAGAAGTTCAGCAGCTTGGCCTGGTCACACATCCAGGCCGTGGCATGGCCAGGACGGAGCCCTGGTGCCCTGGTGTCCAGGCTGGCCGTCCGCCTCCCACCACTGCCAGCACGGTATCAATGGAGCCTGCTGAGGAAGGTGACTTGGCTGTGTCTGTTACCTCTTGACAGCAGAAGGGGAAGCAACAAACAGACCAAACCCGCGCCAGACATCGGACAAGCCCCTCACCGCGTCCTGCCCAGCCCGGAGGGGGGGCTCCCGAGAGCTCTCATGGCAGGGGGCGTGGCAGTGCCCTTAGGGACAGAGGCGTTGTCTCTGTCCTGGCCTCTGCAGGGCCCACAAGGGGGCAGGGAGTCGGGGCCTGCCCTCTTGGCCAGCAGCAGCCAACCCTCCTTTCCCCCGGCTCTGGCTCAGTGCGTCACAGCTGGGGAGAAGTCCCTCGTGGGGGGTGTGGGAGTGTGGGTCAGGTTGGAAGCCAGAGACCTGGCAGAGGAAGGTGAGGGCTGTGGGAGAGGCCAGGCCTGACCCCTGCTCTGTGGGCTCAGGGCCTGGGCATTCTCCTGAGGCGGCGAGGGGACCGGGCAGGCACTCTCCTCTGTGCCAGGTGTCTGAGGCCTGGGTGTCAGCACCATGGACAGCTCCTGCCACAGTCGGCTGTCCTTGGGGCTGGCATGTCCTCCGACCCTTGATGCCCCCCGTGCCAGTTACACCTCAGGCCTAGAGAGCAGTGCTTCACCCCCACTACCCCCAGAGGCCCTGGAGGGCAGGGCAGTCACTCCCTGACCGTCTCCAGTGTGTGAGATGCTCAGCATGGAGCCATGCCAGCCTCCGGAGCCTCCTGGACCAGGCACCCTGTAGTCACCTCCCCAGGCCGTCTGGGGGCCCACTCAGTCAGCATGGCCTCCCTCTCAGCCTGTATGTTTCTGGGCCGCGCCTCCAACCCCAGCACCTGTGCCTGCCTTGGGTAGTACAGGGAGGGTCGTTCACGCCCCTGACAACAGGACAAATCAAAGAGGTTCTGCAGGAAGCGAGGAGTGAGGGGGTGTCTGCAGTGGGGCTTTGCCTGCTGCAGAAGTTTTGCCCAGGAATGCGGCATCTGCCACCCAACAAGGCCACAGCTCTGGTGGCTGTCCCCCTCTCACTGCCCAAAGCAGAGCATGTGTTTGGAAAGGGGCGTGGGGTCACACAGGGGCACACTGGTGGCTGAGAGGCTGAGTGTGGCTCGGGCCCCCTGCACTGCTGACTTTGGCACACCCCACAGAGCTGCGAGACTCAGGGCCACAGTCCCCTCAGGCCATGACACCCAGAGCCATGCAGGCCATGGTGAGGGAGTGAGGAGCCTGGAGAGGGCTTGGGGGCTGCCTGGGGTCACACAGAGCTGACGGCAGGACTCAGAATCCCTTGGTCCCGGGAGCCTCCCATGTCCTGCTGAGCGTCGGCTGGCCGTCCTGGGGCAGGTGTGGGTTGCAGACAGCAGGGTGGAGTGGTCTGCCCTGCCCTCTTTCCTCTGGGTCGGAGCAGCAGCCCTCTCTGACACCCCTGGCTCTGGGCAGCGAGGAGGGGGAGGCCCTCACTGCTGCCCCCTGGACTGACGGAGCCTCCGCGGCCCGCCCTGTGCCGGTGTCTGTGCTCACTTGCAGGGAGCCTTGTGTCTGGGGCAGTGTTGGCACTTCGTCCTGGACAGAGATGGGCGGTCCAGGAGCAGATTCTCGGAGACAGAGACAGACTGAGAAAGTGGACGCGAGCACCAGGAGCTGGCCGCCGCCGGGGTGGCCTGCCTGCGCCTCCGTGGGCTGCCTCCTCCTGGGCCTGCTCCTGGGCTGCGGGGGGTTCTTGGTCCTGGTCTTCCTGGCGCCCTGAGGACCAGCCCTCCCACTGCCCAGCTCGCTCCCTCTGGTGTGGGACTGGGCTCTGGCCTTAGAGCGGCCAGCCCTCTTCCGCCACCCCAAGGAGGAGACGGCAACACACGGGGTGCTGTCTGCACGGGTCCTGGAAGCACAGGACTCGGATGAAGTGTCATGTGAGAAGGGCACCTAGACAGCATCTCAGGGCACTTCTGGTGCCACCTTCCCGGGGACCTTTGCTTGCCACCGCCCCACACTCCCAGGGCCACATGGATGCAAGCAGGTGCTCTCAGGCCTGGAAATGCGTGGAAAGAGAAACAGGTTTGGATGCTGGAAAGTGGGGACTGTGGGGTTCAGCTCAGACTCGGCCCGAGGCTAAGGGGCTCCTAGTGGCGATGCTCACGAGAGGCAGAAGCAAGCTTGCACCCAGCGTGCCTGACCCCAAGTCCACGGCCCCATCTTGTAAAGAGCCAGGGCTCCTCTGAGGAAGGGTGCATGAACGAGGAGAGCAGGCTGGGCCTGCAGCAGGTGCTGGGTGGGGGTTGCCTCCCGACTCCCCAGATAGCACATGGGCTGGGGGGCAGGGGGCCCAGAGGCTGGGATTGTGTGGCCTGGCCCACGAGGTAGAACCTCAGGTAACTTGGCAGAGGGGCCTGGGCCATCAGCGCAGCTGAAGCCCTGGCCAGACCCTTATCCAGAGAAGCCCAGCATTGCTGCCCTCTGGGGGCCCAGCTTAGCAGGAAGCAAGGTGTGACCAACCATCCTAGGGCTGGCCAGGGGAGACCAGGTGGACACGCCATTCTGGGACCCTCAGGGACAGAGGCTTTGGAACCTGAGAGGGCAAAACCTCCTGTTGGAGCTCAGAATCCTTACTCCACAGCCTCATGTGGCCCCCCTGGGTATGTTAGAATCAGGGAGAAGCTGGCCACTGCGTCAGACAGTGTGAAGGCCACTGCAGGGGTTAAAGGTAAAGTCCTTGCAGGACCTCAGCAGGGACGGTTCTCGCTGTGCATGTCCAACACCTGTGCTTGTCACCCATATTTAGGACGGGGGCATCATGACCTGGAGTGCTGTAACCGCATCCTGATCCCAGGAGGAGCATGTCCACACTCACGGCCGTGAGCGTCCCAGCCCACACCCACGGCCGTGAGCGTCCCAGCCCACACCCACGGCCGTGAGCGTCCCAGCCCACACCTTGCTTTCCCTCCGCATAACCTTGTCCCTAAGTCCGATGTCTGTCAACCTCTCACTGTCATGCAGCTTTAAACAGCCCTGTCTATTCCATACCGACAATGTGTTGGTGACTGTGTTTACTGCTAAACAATATACTGTTTAGTTTTGCTTATTTTTTAGCTCACAAAACTTGTGCCATAATATTTGTATTCTTCTGAGACTCACTTTTTAAAATCCAGCTTTGTTTCTGGGACTCTTCAGTGTGCCTGTGTGTAGCTGAGCTTCCTGTCTCCGCTCATTAAATGGGTCCTGATTCGATCTGCCGAGTTTTCCTGGGGTTTGGTGATACGAATGGTCCTGCTGCAGGAACCTTGCCGGGCTCGTGAGAGGGTCGGGGGTCAGGGCACCTCCAGGTGAGGAGGGGTCTCAGGTGGCCTTTCTCAGAAGAGGCCCGATGTTTTCCAAAGTGTTGGAAGGCACAGCAGCAGCCCATGGGCTGGCTTCGATTTGCTGCTGTCTCAATATTCCATATTGTCAGTCTCCTTAATCTCTGCCAATGTGCTGGGTGTAAAAGAGTATCTATTTGTGTCTTGATTTGCATTTTCCTGATTACGAAGGAGGCTGGAATTTTCCATATGTTTATGTTTGTGTTTCCTTTGCTGTGAAGTCTGTTCGTGCCTTTCGCCCGTCTTCAGAATTGGGCCTTTGCACCCCCACAGTGTGGCGTGTGGCCCACCGAGGCCTGAGCCTGGGCTCCTTCCTTTCTGTTTGCCCCGTGGGTCTGGGGGTCCCTGTGGGTTTGGAGTCTTCCCAGGTCGGAAGTGGGGAAGATGTTCCCTGTTATTTTTTTCTACAGATTGAACATTCAGCCCTTGGGGAGCCTCTCCCACTGGCCTGCGCGGCCTCCTTGGCCACGGCCACCCTGCTCAGCTGAGTGCTTGCTATTCTCTTGATGCTCCTGCCTGCCGAGAGGGGAGACCTGGAGGGCCGACTCCACCGTCCCTTGGTACTCGGGTCCCTCGCTGTCCCACATATACACAGGACCTTGCTGCGTCCAGGAAATAGCACTTCTATTGAAATTGCATCGGCTCATTGAATCCCTTTGGTAAAACCGGGACCTTCGTAGTATGGAGTCTTCTATCTGTGAGCAGTGGGCTCCTCATCAGTGATGTTTGTAAACACATTTAAACAGTGATTTTCTCCCCAGAGAGCTTTCCTATTTTCTTAGACTTATTCCTAAACATGTACTTTTCATTTGTTTCTATAATTGATGTCTCTTAAAAATCACATTTCTCACTGAGCTTTGCTGGTGAGTGGACACATGGACACTCTTAAACTGAGCGTATCATCAGCCACACACTCATTCCTCATTATTTCTGATAATTTGCCAAAGAATCCTCTGGGTTTCCTTTGAAGATAATCCTGTCATTATCAGCAGTAACACTCTTATTTCTTCCCTCCCGATGGGGACGCCTTTGCTGCTAGTGTCACTTAGGAGTGTTGGTGCACATCCTTGTGCTTCTCCTAATTTTAAAAAGCAAGGTTCCATTAAGAATATTTATTCTAGATTATTATAGACACTCCTTATCAGACCAAGGAAGTTTGCTAAAAGTTAAAAAAAAATCATGGATGGGCTTTTTCTGAGTCTATTTTTATTACTGTATCAAAATCCCTTAGGCTGGGTAGTTTTATAAAGAAAAGAGGGTCATTCAGCTCACAGTTTGGAGCCTGAAAGTCTAAGATCAGGTGTCCCCGTGGACCTGGACTCCGGTGCAGGCCTGCTGGCTGGCAGCACTCAGGCTAAAGTGAGTGTCTGAGGCACGAGGGCCTCACGGCCTGGACGCCAAGAGCAGACCAGGGCCAGGCCCTGAGGGGGCGCCCAGGAAAACTCAGGCAAGGAGACACTTCGGGACCTGAGACCCCCGTAGGCTCTGCCTCCCTGTTGCTACAGTGGGAGTAGCCGAGCAGGCCTTTGGGGACCCAGTACGACCATGGGGTCCCACCCACAGCAGGGGCTCTGTTTCAGGAGTCCTCATTGCCCTGCTCGTCCCCTGGTGCTGTGAGTGACTCCAGGTGTGGACTGCCCTCTGGGGCACCTTGACCTGGGCTGTCCTGGTGGCTCTCGCTCGCCTACCTGATGGGTTCGAGAGCCGTGGCTCAAAAGGACATGCTTCTAGGGAGGCCCAGTGATTTCTTACCTTTCTGTGTCAGATTTCCACAACAAGGCCATACGCATCTCCCAGAGCAGGGTCAGGAAGGGTCACTCTTTTTCTTTACTCAGTGTTTTTATTCACACATGAGACAGGGGTTCACGCTGACGTGATCACACATGTGTAGAGCGCAGGTGGATCCACTTTCAGTCCCCGTCCCCTCCTTCCTCCCCCCTCAACCCTGGTCCCTCCCTTGCCATCCCTCCCCCCACCCGTTCCCTCCCTTGTCCTCCCTCCCCCACGTCCCCTCCCTTACCCTCCCTCCCCCACGTCCCCTCACTTGTCCGAACCTCCTCCCTGTCCCCTCCTTGTTCTCCCCTCCTCCCTGTCCCCTCCTTGTCCTCCCCTCCTTGTCCTCCCCTCCTCCCTGTCCCCTCCTTGTCCACCCTCCTTGTCCTCCCCTCCTCCCTGTCCCCTCCTTGTCCACCCTCCTTGTCCTCCCCTCCTCCCTGTCCCCTCCCTTGTCCTCCCCTCCTCCCTGTCCCCTCCTTATCCTCCCCTCCTCCCTGTCCCCTCGTTTTCCTCATCTCCTCCCTGTCCCATCCTTGTCCTCCTCTCCTCTCTGTCCCCTACTTGTCCTCCCCTCCTCCAGTCCCCTCCCTTGTCCTCCCCTCCTCCCTGTCCCCTCCCTTGTCCTCCCCTCCTCCCTATCCCCTCCTTGTCCTCCCCTCTTCCCTGTCCCTTCCTTGTCCTCCCCTCCTCCCTGTCCCCTCCTTGTCCTCCTCTCCTTCCTGTCCCCTCCTTGTCCTCCCCTCCTCCCTGCCCCCTCCCTTGTCCTCCCCTCCTCCCTGTCCCCTCCTTGTCCTCCCCTCCTCCATGTCCCCTCCCTTGTCCTCCCCTCCTCCCTGTCCCCTCCTTGTCCTCCCCTCCTCCATGTCCCCTCCCTTGTCCTCCTCTCCTCTCTGTCCCCTCCTTGTCCTCCCCTCCTCTCTGTCCCCTCCTTGTCCTCCTCTCCTCCTTGTCCCCTCCCTTGTCCTCCCCTCCTCCCTGTCCCCTCCCTTGTCCTCCCCTCCTCCCTGTCCCATCCTTGTCCTCCCCTCCTCCCTGTCCCCTCCTTTGTCCTCCCCTCCTCCCTGTCCCCTCACTTGTCCTCCCCTCCTCCCTGTACCCTCCTTGTCCTCCCCTCCTCCATGTCCCCTCCCTTGTCCTCCCCTCCTCCCTGTCCCCTCCTTGTCCTCCCCTCCTCCATGTCCCCTCCCTTGTCCTCCTCTCCTCTCTGTCCCCTCCTTGTCCTCCCCTCCTCTCTGTCCCCTCCTTGTCCTCCTCTCCTCCTTGTCCCCTCCCTTGTCCTCCCCTCCTCCCTGTCCCCTCCCTTGTCCTCCCCTCCTCCCTGTCCCATCCTTGTCCTCCCCTCCTCCCTGTCCCCTCCTTTGTCCTCCCCTCCTCCCTGTCCCCTCACTTGTCCTCCCCTCCTCCCTGTACCCTCCTTGTCCTCCCCTCCTCCATGTCCCCTCCCATGTCCTCCCCTCCTCCCTGTACCCTCCTTGTCCTCCCCTCCTCCATGTCCCCTCCCTTGTCCTCCCCTCCTCCCTGTCCCCTCACTTGTCCTCCCCTCCTCCCTGTCCCCTCACTTGTCCTCCCCTCCTCCCTGTCCCCTCCTTGTCCTCCCCTCCTCCATGTCCCCTCCCTTGTCCTCCCCTCCTCCATGTCCCCTCCCTTGTCCTCCCCTCCTCCCTGTCCCCTCCTTGTCCTCCCCTCCTCCATGTCCCCTCCCTTGTCCTCCCCTCCTCCATGTCCCCTCCCTTGTCCTCCCCTCCTCCCTGTACCCTCCTTTGTCCTCCCCTCCTCCCTGTCCCCTCACTTGTCCTCCCCTCCTCCCTGTACCCTCCTTGTCCTCCCCTCCTCCCTGTCCCCTCACTTGTCCTCCCCTCCTCCCTGTCCCCTCCTTGTCCTCCCCTCCTCCATGTCCCCTCCCTTGTCCTCCCCTCCTCCCTGTGCCCTCCTTGTCCTCCTCTCCTCTCTGTCCCCTCCTTGTCCTCCCCTACTCCTTGTCCCCTCCCTTGTCCTCCCCTCCTCCCTGTCCCCTCCCTTGTCCTCCCCTCCTCCCTGTCCCCTCCTTGTACTCCCCTCCTCCCTGTCCCCTCCCTTGTCCTCCCCTCCTCCCTGTCCCCTCCTTGTCCTCCTCTCCTCTCTGTCCCCTCCTTGTCCTCCCATCCTCCCTGTCCCATCCTTGTCCTCCCCTCCTCCCTGTCCCATCCTTGTCCTCCGCTCCTCCCTCTCCCCTCCTTGTCCTCCCCTCCTCCCTGTCCCCTCCTTGTCCTCCCCTCCTCCCTGTCCCCTCCCTTGTCCTCCCCTCCTTCCTGTACCCTCCTTGTCCTCCCCTCCTTTCTGTCCCCTCACTTGTCCTCCCCTCCTCCCTGTCCCCTCCTTGTCCTCCCCTCCTCCCTGTCTCATCCTTGTCCTCCCCTCCTCCCTGTCCCATCCTTGTCCTCCCCTCCTCCCTGTCCCCTCCCTTGTCCTCCCCTCCTCCCTGTCCCCTCCTTGTCCTCCCCTCCTCCCTGTCCCGTCCTTGTCCTCCTCTCCTCTCTGTCCCCTCCTTGTCCTCCTCTCCTTTCTGCCCCCTCCTTGTCCTCCCCTCCTTTCTGTCCCCTCCTTGTCCTCCCCTCCTCCCTGTCCCCTTCTTGTCCTCCCCTCCTCCCTGTCCCCTCCTTGTCCTCCCCTCCTCCCTGTCCCCTTCTTGTCCTCCCCTCCTCCCTGTCCCCTCCTTGTCCTCCCCTCCTCCCTGTCCCCTCCTTGTCCTCCCCTCCTCTCTGTCCCCTCCTTGTCCTCCCCTCCTCCCTGTCCCCTCCTTGTCCTCCCCTCCTCTGTCCCCTCCTTGTCCTCCTCTCCTCCCTGTCCCCTCCTTGTCCTCCCCTCCTCCCTGTCCCCTCCTTGTCCTCCTCTCCTCTCTGTCCCCTCCTTGTCCTCCTCTCCTCCCTGTCTCCTCTCTTGTCCTCCCTTTCTCCCTGTCCCCTCCTTGTCCTCCCCTCCTCCCTGTCCCCTCCCTTGTCCTCCCCTCCTCCCTGTCCCCTTCTTGTCCTCCCCTCCTCTCTGTCCCCTCCTTGTCCTCCTCTCCTCTCTGTCCCCTCCTTGTCCTCCTCTCCTCTCTGTCCGCACCTTGTCCTCCCCTCCTCCCTGTCCCCTCCCTTGTCCTCCCCTCCTCCCTGTCCCCTCCTTGTCCTCCTCTCCTCCCTGTCCCCTCCTTGTCCTCCCCTCCTTTCTGTCCCCTCACTTGTCCTCCCCTCCTCCCTGTCCCCTCCTTGTCCTCCCCTCCTCCCTGTCTCATCCTTGTCCTCCCCTCCTCTCTGTCCCCTCCTTGTCCTCCCATCCTCCCTGTCCCATCCTTGTCCTCCCCTCCTCCATGTCCCCTCCCTTGTCCTCCTCTCCTCTCTGTCCCCTCCTTGTCCTCCCCTCCTCCCTGTCCCCTCCTTGTCCTCCTCTCCTCCTTGTCCCCTCCCTTGTCCTCCCCTCCTCCCTGTCCCCTCCCTTGTCCTCCCCTCCTCCCTGTCCCATTTTTGTCCTCCCCTCCTCCCTGTCCCCTCCTTTGTCCTCCCCTCCTCCCTGTCCCCTCACTTGTCCTCCCCTCCTCCCTGTACCCTCCTTCTCCTCCCCTCCTCCATGTCCCCTCCCTTGTCCTCCCCTCCTCCCTGTCCCCTCCATGTCCTCCTCTCCTCTCTGTCCCCTCCTTGTCCTCCCCTCCTCTCTGTCCCCTCCTTGTCCTCCCCTCCTCCTTGTCCCCTCCCTTGTCCTCCCCTCCTCCCTGTCCCCTCCCTTGTCCTCCCCTCCTCCCTGTCCCCTCCTTGTCCTCCCCTCCTTTCTGTCCCCTCACTTTTCCTCCCCTCCTCCCTGTCTCATCCTTGTCCTCCCCTCCTCCCTGTCCCATCCTTGTCCTCCCCTCCTCCCTGTCCCCTCCCTTGTCCTCCCCTCCTCCCTGTCCCCTCCTTGTCCTCCCCTCCTTTCTGCCCCCTCCTTGTCCTCCCCTCCTTTCTGTCCCCTCCTTGTCCTCCCCTCCTCCCTGTCCCCTCCTTGTCCTCCCCTCCTCCCTGTCCCCTCGCTTGTCCTCCCATCCTCCCTGTACCATCCTTGTCCTCCCCTCCTCCCTGTCCCCTCCCTTGTCCTCCCCTCCTCTCTGTCCCCTCCTTGTCCTCCCCTCCTCCCTGTCCCCTCCTTGTCCTCCCCTCCTCCCTGTCCCCTCCTTGTCCTCCCCTCCTCTCTGTCCCCTCCTTGTCCTCCCCTCCTCCCTGTCCCCTCCTTGTCCTCCCCTCCTCTCTGTCCCCTCCTTGTCCTCCCCTCCTCTCTGTCCCCTCCTTGTCCTCCCCTCCTCTCTGTCCCCTGCTTGTCCTCCCCTCCTCTCTGTCCCCTCCTTGTCCTCCCCTCCTCCCTGTCCCCTCCTTATCCTCCTCTCCTCTCTGTCCCCTCATTGTCCTCCCCTCCTCCCTGTCCCCTCCTTGTCCTCCCCTCCTCCCTGTCCCCTCCTTGTCCTCCCCTCCTCCATGTCCCATCCTTCTCCTCCCCTCCTCCCAGTCCCCTCCTTGTCCTCCTCTCCTCTCTGTCCCCTCCTTGTCCTACCCTCTTCCCTGTCCCCTCCTTGTCCTCCCCTCCTCTCTGTCCCCTCCTGTCCTCCCCTCCTCCCTGTCCCCTCCTTGTCCTCCTCTCCTCTCTGTCCCCTCCCTTGTCCTCCCCTCCTCCCTGTCCCCTCACTTGTCCTCCCCTCCTCTCTGTCCCCTCCTTGTCCTCCTCTCCTCCCTGTCTCCTCTCTTGTCCTCCCCTTCTCCCTGTCCCCTCCTTGTCCTCCCCTCCTCCCTGTCCCCTCCCTTGTCCTCCCCTCCTCCCTGTCCCCTTCTTGTCCTCCCCTCCTCTCTGTCCCCTCCTTGTCCTCCTCTCCTCTCTGTCCCCTCCTTGTCCTCCTCTCCTCTCTGTCCGCTCCTTGTCCTCCCCTCCTCCCTGTCCCCTCCTTGTCCTCCCCTCCTCCCTGTCCCCTCCCTTGTCCTCCCCTCCTCCCTGTCCCCTCCTTGTCCTCTTCTCCTCAGTGTCCCTTCCTTGACCTCCCCTCCTCCCTGTCCCCTCCCTTGTCCTCCCCTCCTCCCTGTCCCCTCCTTGTCCTCCTCTCCTCTCTGTCCCCTCCTTGTCCTCCTCTCTTCTCTGTCCGCTCCTTGTCCTCCCCTCCTCCCTGTCCCCTCCCTTGTCCTCCCCTCCTTTCTGTCCCCTCTCTTGTCCTCCCCTCCTTCCTGTCCCATCCTTGTCCTCCTCTCCTCCCTGTCCCCTCCTTGTCCTCCCCTCCTCCCTGTCCCCTCCGTTGTCCTCCCCTCCTCCCTGTCCCCTCCTTGTCCTCCCCTCCTCCCTGTCCCCTCCTTGTCCTCCTCTCCTCTCTGTCCCCTCCTTGTCCTCCTCTCCTCTCTGTCCCCTCCTTGTCCTCCCCTTCTCCCTATCCCCTCCCTTGTCCTCCTCTCCTCTCTGTCCCCTCCTTGTCCTCATCTCCTCTCTGTCCCCTCCCTTGTCCTCCCCTCCTCCCTGTCCCCTCCTTGTCCTCCCCTCCTCCCTGTCCCTTCCTTGTCCTCCCCTCCTCCCTGTCCCCTCCCTTGTCCTCCCCTCCTCCCTGTCCCTTCCTTGTCCTCCCCTCCTCCCTGTCCCTTCCTTGTCCTCCCCTCCTCCCTGTCCCCTCCTTTTCCTCCCCTCCTCTCTGTCCCCTCCCTTGTCCTCCCCTCCTCCCTGTCCCCTCCTTGTCCTCCCCTCCTCCCTGTCCCTTCCTTGTCCTCCCCTCCTCCCTGTCCCCTCCCTTGTCCTCCCCTCCTCCCTGTCCCCTCCCTTGTCCTCCCCTCCTCCCTGTCCCCTCCTTGTCCTCCCCTCCTCCCTGTCCCTTCCTTGTCCTCCCCTCCTCCTTGTCCCCTCCTTGTCCTCCCCTCCTCCCTGTCCCCTCCTTGTCCTCCTCTCCTCTCTGTCCCCTCCTTGTCCTCCCATCCTCCCTGTCCCATCCTTGTCCTCCCCTCCTCCCTGTCCCATCCTTGTCCTCCCCTCCTCCCTCTCCCCTCCTTGTCCTCCCCTCCTCCCTGTCCCCTCCTTGTCCTCCCCTCCTCCCTGTCCCATCCTTCTCCTCCCCTCCTCCCTGTCCCATCCTTCTCCTCCCCTCCTCCCTGTCCCCTCCTTGTCCTACCCTCCTCCCTGTCCCTTCCTTGTCCTCCCCTCCTCCCTGTCCCTTCCTTGTCCTCCCCTCCTCCCTGTCCCCTCCCTTGTCCTCCCCTCCTCCCTGTCTCATCCTTGTCCTCCCCTCCTCCCTGTCCCCTTCCTTGTCCTCCCCTCCTCCCTGTCCCCTCCCTTGTCCTCCCCTTCTCCCTGTCCCCTCCTTGTCCTCCCCTCCTCCCTGTCCCTTCCTTGTCCTCCCCTCCTCCCTGTCCCCTCCTTTTCCTCCCCTCCTCTCTGTCCCCTCCCTTGTCCTCCCCTCCTCCCTGTCCCCTCCTTGTCCTCCCCTCCTCCCTGTCCCTTCCTTGTCCTCCCCTCCTCCCTGTCCCCTCCCTTGTCCTCCCCTCCTCCCTGTCCCCTCCCTTGTCCTCCCCTCCTCCCTGTCCCCTCCTTGTCCTCCCCTCCTCCCTGTCCCTTCCTTGTCCTCCCCTCCTCCTTGTCCCCTCCTTGTCCTCCCCTCCTCCCTGTCCCCTCCTTGTCCTCCTCTCCTCTCTGTCCCCTCCTTGTCCTCCCATCCTCCCTGTCCCATCCTTGTCCTCCCCTCCTCCCTGTCCCATCCTTGTCCTCCCCTCCTCCCTCTCCCCTCCTTGTCCTCCCCTCCTCCCTGTCCCCTCCTTGTCCTCCCCTCCTCCCTGTCCCATCCTTCTCCTCCCCTCCTCCCTGTCCCATCCTTCTCCTCCCCTCCTCCCTGTCCCCTCCTTGTCCTACCCTCCTCCCTGTCCCTTCCTTGTCCTCCCCTCCTCCCTGTCCCTTCCTTGTCCTCCCCTCCTCCCTGTCCCCTCCCTTGTCCTCCCCTCCTCCCTGTCTCATCCTTGTCCTCCCCTCCTCCCTGTCCCCTTCCTTGTCCTCCCCTCCTCTCTGTCCCCTCCCTTGTCCTCCCCTCCTCCCTGTCCCCTCCTTGTCCTCCCCTCCTCCCTGTCCCCTCCTTGTCCTCCCCTCCTCCCTGTCCCATCCTTCTCCTCCCCTCCTCCCTGTCCCATCCTTCTCCTCCCCTCCTCCCTGTCCCCTCCTTGTCCTACCCTCCTCCCTGTCCCTTCCTTGTCCTCCCCTCCTCCCTGTCCCTTCCTTGTCCTCCCCTCCTCCCTGTCCCCTCCCTTGTCCTCCCCTCCTCCCTGTCTCATCCTTGTCCTACCCTCCTCCCTGTCCCTTCCTTGTCCTCCCCTCCTTCCTGTCCCCTCCCTTGTCCTCCCCTCCTCCCTGTCCCCTCCTTGTCCTCCCCTCCTCCCTGTCCCCTTCCTTGTCCTCCCCTCCTCCCTGTCCCCTCCTTGTCCTCCCCTCCTCCCTGTCCCCTCCCTTGTCCTCCCCTCCTCCCTGTCCCCTCCCTTGTCCTCCCCTCCTCCCTGTCCCCTCCTTGTCCTCCCCTCCTCCCTGTCCCCTCCTTGTCCTCCCCTCCTTCCTGTCCCCTCCCTTGTCCTCCCCTCCTCCCTGTCCCCTCCTTGTCCTCCCCTCCTCCCTGTCCCCTTCCTTGTCCTCCCCTCCTCCCTGTCCCCTCCTTGTCCTCCCCTCCTCCCTGTCCCCTCCCTTGTCCTCCCCTCCTCCCTGTCCCCTCCTTGTCCTCCCCTCCTCCCTGTCCCCTCCTTGTCCTCCCCTCCTCCCTGTCCCTGTCCCCAGCCACCTAGTTCCCTAGTCACCACTGTTCCCCTCAGTGCTCCTGTGATGTGGGGTTCTGGAGATCCCACCTGGGGACCCAGGGCCCTTGTCCTTCTGTGCTGGCTCATGTCCCTGAGGGCATGTGCTTGTCCTGCAGGTGACAGGCCTCCTCCCCTCCGCAGGCAGGGTTGCTCCATGGATGCCCGCTAGCTCTTTGTCCCATCTCTGATGGACACATGGCTGTTCTGGGCTGCTGTGGACAGAGCTGCAGTGGGAGTGGGTGCGGGAGCCTCGTGGGCACCCTGCTCTCCTTCCCGTGGGCTGCATCCTGTCGTGGGGGCCACACCCACCCCGGCAGCGCTGCTCAGTGTCCTAGGAACCTCTGTGCTGTCTTCTCAGGTGACCTTGACAACCTGCCTGCCCACCCAGCAGGAGCGTCTCTCTGCCCCCTCCCAGGGCGCTTGCTGCTTCTGCGTTTTGGGTAATAGCCGTCTAAAGGGGATGACGTCTCACGGTGCTTCTGACTTGCACTCCTGTCTCGGGGCTGGGCCAGAATCCAGGGCCTCGTGCATGCTGCCCCCCCCCCCCCCCCCCCCCGTGCTCTGCCACGGAGCTGCACCCAGGCTGGGTTTGCATTTTGCTGATGATGCTGAGAATGTTTTCATGAACCTATCGGCCATTTGTACATCTTTTTTGGGGAAATGTCTAGATCATTTGCCCATTTTAAAATCAGACTCCTTGTTTTGCTGTTGAGATTTAGTTTCCTATATATCCTGGAGACGGACCCCTCGCTGGGTGGTAGTGTGCAAATATTTCCTCCCATTCTGCAGGGTGTCTTCCACTCTGTGGATTGTTTCCCTTGCTGTGAGAAGCTTTTTGGTCTGATAGAATCCCATCTGTCTATTTTTGCGTCTGTTGCCTTTTGAAGTTTCATCCAGACTCTTTGCCCAGACCAATTTCTTGAAGCGTCTCCCCTGTTTTCCTCTAGCAGTTTTATAATTTTGGGTCTTACACTTAAGCCTTTAATCCGTTTGAGTTGTTTTTGTGTTGGTGGGAGACAGGGTCTGGCTTCATACTTCTGCATGCAGATTCCCAGTCTCCCTGGCACCATTGTTGAAGAGACTGTGATATCCTCACTATGTCTTCTTTGCCACCTTATCAGAAGTCACTTACTGCAAATGTGTGGATTGGTTTCTGGGCTCTCTGCTCTGTCCCAATAACCTACCTGTTCTTCTGATCATCACAGCTTTGAAGTGGATTTTAAGTCATGTTGTTTGATGATTCTAGCTTCAGGGCTTTCACACAAAATGGCTTTGTCTATTTGGGGTCCTTTACAGTTCCATATGAATTTTAGGATTGTTTTTCTATTTCTATGAAAAATGTCAGTGGAATTTTGACAGGAATTGCACTGAATCTGTAGATCATTTTTGTAAGGATATTCTTTGATAATTTTTCCAATCCATGAACATGGGCTATCTTTCCATTTACTTGTGTCCTCTTCAATCTTTTCATAGACATTTTATAGTTTTCAGTTGAAGGCTTTTTACTTACGTCCTAAGTATCTTGTTTTATTTTTAATGCTATTATAATGGGACTATTTTCTTGACTGTTTGATAGTTAACTGTTAGCATGCAAAGACCCTTTGGCTGGGTCAACAGGTTTTGATGGTGTCTTCAGGGTTTTCTGTACCTAGACCACAGCATCGGCAGAGACCCTCTGAGTTCTCCCTGTCCAGCTTGGGTTCCCTTTATTTCCTGTCTGGCCTGATTGCTCTGCTGGACTTCCACACTGTGCTGGGTACAGGGGTGACGGTGGCCTCTTGCCTTGCTCCTGCTCTTGCAGGACAGCCTTCCCCTTTTCCCGAGGGGCGTGTCAGCTGTGGGCTATCACATGGGCCTTTGTAGTGCTGAGTTATGCTCCTTTTATGCCTATTTTTTGAGAGTTGTAATTGGGATGTGGTGCTTTATCAGATGCTCTTCTGTAAGCACTAAGATAATCGCGTGATTTTGTTTTTTCTTTTGTTGATGAGATGTATCGTGTTTACTGTTTCCACCCAGGGACGAGTCCCACTTGGTCATGGGGAAATGACTCTTTTGAGGTGGGGTTGTTGATTGGCTGGCATTTTATCAAGGACTTGTGTGTCTCTGTTCAGGGACACTGGCCTGTAGTTCTCTTCTAGTGTCCTTCTCTGGTTTGGGCAGTGGGTGATGCTGGACTAGTGTAATAAATCTGGAATTATTCTCCATTATTTCTGAGCATGCTTTCTCTTTTTTCCCTCTCTTTTTTCCTTGTTATATATCACATAATTTACTCTTATGACAAATGTAAACACTCATCTTAGTTTCCGTCCTGGGGTCAGGTTTGGTGAGTGATCTTTTCCTGAAGCCTGTCCGTTCTCTCTGGGTTCTGACAGGTGGTGGGACGGTGCTCACGGCACCTCTGCTCTCTGCCAGTTCTGCTCTGTCCACGCTTCTCTGACCTCTTCATAGCGTTGATTACATGGCCAGTATTTCTCTGTAGTCAATCTTTCCAGTTTTTCTTTTTTGTCCATGTTTTGAGGAAGTCATGTTTGACTTTGCTTCATTTCATGCTTGTTCTGAGTTTGGTTGGTCTCTACTCTTGGTCCTGTCCCTTTCTCTTTCCTGGGTGTGATCTATGGTCCTTCCCTCTAATTTCTGAAATTAGGTGCTTAGCCCAGTGTTCAGGATTCCAGTTTTCTAACACAAGCGTTAAAGTCTATGAACTCCAGAACCCTGCTTTGATGGCATATTGTGAGCTTTGATATGTAATATTTCCATTGTTGTTTGGTTTTTAAATTTTACATCTCTTATGAGATTACAGGGTGTCTTTTATGTGGTTTTATTTGTTTACAGGGTGTCTTTCCTGTGATCTGGCTCTTGGAACTGTGAGGATGGCTCTGTAGCCTAGCCCCTTCAGTCCCGTAAACGTCCCGCATGCGCTTGACCGGAACGCGGGCTCTTTCATCGGCAAGTCCTGTTAGTGGCCTCTGGATCTGGCTTGTTGACTCTGCAGTTCGAGTCTTCTGTGTCTGGGCCCTTTTTTTGTCTGCTTGGCCTGATCATGAATTCAGAGAAATGTGTTGAGACTTGTACTATACTAGTGGGTTTGGAAATTCTCCCTGTAGCTCCACAAATGTTTGCTTTCTATATTCTGTGGCTATTTTAAGGTTGCATATGAGTCTAGATAACTGGAGTATCGTCTTGGCACACTGAAGCTTCTGGCATCGGGAGGGGACCTGTCCGGTCCCACATGACACCTTCACCTTAAAGCCCACTTTCCTGTTATCAAGGCAATGTACTAGCTTTCTTTTGGTGAATGTTTTCATGATACCTTTTCCTATTCTTTCATTGCGGTATTTCTGTGGCTCTGCTTTTGATATGTCTCTTGTACAAATAGCATATAGCTGCATTTTAAAATCCAGTTTGACAACCCTGCCTTTTCATTGGTGAATTTAATCCATTATTGATATATTAGGGCTTTTTTTCTCTCATCTTTCTTTTTGATCTGTATTGATTTTGATTTTTGAAGCTTGTTTATTTTTTGTTCCTAAGGTTTTACCTTTTAACTTTGAAACTATTTCCAATGTATATAAAAGTGGCGAAAATAGGGTACAGTGGGTAATGGGTTTGCCAGATCCCTAATGCTAAGGCCAGGCCGCTAGGACTCCCACTGCCCTGCTCAGGATACTGTCCACGTGGCTCGGCACCAGTACACTGTCTACCTGACTCAGGCACAGGATGTCATCCACCCAGCTCAGGCACCTGGACACTGTCCATGTGGCTCAGGTACCTGGACATTGTCCACCTGGCACGGGATGCTGGCCACCTAGCTCATGCAGAAACCTGACACTACTCAGTGTCCCTAGCTCAGCACAGATGGGCCGGCTCTCCGGTGCCGAGCGTAGTGGGCGGAGTCTGACCCGGTTCCACTGTGCATCTGACTTTGAGGTCTCTTGGGTTCACTGGGTTCTCAAGGGTTAGTTCGTCTCCCTGGCTCTATTTTTAAGAAACCTCTTTTGCTGTGTAATCTTCTGTTTCTCTTGAAAGTTTGCCAGGTCTATCTAGAAACCAAGTCTGAGGTCAGGCCTCGCCGGGCCTGCGTGCTGGCCGGGGCTTGCCAACTCTGCAGCCTGACCCCCGCTGCCCACCTGGTTGTGTGCTGTGCCCTCTCCTGGGCTCCCATGAGGACTTGCCACCACCAGCCACACTGCACACTGACAGAGGCCATGCCCTCAGCGTGGCTGGAGGCTGGTCCTAGGGCTGGGCCCGGGGGCCGTGAGCCCAGGGCTCTGGCTGCGCCACACTACTCCTTTCCCCCGAGGACCTGGAATGGCCCCGTGGCCGTTTCCTAGGCTGGCCACCATCCTGGGTGCCTTCCTCCCCACTCCACGCCAGCTGCCCCAGGAGCCTCTGCTGCCTCAGTGCCTGCTGGTGCCCGGCACGTGGGGTCCCTGAGCTTCCCGGGCTGTGGTGCCAGGGACCTGGTGTGGTCATGCAGAGGCCTGGTCCTGGGTCCTCTCCTGCCACCAGCAGGGCTCTGGCTGTCTTCTGCAGGAGGTTGGGGTGGTGAGAAGACGTGGCTGTGAAGGAGGTGGGTGGGCCCTGCACGAGGGGCAGTAACAGGCAGGGAGTGGTGTGCCCTCAGAGCCTGGGGCAGGGGAGGGTCCTGCTCAGGTTGGACGTTTTGGCTGGAGAAATGGGGCCTGGGGAGCCGCTGGCAGTCGGTGGCCAGAGGTGCCCACTGTGCTGCTGAGGTCAAGGCCGCTTCTTGCCGCCCCCAGCCCCTGCCTCTGTCTCAGCCTCTGTTTGTTGACTGCAACTCCCAGCTGGACAGTGAGCTACTGGCCAAGGTCCACGGCAGGGCTTTGTCCCTTTGGTGTCCCGGCTCCAGACCCAGCCAGGAGCTGATCTAATGGAGCAGAAAGGGGCACCAGGAGGCGGGAACAGACTCATCAGCATGGGGTGGGTGGTGGCGAGGGGCTGGGAGAGAAGGACCCAGGCTGTGTCTGTCCAAGCGCCTGGGGCCGGGCAGTGAAGCCCTGCGCCCTGGGCCCAAGTCAGAAAGGGCTTCTGCGGAAGAGGCTGGTGGTGCCAATGCATCCAGAGAGGCCACGAGAGTCACACTGAGACACAAAGCAGGCGGGCTTCCTGGGATGGCAGGGAGACCTCGGCCGCCTCCTGAGAGGCAAACAGCAGGGCGAGGGAGGTCAGTAGAGGTGGCCAGCTCAGGTGGACTTGCCCCTCAGCCCTGGCACTTGCTCTGGGTCACACATTTGGAGGAGCTTCCAGTGCACTGTGGGTGGCTGGCACACAGGGCAGGCAAGTGGCTCACGTGGCTCACGAGGGACATGTCCCTGAGAAGGTCAGGCACAGGACTTGATGGGGCCACTGGCCTCAACCACTGGTATGTCCAGGCACTTTGCTAGCAGGCTACGGAAAAGGAGAGAGTATGTGCCCATTCACAGCATGAAGCCACCCACAGACCACAGGTGTCACCTCCTGTGGCCTCATGGGACCCCGTTGTCATTGTGTTTTGGAGATTGGAACGTGGAGAGGGTGGGGGGCAGACGGGCGTGGGCGTCAGCTTTGCTGGGCAGCGTGGGAGCAGCTGCTGTCTGGGAGCTGGGGGTGGGCGCACCGTGCGGCAGTGGGCGGAGGACCCTGTGCCCAGGGAGGGCTTTATTCATTCGTTCCTACAACCGTCACCGAGCCTCAGCATGAGGAGGTGTGGGGGCATTGAGGGCCAGCTGAGGACTCAGTCCTAGGTGTGGGGTTGTCTGGGTGGGATTTCTCTTGCCTAGTAAGCCCAAAAGATTGCCCAGCCAGCAGGGTGCTCAGGGTGGACAGCACGGGGGGCAGGGGCTGGGCTGGGCTGACCGGCAACCGGGGCGTTCATCCCTGCCCTGGCGTGGGCATCCTGCAGGCGCTGCCCGCCTTCCCTGCCCCATCTGCCCACCTCCCGCCTCTAGGCTCCTCTGTGCCCAGCTCTGGGCCGACTTCGCAGGCCTCCGCTGGGTCCATCCACTGCAGAAATTCATGGTAACCAAACAGAAGCCAAGCGGGAGGAGGCCGGCTGTGCTGCGCTCTAGGCAGGGTGTGTGCGGACCTATTGGCAGGCGGAGCTTGGACAGCTCCCTTCAGTCCCGACCCTTGGCGGCCAGCACCAGGAGCCAGTCCAGCCTGCCTCTTGGTAACGGTGGCAGGAGGTCTGTCCCCCGTGGATGGGCCACGTCCTTTGCTGATGCCTGGCCAGTTCCCCGTGGTGTGGAATGTTGCCCATCTCCCTTGCCACGACTGCACCCCATGGGATTTCTGGGGGCCAGCCTGGATGCTCTAGTGCTCTCACGTGCTAGCCCAGTGTGCCCAGTGGAGCTTCCCGGGCAGGGCTGGGCGCCCTGGAGCCAGACCCAGGCCCCGCCCTGTGCAGCAGCCTGTGGCCTCTGCCTGCTCAGGGGCTGTGTGGTGGCCGGGGCAGGGACAGGTAGGCTGTGTCTCACTGCAATGGTGGTGCACCCCTTGGAGAGCCAGCCCGTCTGGACGCCACTCTGGGCCTGCACCATGCCCAGCACTTGGCCTGCAGCCATCCCCTAAGCACCTCACCTTGGCATGGGTGCACGGGACAGGAGGCCCTCAGGGACGGGGTTGCTGGCCACTATGCATAGCCAGTGGGTGAGCCTGCCTTGGGTCCCTTCTCTGTCCCCACCAGTGACACCTCCTGAAGAGCTGGATTCCAGTGCCCTCTGCCCACCAGGAGTCCTGGGCTAGATGGGAGGAGAGACAAGCTCAGCCATTCTGATCAAAGAGGGTCCGGTGGTCCTGGGAGGGCTGAAAACATGGGATCCAGCCCCTGAGGTCCAGGACAAGGGTGGAAAATGGGCCTACCATAGATTAGAGAACGTGCAAAGGTCATGGTGCCGCGCTGGGGACACGTTCAGGGGAGAGAAAGCAGGAGGCTGGCCTCGATGGCTGGCCAAGGCGCTGCCCAGGGTGGGGCTGCGGGGGCCGGGCTGGGTGGGCAGGAGGCCTGGCTCCGGCTGACTCTCAGGTCTGACCAGGGTCACAGCCACGGGTCCTCACTCTTCCTCAGAAGCAGATCTGGCATGTCATCTGCCTCGTCTGCCTCGTCTGTCTCACCTCCCTCCCTAGTGATAGGGACCCTTCCTGCCACTTCACGGAGGAGGAGTGGGCTGAGCAGCAGGACCTAGGCTGCCTGAGCCCTGGCCCCTGGTCCCAGCCTTGCTGCGGTCCCTCCAGGGACCTTGCAGTCCCCCTTCCTCCTCACTGGCTGGGCCACCCCCACCCCTCCAGGTGAGCCCCGTCTCACGTGCTCACTCTACCTGCCTCCCCAGGGCCCACCACACCCCTGGACTTCCCAAACCCCTGAGTGAGACCCTCCCTGAGGGGACCCCCCACCCGTGTCCTTCAGAGGTGCTCCGGGGACTTGTCCTTCTGAGGGACGTGCACTTCAGTGCAGAGCAGCTACCCCACGCCCCTGTCCTCACGTGGTGCCTGGAGCCTGGTTCCTCAGGACACTGTCCCCAGATGCACGTGCCGGGGTCCAAGCTGTCCCCTGCGCCACTCTGCAGAGCCGCCTGCGCGGTGATCGCAGCCTTGGTAATCCACTTAGGAAGCATGGTATTTTTGACATGAACGCTTAAGAAACAATCCGTTCCACACCCATCTATCCAAATGGCTCTGGTTTTGAATAATTCTTTTGAAATGGAGTCTAAATATACACAGATCGATGTTTCTGAAGCGTCATGTGACCCGAATACATTTGCATGGGAAGCAGCTCCTGAGAAATGGGGGGAGCAGGGGGCCAGGAGGGGAGGGGACAGGGCAGGGAGCAGGGGACTGTGGATGAAGAGGCCTCACGGCCTCCAGGAGGGCACTGGGCCATGTCCGGGGGCCAGTGCCTGGACACTGACCTGGCCCCCGTGGGGGTGTCCTGGGAGTCACTGCCCTCTGGATGACTTATGCCCAGAAGCATGCAGATGAGCTCCGTGGCCCTGGGCAGGGCAGGTGCCCCTGAGGACACGGGAGGTCTTGGGCCATCCCGGTCTGGGCCTGGGCCAGCGCCTGCCTGCGCCTGGCTCTGGGCTGGGCGAGGCTGCGCTCTGCTCCAGGTGGTGCCTGCTGCTTGCCTGCAGGGTCTCTCTGTCTGGTGTTGGGGTGCTCCTCCACTCTGGGGTCCCTGGTTGTCTGCTCACATCTGTGCTGGGTACTGAGTGCAGGCTGCAGGACGGGCGCTGGCCTTCACTAAGTGAGTGGCTGGCCTGTCCACTTGTGGGCCGGCTCTTCATCCTCTCAGCTGCTCAGTGCTGCTCAGTGCACCCTGGACCGCACCCTGGGGGATGGGGGCAGGAGGGAGGCCCGGCTCCTGTGTGGAGACCTGGGAGACCCTCACACCTGGCCTCCTCTCTGCCTTGGCTGAGTCTTGGCCTCCGATCCCTGCTGCCTCCTCCCAGCCTGAGGGCAGGTCAGGCTGTCCCAGCTCCCCCACTCGGTGCTGGAAGCTGTGCATCCGGAACCCCACTGTCTGTCTCTGAAATGGGTGTGGCCAAGACCCTGCATGGCTGTCACGGTAGTGGTCAGCTTGTGTGACCCTGTGCACCCAGTTCCTAGCACACAGTCAGGCCAAGGCCATGGCCATCTATGTCTCAGTGGACTCTGCATAGAGCACAGTCCCAGGGGCCCTCTGATAGCCTTGTGGCACATGGGAGGGACCTGGGTTGGGGGCTGTGAGGACTCTGCTTGCTACCAATGGGGGACCTGCAGGCTCCACTTCCCGGACAGGCCCAGACAGGGCTCACTGCCCTGGTCCCGGGGCCTCCAGAGTGTCTGGCATCGAGGGCATCAGGAGGAGCCGGGTGGAGGTGGAGGCGGAGGCGGGTTCCGTGCTCTGGGCAGAGTGCCTGGGTCTGGGAGTCATCACCCAACAGGACCGAGAATCGTTCCCCAACCGGCAGCCCCTGGGCACCGGCGGCCCTGCCCCTTCCCCATGGTCGCCTTGGAGATGGGTGGGGCTGGCGGATCAGTGAGCTGGGGCCGCTGTGACCGACCTCAGACAGGCGGCCCAGACGCCCGAGATCGTCACTCCCCACCGGAGGCTTCAGGTCTGAGTAGAGGGACAGGGTGGGCTCCTCCTGGGGCCTCTCCTCATGTCCTCGCATCTCCTGTGTCTGTCTGTCCAGTGTCCTGTAAGGACACCAGCATGCTGGGCCAGGGCCCACCTGATGACCTCGTTTACTAGACTGCCTCTGCAGAGACCTATCTCCAAACAGGTCGTGATGGAGGTGCTGGGGTGGGACACTGCACATGGCCTGGGGGACCTGGCACCCTCCACAGCTCGCTCGCTCCCTCACGCCCATGCTCCTGGCAGGCCCCTGCGTGGGTCACCAGCGTGGGCTTCCCTCTGCGGCAGGCAGGCCCAGGGGGACTTCCTGACCCTGAGGGGTGGGCCGTGCCCACGTTGCCATGCACATCCCTCCAGCAGCCTTCACCTGACTCCAGGGGCCACCACCCTTAAAAATGGCCCAAGAGCCACAAAGGCCACCAGCTGGCCCTCAGCACCTTGGACTCCACCCCAGGCCCACCCCAAAGGGACACAGTGACTGTCACAAGCTGTCAGCCTCCGTGAGCAGGCTCCCTCTGCTCCCACTGGGCAGGTCCTGCTGACAGGGAGGTGGGGAGGCCAGCCCCATCCCTGGAGGCCGCTCCTCCGCAGCTCGGGCTCCTGTCTGCCGATGTGCGGGAGTGCAGCCGCGGGGTGCTCACCCCCATGTGTCGGCCGTCACAGGGGGGCTTGGGGGTCAGGTGGCCATCAGGGGCAGCTTGCTGGTGGGGTGGAGAGGAGGCTGTGGAGGGGGCCGGGTGTGCAGAGTCTGGGTGCAAGCCCCCCTTCCTGCCCAGGTGGTCTCTGAGCTCCAGCCTTGGGTCCCTCCGAGTCCCTGTTCTGGGGCTCCAGCACTCCTGCCTTCCTCTGTTGAACGCCTTGGGGCAGGGAGTGCAGGATGGACGCAGAGCCGGAGGGAGACACAGGCCTGCCCCTGGATCCCAGGGAAGCCTGTGCTGGCCAAGTCCAGGGGGCCTCGGCCCAGGCTGGGCAGGATGAGGCAGGAGCCCTGGGCAGTCGGGAGATGTGATAGCGCTGTGGAGGCCAGGGAGCCCCGAGTGGGCAGGGTGTGTTCCATGCAGCACGTCCAGCTCTGAACGCACCGGCTCTTCTGTGAGCAGGTGTGAGTTGTTGATACAGGCCCTGTCCCTGGGCTCCGGTCCTGCCTTCCTGCCACAGTTCTTGGGCGGTGGCTGGGCCGTCTCCTCTCTACAGTGGAGAGCCACGCCCGGCGTGCTGAAGGGGTGCTTGGGGGAGCTGCTGATGGCACAGATCCCTGGTCAGCAGCAGGGACCCGAGCTGGGCAGCTCCCAGCACCCTGACGCAGAGCTCTGACCCGGGTGCTGAAGTGCTCCCTAGTTCAGAGCACCTGGTCCTGGCCTTGGTCTGGAGTCAGGAAGGCCCTCTCTACCCGCCTGGTTTGCCCTGGGCCTCCCCGCCCTTCCCTGCCTCCCGCTAGCCCAAAGATGGCATCTGGACCGCAGCAAGTCCCCTGACCCCAGGGAGGGCTCAGGGCCTCAGATCTGTCTCCATCTGCTCCGACCTTGGAGCCTGGGCAGGGAGCTCCCTCCTGGGTCCCAGTGCCCTGTCCTAGCACAGGGTAGCAAGGCTGCACCCAAGGCTGGATGTGGGGTGCTCAACACTGGCTGGCTTGGGGGATAGTGAGTGGGGACAAGGACACTGAGACAGCTGGAGGGCCAGCACCCTGCAGAGCCAGACCTGCATCTTCACCCCAAAACCCACTGAGGACACCAAGTCCCCCACACGCAGCCCCGACCTACCTTCTCCAGTTACCCACCCCCTCCCTTCTCTGCAACCTCCTGTCCCCTCTTACCAGTCCCCTATGTACCTTGTCCCCCATCCTGTCTCCCCTCTGCCCCAGCCCTGGGCCTGGCTGGTCTGGGGCGTTGCTGGCCTCCTGCCTCCCCACCTTGACCCGCCTCCAGGGCCAACTGAGCAGCACCTGGTGGGCAGGCCAACTCTGGGCAGGGCCCTTTGCCAGGAACGGACTCTACCCAGGGTGGGCATGGCCTCTGTGTGCCGCAGCGCCCGGGCCCAGGAGCCCTGGGGTGGCAGGCGGGAGAGCTGGGACTTGGCCATCGCGGCCCCAGCAGGGGCAGACCTGCCAGGTCAAGGGCCACTTCCTGCCACGGAGTCACCGTGCTGCCCTCCTCACTTTCATCGTCACCACCCTGCCCCCAGGAGATGCCACCTGTGTCTCGGGCCCACCAGCCCTCATTGTTCCAGCTGTGTCATGTCATTGTCCCCACTCACTATACCCCAAGCCAGCCAGTGTCAGAGCCCCCCATCCATCAAGTCTCCTCCCGTCCTCCACCTCCCTCCTCCACCCGCACCCACGCCTCCCTCACCTTCCCTCCTCCCTCCTTCCCTCCTCCCTCCTTCCCAACGTGCCCCCTTCTTCCCCTTCTCCTTCCCTCCTCTTCCTCTCCCACTCTGTCTCCATTCTACCCCCCATGGTCTCCTGAGCACTCCCCGTCAGTGGGGTTCGGGGCCTGGAGGCCCAGCAGAGGACTGCAGATGGAGGCCCCGTTCCTGGAACTCAGGGACTTGGGTGCAGGCCCGCTGCTGCCTCCCTCTGGGCCACTCACCTCCAGGGGCCGTCCTCCGGGGCAGCGGCAGGGCAAGTTGGCTTGTTGTCTTCACAGTCACCGGGGGGCTTCGGCGGCCATGGGCACCACGGGGAGCCTGGGGAAGGGACGAGGCACCAGCGAGGAGAGTCCGTCAGGGTGTCATGGCCTCTGTGTGGGGAGGAGGGGCTGTGGAGACATGTGGCCAGGACAGAGGAGCTCTGGTTGGCCCCGAGGCAGGCAGGCTGACTGGGTCAGAATGAGCGTGGCTCTGGGTGTCAGTGTGGAGCCACCACACGCAGGTGCGTGACCTGTCCTTGCTGCAGGACACAGGGCTCAGAGCTTAGTTGCTAAAACAACAGTGACATTTGCTACCTCAGTTTCCACAGGCGCAGCTGGGCTGGTAAGGGTCTATCTGAGGTTGCAAGGGCTGCCATCGGAAGGCTTGTGCAGTGTCCCTGTCTAAAGGATGCTTGGCCTCCGAGGAGGGCAGTCTCAGCCTTGCTGCTAGGAGGGCTCTGGATCTGGTCCTGGGCCTCTGTGGGGACAACCCAGAGCCGTGAGCCTCCCTGCTCAGCTCGTCCCTCTGCTGCAGGACGTGGATGCTCCTGTTAGACAGGCCCGACCCAGGAGCCCTCCTCCTGCTCAGCTCAGGTTCTGCTGTTGTAACAAAGAGGCCTTCTGGTGCTCAGAGCCTCCTGGTATTGGGATTTGGACAGGATCCGGGCCATCCCAGGGTGTGGCTGTGGGGAGGGCTGCTGTCATGGCTGTGGGCGGGGTCGCGAGGCCGGCTCTTGTGCTTGAGGCTCGGCAGCTTGCCCTGTTGGCAGGGGGCTGAGTGGGGGCCCAGGTGGGAGGGCAGTAGAGGCCTTTGAGCCCTGGTAAGGGCCCTGTGCCAGGCAGCCCCCTGGCCTCCCCATCCCGGGGCTGCCCCATGCTGGGCCTCAGGGATCCCGCTAGGCTGTGGGTAAGGAGGGTGCCCCCTGGGGAGCCAGGGTCCCTCCTGTACAGGGTGGGCCTTCTGCAGTGTCACCCAGGTCTCTCCCCCGTGGTCTTACGGGGTCCAGTGGAACCTTGCAGAAGGGAGGTGTCCTCAGATGTCGCAGGGAGGGCTGCACCACACAGCCCCTGCGCTCCAGGACCCAGGCCACTGTGGGACGTGAGTCCCCAGGCGAGGGCAGAGCCCTGCCCCCAGGCCCAGGCCTGGCTCGGCACACACAGAGCCCAGGAGTGAATGGGTGGGTGGGCGAGGGGCCAGGGCAAGCGCTCCCTGCCCAGGGCCCTGGCTCCCTGTGGGAGTCACCCGGCAGGGATCAATGAAGTATTTTCCATGAGCGTGAAGAATGCGAGGGCTAAACGGAGGTGCAGAGCAAGTCATGGCGCTGATGCTTTCATAAAGCCGTGAGGACCGACCCGGAGCCACTGATCTCCCTCTGGGAAGCCCAGGCGGGCCTCCGCCTCTCCGCACCTCCCGGCCTGCGGTGTGTGCCTGTGCCTATGCCTGAGGTCGGCGGGGACCCTAACTGCCTGCTCCCCATTCCATGGCTCAGGGTCTGCTTCTAATCGGGGATCTGAACGCGGTGCTGCCTGGGCCAGGAGCTGCAGGCTGGTCCCCTGACACCCCACAACTTCTCCACTCCCCTGGGCTAGGGGGAGCCCTGGCTGAGGCCCCCACGGGGCCCCCCGGCTCCACTCTGCCTCCAGCCAGCCACCCGCCTCTGTCCTCCCAGGTGGACCTCGCACGGACGCCACCTGCCCTTGCCCAGGGGCTCTGGGAGGCTGAGCCCAGTGCCAGGGGCTGGCAGGGAGGTGAGGGGGTGACTTGGGAGGTGGGCAGCACACACTGAGGGAGGGCAGTGCTGGTCACTGCAGGTGGGGTCAGGTGCTCTGAGGGCGGGCAGGCTGGGCAGGAGGTGAGGCCGCAGGACAGCAGTGCGCTTGCTGGCCCCACCGTGCTCTGCGGACACCGCTCCTGGCTCCTGGCTCTGGGATCCTCATTTCAGCCCTGCCTTGGGTGGCAGGGAGCTGCTGCCTGAGGTGATTCTGGCCTGAGGGCCACGGCTGTGCCAGAGCGTGTTCTCTACCCGTCCTCGTCCTCGGGACTGGGGGGCCAAGCCAGGCTCCGCTGGGTTCCCAAGGCCAGGGCGGCTCCATCCCTCTGCCGGTGGAGTGCACTGCCAGGGGCCCTGGGACTGGGCTCACCTGTGGATCCCCCCAGGAGCCCCTGGGCAAGGGCAGGTGGCGTCTGTGCCAGGCCCACCTGGGAGCACACAGGCAGGTGGCTGGCTGGAGGCAGAGTGGAGCCGGGGGCCCGTCGGAGTCCCAGGCCCACGGCTCCCCCAGCCCCAGGTTGCTCACTGCCAAGGGGGGGCGCAAGTGCCCCGGCGGTCAGCACCCTTCAGAGGCCTGCACTGACTGCCTCCTGGGGTGCCTGCCTCCACGTGACAGCCTCACACTCACCCAGGCTGCCCTGCGCCTGCCCTCTTTGTGTTCCTCTCCTCGTTCCCACACGCCCCCAGCCAGCAAAGCCACACCTTGTCCTCCTCTCTGTCACCTGGAGCGGCCCAGGCCATTAGTGAGGTGCCTGCCAGTGGCCAGGGAGGAGGTGGACCCAGCTCCTCGGGGGCTCGCAGCTGGGAGGCAGGAGGCCTTCTGGGGGAGGAGGCTCTTGGGAGCTGAGGGCTTTGAGGGGCCTGGGCCCCTGATTCCGCTGACCATGGCCCAGGCCAGGCACGAGGCTCATGGGGTGGGGCGCAGCGGGTGGGAGCCTTGTGGGACACCTTTGGGAGAGGGGCCCATCAGAGGCCAAGAGGAAGAGCTTCCTGGGGGCACTATATGGGGCAGCTGGCCAGCAAGTGGGGCCCACTCTTTGGCACGTCCCCTGTGGTCAGATGGCCCCACAAGGAGGCCAGAGGAAAGACCCTTGAACAGGAAAGAAAAGGTGGCCAGCCAAGGAGGCAGCACTGCCCACGTGACGTGGAGGGGCTGGTGGCCTGGGGCAGCTGGGGTGCAGGGGGGCCAAGGAGTCGGCTGGGGACCTCAGGGTGGCGGACCCAGAGGGGACTTGGCTGGCCGGCCCTGGGTGCTGGCCTGGCAGGTGTCTGTGGGGCTGGGGTGAGGCCCTGGTGCCTCGGTGTGGTCAGCCTGGGCCTGTGGGCACAGGTGGCCTGCCCCATCTCCTGGAGGCCATCCTAGCCTGCCCACCGGCCTCCACTCCCCACCAGGAGCAAGGTCCAGTGGCTCTGCTGACCCCCAAGTCCAGGCAGGGGCCACCCGAGGCTCACCTCTGTCCTTCACCTGGGCAGAGTGGCCAGCCCTGCGCCCTCCTCTGCTCCAGCCCCCTCCCTTCCACCCCCCGCCTGCCTCCCACGTCCCTAGCTGACACGTGGGCCAGTGCTTTGGGTCAGCACGGTCCACCCAGCAGCCCTTGGACTATCCTGGTGCACTGGGCCCTCAGGGTGGTGGGAGGGTGGCACCGGGGCTTGCAGGCCACCTGGCAGTCTGCAGAGCGTCCCGACCCTGCCCACCTGGGCCCTGGGGGAGAGGCAGAGGAAGCCCCCAGCTGCAGCCTGCCCCTGCCCCTGCCCCAGGGCCTTTGCTCGCCCAGGAGACCAAGAGGCAGGAGGGTGAGGAGAGGAGCCGGGACTCCACAGTGTCAGGCCGGCCGGGCGGGAGACTCATTTCTGAGCTGGGGGTGGCCCTGGGCCAGAGTCCCCTCCAGCCATTGCCATCAGGGTGATAGGCACATCACTGAGCTCCATGGAGCTTTAGGACCTGTTGATAGGACCCTCCCTCCCGCAGAGCAAGGCTGCGAGGACGGTGGGCGGGTGCCTGGGCCCCTTCCCTCTCTTGCCTTCCTCCTGTACCTTCCTCCTCCTCCTCTTTCCCCTTCCTCCTCCACCCGTCTCTGTGCAGTGATCCCCAGAATGATTCCAAAGGGAAAATGGGGTTCTAACCTCAGGGTATCCACTTTAGGAGAGGCAGGGACCCTGGCCCCGCCCAGGAAGCCCCACCTGACGCTCAGGGAACAGGAGCATCTTCAGCCATTCCTGACGGAAAAGAGATTTTTAAAAATAAACTGCAGCAAGAGAGACCTCTGCGGGATACAAGGAGCACCCCCTTGGGGTGAAAGCTGCAGAAGGAGCATTCTGAAAACTGGGAGGCATTTGGCCAGACCCCCCTCCTGAGTGTCTCCCCTGCTCAGTGCAAGCAGTTTGCTTCTGGGGGCTTCTCAGTAATAGCAATCATAAATTGAATAATTAAGCTAAATCCACAGAAGATGATTAAATATTAATTTCTAATAAGCTCTTTGGAGGGTGTCGCCAGCTGAATGTGAATGTGGAGCGCTCCCTCACTTGGCCCAGAAAGCCCCCAAGTCCCAGGACCCTCCCAGGCTCGGGGCAGGACCCACGCACGCTTGGCCTTGCTCCAGGATGGTGGCCGCCCCTTCAGAGCTGGCACTGGGTCTCAGCTGCAGGAGCAGACAGCTCTTGGGCCTGGACTCGGGGCTCCTGGGTGGCTGAGGTCCCTTATGGAGGGAGAATGCTGTGGTTTGGATGTGACACCGTGGCTGGAGCTCCTCTCCTGGGTGGGCTGATCCCCTGGGCGGGTTAGTGACTAGATTGGGTGGGTGGGGGGGACTGCAGGCCGCTGGGTGGGTGGGAGGGGGGTGCTGGGCGTCTGCGCCTGGCTGCCAGGAGCCGGGCAGCTGTGCCCACTGCGCCCCCCCCCCCCGCCCCCGCAGGGGAGCAGCCGACTGCTGCCGAGCCTCCGAGATGGAGCCGATGACCCTCCTCCTGGAAGCTGCCCCGTTGTTGGGTGTTTTGGCTGCAGCAAGGGAAAGCTAACAGACCAGGTGACATGTCCGGGGACAGGACCGTGACCCGAGGGCCGCACCTGTGCTCAAGAACACAGCCCCGCTGTGCTGGGGGCTGCTCAGGAGTGCACGGGTGATCTGGCCCCAGCCAGAGAGGCAGCACCCAGGGTGGACACTGAGCACGACCTGGTCACAGGCTGGCCTTGACCTGGCTGTGGGTCATCCCTAACCCTGCATGTCAGAGGTCAGGGTGCACAGGGCATGTCCACTGTGTGCCTGAAGCAGGACATTGACGATGGCGTGAGGAGGTGGGCAGCTCAGGGTCACCCTTCAGGGCCAGTGAGTGTAGGTGAGGACCTGGACTTCGCCCAGGACAGTGAGGCTGAAGGCCCTGTGCTGAGACCAGGACTGAGGCTGGGGCTGGAGCGGCCTCAGGCAAAGAGAGTCCAGTGGCCCCTCCAGATGGCCCCATGTGTGGCCAGGCAGCTGGGTGGACTGCTTGGCAGGCTGTACCCCACCTGGCCCCTGGCCTTCAGCTGAGAGACTGCCGGCTCCTCCCTCTGGCTTGGCCCTGGTGCTCGGGTGGATGCCCCCGGCCTATAGGTGTGGGGGGCAGAGGCAGGTACTGAGAGGTACTGGGCAGAGCCTGAGCTGTGGACACCCCTGCCTTGGGTCCCAAGATTCAGCAAAAACACGACAAAACAGATGTCCAGTGAATTCACATTTCAGAGGAAGAGCAGCTGTTCCTAGGGTACACAGGTCCCGGCAGCACTCGGATGGACACACATTAGCAAGGCCCGTGTCCCTCTGCGTCAGACGGCACCTAGATTGTCCCGGCAACCTCAGGCCCCCACCCACTGCAGGCTCTCCTGGCAGCTGTGCCCTGGAGACCCCAGGGGCCACTTTTCCCTGGGGCTGGAAGACCCACAGGACACAGGGGAGCCGAGAAGCCGCAGCTGGAGGCTGCCCAGGGCCCCTCTCCAGCTGGGAGATGAAGCCTGGCCTCGTGGTGGGGAGGAGAGGAGCATGACCCTCCCTGGCCGGCGGCCCACACAGCCCCGCACCCCGAGCCCAGCCAGCTCGGGGGAGGACGGGGCCTGCAGCGAGGTGCCGAATCCCTCCGATGTCATTGGAGTCAGACGCTCCAGTGCCAGGCACTCTCCCAGGTGCAGGGTCCACGCAGGTGCCCGTCCTCAGCCGGTTCCCTTCCGGGAGGGCCGTGTGATTACCTTGCCAGGTGGAGCTGGGCTGCCCGGCCCCACAAGGTCTGAGGGCCCGAGGTCAGGGCAGCCCTCCAGAGTGCAGGGACACTGAGGATCGGGAGGAGACCTGTGGGGTCAGTGTGCCCTGGGTCTCCGCTGTCGTGGGGTGGGTCATGTGCTGGGCATGTTGGTGGCTTCCTTCCCCCAGCTCCTGCTCTGGCCATGGCATTCCTGGTGCCCTGCCCATCTTCCCTCAGCTGCCAGCCCCGGGGCCCCTTGGGTCCCAGTGGGCCCTTGCCTCTGGCTGGTGCTTGAGTCAGCATCAGGGACGGGGCTGTGCTGGCCACAGGGCCTGAGCTTCCTGTGCTGTGCCCAGGCCCCCTGTCCTCTTCTTCACTGGCCCTGGCCCCGCCCTTCCTCTCCATCCCGCCAGCCCCTGCCCATCTGTGCCAGCCCAGTTCTCGTCAGCACCCTCCACCCAGGTGCCATGTGGCCTCAGCTCAGCCTGCAGAGGAGGGAGCAGGGGACGGCCCCTGGGGCTGGGGGCCGTGATGAAGGGGTGGGGACTGCTCCGCCCCAAGCCTTGAGGATCAGGAGGCTGACCAGGGGACAGCCAGAGTCTGGAGCTGGGTGCAGGGGTGGCAGGGAGAGGGAGAAGCCACGCCTGGGTCTTCAGGGTGCCGGGGATCCCTCCGCCCCTCTCCCCAGCCTCCAGCAAGCTGTCTGCTGAGTCAGGCAGAGGCCCAGGTGGCTCTGCACAGGACCCAAGGAGCCGAGGAGCTCACGTCCCCAGCCAGAGCTTGGTGCCGCCCCGGGAGGGGCCGCTGAGGTGCACAGAATTCCCTGGAAACACATGGCCGGCTGGGGCCTGCCGAGAGCTGACCCACTCACCCTGAGGAGGCCACTGCCCCAGAGGGGATGGCCCGGCCACAGGAGCCTCAGTGTGGACTGGAAGCCTCCTGGGGCCTGGCCCTGGGGAGGGAGCACAGGTGTCCTGTGGTGTAGGAATGGCTGGGGGGTTGGTCAGGAGAGCTGGACGTGGGGAGGCCCTGGCCTTGGCGGGCAGGTGTGATGTCGGACCTGGTGGCACCACGGGGCACAGGTGGCTTGGCTGTCACAGTGGCATGTGGAGGCTGGGCTCCTCCCTGGAGCCTGCCCTCCTTCCCCGGCTCAGCCTCTTCCAGGTGTGAGGGCGGACGTCACTCCCTGGAGGGTCCCAGGCTCGTGGCTGCACCCTGTGGACTTGGCTCGGGACAGAGTGTGAGTGGACAGGCCCTGGAGCAAGGGGAACAGACCCACGCAGTTCCCCGGGTTGGGGACATCTGTGTGGTCGGGAGTGGCCAGGAGCAGCCCCAGGTGGCAGTTCTGAGGAGCAGACGGGCTCCAGGTGCCGCTGGGCTGGCCCACGACTGCTGGGTCACCCACCCCATGGGATCCCTTCTGAGGTCCCCCCAGGGGCCACGGTGTCATCTCGCCCCAGGCTGGGAGCAGGAGGGCGGGTGACACGGAGTACAGCGCAAACCCTGGTCACTTGCTCCAGGCCTCCCTGAGCTGGACGTCAGCCACTCCCATGTCCACAGGTCACCACGGCTTGTTCACGGTGCTCTCCCAGGCCTGGCCCCAGCCATCTGTGCCCTGCGGGGGCCTGTGGTCCAGCTGGCAGAGTGGACACGTGGTGGGCACACGGGTGGAGCTGGCCCTGGTCAGGAGGGCAGCAGAGCCCAGGGCTGAGAGCTCGGGCTGCTGCCACAAGGTCCTGCAGGCCAGGGCTGGGAAACCCCTCACACCTCTTTCTCTCCGTCTGGAGCTGGAAACCCAAGATCAGGGTGCCCGAGGGTGGGTTCTGCCTGCTTCTGGGCTACAGCTGTGTGTCCCCGCAGGACTAGGGGAGGAGGGGTCTCTGCCAGCTCCATCCAAGGCCCACCTCGTGGTCCCCCAGGGCTCTCCTTCCAGCACCACCTGGGTTTCACGTTCGGGTGAGGGTGCGCGTGCGGACCACAGCAGGGAGTGGGCGGTCCTAGCAGGGTGTCCTAGTGGCTTTGTCACTAAGAGGTGGCATTAGAGGCCATGCAGGAGCCCAGCCAATATCCAAAGAAACAGCATTCCAGGCCGAGGTGCCAGCGCAGAGGCTGTGGGGTGGGCGTGATGCAGAGCCAGCAGGGCGCTGTGCTGGGGTCAGGATGGCGGAGCCCCTGCAGAACAGTTTTTGGAGGGTGAATGGAGAGTGGCCCACGGAGGGGCTCGGGGGGAGGCAGCACAGAATGGGGGGTCTTCTGGGTTGGGTAGCCTGGAGGTATTCTGATGCTCAGAAGGTGGAGTCGGCCTCCCTGGGCTGGAGTCAGGGAGGTGCCCAGCATGTCCTGCTGCTCAGGATGCAGCCGGGCGGGGCTGTGGGTGGCCGGTGAGGGCTTATTTCTCTGGAGCCCTGGAGGCATTGCCCACCCACCCTCTTACCAGCTCCTGGCTGGGCAGCCTGCAGAGGGGCAGCCCTGAAGGGCTAGGTGGGCCCTGGCATCTCCTGTCAGACTGGGGCTGTCCCCTAGTCCCAACGCCTCGGGGCCCCCAGCTGGCCTCCTGCCAGCCCTAGGAGCCCTCTCTCTATGGCCCCTGCAGGGTGTGGCAGTTGGTGACCCAGAGGCCCACTGAGTACAGTAGGCAGCTGGGTGGGGCCTGTGTGGACACAGCACCTCAAGCAGGCCGCTGGGCACAGCACTGGAGAGCCCCCAGGGCCTGCCATGGCCCCCGGCTTTGCCTTCTGTAGCCCAGGGGGATCGGACTCCCCAGGGCCAGCTGCCGGCTGGGGCAGAGTCCTGGGAGTCCCAGCTCTCTGTGCTGCTCACGAAGGCCATTTGTTCTCATGACCCAGGGACTCTGCTGCCCACAGCCCTGTCTTCCACCACCTCTGCCCACAGTCTGCTAACAGTGTTCCGTCCTCACTGGACAGTTGTAGGGGACTTTTGACAGCAGATTTCTTGTTTGTGTGAAAGCGATACAAGCTCATTGCAAAAAACAGAGAGAGGGAGAGAGGGGGAGAGATGGGGAGGGGGGAGAGAGGGAGGGGGAGAGGGGGACAGGGGGGAGAGAGGGGGAGGGGAGAGGGGGAGAAAGGGGGAGAGGGGGGAGAGAGAGAGGTGAAGGGGGAGAGGGGGAGGGGGAGAGGGGGAGGGGGGAAAGCGGGAGAAAAGTGAGAGGGGGAGAAAAGTGAGAGGGGGAGAGGGGTGAGGGGGGAGAGGGGTGAGGGGGGGAGAGGGGTGAGGGGGGAGAGGGGGAGAGGGAGAGAGGAGCAGGCATCTCTGTGGCAGGGTGGCGCTGGGTGCAGAGCCTTGAGTGCCCACCCCGGGGGTCCTTGGGTGGCGCCTGTTGGGTCTGGGGAGCAAGTCAGCAGCTCTTGCCCAGGAGAAGGGCTGGGGAAGGCCATTCACTGGCCTTCTGCATAGGAGCTCACTAGCATGGACGGAGGGGGGAGGGGAAGGAGGGGAGGGGAGGTGCCAAGGACAGGCCCCAGGGTGTGGCGTGGGGACGGTGAAGGGGGCCCTAGGAGGAGGGGGCAGCAGACCTGCTCAGTGGCTGGGTGCTCCCTGTGGCCTTGGGATCTCCAGGAGCGCAGGCTGGAGGCTGGTGTGCAGGGGAGGGGCTGGCGTAGGTGGTGGGCCGGGTGGGCCTGCGCAGACTGGCCAGCCAGGGGGGCCGCTGGCCTCTGTCTGTGAAGGGCTCTGTCCTCACCAGGGCAGACCAGGCGGTGGAGGGGACGGCGGCCTGCTCCCCCCGCAGAGCCGGCTCCAGGCCAGAGCCGGAGAGCGGCCCCTCCCTCCGGCCCCTTCCCTCTGAGGAACAGGCAGCCCCAGGGTGTGCCCGAGGCTGGTGGCACAGCTGGCCTGGGGCGGGCTGAAGCTGAGGTTCTGCTGCTTTGCACGGGGCCCAGTCACCTGGCCTGCAGGCTTCTGGCGTCCCCTGCGCTCACCCCCCATCTCACCCCCTATCCTGCGCCGCCCCCAGCAAACTACTGCTGCTCACATCTGCACGCTTGTCACCCATCTCTTGAGGCCCCCAGTGTTACGGTTTGGATCTGGGCGTCCCCAAGGCCCAGGATGGAAGGCCTGGTCCTCACTGCAGGGTGCTCAGAGATGGAGCTCTGGGGAGGTGACTGGATACTGAGGCTCTGGCCTCGGGCTCAGCTGGATGGACGTTGGGAGGTGGTGGGGACTGTAAGAGGTGTCCCCTGCTTAAAAGAGGGTCCCTGGGGGTGTGCCCTTGAGCCTGCACCCACTCCCTGGCCCTCCCTCTCTGCTTCCTGGCTGCTGTGAGCTGACTGCTGTCCTTCCCCACACCCTGCTGCCATGATGCTCTGCCTTCCCTCAGCACCAAAGCCCCGGGGTCAGCTGACCATGAACGGTGAGCCCAAATGAACCTTTCCTTCCTTCAGTTACCTTTGTCAGGCATTTTGTCACAGTAACGGAAGACTGACTCGCACAGCCAGGAAGTGCAGTCTGGGGGGCCTGGGGGGAGGGGGGCTATGATGCCCAGCGTGGTACCAGGCAGCAAGCTGAGGGGGGGAGCAGGCCTAGGGGTGGAGGGAGGAGCTCCAGCTGTGGGGTGAGAGGGTATGGCGGTAGTAACTCATGTGACACTCATAGCCAGCAGGAAGCTGCTGTGGTGTGGGCATGGCCTTGGTCCAGGGAAGCTGCACCCCACCTGCCTGCACCATACCGGCTTCCTCAGGGAGGGGCTGCCTGGGTGGGCCAGGGAACGAGGCAGGGCCTGCCGGCCTCCATGGGTGAGGGTCCTGTCCCCTCCTCCCTGAGCACCTGGGGGGAGCCAGCCTCTCCTGGGCTCAGTGTCCCTGTGGGTAAACCATGGGGTTGGGTCCAGTTCTCTGGGCCCCTTGCTGCACCCCTGGAAGAGCCGCGGGACTTCTTCTAGCTCAGAGCCCCTCGGGAGCTGCCCAGGTCCTCTGCCGAGAGGGGCCTCAGCCACCCACCCAGGCTGCCCCACCCAAGGCCGAGCTGCCGGGTCTTGAGGCTCTGCCAAGCCGAGATTCTGACTCTCCTCCCCAGGGGCCATGGTGGGGGCAGGGGGCTGGGGACTGCGCAGGTGGACTCGGCCGCCTTCTCAGCTTTGCCGCAGCGGGCGCCGCACAGGCCCGGGGTGCCGCAGAGGTGTCAGGAGCAAATTGGATTTCACACCTCCTGGCTGCAGGTGTGAGAGCGTGGAGGGGCCGGGTGGCTGGGGGACACAGTGGCCTCTCTGTGCTGGCCAGGGAGCAGGGCAGCTGGCAGAACGCCCGGGAAGGAGCCGCACCGGGCAGCCTGGGACTGGAGCTGGAGGGGAGTGCCCACCTTCCAGTTTTCTCCTGCTCGGCTGTCACCAGGCAGATGGCTCCGGTCCCCCAGGGCAAAGGTCACTGGGTTGGCTGGGGCTGCTGTCCACAGTCTGCAGGTGAGGAAGTGCAGGGAAGTGGCTGGCCAGTGGGCAGGGACCTGGGCTTTGCTTCGGGAGGACAGTGGGGGCTTGACCTGTGCCCGCTGTGAGCCACATGACCTTGGGGGCTCTGGAGGCAGGCTCCCCCGTGGTGGGCTGCAGGTGGTCCCCAGGCTGCAGCTCTGCACTCCTGAGCCCTGCCCATCGGCACCCCATGGGCCCAGGTGGACAGGTGCATGGGGAGGGGAGTTGAGGGGGGGCAGAGGGCACACCAGGACAGTGCTGACGCTGGCTGCAGCTCCCTGGCTGGACTCAGCGTCCCCTGCTCTGGACTCAAGTGTCAGGGTGATCTTCAGGCCCCACTGTGCAGGGCAGCAGGAGGCCCAGGGCCGTGTGTCTATCTGGCTGAGACAGAGAGGCCTGGCTGGGGGTGCCCAATGGTGTGGGGACAGGATAGGTCAGGGGTTGATGTGGCAAGCAGTGACCATGGTGGGTCATTGGGAGCCAGCGGTCAGGCTAAAAGAGCTTGGCCAAGCCCCTCCTTTCTCCTTCTCAGGAGGATCAGGACACAGAGGGGCAGGCTCTCCTTTGTCACAGCAGGTTGGTGGCAGAGCTGACGTTAGGACCCCCCTTCTTACTCCCAGGCTGGACGCTGTGGAATCTGAGCGTCAGAACTGCCTCTCGTCCCTCTTGGAGAGGGTGGGGTGTCGGGTGTGTGGGGTGGTGCACAGAGGTGGGCAGGGTGTCTGCTCCGTGGGAGTAATGGGCATCTCCAGGGCCATGCGGGCCCCCTCCCTGCCCATCTCCCCTGCCCCTGGCTGGCTGTGGCTGGTGGGGAGCGGGGATCGCACGCGCTGCCTCACCCTGCCCATCTCCAGGTTTTCTTATCTGTACGGTGGGAGATGCCCCTCAGGGTGACATGAGGCCACCTGCAGGGGTGGTGGCTTGTCCCTGCCCCACCCGGCTGGGCTTGGTCCAGGAGACCTTGAGGCTACTGCCCAGGAGCTCCATGGCCACTGGCTCAGGACACTTCTCAGTCCCCTGAGCTCCAAGCCTGGGTCTGCAGGGAGCCACAGCTGCAGCCCCTCATGGGTCGTCCCCACAGGGCAGGGTGGTACTAGGGGCCAGCGGAACCTGAGAACACCAGGCCCAGGAAGGCCGGGAAGTCCGTGCCTACCCTGAGGCCCTTGCCCTGCAAGTGGGCACTGAGCGTCCCCAAGGAACCAGGCAGTTTGGTTGGTTCTCTGGCCCATCTCTGTGTCCACTGACTCACCTGGCCCGCACACCGCAGCTCCGGCCTTGGTCAGCGTCTGGACAGTGGACAGGACCTGGGGGAAGGCTGGGTGAGATGTTCTTAAAGTGACCTCCGTCACTGTGGCAAGGGGCAGGGGGCGTGGGGAGGTGACCGCAGATGCTCAACAGGGTGGTGGGGCCAGGAGGACCATGGCTGGGACCCGGAGCCTGCCTCCCTCCCAGGAAGCCGCCCTCCGGGCACTGCCAGCCCCATGGCCCAGGGTGCTGGGTGCTGACTGCTGGAGGTCCTGACCTGCTGGGGTGACTGAGGCCCAGGGCAGCGGCCACGCTGGACTTGGCTGCCGTGGGCCGGGTGGAGGCATGCTGGGTCTTGGCCGGGCCGGGCCCTTGTCGGCCCCCAGGGCTGTTCTCCCCCAGCCCTCCCCTGAGGCCATGTCCTCCCGGCTCCATCAAGTGCCCATGCCCTCTCCTGGGCAGCCTGCGTCTCAGCCCCTGGACCCCTGCCCTGGAGTCTTGGAAGGTGAGCCACCCGTCACTGCTGGCTGCACCCGTCCTGTCCCCAACACGCTGCCCATGCTCTGTGTGACTTCAGCATGGCACCCGCGTCAGGGCCTGGAGGTTGCCCAGGACAGTGCCCGGCCCTGCCCTCATCTCACTGCTGATGGAGAGCCCCAGAGAGCCCTTCTCTGTCCCTTCCCTCCATGACCACTGTCTTACCCTGTCCTGCTGTCCTCACCTCCCTGGAGGCTCCCCGGCCAGCTCCACCTGCCCACTGCACCAGCCCCACGGGCAGTGGGCCGCCTCTGCACGGGTGGGGAGGGTCCTTGTCCACCAGCAGTGTTGGCCATGCGGCCCGTGAGCGCAAACCGCCAGGAGAAGAAAGGCCGGGGCTGTGGAAGAGCCGCATCTGGAGTCCCTCAGGGGTGGAGGGCTCAGGAGTTGGCACACACCCCGCGAGTCCCGCTGTGGCCCTCTTGGGCTGTGCACGCTGGTCTTCCCAGGTCCAGTGTGGGATGGACACAACTGCCCCAGGGCCTGCGCTTGACGTGGCAGGACTCGGCAGACAGCCACACGCACAGAGCCCTCCCCCTGAAGGAGTGCAGCCCAGCTCAGGTCCTGGCTCCGGTAGGCTCTCCCCAGCTGCGGCCACTGCAACCTCTGGGCAGTGAACTTGGTGCCCGTGTTGGCCAGAGTGGGGAGAGGCCTCTCTGGGAAATCACTCAGCCTCACCCCCGCCCAACTCCCTTGGCTGGGGCAAGAGGAGGGGTTCTAGGAGGCGGGGCAGCGTGTCCGGCCGGGCAGGGGCAGGGGGCTGTGCTTGGGGAACATCCACCTCTGCTCCTCTGCCAGCTGCAGTGCGCTGGAGCGCCTTGCTGTCGGTGTGCGCCCGGCTTCGCTCCACGCAGCCCAGCACTGGAGGCCCATCCCAGGAGGCTCAGGGGCCAGCGAGGAGGCCCTCTGGGCTCCCCGTGCCCCCTGGCCAGGACTCTTGCCCCGGGAGTCTCCTGGCCATTCTCCGTGATGGAGATGTTGTAAACTGGTGGGGGACGAAGTTGTGGGAGGCGCTGGCCACGTTCTCACTGTGGGAGCAGGGACCTCTCCCCACCTAGCCACACGTCACCCATCCGCCCTCGGCCCTGAGCCAGCCCTCCTCCCTCCCTCCTCCCAGCCCTCCTCCCTCCCTCCTCCCAGCCCTCCTCCCTCCCTCCTCCCAGCCCTCCTCCCTCCCTCCTCCCAGCCCTCCTCCCTCCCTTCTCCCAGCCCTCCTCCCTCCCTCCTTCCAGCCCTCCGCCCAGCCCTCCTCCCACCCCTCTAGCCCTTGATCTGCCCTCTCCCTCCCTCCCTCCATCTGCCCACCCAGCCCTCCTCTCAGCCCTCTGCCCAGCGTCCTCCCAGCCCTCCTCCCTCCCTCCTCCCAGCCCTCCTCCCTGCCTCCTCCCAGCCCTCCTCCCAGCCCTCTGCCCAGCCCTCCTCCCAGCCCTCCTCCCTTCCTCTTCCCAGCCCTCCTCCCTCCCTTCTCCCAGCCCTCCTCCCTCCCTCCTCCCAGCCCTCCTCCCAGCCCTCCTCCCTCCCTCCTCCCAGCCCTCCTCCTTCCCTCCTCCCAGCCTCCTCCTTCCTCCTCCCAGCCCTCCTCCCTCCCTCCTCCCTCCCTCCTCCCTGGCTCTCCACTGTGCCCTCCAGGGCTCCAGAGCCAGGACTCTGTCTGTGCCTCCTTCTCAGAGGCTTTGTCCTGGATCCAGTCGAGAGTGGGAGACAAGCCCAGCTCCAGGAAGGGGCCTCAACTCAAGGTCAGGGAGGTACCTGGGCAATGAGGGACGCTTCCCCACCTGGGGGTGGATCTCCTGAGAGGGAAGACCGTGGAGGGCCTCTGAGGGAGTCACCTGGAATAGCTGCCATGATTGGCCTTTTGACCAGTCATGTCTTGGGTCTGACCTCGAACTCCTCACTGCCAGCCCAGGGCTTGGGCTGCATCTGAGGGTTCCCAGTAGTATGAGGTCTCCCTGCAGTGACCTTGTGAGGAAGAGCCCTTCAGGACAGGGTGGCAGTGGCTGAAGGAGCTGGAGCCAGGGCAGGAGCCAACCGGCCCGTCCCTGGGGTGCAGGGAGAGGCTGCCCCTGGCCCTGAGCTCCAGATGCTGTGGGTGGGGAAGAGAGCCTCCGGGCACAGCCTGGAACCCAGCCTTCTGGGCCCAGTGACCCGCTGAGAGATCTGTCCCCAACAGTGCAGGGAGGGGCGGGCGGGAGCCCTAACCCTAACCCTAACCCTAACCCTAACCCTAACCCTCTGCTCTGCCACTGCCCCTGGGTCAGCTGGGGAGAGGGTGGGCTGAGTCGGGTCAGATACACTCCCAGGCCACCTGCCGGACCTGCCTCTGAGCGGTGTCCTGTGCCTTGTCCGGGCCCTGGAGGCCCTGGTTGCTTGCCAGGCTGACCAGGCTGAGCCTCCCCCACGCTCAGGGAGGGCCCTGTGAGGACCCACAGAAGGGGAGCTGCAGGCGCCTGGGCGGGAGCGCTCCTCCCCGCCCCGCCCCCAGGCCTCCTTTCTCTAAATAGACCCAACATGGTGATGTCTGAACAGATCTAGCCGTGCATCATGCATTTTTAAACTCTTAAGATAACAAGTGATCTTGGATCTGCAAAAGGCACCAGAAATAAGCATCGCAGTTATTTTTGCCTCTGAATGGTTCTCCCGACCGCCCTCCTCCCAGTGGCCGGGCTGAGCTCAGGTGCCGTCCTAACAGGACAGTATCCAGCTCAGCACCCAGCAGTAACCAGGTGACCCTCAGAGTGGCCACTCTGATCCTGCCACTGTTGGCTTCACGAGATGTCCTGAGGCCCTTCTGAGCTTACCTGCTGGCCCGGGTCCTTGTCCGGACCTCAGTGGCCGCTGAGCTGGGTGGCTCCATGTTTCCCAGGCCTGACTCTCCACCTGGCTCCTGATTCCTGTCCCCCAACAGTCTTCCCATGGTCCCACATAGTACTCCTCACCTGCCCTTTGAGCGTCTGGTGAACTCCTACACATCCCTCAGAACCCTGTTAGCCCTATGCCTCCTGCCATGACTGACGACGTGCTGCCATCGTCTCTCTCAAACCCCAAGAGGGCTTGTCACCTTGCCAGCTCCGCAGATGCTTGGAGCTGGGGAGGTGCAGAGGGACTGAGGGGCGAGGAGTGGAGAGTTCACAGGTCAGCGAGAGCGTTGGAGAGCCCACAGGCAGGGAGTGAGGCAGGGCTGGAGCCTACCCAGGGCACAGGCCCCGCGAAGGCACTCCGCCACTTTAGCAGGTAGTCCTTGGCCCTGGGCACAGTGCTGCCCAGATGCCCTCCTCTGGCCTGCCCTGGAGGGGACCTGCAGCCCAGTTCAGCTCTCACTGGCCTTTGTGACTGTGGTCACAGGCGGGAGGCTGGCCTCGTGCGGAGGCCCCCTGACGGGCGCCAGGTGGCGTGTCCCCACGACATGCTTCGAGGGTTCCTGTCTGCAGTGCAGACAGCTGAGGTGAGGCGTGCCACCGCGAGTCTGGGCACAGGGGTCCCTTGGATGTCTGGGTGTGGAGCGCCCGCCAGTGGTGGCACTGTCATGGGTGGTGCCAGGAGGAGGAGCCCACGTGGAGCTGGCCCACCAGGGCTGTGTGGGGTGGACCGGGGTCTCTGACCCAGCTGCTATCTGTCGGTCCCGTGCCCCCACCCGATCCAGGGGCCAGGTGCAGGGCAGCATGAGGGTGGTGTGGACGGCTGCCCAGTTCTCGCTAGGACCTGGCCCCTGGGGGCGGCCCACAGGACCTGCCTGGGGCCGGGTGGATGCCTGGTGGGGCCCAGGTCCCTGCCCTCCTCCCCTCCCTCACTCTCGGGGACCGGGTGTGTGCCCTGGCTCTTTCTGCCTCACCCTTCCCTGTGTTTTGGGTTGGGCACAGGGAGGGGTCTCTAGGGCCAGGCTGAGACCTAGCAGAGCAAACCTGGCCTTGTCTCTGGGTGTGTGCCTGAGGGCCTTCGTGGGGGCCGGGGCCTGGGGCTCCTGGTCAGTGCCCTGCCCAACTGAGCGGCCGCCGGGTGGATGATGTAAGAAGCAGTGCTCATGGAATTAGCCTCCCAAGGGGCGCCTTGAGTTGGGGAGCAGGTCAGTGTCTGGGCCGTGCAGGCTGCTGCCTGGCCGGGCGCTGCCTCCGGGTTCCGGCTGCTCAGTCTGCGTCCGGCCTCCGGCGCCTCCTTGGCAGAGCTGGGAACAGCTGCCCTGGTGTCTGGAGCCTTCTGGGAACCCTCCCGGCCGTCTGGGTCTCCGTCCTGGGTTTCCGTCCACAGCCCCTCTTCCTGCATGAATCATATTATGTACTTGATAGAAACGCTCTTCCTCCCTGGCGCCCCCAACATGGCTGTGCTGAACCAGGTGCCCCCGCTCCCCAACAGAACAGGGGCCCAGCCCCTAGGAGAGGCAGGGCCTTCCCAGCCTGGCTGGAGGAGGCACTGGGCAGGAAGAAGCTGGCGGAGGCCGGGGGACTGCAGCAGGAGGAGCCTGAACAGGCACAGGCCCGGACCCACCTGGGTGGAGCTGAGGCCGGCCTGGTGGAGACCGGGTGTGGGAGGGTCAGGAGCGCCCGGCTGGGCTGTCCTGGGTGCTGGTGATCTCCCGAGTCATGGCCAGGACAACGCTAACCACTCTGGTGGGGACCACGTCCAGCTGCCTGCTGCTGCCAGTTGGTCTGTCATGCTGACCGTCCCTGGAGAGGATGCTGCACTCTCCTGGGCCAAAGGGCTTCGGGAGCCCTGCTGGCAGTCCCCTGATGTCCTGAGCCCCTGGAGACCCGCATGGCCAGGCCATCTGTCCCTCTCCGTGCGCCTGGGCCCCCAGGAGCCAGCCCTGCCCCTAATCTACCTAACCCCATGCGGTTTGCTCTTCTCGAGTGTCCCTCCTTCTGGCAGAGGGCTTGGAGGGTGGGCAGAGGCCAGGGTGCACTCTGCTGTTGGGGGACAGGGCAGGGCTGGCTCTGACCGACTTGAGCCCTGGTCCACCAGGAATCTCAGTGTCCTTGTGTGCAGAATGTGGGTTCCCGCTCCTCGGGCCGCTGTGTGGTCTTGGCAGGGATGGGGTGTGGCCACAGGAGCACCAGGGGCGCAGGCTCCCTGCTCCTTCTTTCAGGGGGTCAGTCCCTCTGACGGTCAGCTGGAGGCGGCCCTGGCATATGCAGCTGGTCCATGGGTCACTCGTCCTTCCACGCAGAGGTCTGGGTTGACCGCCTGTCTGGCCCAGCGTTCCAGACCCTAGGACCTTCCCATCCTGGGCGAGAGAGGAGAGCAGGGCGCGTGGGAGCCGCCGAGAGGGGTGGGAGTGGGCGAGGGCTCAGGGCGGAGGCCGAGTCCTGACTGGGGCAGGGAGGACCTCCTGGGCCAGTGTCACAGTCGGGGTGGAGTCTTCCCCAGAGGCTCCTGGCAGAAGGCTGGGTCCCCAGTGAGCAGAGCTGGGGACGGCTGGGCCTCGGGCTCTGGCCTCCTCCACGGCGTCAGAACTTGAAAGTATGGTGGGAGCTGCAGGAGGTGCGATCCAAGGACTGGGTCCTTGGGGGTGAGCCCTGGGGGACTGTGTCTGTCTGTCCCCTCCTCTCTCCCTCCCTGCCTTCTGGCTGCCAGGAGGTGAGCAGCTTCCTTCTGACGCGCCTTCCATTGGGCTCTCCCGCCTCCCCTGGGACCAGCCACGGGCTGAAACTCCTGACACCTTGAGACAGTCGACCCTTCCTCCTCCACGGTGCTCTCAGGTTAGGCCGCAGGCTGGGAAGCTGACTAGCATGGCCAGGAGCTGCAGGAGGGAGGGCTCGGTGAGCACCCCTGGGGGCCACCATGATGGTGATAATAGGATAGAGATGGCAGTGGTGGTGCTGCGATAGTGGTGATGGTGCCAATGGTAGTGGTGGTGGTGATGATGGTGGTGGTGGTTATAGTGGTGATGCTGATAATGGTGATTGTGATATGATGGTGGTGATTGTGTTAGTGATGGTGGTGGTGGTGAAGGTGATGGTGGTGTTAATGATGGTGATGGTGGTGATGGTGGTGGTGGTGAAGGTGATGGTGTTAATGATGGTGGTGATGGTAATGATGGTGGTGGTGGTGGTGTTGATGGTGATGGTGGTGATCGACGTGGAGGTGATGGTGGTGATGGTGGTGGAGGTGATGGTGGTGATGGTGGTGGAGGTGATGGTGGTAGAAGTGATGGTGGTGTTAGTGATGGTGATGGTGGTGATGGTGTTAGTGATGGTGATGGTGGTGGTGGTGATGGTGGTGGAGGCAATGGTGGTGTTAGTGATGGTGGTGGTGGTGGTGGTGATGGTGATGGTGGTGGTGATGGTGGTGGAGGTGATGGTGATGGTGGTGGTGGTGGTGGTGATGGTGGTGGTGGTGGAGGTGATGGTGATGGTGGTGGTGGTGGTGATGGTGATGGTGGTGGTGATGGTGGTGGAGGTGATGGTGATGGTGGTGGTGGTGGTGGTGATGGTGGTGGTGGTGGAGGTGATGGTGATGGTGGTGGTGGTGGTGATGGTGATGTTAGTAATGGTGATGGTGGTGGTGATGGTGATGGTGGTGGTGGTGGAGGTGATGGTGACGGTGGTGGTGGTGGTGATGGTGATGGTGGTGGTGGTGAAGGGGATGGTGGTGGTGGTGATGGTATTAGTGATGGTGATGGTGGTGGTGGTGGTGATGGTGTTAGTGATGGTGATGGTGGTGGTGATGGTGGTGGTGGTGATGGTGGTGGAGGCGATGGTGGTGTTAGTGATGGTGATGGTGGTGGTGGTGATGGTGATGGTGTTAGTGATGGTGGTGGTGGTGGTGATGGTGTTAGTGATGGTGATGGTGGTGGTGATGGTGTTAGTGATGGTGGTGGTGGTGGTGATGGTGTTAGTGATGGTGATGCTGGTGGTGGTGATGGTGATGGTGTTAGTGATGGTGATGGTGGTGGTGATGGTGGTGGTGGTGATGGTGGTGGTGGTGATGGTGGTGGAGGCGATGGTGGTGTTAGTGATGGTGATGGTGGTGGTGGTGATGGTGATGGTGTTAGTGATGGTGGTGGTGGTGGTGATGGTGTTAGTGATGGTGATGGTGGTGGTGATGGTGGTGGTGGTGATGGTGGTGGTGGTGATGGTGGTGGAGGCGATGGTGGTGTTAGTGATGGTGATGGTGGTGGTGGTGATGGTGATGGTGTTAGTGATGGTGGTGGTGGTGGTGATGGTGTTAGTGATGGTGATGGTGGTGGTGATGGTGTTAGTGATGGTGATGCTGGTGGTGGTGATGGTGATGGTGTTAGTGATGGTGATGGTGGTGGTAATGGTGTTAGTGATGGTGATGCTGGTGGTGGTGATGGTGATGGTGTTAGTGATGGTGGTGGTGGTGGTGATGGTGTTAGTGATGGTGGTGGTGGTGGTGATGGTGTTAGTGATGGTGATGCTGGTGGTGGTGATGGTGATGGTGTTAGTGATGGTGGTGGTGGTGGTGATGGTGTTAGTGATGGTGATGGTGGTGGTGATGGTGTTAGTGATGGTGATGCTGGTGGTGGTGATGGTGATGGTGTTAGTGATGGTGATGCTGGTGGTGGTAGTGGAGATGGGTGAGGATGCTGGTTGATGGTGGCCAAGGGCATGATGGCCCTGGTGAGGATGCAGTGCTGGTGGTGGGAGGGGGTGGGGTGAGGAGGACGGAGACCACGGGGCTGGGGTGGTGGAAGCTGCTGGTCTTCTGGAAGTGATGGCCTGCTCCACTTTGCCACACATCCCTCACTCGGTCCTCACGATGAGGCCGATGCTAGTCCAAGTCCTGCCACAGAGGGCCAGATGGAAGAAGGGGCCATCACTGGGGTGGGCGTCAGAGTTTGAGCCAGGGAGCCTGCCTCTGCCCCCCGCAGGGTGCCCTCACCACGCCCGCGGGTGCTGGGCTCCTGCAGGCCTGTGCTCCCCCAGGTCTGACCTGGGCGTGAACCTGCTGTGGAGCGGCCGGGGTGGGGCACGGGTGTGATGTGCTCAGTGGGAGACGTGAGGTCCCTTGCTCCCCATGAGCTGCGTTATGAGAAAGTCACAGGTGAAATAGCGGCAGTGCCAGGGAAAGCCGAGGAAGGCAGATGAACCAGCCAGCGCTCCCTCGGCCACCATCGTCCCTTTACTTTGCATTTTGGCACAGTGCCAGGGCCTGAGTGTGGCGCTGGGGGGGGACGTGGGGGAGGGGGTTGCCGGCCCCAGAGGTCCCAGCGGGGCCTCAGCAGGCGTGCCCAGCCCCTGAGGTTCACAGAGCCAGTCCTGGGGCATCGGCCGCTCAGCTGTCCTCCTGGACTAGGCGCCACTGGGGGTGGCGCGTTGCTCTGTGGTGGTCGACGGGCCTTTCTGTGGTGGTGGACGTGCCTTAACCCTGGGCTCTGGAGCCCTCCGTACCCCGGTCTCATCTGGAGAGGCAGAGCAATGTCCCCTGCTGCATGGCAGAGTCAGAACTGGGCCTGGCCTTGGGATGCCCGGGCCTGGCCCTGTCTGGACTGAGCTTGGGGACAGGAGCAGGGGGGATTGAGCTGGTGGTGGGGCTCGGCGGTGGTGGGCCTGAGAGGCTGGGTCAATCCTGAGTCTAGGGAGGGCGGGGTGTGTGCCGGACCTTGCTGGAGGGAGCGCTGCAGTTTGTGGGGACGAGGAACACCTCGGGGCACGTTGGGGCCCCTGCAGGAGCCCAGAGCCTGCAGATGGCCTGGCCTGGTCCTGCAGCCGGGGTTGGGTCTAAAGCTGGCAGAGCCCACCTGTCCAGGCCGTGCCTCCCGAGGGAAGGCAGAGCTGTGGCAGGATGGGCGATGATGTGGCAGCCCTGGGAGTGCCAGGTCTCTTGGTGCCAGGGCCTGGCCTCCCACACTGGTGGACGTCTGGGTGGGTGGGATGGCAGGGGCCTGGGCAGTGGTCTTCTCTGACTCCAGAGGTCAAAGTCCCTGGGGACCTGCAGCAGGCAGAGCCTGGGTCTCCAGACCACTCCTGAGTGGGGAGGCAGAGGGGAGCCCTCTAGGTCACTCGTGTCCCCTGGTCGTGGATAGCAGGGCAGTCTTTAAAGCTGCTGACGCTAGACACTAAGTCACAGCTTGCAGGGTCCAGGGGTCAGGGGACGGCAGAGGGAGGTGAGGGCAATAATCCTGGAACTGGGCCCTCCGTGCTGACCCCCACAAGCTTTCTTTTCTAAAGAGCAATTGACCTGCAGCCCGCCTGGCTTAAGGCCACAGGACATGTCACACTCTTGTTATCTGAGGAGACATGCAGGCCCTGAAATGGGACAAGGACACAAGTTACCCTGGAAGGGGACTACTGTGAGCTTGCCCGACCAGACCCCAGGACTCAAGGCGATAAGAATCATGCCCCCCCACTATAGAACCGGTCAGCCTGGGCCTAAGTGAACTAGTGACCTCATGCCCGATAGGGGCTTGAAAGTCCAGTGTCATCCTGCTGTAGGTCAAAAGTCGGGAGGTAGGCCTGGGCAGGACTCTGGAAACTTCTTTGGGACCCTAGTAAAACTGGGGAGCAGGCAGAGCACACCACCCCTCTCCTCTCTGAGAGTGTCCTACTTCCCATTTCCTACCCTTTCTAACAAACTCATGCTTGCTATTCTGAGCGCCATGTCTGAAACCCTCCTGTTGTCATTGTAAGAATAGGGGCCTCAGTCCTCGAACAGTCTGGACAGGTGAGTCTAGAGGGCGCATGGTAGCACTTGGGGGTCTGGGCTCAGATTTCGACAGTCACCCTCTTGCTGTGCATCGGGGGGCAAGTTGATGAACCTCCCTGTTCTGGCCTTTCCTTTGCATGGTGCTCCTGACACCCAGACACAGGAGGTGTCACCCACACTTGTCACCGTAGTGCCCAAGTGTGGTCACAGTTGTACTTGAGCCATGGGGGGGTGAAGTGAGTTAGAGAAACTCCTGGGGTCCCCACAGCGGGGAGGTAGAGCTCATTCCCGGGGAGTGGCAGCCTCTTTCCACTGAGGCCGCGGCTCTGAGCTCACCGGCCCCCGCGGTGGACCCTGGTGAGGCAGCGGTGACAGGGCCCTGGTCAGGCAGCCCTGAGGCCCATGGGAGGTGGTCTGCCTGGACCCCCTGCTGCTGGCTGGCCACACCCCCCTCCTTCAGCATGACCCCGCAGTGTGCAGTGCTCTCTCCTGTGTCAGGGACTTGCCCCCAAATGAGACGTGACCCTGACTTCCTGCAATTAAATGGGGCACAGGGCCCACTGTGTGTGGGGCACCCGATGCTGCTGCGCCCCAGGCCGTCCTGGCAGGGCCCCTGCAGCGGGGTGGACACAGTCGGCCGAGTAACCGGGAGCTGGAGCTGCCGCGAGAACGCGCGGGTGGGCGCGCTGCCTTAAGATCCTTATGTAACAGGCTCCGGGAACGGCGGCTCCGCACAGCCCTTCTGTTAAAATAGATCGCTGTCTTTATATAGCCCAGTGAGCTGCTCCCGGCCTCGCTGCCTTACGGAGGCGCTGATGTAGGTCAGATATTGCTTGGTGAGAATTAATTAATCTCTAATTGTATCGAAGGACGGCCCTCGACGGACGTGCTCCACGGGGCTAGACGAGCGCTCAGGAGGCAGGTCCGGGGAGGGCCAGAGCCCGGCTCTGCACCGGTGTCCGCCCCCAGGCCCCTGCCCACCCTGGGCCTGGGCAGATGCCGGCTCTGGAGCCTGACGCCAGCCCCCACCCTGCACCCTGGACTCCCGAGCCCAGCTCCAGCAGGTGGTAGCCGCCTGGCCTGCTCTCGGTCCATCTGGACTCCTGCCACGGCCAGGCCCCTGCTCTGCACGGAGCTGTGCTCCTCTGTCCACTCTGTCCCCTCCCTCCCACCCCTGAGCCACCTGGCCAGGTCGGTGCTCCTGGGGGACACCCTCCTCACGGTCAGCGCTGACTTTCCTGCTGCCCACGCCCCTGGCGTTCCTGCTCTTGTCCCCTGCCCCCAGGCTGTTCCCAACACTGGGCACGGCTGGCCATTCCTGGGCCTCCAGCGTGCCCATGAAGGCTGCAGCACCACCCCCCAAGAGGGCACCTCCTGCCCTGGCAGCCGGGCCCCTGGATGGTTGGCTAGAGCCAGCCACTGGTTCTCTGGGAGACTGGGCACCGGGCAGTGCCAGGCCAGGCTCTAGGGAAGCTGGCGCTCAGCACAGTTCCACCCAGACTGTCCACATCCAGCGCTGGACACCCCTCCCCCTCACACCCTGCAGCTGTCCTTCAGTAGTCACTGGCCGAGCCGCAAGGACATGCTCCTCTGTCCACTCTGCCCCCTGGCTTCAGAGAGGACCAGGCGTGGGGAGCCCAGGAGGGCCGCAGGCCTGGGGTGCTGACACGGCGCAGGTGCATGGGGCTACCAGCCCTGGGGTCACACAGTCCTGTCCACCCCAGGCCTTCCCTCCCCCGAGGAAGCACCACACTGAGGAGAGTTGGGGTCCTGAGAGTCCCAGGGGGGTTTCTCAATTCTGGCTGGACGTGTCATTTCCTGCCACTTTGACCAAACCCAGGACCAGCCTCGCCCAGCCCAGCCCAGTCAGTGTCCCTGAGGGGCCTGGAAATGGGGCTCAAGGGGACTTCCTGGTGCAGCTGGGCTGAGGGTTGATGTTGGTGGCACTGCCCAGCACGGACACCTCCAGGCCATGTCGAGTGACATGAGGCCCCTCAAAGACCAGGCCTGGACAGGGCAGGAAGGAAGGGCAGAGACCCCCACCTCCTGGGGGCGCCTGGTGGGTGCCACTTCTTCCCCAGGTGGCTGACCTGGGGGCGCCTACTGCCTTGTCCCACACAGAATTCAAAGGAACAGGAGAAGTCACAGCCCCACACAGCATGCCTTGGGGTCCTGGGTGTCTGGCCAGAGCCTCCTCCCACCCACCACACCGCACCTGGAAACGCTCCATCCCGTGTGGCCTCTGGCCCGTCTGCAGGTCATCTCTAGTGCCTTGTAAACAGACACCAGCTGAAGAGTGGTGTCCTGCCTTGGGGACAGTGGGAAGGATCAAGTCCAATGGTCCGTCCAGTTCCAGCTTGGTGGACTCTGTGGGCCCAGGGGACTCCCGAGAGACAGGGAGAGACTGTGCTGCTGGCCCACGCCCCTCGTGGGGTCTGCTCAGTGCCTGGGACGTCACCTCCAGACCGTTGGCCACGGGTGGGGCCTTGTGAGCTCCAGCAGACCCACATGACATGCCGTGACTGCGTCCCTGCGTCCTGGCGGGGCCCTCACCTGCTGGCTCAGCTCCTCCCGACTCAGCCTAGGGTGCCTCAGCGGTGTGTGTGTGTGTGTGTGTGTGTGTGTGTGTGTGTGAACGGAGGCCCTCGGGCCTCCATGGCCGCCAGGGGGGTCTGACCTGAACCTGGGGGGCCCGAGCCAAAGTCCCCAGGGCCACCAGCCCCGGCTTTCAGAGGAGGAACGGAGGCTATGCGAGGGTCGGACCTGACCAGACCTGACCAGAGTGCAGTCTCTGGGCTCAGGCCTCCAGGCTCCCCGCCATGAAAATCAGAGGGGAACTGGAAGCAGCCCAGCCCTGACACACACGCACACGGGTGTGCACACGCACATCCACACACGCACCCAGTCCCGCTGTCCTCAGCCCGCCAGGGACAGTGGGAGAGCAGGGGTGGCTGCGGGGAGCCGAGCCGGGATGTGATTAATCACTCCCAGTTAGTATTCAGGAGCCTCGTGGAGGACGCGGCAGGTTAGCTCCCGATTGCGCGCAGGGGTTCGGATGCATTTTTATAAATGTTGTGAGCCAAAATAGCAGGCGCAGAGCTGAGCAGGCGGCGCTAACCCAGCGAACAAAGCGAAGCTCAACAATGAGCCGAGTGATTGGAGACGGGGGTGGCGCCTTGGCACGCTGTGGCGCAGGACGGGCTGGGCCGGGAAGGGCTCTGCATACAGCTGGTGCTCCATAAATGCTCCTGGTGGTGAGAGTTCTCAGGGGTGGCTCAAGGATTTCTGAAAGGGCTGGTCTAGGGAGGGCGCTCTCCTTCCTGACCCGCCACCCATGGCCAGGCACAGCGGGCCGCACACATGCCACCTCTCACGTGGACACCTGCCCGGGGGGAGGGCCTCCTGGCACAGAAGGCTCAGAGCCAGAACACTCCAGGGAGAAAGGCAGCTGGTACGAGCAGAGTGGCCAGGCTGCTGTCCGGTGGCCGCACACCAGCTCTGCATGCGTGGGCGCTCTCTGGGCCTCTCTGGGCCAGGGCTGGAGACAGGGCTGAGGCCTCCCTGGGGGGACGGAGATCAAATTGGAGCTGACTCCCGAATGCCCTCACCCCTCTCCCTAGTGGGCTCTCCCTGTCTCCAGGGGTGTCCCTGCAGGCACTGTTGGGGAGGACAGGTCATGGCTTGGGTGACGTTTTGCAGGACACCACAGACCTCGTGTGCTCCAGGATTCGGCTTCTCTAGACAGGGCAGTGAGGGACGCTGTGCCCCCCTGCTCTGGCCCCCCCTGCCCTGGCCCCCCCTTGCCCGGGCCCCCCTCCCTGCCTGCCCCCCCCCGTCCTGGCCCCCCCCTCCTAGCCTTGAGCCTCCTGCATCCGGAATGTGTCACCGGAGCCACGTGTGTGCTGTTTGTTGAGGATCCAGGACATAGGGCAGTGGGGGGCCAGGCCGGGAGCGGCAGGGAGGGGCAGCTGTGGTTGACCTTCTGTCCCCACGTGAGGTACCCAGAGGCTGCGGACCTAGGGAGTGGGCGCGCTCCCTCCTGGCCCTGCACCCATGGCCCGTGGTGCTTGAGGGGTGGCTGTGGGTGATGAGGGAGAGCTCTGGCCACAGGGGTGGAGCCCCGTGGCTGATCCTGGTGGCTTCCTAACAAGAGGGACAGAAAAGGAGACACAGCCACGTTGCCCCTGTCCTGCCCTGTGATGTCCCGTGCTGCCTCTGCCAGCAGGAGGGCCGTCACCAGGTGCTGCCCCAACCTAGAGCCAGAACCTCAGGCAAAAAGAAACCTCTTCTTGGTGAGCCGCTGGCCGCGGTGCTGTGGTGCTGGGTGGGAAGCGGACTGGCCCGGGGTCCAGGAATCAGGCCCCCAGTCCACTGATCTCTGGCCTGCTCCTGGCCTTGTCCCTCGGGCAGCAGGCGTCAGGAGGTGCCAACGTCTCTCCGCAGTGTGTGCCTCCCTGAGCCCGGCTCTGTCCCGGGAGCACTGAGGCCTGAGTCCCTGTCCCTGGTTGGCTCCTCACGGCAGCGCTTGCCTGTGGCTCTCAGTTGAGTCACTGGCCGCTGTGCTGGGAGGGTGGGCGGTTCCGTGGCCCTCAGCAGCCTGGGGCCCCAGGCCAGGCACCCCTCCACCCTCCCTGCCGGCAGCCCCCGTCTGGTGTAAACAGCTGAGAGTCCTGGAGACCCACAGGTCCCCAGAGACCTTCAGATCAGGCTGAAGCCCCCCGCTGCCAGGCGCACCCGAGGCTCACGTGTGATCATCGATTCCTTTATAAATAACTGGATCTCCCTGTGGCCGCGTATTATTTATGATAACTGCTGTATTATTTAGGTGCCAGCAGCTCCGTGTTAATTACCGCTGCTGGCTGTGTTGTCAGAAGCAGGCTGATGAGGACGCTGCTCTCTGGGTTCAAGGTGACACGGCTCCTGCAGAACTTCCTCCCCTGCCTCCTGGCAGCTCTGCCTGGTTCTGGGCAGGCAGCAGATAGCCCTTGTGTGGTGCAGCAGACGAGGTCTCCTTGGTGGGGGTGTCATGGCTCTGCTGTCCAAGGCCACCAGGTACCAGACAGCTCTAAAGACCCAGGTGGGTGGAGGCCGGGACCGGGCTGTTGCCATGGGGACAGAGGTCCGTGCCCAGGCATGCCCAGGCTCCAGGCTGGAGTATGTCGACCACATCTCAGCTGGGTAGGACTCCCCCTTCATTGTCACGGGCAGCCCCAAGACTGCCCCTGGTCCCTGAGCCAATCTCCAAACAGCGACGGGGGATCCGGCTGCTGCTGCGATGCCCGGGCGCCAGCTGCCAGTCACAGACTCCCCTGAACCTACTTCGCTTCACAGCCAACCAAGAGGGAGCAGGATGGGGCCAGGTCTGTGTCCGCTCCGTCCTCATCGGAGGCCTGCTCCGCTCTGGGGCCTGCCTTGCGGGTTCCTCTAACGTGAGCCTTGGGGCTGGCTGGTGGTCTGGGCTCTGGCTGCCCTGATGGCACACAGGCGGGCGGCACACCCAACGCACGCCCACTTCTCCGTCCGGGGGCTGGAGCCCGGGACGAGGTGCAGAGAGGGATGGCTCCTCCTGAGACCTCCCCACCCGCTGACCCCTCTTCCTACAGGGCCCAGTGACGCGGGTCTGGGGTCCACCTGGGGACTGCACTGCACCCTAGTCACTTCTCCAAGTCCCCATGTCCAAGCACATCTCTCCCCGGGGGCTGGATGGGCGCTGGTCCTTCCCTAGCCGTCAGATGGCCCTGCTGTGGGTGGACAGGCGCCACCAGGGTAAGCTGCAGGGGGAGATTCCACACAGGCTCCTCCGTCTCCACCCACCTCCTGGGAGGTCCCCGTGGACGCTGAGCTCGGTTCCCTCCGGGTGCCCGGGAGGTGACTGGTCCCTCACAGCCTGGCTGAAGATGAGTTCCTGCCTACACGGGCATCTGCCCTCTGTGTGCAGGTGCCTCCCTGGGCATCCAGACCACGGGATGGGAGAGTCGGGTTCCTGTCCCCAGGGGTGACGTCCAGCAACAGTGGGTAATGGGTCAGAAGAGCAGATGGGACTGGGACAGCCCTGTCCTCACAGAAACAGGGACATGAGCCTGCGTGGGCTTCCTGGAGGTAGATCCTCTTTGGGGATGATAGGAGTGTGTCCAGAACCCTCTGGAAAAAGCCATGCTCACACCATGCTGGCCCCCTCCAGGGCCTCTCTGGGGCCTCTCCCAGGGAACCAGGTGGCTGTCCCCTCGGTTGGGCCTGGAGCATGCCCAGTGGCGGTGGCTCTGCTGGGTCCCTGGAGGGGCTTCTGGTGGGTGGTGGGTGTGTGTCTGGCCTCCTGCTTCCTCCAGAGCCTGGTTTCTGGGGCACAGCCTCCCTCCTCCTCGGCCTCCGAGTCATTTCCGGGGATTTGCAGACCTTGTTTGCAAGACTCCTGATTGTTCGTAGCCGACTTGAATCTCCAGAGCCTGCACCTCCCCGGCCCCTCTCCTCCCTGGCCCCCTCCCAGCCCCCCGCCAGCCCCAGGGTTCACTCTGCCCTTGGAGGAAGGCTTCTATTTTGGTTTCTCCCTTCTGGCCGCCGGCTTCCCTCCTGTGGGAATGGGGGCTCGCCAGGCTTTGATGGTCCTGGAAGAGCTGAGGATTTGGCTGGGGATGGTGACCCCTGGGTGCCCCCGCTGGTGGCCTGCGCTGGGCCCTCATGGACTCTTGGTGGGGAGGAAGCTCGGTGGGGAGGAGAGAGCCGTGGGGGCTCAGGGGAGGTCGGCCCGCACCCCGGGGCCGATTCAGCCACAGGGACCAATCAGAACAAGAGACTGGGTTCTGGTCACTTCCAGTCCAGTGTGACCCTGGAGCCAACTCCCAGGGTGAGGCAGGCAGGCCAAGGCATGGGACTCCACAAGCCCAGGGCTGAGGCCTTGCCCTGTGGGTGCCAGTCCAGCTGGGTGGCCAGGGCCACCTGAGCCAGTCAGGTGAGGGAGGCTGCCCTGCTGTGCTGTGGGCACGGAGGGAGGAGCGGCCCCTGCAGAGAGGCGAAGGGCAGGGTTGTGTGGGGAGAAGGGGCCTCCGTGGGCAGCAGGGGAAGGGGCTGAGTGGGGACTGGGCAGCCTGCTCCTGGAGGCTGGGACTCTGGAGGTGCCTGCAGGACAGGCAATGGCGCCACCCTTCACGCTCTTGCCCGCTGACCCCCAGCCCCGGGCGGCCTGGGGTGTCAGCGGCGGGAGAGCCCCCCACTGGCCCCTGGCTGGGGCCTGCTGCTGTCCCTTAAGCGTTTTCCTGGTGTGAAGTGTTGAGAAGGCCTAGGCTGTGCCGCTGGCCAGGGCCGCCCCAGGGCCTCTCCTCTGTCCCTTAGTGTGCTCCTTGGAGGCCCCTGCTCCCTCCTCTGGGACCTGCCTCCCGGACCCTCACGCAGTGGACCGCAGCACTTGTCCTTCAGTGAGGGCTCATTTCACTGGGCGCGCGTCAGCTCTCCGTCTGCCCTGCGTGTGCCAGGGTGTGTGTCCCTGCACCCTGGGGACACTTGTGTTGCTCCCCAGGCCCAGTTTGGCTGCTGCGAAGGACACTGGTGTGCGCAGGTGTGGTGTGTGCTCTGGTCCTGGCTCTCCGTCCAGGGGTACAGATGCCCAGCGGCACCTTTGTATCAGGGTGGTGCGTGCTCGGCTTTTCCAAGAGCGGCCACTCTGCCCCCACAGCAGCCTGCCCACACCCTGGCCAGCACAGGTCCTTCTATTTGGGTAGTGCCCCCCTGTGGTGTGGGGGTGTGCCAGGGGTGGCTGCCTTCCCTGTTGTCACCGTGCCCAGCCTCTCTGTGGGCGCTGGCCGGCTGGCTGTGAGCGCTCTGGGTGGTGTCTTTGAGTCTCTGGGCGGCTGCTTGACTCTTCGGCCTCGTGATCTTCCTCTCTGAACCAGAGACTCATGGCCCGGGGCCCTGCCCTCTTGGTGACAGTGGTCACTGTGGGTGAGGGAGCAGCAGATGGTGACCTGGATGTGCAGATGATGGTACTGTGAGCCTGATAACTGGGGGTGCAGGAGGTGACGTGGGTGGCACTGTGGATGATGCTGATCGTGGGGACAGCGGCGAGGACGACGGCAATGGTCCCCGATTCATTGGCCAGAGTTCTCCCGACTCCTAGCTCTACAGAAGCTTCGTGTTGAGTGGGGAGTCAGCAGGCCCTGCAGCTGTCACCAGCCCCTGGGGACAGGGGGTCAGGCAGGGGAGGAGGGAGTTTTTGAGAACAGGCTCGGGAGCTGATCCCTCCAGCTCGGGAGGGAATCTCAAACTCTCCTGTCCAACATGGCTATCGACTGGGGCTGAGGCCAAATCTGACATTCATCCTCCTGCATCTGACATTCAGGAACCATCCACGCCTGGGATTTGCATAAATCTCAGGGGTGAAGGCGAGATCAAATACCAGAGGAGCTCTGGGGGAGCGGACAGCTCCTCTGCTGGCTGCTGGTGATGGCCGGCTGGAGAATGTCCTGCTGGCCTGAGCCACCGTCGTCTGACAGCACAGTGGACTCAGAGCAGGGCTTTCATCTGGGGAGAGGGCCTGTGGGCTGGAGGCCAGGGCTGGACTCCTGTCGATTCTTTCTGGGACAGGAGACAAGCGAGCCATCTGCTGGCCCCAGGCACAGAGTGAGGAGGGCCCTGCCCCCTCAGATCCCATGGTCCGGCAGAGGAGAATGTGTCCTGCAGGTGGCCCTGGGGGTGTTCTCACATGAGCCCAGCCTGGCCCAGAGTGGGATTCCAGCTCAGCAGTGAGCAGAAGAGCCTGGGTGGTCTTAGCTGACCCCGCCGCCCTGTGGCCTTTGTCCTTGTGCTGCCCCTGCCCTGCCCTGGTCAGTCCTGCTGTCCCATCTTACCTGTGGGGTCTGTCCATCTGTCCCCCTCCTTCTTTGCTGGGAGTGTTCTGTGGCCTCCCTCGAGGGCCAGATCCTCTGCCCAGGCCCCAGGTTCTGAGCCCTTGGACCCAGCGCTGCTGGTGGGCAGGAGTCCAGACCCAGCTCCTGGTGTGTGCCCACCACGACAGCACTCCTGGGGGTCAGGAAGGTCCCTCAGAGGACCAAGGCCCCAGGACAAAGACTGGCTCCTCTCCTTGGCTCTCTAGTCCAGGGCCATGGCCAGCAGGAGGTGGGGCTGCTCCTGATGTGGGGAGAAGAGGGACAAGGATTCTGAGGGGGGTGTGGCGGGCAGGGTCAATGTGCTGGCCTGTGCACTGAGGGGTAGACGTCCGGCGAAGGCCTCCTGGGGCCTCCTGTTGGGCACAGTCATAGGCAGTTGTCAACACAGGTTTGCAATTTTGGGGACTCTTGTCTGTCACCAGACTGGGGCTGGGTCAGGAGAACAACCTGTCCACACCCACCCCCAGCTCTAGGGCAGAGCCCAGGCAGGGTGGAGTGAGTGGCCCCTGCTGGCCTGTCCCTCGTGTGGCAAAGCCCCGTCTGCAGGCACCCGGCCAGTCAGCTCCCCAGAGCTCTGGGGACACGGTGGCAGAACAGCCAGGATTGAAGGCACCTCTTTATTCACCTCTTGCAATTGAAGCACAAAGAGTGTGGCCACTTAATAAAGCCGAAGACACGGTGGCCACATCAGAGGACTCTGGGCTGCACACAGCAGAGGAAGCGACTTTCCCTTCCGTTCAGAGCAGTGGACATCTACTGACTGCCTGCTAGGAGCCTGGGCTCGAGGGCTGTCCAGCAGGGACTGGCCTCCGGGCTCTGAGGGATCCCAGAGTCCTGTTTCCCGTTCTCCATTCACTGTGCACTCAGCAAGAACGCGTGGAGCCGGAGGCCTGTGCCCTTGGCCACAGTCAACCCCCATGGCCCTCTGGTGGGGCTCCGGGCTTGAGGAATCCACCCGAATTCAACCAAGAGCCTGGTTGAAGCCCAGTCGTGCTGGCCACAGGCGCCTGCGGCACAGAGTCAAGACTCATGAGGAGAGTCTGGTTGGGGATGGCCAGCCGAGGCTGAGAGCCAGGGCTCCTGGGGCCCAGGGCACCTGCTTTTCTTTGTGGTAATGAGGCAGGAGAAAGGGTCAAAGAGCACAGGCCGGAAACTGGGGCTCCCTCAAGCTCAGGTCTCTGTGTGGCAGGCCGAGACACTTCAGGACAGAAGCCAGCTCAACCCCCTCCGTGTAAGCAGAGAAAAACAGCACAGCCCCACACAACCACTGACTGGTACCCAGCCCCCACAGGAGGCCCCGTCATCGGCTGACCAGGAACATGTGACGAGCTCTCGGACTCTGAGGGTCCTGGCAGGATCGCAGGGGCCAGCTCCCTTAACCCCACAGAGCCATGTGAGTCCCTAGACCACAGCCACTCGGGGTCCCTCCCTTGGGCCTCTCCCCTGCTTTCCCGCTGCTTTGCTCTCTCCCTGGTGCATGTAGGTTCCCTTCTCTGAATTCCCAGGACAAAGAACCCGACCCCACACGCTGTGCTAAAGCAACAGCAGCAGCTGCCGGCCGCCGGTGGAGCTGGGCTTGCTCTGCCTTCTGCCTGGGTGCTGCCCCAGGGCACCCCACCTCTCACAGCTGGGAAGGCGGAGCTGAGAGCGCTGGGGACTGGCTCACCTGGCCCAGAAGGCACGCTGGGTCTTACCGCAGAGCCAGGGCCCTGGACTCCACCTGGCAGTTGCTAGGGGCAGGTGTGGCAGGCCCTGTTGCCCTCCTTTGCTACCCTTGCCACCCAGTGTCCGTCTCCTCTACTGCCATGTCTTCCCCTGTTGCCCAAAGTGGCCCCTGCTAGGGAGGTTCCTGACAAAGACAGGGTCATGGTTCCCAGGTGGCTTTCCCATCTGTCCTCTGGACACCTGCTGTGTGTGGAGGGGTGCAGGCATCAACAGGCAGCTCTTCTGTGACTCCTCCTTGTGCAAATCCTAGTGGGGATTGGGCAGCGGGTGGCAGGTGGAGAGAGTGGAAACGACACAGCTGGTGCCGGGATTCAAAAGTGGTCCTTTGAACACACCTCTGCATTTTGGGGTACAGTCTTTTTCCATGAACTCAGAGACCCTGGGCACAGTAGTAGCTTTTAGGTGAGGGACTGGTGGCCACACAGGACCAGCCAGGGGAGTCCTGGGGGAAAATGCCTTCCCCACTGCCCTGTTCTCCTCTAACAGCCACTCTCCACATGACATCCATCTGCCCTCTCTCTCCTCCTTCCAGCCAGCCTTCCTTCCATGCATACGTCAGCCATCTGAAACAGCACAGTGGACTCAGAGCAGTCCATCCATCCATCTGTCCATCTGTCCGTCCACCCATCCATCCATTCACACATCTATCCACCCATCCATCCATCCACACATCCATTCACCCATTCATCCATCCATCTGTCCATCCACACATCCATTCACCCATCTGTCCATCCACACATTCATCTATCCATCCACCTACACATATATCTATCTGTCCATTCATTCATCCAACCACCCATCCATCCATTCATCCACACATCCATCCACCCACACATCCATCCACCCACACATCCATTCATCCATTAATCTGTCCATCCATCCACACATCCACCCATCCATCTGTCCATCCACACATCTATTCACCCATCTGTCCATCCACACATCTATCTGTCTACCTATCCATCCATTCATTCATCCATCTGTCCATCCTCACATCCACCCATCCATCCACCCATCCACCTATCCATCCACCCATCCATCCATCCATCCACCCATCCTCACATCCACCCATCCATCCACCCATTCATCCATCCATCCATCAACCCATCCTCACATTCACCCATCCATTCACCCATCCATCCACCCACACATTCATCTATCCTTCTACCTATACATATATCTATCTGTCCATTCATTCATCCAACCATCCATCCATCCATTCATCCACACATCCATCCACCCACACATCCATTCATCCATTAATCCATCCATCCATCCACACATCCATCCATCCATCTGTCCATCCACACATCCATCCATCCATCTGTCCATCCACACATCTATTCACCCATCTGTCCATCCACACATCTATCTGTCCACCTATCCATCCATCCATCCATCCATCCACCCATCCACCTATCCATCCACCCATCCATCCATCCATCCACCCATCCTCACATCCACCCATCCATCCACCCATTCATCCATCCATCCATCAACCCATCCTCACATTCACCCATCCATTCACCCATCCATCCACCCACACATTCATCTATCCTTCTACCTATACATATATCTATCTGTCCATTCATTCATCCAACCATCCATCCACCCACACATCCATTCATCCATTAATCCATCCATCCATCCACACATCCATCCATCCATCTGTCCATCCACACATCTATTCACCCATCTGTCCATCCACACATCTATCTGTCCACCTATCCATCCATCCATCCATCCATCCACCCATCCATCCACCAATCCATCCATCCATCCACCCATCCTTCATCTGTTCATGACTCCACCATCCATCCATTTTTGCTGCCCTTCACTTGTGACCACGAGCTGCTGAGTGTGGGCAGCAGAGTAGTCCTGCAGAGCAGCCATGTGTCACATTTCTTGTGACAGAAACACTCAGCGCCCCTCCAGGGGAACTGGGTTCCCAAAATAACCACACAGAGACAGAGAGACCTTTTTCTCTGGGGGTCCTGTGACTGCTCCTCTGACCTTAAGGGTCCACAGAAAGAGTGAGAGCCAGCACGTGCTGACCCTTTTATTGAGGAGAAGCCATTCAACTGAGGCCAGGGGTCAGGTTTCAGGGGGTTGAGTCCAGCTTCCTGATGTCTGCTGTCAGCAGGTCGACTGACATCTAGGAAGGCCACACCCAAAGGCAGAGCAAGAGAAGGGACACACAGAGGGCATTTCCATGGAACATTCTATCCCAAACAGGGCAAAGGGGTAGGATCACAAAGGAACAGGTGAGAGTGATTCGACCCCTGGGGCTGCAGGAAGGCTCGCCTACACCTGAAGACACATTCTGCTACTTCGAGGATGGGGCAGCCATCTAGGGCTACTATGAATGTGGCCAGATCACTACGAAAGTGACCGACAGAGCCTCTACCGATCCCGGGAAGGAGAATGCTGGTCACTCAGCGTGACGGCCCTCCACCGCCATGAGGACGGCCCCCCACAGTCGTCAGGCTGGGAGGAGGAGAACGTCTTGCACTGGCCAAAGGCCATCCTCTTCCCTGCCCTTCACTGGGGCTGGGAGGAGAGGGAGTGGGCTTGGGACAGGAGGCAAGGCTGCCAGGCGTGCCTACAGCTGCGACCAGTCTGTGACTGTGGCAATGACCGGCAATCTCCTACTGGGCCAGTACCTGGGACTGCTCTGGTCCAAAGGCGTGGGTGACGTCAGGTGGCACATGATTGGGTCTGGAACCGAGGTCAGCCAGCAAGCAGCAAATGCCCTTCATCCTGAGGCCTCCCATATCCAGCCTGGGCCAGCCCCCTCCCTCTCGCTCTGTCTCCCACAGACCCACTGGCCAGGGTCACTCAGTGATAGAAGGATCTGGGGCCGAGCCTCCCTGCTGAGACGCCGTGACATCTGCTCTTGGTCCCTGCAAGGTGTGCCCATGTCCAAATTGTCTGTGGGCTTCTGGGCAGCCCTGGGCCAGCTGGCGGCCCTCTCTGGTTCCCATTGCTTCCCTGGCTGATTGAGCATGAGTATGCCTACACCACCAGGCCCCAGGAGGGTCCTTCTGCCCGGTGTCAAGGTGCACCCCTGGTTAGGAGAGAGGGACAGAGCAACTTGGCATCTCTTTGACATTTGCTATTTCATCTTAAAAATCCATTCTGCGCTCATGGCCACCTGCGTTTTCCCATCTAAACAGAGCTCAGAATCAATCACCAATTAAACGACTTCCTTTCCCAGCCTCAGTCTTCAGCTGTCCAGTGCCCAGGAAGACCTGCTAAGCCCCCGAGCAGTGCTGGGCACAGGCTGCCCGGGGCAGTCCTGGGGACCCTGGGCAGTGCTGGGTGGGCGAAGAATCAGGACCAGGTGCTCTGTGCTCAGGGCAGGTGCGGCGGGTAGGACTGAAGATGGACACTGAAGGAAGATCCCAGGCTCAGGTCCTGGCTCTGTCCACATGCGCACACTGACCTTGGGTCCTTTGACCTCCCTGGGCCCTGTGTGCCCATCTGTGCGGTGGGCATGCAGACGGGATGGGGATGGCGGGCTGTGGGGAGGTGCCTGGAGTGGAGTGGACACACAGCAAGGGCCAAACAGCCTGGCCGCTGGGTGCTCTCTGCTGTGAGCTCTCCTGGACCTCAGGGCGACCACATGGTAACTTGGGCCTCAGTTTCCTCACTTGCCAGAGTCTTGTTAGCGGGTCCATTCACTGTTAACTCTGCCCCATGCTGGCTGCAGAGCTGGCCCTGGTGCAGGCCTCCCTCGCCAGAGCCCAGCCCTGCTGCCCAGAGGTCAGCTCCGAGGGAGTCACCGTGGAGAAGAGCAGGCAGAGGACTGCAGGTTGGGAGGAGCTTGGACTGGCTGGCTGTTCAGGGCAGAGCCTGAGCAGGGGCCTGAGGTAGTGACCGGGCCAAGTCTGGATCTGGAGTGTTTTCCTGGGGTGCTGGAGCTGGACCCTGGACTGCTGCCTGGAGGTCAAGCCCTCCCACAGAGCACAGCGCAGCCCAGCTTAGAACCTGGAGGCTGCAGGAGTGGGCCTGAGGCTTTCTGGAAACATCTGTGGGTGGCGCCAGGCCTTGGGCAGGAGCTGGGGTTGGGGTCCCACCAGGTGGGACCTGTGGGCTGCTGGCCTCCAGATGTGGTGCCCAGGGCTTGCATAGCTTGGGCCAGGCAAGCCGCTGTTGCACTGTTCCGCAGGTGTGCAGGACCTGTGCCCAGGATGCAGGGACCTCATCTGCACTCAGCTGAGGGAAGGCACTCCGCTCCAGCCCCGGCCACGCCAGCCTCCAGAGGAGAGGGATGTTTCCTGAGCCCAGCGCCCAGCAGGCCAGCCATGCTCCCCCTTCCCCTGCCAGCCGCCCTTTCTAAACCACTGCCTGGCGACCATGGCCAGGCCCCACACCAGCACTGATCGCATGCCCACTTCCCTGCAAATGGGCCTGGTCAAGGATGGGCCTGAGTCCTCTCCACCGGCCCTCGGTGCCAGGGAAGGGCAGCAGGGGAGGTGGGAGCCAGCATCGCCTCTGCCTCCCGTCACCTCAGCCAACACTGCCACCTCTACAACTGTGCCATCTCTTTGAATCCACCAGCCCAGACCCGCCCCTTTGCTCAGGGAGAGGAGCCTGTCTGTATCATCACCATCACCACCTTAGAACACAGGGCCACCGGCAGGCCGCCATCACCGTCCCTGAGAATTCACACGTCGCCAGTTAGAGCTGAAGGTGGTGGGTGAGTCACCAGGGGTGTCCACCCCAGAGGCTGGTGGTGGCACAGTGTGAGGTCCTGGGCCTGCAGAGAGAGGCCAGCTCCTGTCCTTGGGAAGCCGGATGCTGGGCAGGAAGTGGACCCAGCACTGTGGATTCTCCAGACGGAAGGAGCCAGAAGCCCACCTGGAGGGTCCTGCCTCTCTCAAGCTCGGACCATCCCTATCCTGGGGGTCTGCAGGGGTGGAAAAGGGGTCAGTGTTCACAGGGAGGGGTGAGCACCAAGAGCAAGGTGGGCCAGAGTCTGGGACCCGGGGCATCCTGGGAGGGGCTTCCAGGTGTGGGATGTGGTGAGGGGAGTGGCCTGGAGCCGGGCTGCCAGATGAAACCCAGGTGACCCAGTTAAATCTGACCACATAATAAACATCGCATTGGAGACACCTGTGCGAAGAGGGCCAGTTCCAGCTCTCTGAGGTTCGGGGCAACTGGGCATTCTGTGTGCATGTGGCAGCCCCGGCTGAGATGGGCTAGAAGCCCTGACTGGAGAGAGGGTGGCCTGGACCCAAGAGTGGAGCTCACAATTCAGGCTTCCCGACCCCTAGGTAGCTCCCAAGGAGGCCCCAGGAGGCCCTTCATGCCTACCCAGTCCACGTAGGCCTGCCTCGGTGAGGGCCCAGTCTTGCAGTCTTTCACACTGGGGGGCTGCAACCTGGGTGGGCTGTGCGGCCAAGTGTCCAGGTTGGGACACGCTCGGACCTCCTTCCTGTGGGGTCCACAGGCAGTTGTAGTGCTGTCCAGGCAGAGCATCCCCTGGAGGGTGAGTGGCCATGTGTCCAGTCCCTGACTGCCCCTCCTGGTCCACCAGGGCTCATGGCCCCAGTCACACACCCCTGGATACTCCTGGCAATTGCCCTGGGTCCTCTGTGGCTGGCGCTGAGAGCTCTGGGCGCCCCACTGGACATTGCAGACCTTTGTGGTGTCTGGGACCAGAGGAAGGCCAGGGGGCAGGGCTGAGGTGAGCTGGCCTGCTCTCCATCAGAGCGTCAGTCTGTTGGCCAGAGCAGAGCCGCTGCTGGGCTCTGGGTGCTGTGAATCCCAGAGCTGGACACTCAGAGGCAGCTTTGGAGAACCTCAGCTTTCCAACCCCCACTTTCCATTAAGGAATTAGTGTAAGTTAGTTAAAAACCCCGTCACATCGACAGACAGGTAGAACAGGCAGGAAGAAAGCACCCAGGGCCTTCGTAATGTTATGCTTCTCCAAGAAAACAAGACCAGAGGCAGGCCGGCACAGCATAGATCCCAACAGCGCCAGGGGGCTTGTGGGTCATGTTCAGTGCCACCGCGGAGGTGCCTCGCGGATCTGCAGGCTTCTCCTAGTCCTGGTTAGAAGATCTTCCAGGGAACTTGAAGCTGCTCTGCCCCCTCTCCTGCCTGTTCGGCCACCTTGGCTCAGGTGGCTGGGGAACGCTCTCTTACAGAAGCAGGACTGCGCTGTACCCATTTTTTTGCAGAAGTCTTCTCTGTCTTCTGGAGGACCCATCCCCGGCCAGGAGCTGTAGATCTGCAGAGATGAGGTTCTTCTCTTGGGCTTGGACTTCGTGGCACTCTGTGTTGTAAATGCTTGTGGGTGGGGTGGCCACGTTTAGCAAATAAAAACTTGGAGGATATCCGGGCAAATAAAATTTTGCATAAACAATTATTTGCAGTAAAAGTATTCCTCGTGCAGTATTTGGGACTCAGTGATACGAGAATAATGTTTGTCATTTGTGCAGAAAAGACAGACCCCAATAGATACCCTGGACCCCCAGGCGAGGGAGGGCCTGGTTGGCCATAGTCTGTGATGTTGTCACACACCACTGCTGGAGGAGCGAGTCCTCGCAGGGAGGACGGCTGGACACCAGGCCAGCTTTTCCTCAGCTGTGCTGAGGTGCCTTTGCCTCGGTCTGTGTGTATCTGTAGTAAATGTTGTCCTGGGGCCCTCCCAGTGGCCGTGCCCATGCTGACTGCTGCCCTGCCTGTGGGGCCTCCATAAACCACAGCCGACAGGAGGCCCGGTGACTGATGTGACCCCCGGTCTGAATCTCTCCTGCAGGGGTCTGGGGGCCTCTGCACTAGTAGCTTGTCAGGAATAGGGTGGCCCTGGGGACTCCTGAGCCCTGAACCCTTCACCTGAGCTAGATCCAGCAGCATGTCCCATGTGTGATCTGGTCCCTTCACAAATCCTCCTGCTCCTTCCAGCCCTGGGCACGAGCCTCAGACCCTCATCCCTCCCTCCCCTGCCCTGGGCTGTCACCTGCGGTGTAATGGGCTGGGTACAGACCCCATCCAGCCTCCAGGGTGGCCCTGCAGGGTTCCTGTCCTCCCCTCCCCAGTGGTCAGGCCTTTGGCTTTCCGTAGATTCCCTAGGGACCATGCCCCTGCTTCAGGGACGCAGGGAGGGTTAAAGCTGCCGTGTGAAACTGTCTGCTGACGGGTCACTGCTGCAGGGCTGGGAGGAGCCATGGGGCCTGCTGTTGCCTGGCATCCCCCACGGGAAGGCGCCCTGGAGCCCAGCCCCTTCCTCGGCCCTGGGGAACGCGTGGTCTGCTTTGAGGGTAGGGTTTACTGAGGCAGCATGCACCCACCCCACAGACAGGGCAGCAGGTGACAGGACCCCCACTCTGGGGTGTCCCTGAGGGAGGAAGGGAGAGCCAGCAGCACTGCATGGTGGAGCGGCCTGGAGTCCAGCTCAACAGGAGAGCCGGTGAGACCAGCGGGGGCAGAAGTGCCCGCCTGAGCCCACCTGCCCTGGATGGGACCCCTGGAAGGAAGGGTGTGGGGGTACCTCTGCCTTCCACCATTGTCCACAGGGGTTTGATGTGCTCCGGGGGAGGGAGGTGGCAAAGGGACGCAGCTCTGAGGGCCCTCTCCTGCATGAGAGGCCAGTGCAGGAAGTGTCCTGCGCCAGGGCCAAGGAGAAGAGCAGACCTCTGTGGGGTCAGAAACAAACAGAAACTCCAATCCTGCAGCCTCAGGGCAGCACTGGGGCAGGGCCTGCGGGAAGCAGGGGCAGAGCCAGGGGGCAGCTGTGGTGCAGGGCAGGGGGCGGCTGAGCGGGAAGGGAAGCCACAGGGCTGGATGTGGTCACTGGGAGGTGGCGGTGGATGGACCCTCCCGCTTCCAATTAGGGAGTAGAGACCAAAGTCAAAGGTCACAGAGTGATCTGAGGTTGAGACGGGCCGGGGGGAGGCGAGTGCCCGGGGACAAGGGAAGCTCCGCACGGTGTGCAGGTGTGCTGGCTGGAGAGGAACCCCGCTCCCAGGTGTGCCCTGGAGGCGCCCTCAAAAGAGCTCACAGACACCTGAGCAGAGAATCACAAACCAGCTAATGTCTTGATGAGCAGACGTAGCGGCCTGCCTCTGAAGGCTGTCAGCACGGGGAAGCCTGGGCAGCATTAGCAGACCTGTCTGGCCCTGACATGGAGTCACACACACTTCTGGACTGGGGACAGCCCCATCCAACCCCAGGCCGAGTTGGAATCTGCAGGAACCCACGTCTCGATGGCCGTGCGGGTTCTGAGCCTCAGCAGGTGAACCTCAGCAGGTCTGTGTCCAGGTCCGTCCCTGGGCAGACCCCTCCAGACTCACCTGGGCACCCACATTGGGGATGGAGCCCTGGTGGAAGCTTTCTTAGTGCGCCCCTGTTTCAAGGTGACCCTGAAAATGGACTGCTTCTGAAAAAGAGGCTTTCTCAGGAGGCGTTCACGGAGGGGTTCTAGCAGCAGTCAATGCAACCAAGCCGTTTTTAGAAAAGGAAAAGCTAAGCCTAGAGAGCGATCAAGAACTGTTGGTGCGAGGTCCTGGGCGGTGGGGCTGCTGGCCTGCAGCTCCTCCTACCTGTCGCTGCTGGACTTGTGTTGCTGCTAATGCGAAAGTGAATTTCTACTTTCTGCAGAAAAGTGATTAAGACAAGAACATTGCTCATTTACTTGTCCTTAATTTATTAATTCATTAGACATTTAATGACCTCTTTTCTCCTTCTGTACACTGTAGAATACAAAACAGGGCAGACTCTTCCTGGTGCATGAGGCGGGTACAGCAGGCTGGTGGTGGTGAGCTACAGGGTGGGCCTTCCTGAGGACGTGATGGTCACGCTGCATAGGGAGCCTGAGGGGAGCAGGGGACAGCACTGCCCACCTGGCCCCTCCCTTGGGGAGCAGGGGTTGGCAGCATCTGCAGGCTTGGGCTTGGTTTCAGGGAGCCCTTCGGCATCTCTGAGCCGAGGGAGATGGGGAGAAGGCTCTGGAGGCACGGAGGGCAGGAACGGTGCCCGGGAGAAGCCGAAGGAGCCCAGGAGGCAGGGAGGGGCCCTGCAGGTCTGGGCGACCTTGAGCCTTTGGTTCACCTTCACGTTACTTGTGGTGGCCAGTTGTCTGCTGGACATGGGCCGCCAGGTGGATGAGGCAGGCCTGGCCCACTCCAGGGCTCCCGGGACCCATGAGACCAGCAGGAGGCTCTGGGCTTGCCCCTCCCCAGAAGCCTGAGCAGCAACCCTGCCCCCAAGGGATCATGAGGGTCAGCAGCTGGCTGCGGACGCCTTGTGGGCCTGGGGCTCTGGTGGCTGCTGGGGAGCCACGGACAGGACAACCTGGTACTGCCCGGCTCCTTCCTTGCTGTCCTGTTCCCTGTAGCCAATGCCGGGTGCCCCTCTGAGTCCTTGGAGCAGTGACAGGAATCAGCCAAATAAACAAACAGGGTGGGAGGAAACGGGCGCTGGGCACGAGGCAAGTCTCTCGGTCCCTGCGAGGTCGGGAGTGGTGGCGGTGCTGCTGGGGACAAGGGAAGCCAGCAGGTGTGGCCCTCTCGCCAATGCCCACAGGCCGTCAGAAAGCAGGGAGCTGCTCTCGGGAAAGGCGCGGGAAGCGGAGCGGACAGCAGCCAAGCCCTTCCTCCTGGGGGCCACTAGGCCTCCACCCGCCAGGCCGACTGGTGCGGGCACCATTGCCTCACGTGGTGGCCGTGCAGAGTTCGCCCATGCGTTCAGGGTGACGCTGTCACACGTGGGTGAGGTCAGCGTCCTTATTCCGTTCCACAGGTGGGGAGCAGGCCGGGCAGCGGCTCCCTGGCTTTCCTGCCGGGGTCGCTGAGGCTCTCGCAAACTGGATTATGGAGACTTGATTGCCCAGAGGGGCCCGAGGTGCTTAAGTGGCAGACGGGATCTGACATTTGAACTCCAGGGGCTCTGGCTGCTGTGATTCCTGAGAGAAGAGACGGAGCAGGGGTGGCCAAGGCTGGCCAGTGCAGAGGCTTCCAGGAGGCCCTTGGGAGGGCTGACGGGTCTGGTCCTCCTTTCCCACTCCGTGGAAAGGCGCTCGTGTGCAGGGGTGTTAGGAGGGTGTGTGGCCCCGGGAACCTCCATCCGTACTCTGGGGTCCCCGCGCTGTGCCGCTCCTGCTCCTGTGGGGTCCGCCTCCCTCCTGGGGTCCCCACACTTTACACGACCTTGGCTGCTATCCTTTATCCCATGGCCTTGTTCTCTCCCCCTTCTCCCCCGGGGTGGGGTGTCAGCTTACCTGGCTGTGTTGCCCCCCCAGGCCCAGTCCCTGGACCGCTCTCAGCCTCAGAGGACTTTACGTTTCTAGCCCCATTTATAAGCCTCTCGAAGCAATCAAAGCTTAGAGTGGCCCAAGGATCCGGATAGAAAAAGATGGGGCTGGGAATCAAGCCCTGTGCTGCTGAGTTCTTGCTTGTAACTCGGCACCCAACAGAGAAATGAGGCTCAGAGAGGCCACACGGACCAGGCCAGCATGGGTGCAGACCAGGTCCTTGCCTCCTCTATCAGACGTCGGCTCTGCGGACCTCCACGACTCCGGGGGCTCCATGGAGTCCTTGCTGCGGATAGACTCATGGTGAGGCACCAGGGGCTGGTCTTGGTCATATTGAGATGTGGAATTGCACCCTGGGGTAAGCTCTGGGGGTGAGATCCAGCCTCTCCACTCATGCTGGGCAGCCTGCAGAAGTTCTTTCTCTCCCTGGGCCTTGATGGCCTTGATGGGAATCAGGTGGCTCCTGTGGCAGCCTCCTGCTGGGGACAGTAGCCTGCAGGTCCCAGTGGCCAGGGAGGAATTGGCCACAGTCTCAACCAGGCTGAGCAAGGGGTGCCTTGGCTGAAGCCTGGGCTAGGGTCTCCTTGGCAGCCCCCCCCCACCCCATGCTCCCCAGTGCTGCGGAAGCTGGTCCCCTGGGGGCCTGGCCAGGAGTGTGCACACTCTGGGGGGTCCTTGTGTCCCTGCTGGCCTAATAAGTGTGGGCAGCACGACAGCCTAGAGTGAAGCCCAGCTGCTGGGCTGTGACCTGTGGGATGGCCACAGTGCTGTGCTGGTCCCCTGTGGGGAGATGGCTGCTATGGGCCACCACATGGCCGGCAAACAGGCTGCCTGTGGCTCTGGGCTTGGGAAGAGGCTGCGGTGCTGAGGCCGGGACCTGGCCTCTGACCCATGTGCCCCATTTCTCTCCGGCCTGTTTGAGCTGGAGGTGGCAGGCTCCGAGGAGCGGGACGGGCCCTCTCCTGTGCCAGCGCTGTCTCAGTGCCCCCAGGATCAATTAGACTGAAGGGTCCTCTCGCCTCGGGGACCCGCAGTGCTTTTAAGAGGCGATTATTCTGAATTCTGCAATTTCTGCTCCCTAAGTGCTCTCCTCTCTCTCACCCTGACCTCAAGCCACTCATTTCCATTTGCCTGATTGGAACTCGGGGCCCTGCCTCCATGGTGTTCAGGGACCTGCAGCCCTGGCCTTTTGCCCCAAGGCCAAGTGGGCTCACAGGCTGGACCATGGTGCCCACCCTTCCCGACTGCCAGGGCTGTGCAGCCGCCTCCCGCCTGCGTTAACGCTGTCCCTCCTGGACCGATCCGCTCACCGCTGTCATCCCTCGTTGCCAGCACCCTGCCAGCGCCGGAGGCTCCCCGGGGCAAGACAGGCGGGTGCAGCTGGGAGGTCGGGTCCCAGGCATGGCGTGGCGTGTGCTGACCAGGAGATGGACCCACGTCTCTGCCAGTGAAGACCCGGGAGGGGTGCTGGGTTCCCTGCCTTCACTGGGGTGGACACTTAGGTGGTGGCAGGGGCCGCAGGGAGGGCTGCCTGGTGGCAGAAGCAGCTGCCATGAGGCCACCGTCCTCTGGGCGTCGTCTTCAGCACGCGCAGCCCTCGTCCCTGCTTCCTCAGGATGGAGCCATGGCCCTGGAGGCCAGAAGTGGGGGTCCAGAGTCCAGGACCAGAAGCAGCCCAGCAGCAGTGCTGGCAGGAGGGGCCCCTGGAGCCCCAAGTGGCAAGTGGCGGTCACCCCCGGTACCTCCGGCCATTCTTTCTGTCACTCCCCCCACCCCACCATCTCACCTGGGATCAGTGTCTGCATAAGGGGACTCACCCCGGCCTGGCACAGAGGCACAGGGCATGGGCAGCGGCAGGGCGGGGTTGGCCAGGCCCAAGGGTGCTGAGCGTCTCCAGGCAGCAGGCCACACTGGCCAGGCTCTCAGCATGAGGCAGAGCTGCAGGCCGTGCACGCAGGGCCTCAGACGCCCTGAGTAGGGTGACCGCCTGTGGGTCTGCGAGACATCATGGCCTCTGGGCTGAGTTAGTGGGACAGCTATGATGGCTGCAGTTTGGAGGGTGGACCGGCCACAGTCAGGCCACATGGGGTCGGAGGCCAGGACGGGGGTCCCAGCTGGGACCTCCCAAAGCCATAGCCTGCACCTCAGCAAGAGCAGCCGTGCTGCCCTGGGCTGGGGTCAGTGTGCAAGGTCCTTACTGCATCTGGGTCTGCACAGAGCGACGCTGCCTAGGGTGACACCAGATTGCTGTCCCCTGCAGCCCCAGAGGGCTGAGGAAGGCACTGTGCCATCCTGCTCTCGTCTGCTCAGCGGAGCGCGGACCCTCCACTGCCACCTTTCATGCAGCACGGTGGTCGCCGCCCGGGGTGGCAGCTCAGAGGAGCCTCAAGGTGGCATCAATTCAGGGGCTGAGAACTCTGTGGACAGCCCCATCCCCCTGGGACCCCCCTGGAGGCAAGTGACCCAGAGTTAAGGTTTGGATGGGAGGTGTCCCCAAAGGCTCCTGTGTGAGACAGTGCAGGGACATTCAGGGGTGAAGTGACTGGGTTGTGAGACTCTAGCCCAGTCAGTGCATTAACCCCTGATGGGGACAACCTGGTGGTGACTGAGGCAGGGTGGGGCTGGAGGAGGTGGGCGTTGGGGGCCTACCCTTGGGGCATATATTTTGGTGAGTGGAGTCTCTGTGTCCTGGGTGACGTCTTGAGCTGTTTCCCTCTGCCACACTCTCCCAGCCTCGCCTGGAGCCTCGAAGAATGGAGCTGGCGTCTGTGGACCTAGATCTCAGAGGCCAGAGGCCCAGGCTGTCTGTGGACCTCGACCTCAGAGACCAGGGCCCAGGCTGTCTGTGGACCTCGACCTCAGAGACCAGGGCCCAGGCTGTCTGTGGACCTCGACCTCAGAGACCAGGGCCCAGGCTGTCTGTGGACCTCGACCTCAGAGACCAGGGCCCAGGCTGTCTGTGGACTGAGGCCTCAGAGACCAGAGCCCAGGCTGTCTGTGGACCTCGACCTCAGAGACCAGGGCCCAGGCTGTCTGTGGACCTCGACCTCAGAGACCAGGGCCCAGGCTGTCTGTGGACCTCGACCTCAGAGACCAGGGCCCAGGCTGTCTGTGGACTGAGGCCTCAGAGACCAGGGCCCAGGCTGTCTGTGGACCTCGACCTCAGAGACCAGGGCCCAGGCTGTCTGTGGACCTCGACCTCAGAGACCAGGGCCCAGGCTGTCTGTGGACCTCGACCTCAGAGACCAGGGCCCAGGCTGTCTGTGGACCTCGACCTCAGAGACCAGGGCCCAGGCTGTCTGTGGACTGAGGCCTCAGAGACCAGGGCCCAGGCTGTCTGTGGACCTCGACCTCAGAGACCAGGGCCCAGGCTGTCTGTGGACCTCGACCTCAGAGACCAGGGCCCAGGCTGTCTGTGGACCTCGACCTCAGAGACCAGGGCCCAGGCTGTCTGTGGACTGAGGCCTCAGAGACCAGAGGCCCCAGATACACTTCCTCTAATGTGGTTCTTGTCAGGTCTTTGGGTCGTGACTAAAACAGTGGGTTCCACCTTGACCCTCTCCTAGCCACATGGCCTGTCCCCTGGGCCTGAAGGCAGGACCCTGCAAAAATCTCTGTGCCTCTTCAACCGTTGCACACAGCAGGCCCAGGGAACTCTGTCACCCGGGAAGGGGACAATGGAAGTCAGGGAGCAGGTGCTGCGGACAGAGGCCTCAGGGAGGGTGGACGTGGCCCCCCATGGTTGCATGTTCTTGTGCAATAACCACAGCATGGGAGGGGCGCCCTGACCACCCCCTCCAGAGCACAGGGAAATGGAGGCTCAGGGCACGTGACTTGCCTGTGGCCCTTCCTCATCATGGGGCCCAAGACCTTGTCCTACTTGCCCCGTCCCCGGGGTTCATTCCCCTCTAGCACGGCACTGAGCAGCTGGACAGGTCAGCAGCAGCAGCAGTACCCGGGAACACGAGGGCACTTCTGCAGCCATGGCCCCTCCCTTTTCTCCTCTTCTGGGAGTTTGTGGGGGTATTTGCCTCTGTCCTCTAACTGTCTGCATGTGACAGTAAACACTGTTTGGATCCAAAGCAAATTGGCTCTAATTAACCAGCTTCCAGACGCAGCTCGGAGCACCCAGTTGAAAGGCTGGTCCTCCTGGGGGCGGGCCTGGGTGTGTGGCTGCCAGGCTGCTCTTCACCAGGCGCCAGGCCCTCTCCATGTCACCGCCTCTGGCTGCTGGCTCCGTCCGGGCGCGGTCCACAGTGAACAGAGCTGGTGTGTGTGTTTGAGCCTGGGCCCAGGATCAGTCCCCAGGTGGAAGCCCCATCCTGGGGGTCACTTCCTGTGGCCGGGAGCAGGACTGGGCAGCCGGCGCCCTCAGTGCAGACTGGGAATCATCATTATCGTCGCGACGGAGGCCATCAGGCCCGGGAGCTCCACCATGATCATGCCTGTCACTGGCATAACCACCATCACCATGGTCACCACCACCATCTCCATGGCTCCCCCTGGGTCACCATGGTTACCACTGCCCTCCCATCACCATGGATCCCCCGCCCACATGGCCGTGGTTACCATTAACATTGCCATCACTGTGACACCCTACCACTGTCACCATGGTTACCACATCAGTTCCATCGTCACACCCTGGCCTGGACTGTCTCCGGCTGACCTTTTGGGTTCCCTCTCTGGGCCCCGTGTCTTGGGTGGCTGCCCTTTGCGGAAGGCATGAGGGAACTAGTTCTTGTTTCTGGTGGGTTCCACCACTGGGAAGCACCCCGGGAGGGCCGGAGGACGGTGAGGGCAGGTGCCACCCCGGCTCCTCCTCTGCCCACCGGGAAGCCTTCCTGGTGACCCTTCCTCGCCTGACCTGGGCTGGCCTGACCCCTGAACCCCTGTAAACGTCCCTCATACGGATCTCCACAGTGACCCTGTTTGGGACCCAGCTCTGTGTCCTCCAGGATCCAGACAGAGCACCTCCTGCCACTGTCATTAGCAGGTGACCCTGTGGCCCCGCAGAGCCACAAGCTTTCTGCTGGACACCTGTGGAAGACTGTCTCCCTTGGGCTTCCAGGTGACACACTGTCACCCTCTGTGGTGACACTCCCCCACCCTGGGCCCAGCCAGGCCCCTGTCCCTTCAGCTGGCCGAGCTGGGCCCTGCCGTGGTGGCTGTGCTGAGATGGTACAGACGGGTCGACCTCTTTGCTGCTGCTTTTCCTGACAAGGCAGTGATTGCTCAGTCAAGAAGCAGCACTGAAGGGTGGACGTGAGAGGGGACAGGCTTAGCCCCTGGGTCTGGCTTTGCAGGGCCTCACTGTCCAGGCAGAGGCACCCGGAAGGTGGACATCTAGCTGCTGTTGGCCCAGGAGGCAGGGCCTGAGCACGTGCTGTCTTCACTCTTGGCTCCTGTCCACAGTGCCCAGGGCAGCCTGGGGCTGCCTGGAGCCTGGCTGTGAGTTCATAGAGTCGGCAGGGGCTCCGCCTTCCCAGGAGGCTACCTGTTGGAGCCCACTGGAATGGCCCTGTGTCCTCACCTGGCCAGAGGGAGTACAGCCCCAGCGGAGGGTGGGGCCAGGGCCAGCAGGGGCAGGCGCTGGAGGGGCAGAGTCCCTGCAGAGGGCACAGGACTCCCTCCCACAGGGCTTGGGCCCAGGATGGAGACAGCTGCCAGGATGGGCAGAAGTCCGAAGCCAGTGTGGGTGGGTGGGTGGGGCTGGTTCAGAAAATGCACAAGACGGAAGATGGAGGCAAACCCTGAGAAATTAGAGGGTCAGTTATGGAAGTTCAACTTCCAAGTCCTGAAAGAAAGTGCAGAAAGCAGAATGAAGGAAACCACTCAAGAGACGAGGCGAGACTTTCCCAGGGCAGGACACAGCTTCTGGAGAGGGGCTTCAGGGCCCAGAGAGTGGGCAGCGGCAGGCCTAGCACGGTTCTCTTCTCCTCCTGCTCTCTGCTGAGTTAAGGCCCCTGCTTTTTGGAACAAATGTGTTTCTCTCCTGCCGTCTGTCTACACCCTTGTTTGGCTGAAGCGCATCCTGTAGGAGCTTTCTGAGAAGGCTGCGTGGGCACAGCAGTGAGCGCTCTCAGTCAAGCCTTTTCCTCTGTCCACACGGTGACAGCTCAGACTGACCAGCATCGGTGGGAAAGAGCATTTCCCTCAGAACTCTGCAGTCTCATTTTCTAGCTTCTGGGATTTCCGCTTCACTCCAGGAACCGTCCACCTCGAGCCGTGCTTTCCTCTCTGGAAGCTCTTGGTATTGCCCCCCAGTGTCCACTCCTGGCAGGTGGGGGTGGCGACCAGGGTGGGTGCAGGGGAGGGGACACTTGCTGTGGCCGGGCTGTCCTGAGTGATGACCCCTGTGCGTGGGCTCATTTTGCCCTCTGTTTCTCCCTGCAGGAGACGCTGGCATTGGGCCCATTTTATACCCGTGGAAGCTGAGGCAGGGAGAGGCCAGTGACCCAGGAGGGCCACCCCGTGAACAGCAGGCTGACGGCAGTCTGGGCGCTCCACGTCCCTGGACGTGCTCCGGGACAGGGACCTCTTGCCTCCCCGGCCTGCCCTGGCGGTCACCTCTCTGTCCCGTCTCCCCCATGCTATCATTGATGGCCTTGGAGATCTAAACAGCCACTTTTCCAGGTGACAAGGGCCAGGGCTTCTCCTAGGGAGGGTCCAAGCAGGTCCTGAGTGTCCTGGTCATCCATCCAGGTGTCCCTCGGAGGGGATGGTCTCGGAGGTGATAATGGTGTGACCTGCCCAGCTCAGGGGAATCTGCTAAGTGACAGTTCCTGGCTGGACAGTGCCCTTTCTGCCATCCCAGGAGGAGGGGACACCAGACAGTGGAGGTGGGCAGAGGGAAGCCACCTGGCAGCCCCTCTGGCCTCAGATGGATCAGGATGAGGTGTTGGTGGGGTGCCCACCACTGGCCTGGGTGAGCGGTTGGGGCTGCTTCCCCTCTTCCACAGAGTCCTGGCTCCCACAGCTGCAGCGCCAGGCTGGCTCTCCTCGGGCCTTGTGCACAGACATTCGAGGGCTTCCTGCCAGGCACCAGCGTGTGCCAGAGGAGCAAGGAAGACACTTGTCCGGGCTCAGCAGCCGCCTCACACCGTCCCCGAGGGTTGTGCATCCCTCTGATGTGCTCCCTGCCCTGGGTCTGCCCTGTGCCCCACGTGGCCCTGCAGCACCCGAGGGAGGTCCCAGGCCCAGCTGTCCTCCCGCCGCCAGCCCGGGCCCGCCCCTCCTCCCAGGCCTCTGCTCTCTCCCACGGGTCGATTTTGCTGTGAGGGACGGGCAGCCCAGCCGGGAGTTCCTGAGCTTTCCAGTGTCTGAGGTGTATGTGGAGGAGTGGGGCGGCCATGCTGCTCACCTGCACACGGGCCAGCTGCCTCGGCACAACAGGACGTGTGTCCCTCACGCTGGCTCCTGGCCACATCCTCCATCTCAATCCCAGGAGCCTTGGCACTGCCCCCCAGACCTGTCCCAGGCCCTCCAAGTCGGAGTCTTCTAGGGGAGGAGGTCTTCCAAAGTCCCCCAGGTGTGTCCTGGGGAGCAGGGGTGGGCCTGCACAGGTGGGCTTGGAGGGAGGGAAAGGGGGACTCACCGTCAGTGAGTGCGGGGATCCCCGGTGTGCCACCCCACGCCTGGGCCAGGATTTGCTCCAGAACCCTCAGTCAGAGGCTGCTGAGCTGCGGGCTCTGAGGCCACCCTGTCGCTCCCAGAGCGGGGGCCAGTGGGCCCCAAACTGGGCCACCCAGTCCAGGACCTCATGCTTCACTTCTGCAGGTGCCCGAGGAAGGACGGGGGCGGAGGAGAGGCCTGCTCCTCTGGCACCCAGGGCCCCAGGGCAGGAGAACAAGGCCCTCGTGGACCCCATGTCCTGCCTGTGCCCTGTATGTCCTGCAGTGGCACAGACACCAGGGCTGGGGGCCAAAGGAGTCGAGGGGGATGGCCAGGCAGCTGTGTCCACATGGGCAGGGAAGGCCAGGCTGACCTGGTGCTATGGAGCGGCTGAGAGGCACAGAGAGCCTGCTTGGGCCTTGCCTGTCTCCATGTCCCCCTGAGAACTTATACGAGGGCCTCTGCGGATGCGGTGAGGGTGAGGACCTTGAGGTGAGCCCGTCCTGGCTCAGGGCATCCAACGTCCATGTCTTTACAAGGGGCAGAGAAAGCGACACAGGGACTCAGAGTCAAGAGGCTCGTGAAGAGGGCGGGGTGACTTGCAGCCCCGACCTTGAGGGCGTCAAGGGTGGCAAGCCACAGGGCGCTGGGGGAGGCCCTGAACTGGCGCTCAGGCCCCTCCCTGATGGTGGCCCTGGTGCCTCCCAGCCCCTACGCCCGGGTCCTGGGGTGGAGCTGGGCCCACCATGTGCTTCTACAAATGCAGCAGCACGGCGTAGAGAGAGCCTGGCCCTCTCCAGGGAAGGGGCCTTGGGTGGCGGCCCTCTGCATTCTGAGGGGGCTGCGACAGGCGCGGGGCGAGCAAGGCGCAGAAGTCCCGCTCACGCCCTGGCTTCCAGGTCAGCAGGCCCCTGGTCTCCCATGGAGAGTCCTCCCAGGGCTCCGAGGCTGAGGAGCTGCAGCTGCAGGCGCAGCCAGAGGCCAGGCCAGGACTGGTGCCTGATGGACGGGAGTCCTGGGGTGAGGAGAGCCCCACAGGGACCTGCAGCAAGACGGGCAGCAGGGCCACACCCTGGGGCAGGGCCCTTGTGCTTGTCTAGGGGACAGAGCCAAGGCCAGCGGCTCAAGGAACCAAGGTCTGCAAGTCTTCACCACAGCGCTCCGGGCTTGACTGGGTCCTGAGTCTGTGGACGTCTGCGACTGGCCTTCACCTGGGCATGTGGCAGGATGGCCAGGTGCATCTACCCAGATCCACCCGGGGAGAGCTGGATGGGGCCAGGGCCTGGTGTGGGAGCCCAGGGGCACCCAGGCCCGGCAGTGAGGGCTTGGCAGAGAGGGCCACCAGGCCTGGTCCCCTGAGGCGAGTGGGAGCAGTGGTCAGAGGCAGAGGCTTTGGTCAGTGGCCATCCCAGGTGCCAGGTAAAGGGCGCTGTGGGTTTGGGGAATGCAGACAACCCATGGTTCCTGCTGGGAGGGGCCACAGCTGGGAGGTGTTAGAGGGGGGCCAGGAGTGAGCAGAGGCCTGTCCAGCTGGGCCTCTCTCTGTCCACCTTTTGGTCATCTCTTTTGGGCTGCAGTTTCTCCCAGACCAGAGACTGATGACTGCAAGGCGCTTCCCTTGGGGCTGCTAGGGCCTTGGGGGTGTCTTGCAATGGGCACCCACGTCAGTCGTGTATGAGCTTGCCAGGTGTGCATCTGCTGGGTGTGCGTCTGCCCATGTGTGTCTGCAGGTGTGTGTCTGCAGGTGTGCATCTGGGGGTGTGTGTCTGCGGGTGTGCATCTGGGAGTGTGTGTCTGGGGTTGTGCGTCTGCGGGTGTGCGTTTATCCATGTGTGTCTGCGGGTGTGCGTCTGCCCATGTGTGTCTGCCCATGTGTCTGCTGGGTGTGTATCTGGGGGTGTGTGTCTGCGGGTGTGCGTCTGCCCATGTGTGTCTGCCCATGTGTGTCTGCCGGGTGTGCATCTGTGGGTGTGTGTCTGCGTGTGGGCATTTGTCCATGTGTGTCTGCTAGGTGTGTCTGCAGGTGTGCATCTGGGGGTGTGTGTCAGGTGTGTCTGCAGGTGTGCATCTGGGGGTGTGTGTCTGCGGGTGTGCGTCTGCCCATGTGTGTCTGCCGGGTGTGCATCTGTGGGTGTGTGTCTGTGTGTGGGCATCTGTCCATGTGTGTCTGCTAGGTGTGTCTGCAGGTGTGCATCTGGGGGTGTGCGTCTGTGGGTGTGTGTTTGCCCATGTGTGTCTGCTGGGTGTGCATCTGTGGGTGTGCGTCTGTGGGTGTGCGTCTGCCCATGTGCATCTGGGGGTGTGCGTCTGCAGGTGTGCGTTTATCCATGTGTGTCTGCGGGTGTGCGTCTGCCCATGTGTGTCTGCGGGTGTGCATCTGGGGGTGTGCATCTGCGGGTGTGTGTCTGCAGCCAGTTTGGGGAGCCCCATGGCCCAGGCGTCCTGTGCAGCTCAATCTCTAGTCAGCAGACATAGTTGCTCATGCAGAACCAGCAGCTGGAGCCTCGGCCACCCGCTGCCTGCGGTATCACCTGCTGGAAAACTTGGGTGATCGTGGTTCCTGCCGCTTGGGCCAGCACTGGACGATGGAGACCCACAGTCCTGGCCAAGCCAGGCACGGCTCCTGGTGCTGGCAGGAGGCGTGTGGACAGCCATCCTCAGTCGAGTGGGGCTGTTCCTCTGGGCTACACACCTGCGCCAGCCTCATTGCCACTCCCTCAGGGACCAGCCTGGGACACCTGCTGCCTGTGTCCCTGCTTGGATGCCACCTCCCTGAGGCAGCTGACCTTGTGGAAGAAGGTGTTTTGCTGGGGGTCTAGCTGGCCCACATGTCCAGATCGACCAACACAGGTGGGAGGGATGACTGTCCAGGGCGTGTCCAGCTGCCGGGTTGTGGTGCTGCGGCTTCAGCACAAAGGAGACGCCTGGCCTGAACCACCAAATCCCTGCCTCAGGGCGGCAGGATGGGGGGACTCAGGCCATCCCAGCCCAGGAGGCCCGGGCCCGTGCACTCCATTCAGCCAGCACCTCCCACGGCCTGCGAGAACCCGGCACCGCTCGCACGTGGCCTCTGTGACTCCCCAGTGAGCCTCAGGCCACCCACAGGTGCACCCTGCAGGTCCCTTACAGACAAGAGGACAAAGGCTGGGTGGGTGAAGCGGGGCTTCCAGGGGCCCTGCAGGCGAGGGGGTGAGCCGTGACCTCCCACCACTGGCCATGCCGCCCACCCTGAACCTGCCTTTTCACCAGCCCCTGGTTGGTGCTGGGGCTGCTCCTGGCGGGTGGGTGCATCCCGAGGGAGACAGGCCAGTCTCTGCTCTGTGGGGAAGGCCTAAGCATGCGTTCCACCTCCAGAGTGACCATACAATTCATGGGCAAATGGGGTACTCTGGAAAGTGAAATCATTGCTATTCATGCTTATGAGGTGACAGATGTCCACTGGGACCACTGTCCTGTGGGCATGGCCAAGGGCAGGCTGCTGTTGGCTCAGCTGGCCTCCTGCATTTTGCAGCCACGGCCTGGCCACCCCGGGTCTGCTTGGGGCACCTGCCCCTCCAGATGTGGGCTTGGCCAGGGCCGATGCTGCCTGCAAACCGCCCGCTGCTGTGCAGAGGGAGTTGCCTCTCCACCACCCGGACGTATGTGGCGTGCCAGCGCACCACAGAACACAGACGCAGTAACACCACCTCATTACTCTTCTCCGACGAGGTAATGATCGCTAATGTGCACTGGATCCCACTAATTAACTCTGCCTTTAATTAACTTCCTGCCTATTTCACCTGACATAATATATTATCACAAATGTCAACTTCTCCCAACGTTGCCTCTCGCAACAAAACAAGACGCATCACATAAACATGGCATTTTTGACACTGTATTGGAAATAAGAGCTCAGTGGGAAGTGGACAGGCCAGGGGCAGGGTGTCTAGCTGGAACCGAAGCCTCCTGAACGTCCCCTAGGGCCCACGAGCAGGATTAGATGTGCTCCTGATGGCACGGCTGTGGCTCCTCACAGCGCCAGACACGCTAACGAGGAACGCAAGGCTGCTCACCTGGGAAGCCCCTGGCGTGCTCCCGGCCCAGAGCAGGCCAGCATGGCCTGGGGCGTCCTCCCAGATTGGCTTCCCAGGACAGCAGCAGCCTGCAGAGCCTGGACAGCTCCCACGGCCCCTCCCGTGCCCTCTGCCCAGTGGCCCTCAGTGCAGCCCGGGGGCCAACGTCAGCTCAGGCTGGGAAGCTGCCTGGGCATGGCAGCGGGGGCCACTACTGCCTCCTGCTAGGGCCAGCGTGTCCCCAGGACCCCCTGGCTGCCCTGACACCCCCACTCTGCCAGCCTCCCTGTCATGGTGGGAAGGCAGCTGTGAGTTGGCTTGTCTCTCCTCTCCTGCTGGACAACTCGCCTTGGTGGCCCAGGGGGGTGAGGGTTGTGCTCCCCAAAGTGGACGGTGTCTCCCGCCTGGTGTCCCTCAAATCCCTGGCCTGGGTCAGGCAAGGCTGGGCTGGGGGTGGGCTGTCCATCAGGCCCTTGGAGTGACAGCGGAGGGTCCCCAGCACTGAATTACACTGGAGGCAGGTGGAGGGGTGGGTGTGGCAAGACAAACTCCCTGCAGCTGGAGCGCACTCATCACCTGGGGCGAGAAGAAAGGTTTGACTTAATTTCACACCTCAGCGGGCATCCCACGGGAGGCAGCACGGGGCACTATTCTCGGAGCTGCTTCTCAGCACCCTGGGATCATCTCTGCAGGGAGCTTCTGACGGTCTCCACTCAGCGTGGCCACGGCCGCTTCGCTCTGCACACCCTGCACATTTGACATGCAGAGACACACAGGTGTGCACACGCAAAGCACACCCCCACACAGCCATGAACACAGGAGCACACATGTGCTCCGTGCATGATACACCCACGCACACACGCTACCTGTGCACACACCACATACATGAACACATGCATACACACACACCCATGCAAACACACTCCACATACGTGAACACATGCATGCACACACCCCACGTACCTAAACACATGCATGCACACACACACACACACACCCATGCATACATACACACTCCACATACATGAACACATGCACACACACACTTATGCACACACAGGCAAACCCCCATGCATAAGCAAAATCACAGAGGTGCACATGCACGATGCCCCCTAGGTTTGGAGAAGGCCCTGGTGTGGGTTTTGCAGGAGGTCAAGGGCACTGGGAGTCTGCTGTGTGTATGTGGGCAGAATGCCCCTTGCTGGACCTCAGTTTCTTGTTTGTCCTGTGTGCATTCTTCTAAAATTGTCCTGAAGTGCCTCTTGGGGTGAGAGTGGCTGGGGACTGTCTGCATAAGGCTGTGGAGGTGAGGCCGCCGCGGGGCAGGCCCAGCAGGGTGTGAGCAGGAACTGCTATCAGACCTGGGATAGGGTTACTGGGTGGGCCAGAGGGCAGCCTGGGTCAGAGCCAGGGAGACCAGAAAGAGGGGACCCCACATTCCCTGAGTGGAGCATGGAGAGACAGAGGGCGAGCACAGATCTCAGCAGGCTGGCCCTGGTCCCGGCCTCTGGGGAGCACCTCCAAGTCTCGGGGCTCTTATCCCTTTTCAGAGGAAACAGGCTCCTCTTGCAGCTTGCAGCGTGAACCTGAGCTGTGGCCCTGTGACCCCAGGGGAAGCTGGGCTCCTAGCCCGCGTCTCACTAGCTCCCTGTGCTGACTTTGCCTTGGACTCTTGGTCCCGGGACACATTTCCCAGAATTCCTGATGCTGGGCTTGACCGTGGGAACGGCTCCACCAGGGAGACTGTCCATGGCTTGACGGCTGCACCAGGCCTCTGTGCTTCTGTCACCTGCCTTGGGAAGAGCGAGCCTGGGCAGCCACAGGTCATGGGATGGTGACACTTGGAGCAGACTGGATGGCTCGAGGAGCTGGAGCCAGAGCTCGACCGGGGCTCCCTGCAGGCTGGGTGCGAGGGGCACACTCCCGAAAGGCACTGACTTTGGAGCCTGCTTGTTACAAAGCATGGTCACCCAGCACCTGGGGACTCTTGGGGACTTTTCCACCCAGGAATCCACTCTGTCCTCACAATGCCATTGGAGGTATGACTTCTGGGTGAGAAACCGAGGCACAGAGGTGGGGGTTGCCCAGGCCACGTGGCTACCTGGAGACAGCAATGTCCTCATGTTGGTGGCTCCAGGCCAGAGCCTCTGCTGTGACCCTGCCTTGGTGTCCTGCAGCCTGGCTGGTCTGTGGGCCTTGCTGCCCTGTGGCTCTGGCTTAAGTTAATGAAGACATGAGGGGCCACACAGGTGTAGCCAGGGAGCGACACCCCAGGCGGAACTCCCCAAGGGCAGGGGGCTGGCTCGAGTCCTCTCCCGAGGCCTCCTGCCTGTGGGTGGCTCCAATACTGTCTTTGGGGTTTCAAGAGGCTGGGTTCCCTGGAACGGAGCAGAGATGGCTGAGCCGGGAGCTGTGAGGCTGGTCCCTGCTTGGCCGAGGTCCTCCCACACCACCAGCGCTCCCCACCCCGCAGGTCAATTCAATCCAGCCGCAGGCAGCTAAATCAGAGTCCTGTCAAGCTGATGGATGAGCTGAATGGACTGGTGTTTTGGATAGCATCCAACATGGCGCTCGATAAGCGTCTGTCACCACCTTCCTGCGTCAGAGGGTTCCGTGGACCTGTTCATTCACTTACTGACCCTTAATGCCTGCTGTGGTGTGCCTGGCATTTGCTGGGGACAGGGGCATCCACTGCCCTCTGGGGACCCGTCATCTAGTGGGGAAACACCACCAGCAGAACCGTGTGTTTCCACTGGAGGCCAGCTGTGCCAGTCTGGCCACAGCCCACCCCTTTCAGGCTCCGGGATCTGGCAGGGGTCCGTGTCCCCACTCAGGAGAACCTGTTCTAGGGGAAGACCAGGCTCCAGGCCTGTGTGGGGTCCCCAGATCCTGAGACCCTAAGCAGGACCAAGGCCCCAAGGCTGACTCTCCCGGCTGATTGGTTGGCAGAGATGGTGGATGCTCAGTCACGGCCCTGGATGCCCAGGGCTCGAGGCCAGGGGCAGAGCCCCGCATGGGCAAGGAGGGGCACCTGTTGGCCAGTTGCCAGGTGGGCCTGTGTGGCCCATGGGTGCCTTTGTCCTGTGCCAGACGGAAGCTGTCCCCACCCCGGGGCCTCTGGTTGTTGAGGTGGTGTGCCAGTGGTGGGGACGCAGCCGCGGCATTCTTCCACAGAGCCTGGACGGCTTTGGCCTGTACGGTGGCCCCAGGGCCTCCACGTGCACCTGCTGAAATGGAGGGGCCTCCATGGTGCCCGATATCAGGGGGTCCCTAGCAGCTGCTGCGCAACCCCCAGGTGCCAGGTGCTTTGAGGAGCCAGAGGACTGGACAGGTGTCATCAAGAGCAGGCAGGGCTGAGGGCGGAGGGACGGCCTCGTGAGGCAGGATGGGTGTGGAGAGACCGAGGCACAGTTCAAAGGGCAGCAAAGAGGCGGGCAGCCGGGCTCCAGGCGGAAGGAGCTGGACGCAGCCGGGGAGGGATGGGCTCTACCCAGCTCCTGGATGCTGCGTGCGGTGGGATACTGTGGGGAAAGAGGACGGACACAGCACCACCGACAGACGAGCGGCATGCATGGTGGCTGGGACAGAGGGCAGCAGGCGCTGGTCAGGGAGGGGCCCCGCTGGGCTGTGGGAAGTGTAGAGAAGTCCCTGTCGGAGGCCCGGTGAGACCCGAGACCCGGAGGTGGACATGGGCCTTGCAGAGAGCTTCGAGTGTCAGATTTGGAAGCTGAGGTTTAGTTTGGTGGAGGATGGGAGCAGGCTGCTGAGAGAGGAGTGCTCCTTCCCAAGCCTGCGGTCCTCGGCCCCTCTACAGGTCTGGGACACCTGGCAGCTCAAGGAGGCGGAGGACGGGAGTCAGATGGACGATGGTGATGGTGGTTGAGGGTGTGAGCGGTGAGGGCTGGGGGAGGGGCTGAGTGGCTGGGGTACAGAGCATGGACAGGCATGGACACAGGCATGCTGGCAGCAGAGGGCGTGTAGGCCATGGTGACGCCATCGACCAGTCACCAGCTGTCAGCAGAGTGAGGCCACCAACTGCCGGGCCCTGAGTCAAAAATCCATGTGGCTGGATGGTTGCCTGCAGGTCTTTGGCTGTGTCTCAGAGCAAGGGGGACAGCAGCTGGGGACCCAACCCTCTCTTCCCCAGGCACACCGCTGGGTGACCTCAGGGTCAGTCCTCAACCCCTTCAAGGGCTCCTGGTGAATGGGCTGGTGCATGAGCAGCCTGCTGTCTGGCCAGGGACAGGTCAGTGTCCCTGAGGTCCAGCTGGCCTCTACCCAGAGTTTCCTGGGGCAGGTGACCCAGTGGCCCCAAACTTCTCCATCTGGCCCCAGTGATGTCCCTAGGTAGGGTGCGGGCAGAAGTAGCCCACAGTGGCCCGCGAGCTGGGCCCCTGAAATTCCAGGCAGAGAAAGGGGGGCCGCTGGCAAGAGCAGGAGGCAGGAAGGCCTTGCAGGCCCTGAGCCCCAAACCCTAGCCTGACCCCCCCGCGGGTGGGTCAGTGACCTGTAGCCTCCTCTTTGCAGGTGGGATGGCCATGTGCTCCCGCGGTCAGAGGGCCCTGGCCCCTGAGCAAGGCCGGTGTCCCCGGCAGGTCAGCAGCTTCCCACTCAGCGCCTCCTGCCCTGCTGTGTAGCTTGGAGAGGATGAGCTGGCTCTGAGCTGGCCAGGGCCACACTAGTGTTTGAGCTGCATGGGGCCAGTGTGACTGTAATTAAAGTTTGATGGTGTTAGAAGCACCCGCAGTGGCAGGGAGCTGGTCCCGGTTTGGGGCAGTGGTGTGTTGAGGCTTCCTGGGCCACTGGCCAGGATCCTGAGGACCTGGGGGCCTGAGCTCACGGTGGGACAGCTGGGGCAGGTGGCCAGGCCCCCAGAGTGTGGTCCTGAGAAAGCCCCAGCCTGTCCTGCGGCTGCAAACTACCCGAGCCACCCAGGCCCATGCACCCTGCCTGGGGCCAGTGCACCCGGCTGGCCTTTGTTCCGCCTGCCTGCGCCCTGCCTAGGCCACCTGGGGCCTACTGCTAGAGGGACAGATTCCTCTGTGGGCCAGCTCTTGCGGCCAGTGCTGTGGCCTGGCTGGAACCGATGGCCCACGGTGGGGACACTCTCTGCCTGCTGCTCACCTGCCTCAGACCTCAGCCCTTGCCCTGCCACGCTCAGGGATGGGAGGGGGACAGAGTGTGGCCTGTGAGCTGACTGCGGAGCCGTGTGGGCCTCAGCAGGAATCTCTCTTCTCAGTCTGTGGGGCACAGGCCCTCTCCTGCACTCCTCTCACTGGACCACACGGGTCCCTGGCAGGTCCCATCTTAGTCCCTCGGGTACTCTGTCTGCAGCTCCCCCAGAAGGAGCAGCCACCCAGGGGCCACACAGGCCCTGAGTTACTTCATCAGGACTCTTCTCTCTGGGCCTCAGCCCAGCCCCCACACGTCTGGCCACACCTGGAGCCCAACAAAGTGGGCGACGGGGCTCAGTCCCTTCCCCTCCTTCTCTGAGAGTGGTCTCCTGCTCGCCTGTGGGCGTGTTGGGGTGTTTTGTGCAGCTTCTGTGCCTTTAGGGTGAAAGTTTTCCATGCTCTAGGCTTGGACACGGACCCTCAGCCCGACAGCCCTGTCTCCAGGCAGGCTGCCCTCACATGCTGCTGGTCCTTGGTGTCTGGGGTTCCATCCCTGCTGCGTGACCCTCAAGGGCCCACAGAGCACAGCAAGGAGGGGAAGGAGGGTTCCGGAGAGGGAGTCCAGGTCAGCTGTGCGGCTGGTGTGGGCTGAGAGGGCCCGGAAGGGGGCCACCACGCTGGTCTTGCCCAAAGGTGGAGGCTGTCCAGTCCAGGAGGCAGGGAGGAGCCTTCTCAGCCTGGGCGGGTAGAACTGCACCCATGAGGGTCTGTGGAGGCCCACCTCTAGACCTCTCGTGTGGCCTTATTTGTGGCCTTGCAGACACGAACTACCGTGGGAGGAGTAGGGCAGGCCCTGGTCCAGTCGCTGTGCCCTCACTGAGAAGGGGACTTGGACCTACTCTCAGGAGGCACACCCCGGGAGCGCAGAGGCACACACGGGTTCCCCGAGTCCAGCTGGAGGGAGGCCAGAGGCCTGCAGAAGGCCGTCCGTGTTTCCCTGCCCTGGTTTTGGCCTTCAGAGCCGGGAGACAGCACGTTTCTGCTGCCAGCCACCAGCACGTGTCCTCTGTCACAGGAGCCCTAGGAGAAAACGCACCGCCAAGGCCACGCGACCTGTCCTGCCAGAGCAGGCGGCCACGTGCACCGCCTCCTCCACCCCCACCCCGTCCAGCTGGACCGTGGCCACCACCACACTTCTCTCATCATCACCCCTGTCACGGCTGCCCTCCGGGTGACACGCCTCCTGCTCTGTCTCCCAAGGTCCCCTCGGCAGCTCCTGAGAAGGCTGTTGCTCTCCACCTGGCCATGGACCTGCTGAGAGCTGAGCTGCTCTGAAGGCTGCCCGCCCCGTCCTCTGGGTCCTGCCTGGCCTCTCTGGCAGGCCTGCTCCGGGTGGCTGGCTCTGGAGGGCGCCCTCTGCCTGGCGGGGAGGGCCTCCCGCTGGCCGTGCTCTCTCTCCCTTTGTTCCGGGGCAGACACGAGCCCAGATGTGACAGCACAATATCATCTTGCAAGACGGCCCCCTCGGATCCCCAGATAAGCTGTGGATCTCAGGGCGCCTGCCGTCTCGCTATCTGGCTTTATTTCGCAGTAATAGCGGGACGATGCAGTTGGTAACGACCCGTGACAGCTGCTGTATTGATATTCCCAGGCTTGGGGAGAGGGAGACAGGAAAAAAATAAACACTTGATAAAGTAGGATTGGAGATTAATAGTTGTCTGGTGACGATTCACAGTGAGCCAGGCTGCCAGCAGATTGCTTGTCTGTGGAACTGGGCTGCCAGCTCCCACCGGGCCGCAGAGCCGGGCCCCCGGGGAGGGACCCACATCCACCCAGCTGCGGGAGAGCCTGGGGCTGCGGGCCAGGATTCAGGCGCCCTTGGCCAGAGAGCTTGGAAGAGACCCAGCATGGGGAGGGCAGATGGAAATGGCTTTGGAACTGTTTATTTATTTATACTCCACCATGTTCCAAGAAGGGGTTTAAAAGGCTTAGAGATTGCTTTGTATAGAAGCCCCGGTAATCCGAGCAGCTCTTCCTTGGTGGGCGCAGAGGATCCTGAACACCCTGGGTCGGGTCAGGGCGGGAGGCTGAGGGGCGACCAGGTCTACAGGGGAAGGAGCCTGGGCCCTGCTGGGTTTGCAGACCTGCCCCCAGCTGGCCTTGGGTGGACCGTCCTGGGGCAGCTGTTCAGGTAGAATCCCCATCGTGTGTGAACTTGGGCTCATCACAAGGAAGTGAGGACGGTCACACACTGCAGCTCTTCACTGCGAACAGCGCCGCACACACACACCGCCTCGCTCTGTAATCCTGATCCCAGGGCAGCAGGCAGGCCGCAGGCCCCTGAGTGTGGTCACACTTAAAAACAACAGCTCATCAAGTCCTGCAGTGCCTGCCCATGGCCACACTAAGGGATCACCCCAGAGCAGGGGCCCAAACCAGAGACTTGTTCTCCCACAGCCTGGAGTCCAGGTGTCGGCAGGCCAGGCGCCCCCTGAAGGCTCCCAGAGACCACAGGCCTGGGTCCAGGACACTGGGGTGTCCCAGCTTCCTCGGCTGTGCCACGACACTCGGCTCACCTGTCCTCAGGGGCCTTCTTCACTTGGGTGTCTGTGTCCTCCTCTCTTCTGGGCCTCGTGACAACGCCGGGTCTTCAGTTCAGGGCCCACCTGAGGCAGGACGCTCTCATCCTGAGATCTTCAGTTGCATCTGAGAAAAGCCTTTCCCAGGTACGTCCCTGTGCAGAAGTTCTAGGGGCACACTGCTGGACACACTGCAGGGAACAGTGAGGCCCGTGTGCACCGCGGGTGCCCATGGACCAGGGCTTCTTTCAGATAAGAATGGCCAATGATACGCAGGCTGGGTATGTGCCCAAACCTCTCCCATGGGGCCCGGTGTCCTCTTTTAAGGGCCTCACAGCCAAGTCCCAGGGCTTGAGGCCAGCAGGAGGCTGAGGCAGTGTGTTTCCAGGGCAGCAGGTGCCCACCTGGGAGGCCCTTCTGTGGGGGTGCAGGCAGCATAGCCCTCAGGGACCGCAGAGCTCTCAGTGGAAGGCGTGAAGCCAGGGTCCCTGGGCAGCAAGGATGCTGGGGCTCGAGAGGCGCCGGCTTTGCTGCCGTCTGCAGCTGGGCCTCCAGAGCTGGGAGGCGACCCCTGCTGCTGTTCAGTTGCCCTGCGGGGTGCCCTGGACCACAGCCTGGGGGCTGGCACACAGCACAGGGTCGCCCCCTATGTGCCTGGTGAGGCCACCCAGGTGAGGAGCTCCCCGGCTTGCAGGCTGGTGGGAGGGTGAGGCCCTAACGATAGGCTCAGCCTCGGCAGCAGCGCATCCTCCCGGGTCTGCAGGAGGAGGGGCTGGCCTGGGCCTTGGCAGAAGGGTAGCCTTGGAGGTTGACCGAGAGGGGACCCGCCCTGCACAGCTGCCTCTGTACTGTCTTCCTGGTGTTGTCCATGATTATTCAGTCACTCAAAAATTTACTCTGGGTCAGATTCAAAACCAGGCACAGGAAGGGAAGAGTGCTGCCGGGGCGTTGGTGGCCAGCAGGGCTCAGAAATGGAAGCAAATGACCATTCTGAAATGTGCCACGTGCAGAACGTGAAATGTGCACGAGGCGGGGTGCCGGGGGAGGGAGGGGGACACCTGCTGCGCTGGCACCTCCCTGCAGGAGACGCGCTGGGCGACGGGCCAGCCAGGGTGGGCTGGGAGCAGCCCCTGTGTCCAGGTGGCAGAGGTGGGGTGCAGCAGCTTGGGGTTCAGGACGTGTGCCATCGGGTCGGTGAAGGCAGACGGAGGGCCTCGCCCTCTGTGTCGGGTCCATCACTGGGGCCAGCCTGGGCGGTGCCAGGGGAGATGCTCAGACGCTGGTAGGTTCCAGGAGCTGCCCACCCAGCTTCCCGCTCTGTCCTTTCGGGGCCCGACCACTGCCTGGGTGGGACCTGGTGTGGGGCATTTCAAGCCGTGGCCCTGGGGGCGTAGAACACGGCCCTGTTTGCATTTAGAGAGAACCAATAAGGGCATTGTATAGGGTTGGGGGGACAACACGGAAGTGGGGGTCAGAAGGTGTCTCAGGAAGGGGGAGGGTGCAGGATCTGAACTCGGGACCTGGAGCCAGAACAGAGGACGGAGGCCAGAACTAAACCCAGAACCAGGGTCGGCCCTGAATGCCACGTGTCAGGGACGTCACTTGTGTCTTTCACAGATGCTCGTCAGGTGCCTGGGGTGTGACAGGCACCCTGCCCTCGGTCACTGTGTGAGTAAAGGCTGGCAGTGGGAGTGGGAGTGGTCAGTGGGGACAGCAGTGCACCAGGAAGGACTGCAAGGCCAGGCCGTGCCACCTTGTGCAACACACGGTGCCCTGGCCCCCAGGGCTGCCCAGGAGCCGTCAGCGGGCAGGCCGCAGAGCCCCCCCGGGAGGCTCCTCTCTCCTCATGTGCAGGGCTGGGGTGGGAGGCTGGGGGAAAGCATAAGCCAGCGTTGGGGACAGTGTCAAGGCCTGGTAGTGCCACCGCGAGTGAGAGCCGAGTCCTGGGGGCGGCTCCCTGCAGAGCCCCTCACACCCCAGCACCAAGCCTGTGGGGCCTGCTGTGCCCCTGCCTCTGTCAGGCTGGGAGAGCAGCCAGGAGCTGGCCGGGGGCGCGGCCCGTGGAGGTCTCCTTCAACAGACGCGGCTTGGGTGGTGGCGAGGGCAGTGCTGGGCCCCGTGGTGGGAGTCAACTCAGAGGAGTGGCAGGACTCACCTCCCGGCACCCCTGAGTCAGAGGTCCATGCCAGGCGAGGTCCTCTCCATGTGTCCGTGTGGCCAAGAAGGCAGTGGCCAGCAGGACAGAGGAGCCTGTGGGCAGAGCACAAGGTGGGGGCCGCGGGGTCAGTCAGAGTGGCCTTGGGAGGCTGTGTCTCCTGGCCTTGGTGGCTCCAGGGGCAGTGCACTGTGGCTGGCCCTTGGGCTGGCCCCCTGTTACCTCAGTTGTCCTGCATCTGCCGACTCTCGGACCCTCCTCTGTCAGGGCCTCGGCGGGCGCAGCGTGCCTGTCTCGGGTCCTTCTTTCTGTAAGCTGTCCTGATCCTGCCAGGATGTCCACACAGACCCTTCCTCTCCTCTGGGTCCTAGTGGGCCCCCTCCAGGTGTGACAGTCGAAACCACCCCTAGTGTGGCTGGAAGTACCCCGAGGGCCCACATGGACGCCAGACTGACAGTGACTGGCTAGACCAAGAGCGTGGGGCTGTGACACGGCACCGGATCCTGACAGGGGCGGGGAGTGGACCAGGGCAGTTGTCCTTGGCGGAGCTGTCCCCCCAGCCCTGGGAACGTGGCCGACGTGGGCTCTCCGGGTCGTTGCTGGGCGGCTTCTCTGGGCTCTTCTCTTGCTGTTTCGCTCTGTCCTGCCTCCTGTCTCCATGGCACCACTTTCCGACTTTCTGACCTTGGGGAAGAAACAGGCCCAGGAAGGGTGCACACCAGACCCAGGGGGCCTGAGGGACCGGTGTGTTCCATGGCTCCCACTTTGACATCAGACTCCTCCCTGGCCCCCAGGCACCCTGGATGGGAGAAGCAGATGGTGGGGAGGGGGTTTGGGGAGCAGTTGTAGACAGGGTGTCCCGGTCACCCCAGCGTAAGCCCAGACACTGGACCATAGATCCCTAGGTAACAAAGCACTGAGGCTCTGAGGGCTTTGAAATCTGAGTAGCTCACGGACAAGCGGGGCTGCCTCCTTTCCAGAAGAGGCGCTGGGGACAGGTGGGAGCTCCCTGGCAAGAGGTAGACGCCACCTCTCCGTGGTGGGGTGACATTAGCAGGTCTGGGAGAACTGCCTTGGGGGAATTCTTCTTCCCATTCCCTAAGCAGAAGGTAGCATTTACTCACCCTGCTCAGGTTGAATCACCATATTAATTATTCAAAAGACTTTATGCTCTCAAACCAGAATCCGTGTCCGGATCCAAGGGGAACCAGAGACAGAATCAATGGGTCCAAAGGCGTCGGCAGCTGATGAATAATTAACTCCTCCCCTTGAAGTTGACCGGTGAAGGAAGGAACGTCTGCAGGACGCACAGAGAAGGCAGGAGGAGGAGGCAGACACGGGGACAGAGATGCACGGACACGAGGACAGAGACAAAGGGCGGCAGAGAGAGCTGGAGCTGGAGGGATGGACAGACGGGGGGGAGAGGAGGGACGGACAGGAAGGTGGACAGGAGGTAGCATAGATGGGGAGGATAAGGAGAGAGGACCTTGACTGGGTCCAGCCGTGTCTCTTTCTGGAGACCGCAGCTGTGGCCACTGCGTATCAGAAGTCAGACCACTAATGGGATTTAGAAGTGACCACAATTTCACGCGTCTTTCAGTGTGCCCGTTGGGTGGGGGAGGGACGGGCCTGCGGTGTGCCCAGGATGGGTCTTGCCAGCTATTTATACCCAAATCAATTCTACGTGGCTTGCAGGACTCTGCCTAATCGAATCTGTTGTCCTTCATACACAAAGATGAGACAACTGACCCTTGTCCTGGGAGGAGGCTGGGCCTCCCCAGGGGTCCAGTTTCTCCTCCCTGCAGCCCCAGGGCTGAGGGCACATGACAGAGGCTCTAGTCGGACCAGTCTGGGGGGTGGGGGTTTGTCACAGTCCTTTACATTTTCCTGGCTGCTCACCAGGTGCCCAAGTGGCCCCAGTCCCTGACCTGCTGTGTGATGTTTAACCCATCACTTGGCCTCTGGAGCTGGGGTGCCTTTGTGGAAAGTGGGGGTCCTCATGCCCATGGGAGGGAGGTGAAAGGGTGCCACCCCGGAGGCTGGAAGGGGAGGGCTATCCAGCTGGAGACACAGCCTGTGTGGCAGAGGCTGGACAGGACCCAGCTCAGGCCCACAAGTCCCTGGAGGCTCCCCCTTTAGCCCACCTGAACCCCACAACTTCTTTCTGTGTGGGTCTCACTGGTCTGGGAGGAAGGATTCTGCTCAGGAGGTAAGCTGTGTCCAGTGAGGACTGTGGCCGGGCAGTGGCTCCTGCCTCAGAGCAACGCAGGCAGGACCTGGGCTGGGCAGTCCTGGCTCCTATCCTCCTTCCGCCTGCCCTTCCCGGGCCCTTGGTGACGTGCACTCAGTAACGTGGGGCTCCCTGGTGACCCCAGTCCTTGTGACCTGGGGCTCTTTGCAGGTCCCACTGTGCACTTGCCAAGGTCTTCCTGCCCGAATTTGGCTCCTGAGCCCCGTCCCCTCCTTGGGCGCCCTCCTTCACCCTGGCTCCTCTCTTCCCCACCCCCCAGCAAAGCGTTCTGACTTTGGGACAGGCACCAGGCTGGTCTGGGGAGAAGACGACACTGCAGCCCTCTTGCTGGACCACTTGGCACCACAGAGAGACCCATGGCCGGGAGCAAGCAGGGCAGGGCCAGCTGGGTCCTTCAGCTCAGGCTCAGCCCTGTGTCTGGGCCCCTGACTGGTCTTCCGGCCCAGAGTCCCCTCTGCAGAGTAGAGTGACTAGTGTGTTTGCTGAGAGCTGCTGGGGGTCAGATGGTGCTCTTGGTGGTGGCCGCCAGGGAACCCACGCGGCCCTCAGCCCAGGCCTGCCAGGGGCCGTGCCACGGAAGGGCTGGGGACTTGGTCCCTGTTCTCATCAGACGTAGCAATGGCAGCTTTCACACCTGACCCACTGTGTGTCCCTGTGAAGGCCACCGGGGCTCAGCACAGGAACTGAGAGGCAGGACCCGATGGAGATCTGGGAGCCGGGGTGCCCAGGCCTGGCCTGCCTGGGTGGTGACTCCAGGGGTCACCTGCGGGTTTCAGAGCAGCTGTGGCCTCCCACCTCTAGGGCAGCCCCATGGTCTCCAAGCATGGCCACGGCTGCACCTTGGCGGGTGGGGACGTTTTGTGGGGGTGAGAAGAGGCTCAGAGAGGGGATTAGCCCCAAGTGATGGGGAGTGGCTGGGGCCAGTGTTCCCTTGGGACCTGTCCTCGAGGGCTGTGCAGTGGGACACTCTGCGTGTCCCTGATGGGCACTGTGTTTGAGGTTCTGGGCCAGGTAGAGGCCAGGTGCTGGACCTGGAAGGTGCACAGAGAAGGGGAGGCAGCAGCGGCGGTCAGGGGCATGGTGTGGGGGCGCCAGGTCTGGAGGACAGGAGAACCTGGCCCTGCCGGGGGGCTGTGAGGGCCACTGTGTCTGCAGTGCTCAGTGACGTGAAACAGCTCGCCTGGCAACAGGCCTGCAGATCTCGCCCCCCGGCCAACGCCTTGCTCTGCTTTCACTTAATGAGGAGCCATGATTATGCTCCTCCTCAGCCCTTCCCATGCTGCTGTGCTTTAGGTATGCAGTCTCCTAGGGGCGCCCCCAGGGCTTGCTGAACAGCCCAGTCCCATCCCTCCTTACAAAGTCCCCACCACACCAGATGAGGCCATGCCCATTTTTCGGGTGAGGAAACTGAGGCATGGAGGGGATGAAGTGACCAACCCAAGGAGACAGCCATGCTGTGGCCACACCCTGGGGTCCAGCTTGGGCTGCGGGGCCTTGGAGGGTCCAGGGCTGCTCCTGGCCTGAAGATGCCCTCTGCCTCTGCGTGTGGGGGCGGTCCTGCCCACTGGACATATGCATGCTGCGGAGGCTGGCCGGGTGCTTGTGACAGTGCCATGGGGGTCAGAAAGGCCGTCAGGGTGGCCAGATGTCCGCCTCCCCCTGATGTCAGTGCCCTCTGGGCCCTGAGTGCCATGCTCAGCCCCTGCAGTGAGGCGGGAGGGCGGGGTTGGTAGGAGGAGCTGGCTGGGGGCCGGGAGGGGGCGGGCCTGCGGCTGCTTTGGGCACAGCAGGTCTGGGAGTGGTTCAGGTCTCAGGTCTGCAGTGGGCTGGACTGGACAGGCTCCAGACTGCCCTGAGGACCCCGGCTCCCGATGGCGGGTCCTCCGCCTGCCCACAGGGCCACAGGGTGCTGTGTCACGGGCACTGCGCAGCACGAGGCAGCTCTCTTCAACAGCCGCCCTCCTCCCTCCTGGCCTCCCTGCCCCTGGCGGGTCCTGGGCACTCAGGCTGCGCTCTGGCCTGAGGCAGTGGCCTGAGGACAATCAATGACACCAATAATTGCACGCTCTCCAGCCCCGGGGCGGTGATGAATGGAGCTGGGACCTGGAGTTCAGGGATCGATACTGTAATATCTTCATCTTCGTGGAGGAAGACACGAGAGGAAGAGGACGCTCCCTTGGACCCTCACTCGACGTGGGCAGGGGCCATGAGGTCCTGGCCCCAGGACTGTTGGGGACTTCTGTCGGCCAGCCTCCAGGGGGACGGGTTCAGGAGCACAGATCTGTCCTGGGGCTCAGCTTCGCCCTGCTGTGTGGCCGACGCTGGCCTCCTGGGTCTCCAAGCCCTGGCTCCTGCCTGGGGACGGGAGGACTCTGTCTCCTGCCAGGAGTCATACTGTGATGGGCCCCACAGAGTGGGGGGTCCTGCGGCACTGGGGTCTGCAGATGGAGTCGTGGGGCCTCGGGCATCTCGCCCCTGCCCTCTGTGACCGGTGACCTGAGGACTCCCGAGAAGTTGTCCAAGTATTTTGAGCCTTGCTTTGCCAGGGAGAGGGCTGAAGTGCAGCCTGAGGTCTCCGGCTCTGGGGGTTACTGGTGGCTCAGGGGTCCCTGGGCATCTGGGCAAGGGCTCTGCTCCGGGCGGCACACTTCAGGGCCCCCGCTGGAGCAGCCTGCTGAGGCCAGACCCACCCAGCTGCCCTCCATCTCGTGGAGTGCTCTGGTGAGGAGCTGACTTATCTGCCATTGTTCAGAGACCAAAACAAATGACACCATTTCCCGGCTCATCTTGAGAGCAATGTGTCCTTCTTTAAAAAGAAGCTCCTGTCTCCTCCTGTGTGCTTGGCCGCAAGGGCCACTCATTTGTTCAGATCAATCATCAGCATCAAACGCTGGCCAGCTCCCCTGGCCCCGGTCCAGAGGTGCCTGTCCCTCCATCTGTCAGAGCACTCTTCCCCTCGCCTCTTCAGCCGGAGCCTGGGCTGCGAGGCAGAGAAGGAAGGGCCTGGTGTCCTCTGTGGAGAGCCAGTCCTTGACCACCATGATTCACCTGTTAGGGGAGACGCTGCCTGACCTGCTGGTCAGATGGGGGAGACACAGCCCCTGACCCTCTGGTCAGATGGGGGAGACACAGCCCCTGACCCTCTGGTCAGATGGGGGAGACACAGCCCCTGACCCTCTGGTCAGATGGGGCCGACACTCAGTTCTGCTCTGTCCCTAGGGAGTGAGGAAAGCGAGGAAGCAAGAGTCCTTCTTGGGGGGAACGGCAGCTTCTCTGGGGTGGACACGCGGCCGTCACAGAGCCTGCAGAGCGTGGCGCCCGCCTTCCAGGCACCCTGCAGTCCGGTGGGAAGGCCAGCGTGGAGAGGAGCAGAGTGGCAGCCCCCAGGGCCTCCCCACGGCAGGTGCCGAGGCAGCTGGTCTGTCGATGGACTCGGGAAACTAATGAGTGAAAGAGGGGAAACAATCCACCCTCCGTCACACGGTCACTCGGCTGAGAAGCTGTGGCCAAGCACCGGGGGTGACACAGGGCTGTTCAGGGCTGGCCCCAACCTCGCCGGCGGCCTGGGCAGCTGAGTGAAGTCTCTGAGGACAGAAGGGTCCCAGGGTCTGGGGGAGCAGCTTGGGGGGGGGCCTGCCAGAGCACCAGGGCCAGCTGCATGGGCTGCCACACTCTGCAGCCCCCGGCCTGGGACACAGGTAGGCCCCTTCCCCAGCCCAGCCCGGGCACTGGGGTCCCTCCAGGACTGCGTGACCATCAGGCCTCTGTGGCCTCAGGGGAAGGGGGCATCTCATGGGAGAGGCTGGGAGCCCGTAGGCGACCCAGGAGTGGGAGCAAGGTCATCTGCAGAAGGCTGTCTACTGTGCCCAGGCTGAAGCCATCAGTGTGGCACCGAATCTGGGGCAACCTGTCTGCAGCCCAGGGCAGGCTCAGAGGGGTCGGCTGTCCCTGTGGGAGGGCAGTGGCCGGTGGGGCCTGACACGGCACGTTCCTGGGTCGCTACTCTGGCCTGTTTTCTTGTGTCCTGCACACACCTAGGCAGTGTCCTGCAGGGGCCCAGCAGCCAGCTCTGGACGAGCAGGGAGATGTGGTGGCTCAGGCCAGCCACTGCCCCGAGGGGGAAAGGAAGGAGTCACAGAAGTGGTCCACAGTGTCCCACGCCCACCTCTGATCATCCTGCAATGGAACCCACGTCTTCACCCTGTGACCTGCGGCGTCCCCACCCCTTCCTGGTGTGGCCTGAGTCCCCTGAGGACCGTGGTGACCTTCCCCTGGCCTCCACATGGGGCAGAGCTGCAGAGCTGGCCTTGGGTGCAAAGGCACGCCGTCCACCTCGGCCCAAGCGGGTGTCCGGTTCCCTCCTAGGCACCACCGAGGCCAGAGCCGCCCCTGGGCACGGCCTCCCGCTCCCTCCACCTGTGCGGGGGCTGCCCATGTGCGTGGCGCTCTTCTCTGGTTCCCGGGACTCGTCTTTCTGCAGGGCGATGTCGGGTCGGTCTTCACGTCCCTGCAGCACCTGTCCGGGGCTGGCCCCCCCAGCAGGCCATCGAGTGAGCCAGTGCCCTGTGCTTCTTCCAGGGCTGCTGGGAAGCACTCAGGACTTCTGTGTCTTCTTGACAGTCCTAAGTGGTCCATCAGATGGGCCGGTACTCACATCGGTCCATCTGTGAAGCACAGAGAGGCTGAGGGCACTGCCCAAGGTCACACAGTGTGGAGGGCTTGGCCCAAGTCCTGGGGTACTGAAGAGAAACAGAACCAAAGGCGAGGGGTTTGTTAGCAGGGTGCCCGGGCTTAGCCCAGCTCGCAGAGGAGGAAGCAGACTCTGAGGCTGGGTGGCCCAGGGCAGGAGGCTGGGCCTGGGGGAGCCCAGGGTGCCGCCCGGGCTCGCAGGCTGTGTGCCCCCCATGGGCTGTGTGCTCCTGGGGCAGGGAGGGTCCTTTCCTGGCATCTTCTGGCCACCTGGAGAGCCCTGGGCCAGGCTGTAATGGCAGCTCAGAGCGTGGGGCTTGCTCCTCCACCTGGCCTTTGCTGATGGGCCGCCCACCGCCGTCCTCCGCCGCCCTCCGCGGGGCCTTGGCCTTTCCTTGAGACATTATTGTTTTATTATCGACCCTCTCGCCTCTGCCTCCACCAGGCTCCCACCCAGGGATCCTGCCTTCCCTCGGCAGCTCCGGCCTCGGGCTGCGGCCAGGCGGGGGATGGTGAGCCCGGGAAGGAACATGAGAAGCCTGCTGCCTGCTCTGCCCTTGGCAGGCCCCTGCTGGTCACAGTCCCCTGGAGCTGGGGAGGAGTGGAGGGTTCTGCCTTGTGTCCTTGGGACATCCTCTGCCCCCCACTGTGGCTTCACTGCTCACCACCCTCCTGGAGCTCGGCACAGCTGCCCTGTGCACAGGGCACAGGGCACAGGGCACAGGGCACAGAACACAGGGCACAGGGCACAGGGCACAGAACACAGGGCACAGGGCACAGAACACAGGGCATAGGGCACAGGGTACAGAACACAGGGCACAGGGCACAGGGCACAGAACACAGGGTACAGAACACAGGGCACAGGGCACAAGGCACAGGGCACAGGGTATAGAGCACAGGGCACAGGGCACAGGGCACAGGGCACGGGACACAGGGCACAGGGCACGGGACACAGGGCCAGGCCAAGCGGAAGGGAGAGTTTCAGTTGTTTGTCGGGTGAGTGACAGATGGAGCAGTGAGTGGCAGAGGGACAGTAGGTGACTGAGGACAGCCCTCGCTGGGAGGGAGTGTGGATCCAGCTCGAGCTCTGGGTGCAGGCAGCTGTCCACACCCTGCAGGACCGAGCAGCCTGGCCACTGGCTGGCGTGTGAACCAGTCCTTTCTTGTGAGTCCCTTCTCAGAGTCACAGTGTCTCCGTCAGAGAATGGGGGACGCCCTGCATCATGCCCTGGGGCCTTTCCAGATGCCAAGGACCCTCCCCACCTCATTTGCCATCTGGGCACCTGAAGGGGTGGGTTGGAGCCTTTTGAAGGGCCAGGGATGGCCCCTGCCCTGCCCTGCTGGAGGAAATTTGGTGGGTGAGATTGGACAGGGCCACGGTCACCCTGGCAATGCTGTGGACATGGTGTGTGTGTGGAGCTGCTGGCCTGGGCCAGTGGACATGTCTCCATGGGAGCGGAGCAGCTGGGTGGGGCAGGTGGGCTCCCTCCGGGTGCCCTGGTCCTGTGGAGGCCTGGGCGGGGCAGGGAGGCTGGGCCATGCCCGGGCAGTGGGGGGCGAGGGCCTGTGTCCACAGCCCCAGCATCCCCGTGTGCTGGTCTCAGGGACACTGTGGCTCTGCTGTGGTGTTTCTGCTTCTGAATTTCTGTCACCTGCAGGTGACCCCGAGCTTCGTGGCTTCTTAGCCCGAGGCCCTGGGGAGCAAGGCACACCCCTGACAGACCCCACAGCCGGGGTGACCCTAGATGCAGTCCCTCTTCCAGGGCAGATTCCACGTGGAGAGGCCTGATACCGGCCTGGCCCACGGGGACCAGGCTCCTGCTTGTAGCATTGACAGTCCCCATCCTGGGCTTCCCAGGACCGCCTGGCCAGTGCTCAGAGGTCACACTGGCTGGCCTTGTGGCCAGTGTCTCCAGTCCTGTCATTTGGCTCTAGGGCCATGGGGGGACGGGTCTGGGGGTGCATCCTGGTCAGTGCCGGGCTGGACAGGCTAAGAGCTCCCTGTCCACCCCGCCATTCGCTGTGCACCTGTGACCCCTGACTGCGAGCCAGAGCCTCGGGTGGTGACCGGCCCCAGGCAGGCTGGCTGGCAGCTCTGGGAAGAGTGGCCCTGCTCCGGCTTGTTGGCAGTCCAGATGGACTTTGCAGGAGCACGGAGACCCGGGCTGTCAAAGGACACCCACGAGTGGGACCGTGGCTGTGCCCCTGCTGTGGGCCCTGCCACCTGTGGGGCAGCCCGTGTGCCTCAGTGGAGCTCCTGGGCCCCGTCCCAGCAGGGGCTGAGCTTGGATGAGCCGCAGTGGGCTCTGAACTGGCCGCTCCCCTGGAGCTTGGGGCCTGGCCACTGTGCTGCTGCGCCTCCCCCCAGAGCCCAGCTCCGCTCAGCACGACTGGGGAGCTGCAGGTCCCACATTCTGGGGGTCTCCCCAGCTGTCTGCACCCCCTGCAGTGGGTGCTCACCACCTGCCAGGCACCAGAACCTCCTTCAGCCTCCATGGAGGCTTTAACTTTCTGATCCAGAGTCCCCCCCTCCGTCCCTGTCTCAGGGGCCAGCAAGCCTGCCCTGTACCAGTCTGTGCCTGACTGCGAAAGTAGATTGGCTCTCAACTTCCTGTGCCCAGGGCAGGGCAGAACTAGGGGTGAAGGCCAGGGGGGAGAGGCAGAGGCCTCCCAGGGGTGAGGAGGCCTGGGGTGGAGGCCAGGTGGGGAGAGGCAGGGGCCTCCCAGGGGTGGTTTGGAAATGCCTGGTCTGTACAGGGGTCTTCTCAACAGGCTCCCTCGTGTCCTCCTGCGACAGGAGCCGGGCCTGCTGCTACCCAGCTGTGGGCCACCTTCACTGTGGGCCGAGACCTGGGGCAGGTCAGCGACTAGCCCAGGGGACCTCAGCTTCTCTGTCTGTGCATGGCCAAGAGAAGGATCCATGTGCACACAGTAGGTGGCCCTATGTCTGGCGGTCCCGAGTCCGGGCCTGTTGCTTGGAAACTCAGTTTGTCACACGGTATTTTCTTAAATGAGGCTCGTCCTCAGCAGGGGTGGGCCCCCGGCTTCTGGGCAGCCTGAGCAGGGCGGGCAGCAGCCAGGACCGGGGGAGGTGCAGTCGTGGTCCAAGGTGAGCATGGGACACGCGGACCCTCAGGTTCAGAGAGCAGGGCGTCATCGGCCACCCAGCCCCAGGCCACCCGGCCTGTCCACCCGACCACAGAGGAACTCTGAGGTAGAAGCCAGAGGTGAGCTTTGGTGGCCATCAATGGCCCAGGGGACAGAGGCTGAGCCTACACTGACCCTGCCTGGCCTGGTGTTGGGGAGGTGGGTGAGCGGTGCCCTGGCTGGAGGCTCTGCCTGTGCCTTTGCCCTGGTGGCGTGCCATCTCCCGGGGTCGCCTCCCTGCTCAGATCCACTCCCTACACTCGTCCTCAGGACCATCCACAAAGCCGCCTCCTCCAAGAAGCCCTCCAGGCTCCAGGCTCCAGGCTCCAGGCTCCAGGCAGAGCACTGCCTCCTGCTCTCTGCACGGCCTCCCTCTAGGCAGGAGCCCTTGGATGTTCCGTGTCCAGCTCAGGGACAGGGTGCTGGAGTGGTTGGAGTGCTAGCCCCTAGTGAGGAGCCCCCACTCAGAGGAGGGACGTGTGATGGGGAGACACGGGCTGAGGTTTCCAAGGTCTCTCTGCAGCAGACTGGACGGTAGGCAGCACCTCACTGTTTACAAATGTCCCTGTCATCCACACAGTATGCAGTGGGGTTGGAGGCTGGGCCTCCAGGCCTCCCGTGGGGAAGCAGAGGCTGAGATCAGACAGCTCAGAGATGCAGGGCACCCGACTCCCAAACCAAGGTGCGGGCCCTGGCTGCCATCTGTCCTTCCAGTGTTGGGGACGCCCAGGGCCTGCACCACCCTCCTGGTTAGGCCGCTGACAGCTGTGTCCAGCTCTGGTCACTGAGGCACATCTGACCCCAGGAAGGCCGCGGCACTTCTGCATCTCTGGGGGTTTCTCTCCGGGGGGAAATGCTCTCGTCCCCGACGCACCTGCTCCTGCCCTGCTGGGGATGAGGGCCTCCGAGCAGCACAGTCCGTGAGAAGGGGCCACTCTCGTGGGTGGTGGCAGAGGACTGGCCTTGATGGCCTCCTCACTGGCTCACCAGCTGTGGGCAGCACACTCTCGTGCCAGCCCTACACGGGCCAGAGAACGTGAGCAAGGCCTGTCCAAGAGGGAGGGAGGTGGGCAGGAGGCCTGACCCTCAGGAGCTCTGGAGGTGACCTGCCTGGTGTGCCGTGGGCCTTGGCGTAGCGCCAGGAGCTCTGCCAGGCTGCAGACCCACCGGCACCCGATTATAGACCCGGGCTGCTGCCAGAGCCGGAGGTGCACTGGACCGCCCAGGTGGGGTTCCAGCCCCAGCTCTGTCACTGGCCACAAGGTGGCCCAGAGTCGGTGCTGGCCCTGTCCCCAGCCTTGGCAGCTGCACTTGGGAAATGAGGTCTCTGTGGCTTCGCCCTGAGGCTGGGGCCCTACAGCCCGCCTGGCCTTCACCCGGGGTGGTTGGTGCCCCCAGCGTGGGAGGTTCTCAGGAGGGGCGTCTAACTGTGGCGCCCCACCTGTCAGGCAGGAGCCCTTGTCCCCTGAGGACACCCTGGTGGTGTCGCTGCCTTGGCCCTGGACGGGGGGGGGGGGGGGTGACTCCTGGATTTCTTGATATGTGCTCGGGGTGGGACGAGTGCTGGCCCCCAGTTCCAGCATGCTCCCATCTCCTGCACGGTCAGCTGCGGCCCCACTGTGTGCCGGGCATACCTGAGTAGGGTTCTGGCAGCCATGGCAGTGAGGCTGGGCTCTTCCACAGGAGGGCACAGTGGCGTGCTCAGCGGTGCTCTCTGGTCACCCTTGGGGAGGGGTCTGCACTCTTCCCTCCACTCTGCTGCCCCCAGGCTGGACGCTGGCCCTCCAGATGCAGCCAGAATTCAGACTGCACCCCCGCTGAAGGGGCCTTGGCTCCTGTGGCTTCAGGGAGGAGCTGGAGGCTAGGGTGCTCGGTGGCCCAGGTCAGCCAGCCCCAGAGCCTGCTCTGGCCACTCCCGGGCACTGAGGCCTGCAGGGTACGTGGCCAGCAGCCGCTCGCCCTCTTTAGCATTCGGCACTTTCAGCTTTTCGGGAGGGAGGGAGCTGGGAGGGAGGGAGGTTACCGCTGCTCCTCTGGGACCCAGCGCATCCTGACTTTCCTGTGGCAAAACGTGACAGCCACTCCAGCCATGTCCACCAGCGGCCTTGGCTCTTCAGCGCAGATTCTGGCCCTAGGCGAAATCCCCCGAGAGGTGCTGGCTTTTGGGGGATGCGGGTAGCTCGTCCCTTGTAGGGAGTGAGGGACAGCACAATCAGGGGCACATCCTGTGGTGCAGAAGCGGGGCCTTGTCCTGCCCGCATGCTTCATGTTTCGGGAATCTTGTGCCAAGTGTTTTAATTGCTAAATAAAAATTAATCAAGGTTTGATTCATTGGCTGAGGCCAACGGGACCTGGTGGAGCTGGGATCTGAGGACGGTGGCTGGGACTGTCTCCCGATCCTGCTGCTCCATGCACAGGCTCCACCCTCTGTCAGCAGTCAGGAGACAGCGCTGTGTGGTGTGCAGGTGTGTATGTGTGGGTGTGGGGTGTGGGTGTGCAGGTGCGCAGGTGTGGGTGTGGGGTGTGCAAGGGTGGTCGTGAGTTGTGGGTGTGTAGGTGAGCAGGTGTGTGGGTGTGGGGTGTGGGTGTGCAGGGTAGGTGTGAGGTGTGTGGGTGTGCAGGTGTACAGATGTGCAGGTGTGGGGTTGCGGGTGCAGGTGCACAGGTGTGGGTGTGCGTGTCCTGCCTGGCACTCCCCTCCTAGCCTGTCACTGTGGGTAAAGCCACCTCATCCATCTGTGTCCCAACCTCCCCATCTGAGACACAGGAAGGACCCACAGCCGTCCTGAGCGACAGACGGCACCAACACTCAGGAGCAGGGCCGTCCGTCTCCCATCCGCTGTGGGCTGGGCTCTGGAAGCCCAGGTCATTCAGGAGCTGGCTGTCCCCCGCCCCACTCACCTGGACCCCTGGTGCAAGGCTGGCAGCGGGCCTGGGCTTGCCCACCACACAGCCTGCCCGCCCTGCCTGGGCCCAGAGTGGGTGAGAGCTGCTGGTGGCTGCAGAGGCCCATCAAGTCACGTGTCCCCAAGGAAAGTTTCATGTGGACAAGTTTGGACAATTATTCCTATTTCATCAAGTACCACTTAATTATTAAAAAAATTAACGAGCCTTCGCAACTGTGTGCGACACTCTGATTACAGACACTTGAAGTCAGTAAGTATCTTTAGAGAACCAATTACTGCTTAATTAAGGGCTGCTGTGGTGACGGAGCAGAGGCCACAGGCCGTCCGGGTGTGGACAGGAGCGTGGGCAGCTGTGCCGCATGGTGGGGCTGCCCCACCTGGGCCCTGCCCTGTCTTCCGGGGGCGCTGGGCCCTCCTGGGATCTGCCCACCCTGACTCTGCTCCCGCCTGGGCCTTAGGTGCCTCTTCTTTGAACACCTGAGTTGGAATCGGAGGGTCCCAGCAGGCTGGCTCTCTTCTGTCTTACCCTCTCCTCCTCTTCCCTGCACTCTGCTCTCCACCCTCCAAGGGTGCAGCTGGGCTGCACGTGTCCTGCGGGCGCTGTGGTTGGACCTGCACTGCCTCAGCTGTGTCCAGGCCCCCAGGAGAGCACGATTCTCTGGAGCCGGGATGCCTGGGACTGGCCATGTCCCCTGGAACCCTGACGGGCCCTCCTGTCTTCCCTGCAGGAGAGCGGTCACTGGAAGTACCCCAGGCAGCAGGGGAGGCCTGTTGCTTCACAACCGTGAGAGTGGTCAAGGCCAGAGCCTGGGTCTGAGGGCAACAGGACTCTCATTGGAGTGCCCGGTGCCCGGCAGCTCTCAGTGAGTCACCTCTTCCCCTGGGCGGCTGTCAGGGGAGAGTGGGCCCATCTCGACACCCTGGTGTCCTTAAGGACCGCGATGCGTGGCTCCCATGGCCACCCCACATGTGTGTGCGTGCGTGTACCCGTGCACTGCCGGCCTGGGGCCCGAGGAGCTGTCCAGCTGGGCCACACCTCGGGAGAGGCTTCGGAGTGAAACTCTTGGGAACCTCCGTGAATTGCCACTTTCTGCCACCAGGCCGTGCCTGCCTGCTGGACGCTGCCCAGGTCCGCTGGATGCTGCTGGCCGGGTTTCATCTGGTCTTGGCATTATTAGGACTTGGACGTGGGTGTTGGCTGTGGGGAGAGGGACGAGCTGAGGCTGGAAGGGTTGGTGCTGGCCGTGTGGGCTGGGGGGCCCGGGGCTGCTGGCTGAGGGGCACTCCCGGGACCTGTGCTCAGTGGCATGGGGAATTCTCACTGGTGGAGGGTCTTGGAGGCCACCGGGAGCCCATCGTGGGGAGGGGGAGGAACTGGGGGCTGGCCCCTGTGAGCAGGTAGCAGAAGGCCTCTGGTGGCCCTGAAGGGCAGGGCAGATGTAGACGGAGCAGCTGAATGAGCGTAGAAACAGGCTCCGTCCCAACGCCCGTGTTGACAAAGCACAAGTGGACTAGACCCCAGCGGACACAGGTGGTGACCCAGGGGCGGGAGGGGCCAGGGGCCAGGGCCCAGCAGGTGCCAGAGGGGCCACTTGGGCACCCTGCCCTGTGCCAGTCACCCCACCTCTGCCTGGCAGGGAGGGCTTGGGAGGGAGCTGGCAGGAGTCCTGTCCGTGCTGTGGACGGTGGACTGGCTGGCTTGCTTGCTGTAGATGGCCTCGCTGGAGGCCAGGAGCGGGGTGGCGTGCTCTCCCTCTTCTCCTAATTCTACAACACAAAGCACCCTGCACCCTCTCTGCAGCAGACTGCTGCCCTGGCACAGGAGCCCCAAATGCCAGTGGATGGGCATCCTGCCTGCCCTGCCAGCCCTGGGGCATCCATGGGGTACCCAGAGAGGGGGCTTGTGGTGGCTTCTGCTCAGCCAGCTCCTATTTGGGGGCCCTGGTCTTGGGGGCAGAACTGCCCCTGGAACTGCAGTGGACACCTGGGCCCTTCTCCTCCCTTGGTCCTGACCTCACGTTCAGCAGGCTGGAAGGCCAGATGGCTCAGCCCACTGGCCTTGCTGGGCAGGGGATGGTCAAGCAGCCTCCTCCCTGGAGTCCTCAGGGGCTCCTGAGCCATGCCGCCCAGAGCTGGGCCTCTCCACAGGACGTTTGTCATCTAAGTTACCCAGCTGTGGGCCCCGGGACCCCCCAGCTCAGCCTGGCCTCCACTCCTGCGCCTGGCCTCCACTCCTGCACCCGACCCTCAGCCAGCACCAGCGGCTCCCAGCTCTGGCACAAACCTGCAGAATGCGGGTATCACTCCCATGAGCCTTGCACTGCTGCCCCGTTGACCTGGGCTGGCAACTCCTATTCATCCTTTAAAACCCTGCTAATTGTCACCAACTAGTGGGAAGCGCTGCCTGGCGTCCTCAGACGGGAGCAAGCTCTCCCGGGCCCTTCAACTCATCATCGACTTGCACCTGGTTACGTTGCTCGCCCCCTCCCTCAGAGCAGAGCTTCTAGAAGGCAAAGCTGGTGGCTTGCCCAGCTTGGCTCCCAAGACCAGGCCCCGAGACCCCACTGATGGACAAGCGGGCTGTGTGGGGCTGGGCTCTGCACTCATCCCGGGTGAGGACAGAGAAAGGTCAGCCGAAGCCCTGTGTGCTGGACCACGGTGACAGCGCTACACAGAACGTGGAGCCGGTCTGGGAAGCCCCATGGCTGGTTGGTGACCACCAGGTCCAGGCAGGACGGAGGCTCCCGCGCTGGGACATAGCCTGTCACAGAAAGGAGTTGAGCTCACCTGCGATTATTTATCCACTTGGCTAACCAGATTGTAATAAACCACTTCATACTGCAGCTGCAGCACGCGGGACTGGTGGAAATGGGCTTGCGAGGACCTCCTGGACATTGGAAGCTGACCAGGGCTGGATGGGACTGGGGAGTTGGGTGCAGGCGAGGCCTCCACGGCCTGTCTGTAGCTTCCCCTCTGTAGCCTCTCCTCCATAGCCTCCCCTCTGCAGCCTCTCCCCTGCAGCCTCCCCTCTGCAGCCCATCACCCTCACAGCCTTACTGCTCATTCCCCATCCCTCTCTTCTAGCCCTGAGATAGCTGCAAGGGCACCATCCAGACCCTGCCCTCTCGACAGGCTCATGGCCCTCTGTGGGCTGGGCTCCCCTACACCAGCGGCCAGAGCGCTCTGCAGGTGGAAATTCAGTGAGACTCTCACCAGGCCCATCCCCATGTGAGCAAAGGCACAGAGAGGCCAAGCCACTGGCCAAGGCCACACACCCGAGTGGAGGCGCTGAGATCTGAACCCAGCCACCCATGCTGTCTTCCGCATCTCGTCTCCCAGTGCACGGGGACGTGGCCCCACCTGGAGTGCTGAGCAAACCCAACAGGTGCTTTTGATGGCACTGAGGGGTCCGGGAGTGGGGGCTTTTTGGGCCAAGGGTCTATGTGCTCCAGGAGAGGACAGATGGTGCCGAGCCGGGAGCAGGCAGGCCCTTGGTGAGCTGGAGAAGGTGAGTGACAGGGACCCAGACTGCAGCACTGAGGGGTCAGACAGAGGGCCTGGGGGGGGGGGAGCCGTGGGATGGCGTGTGCCAGGTGTAACGGCCCCAGAGTGGTCTCCCTGTCTGCGTAGGACGGGATGAGGTCTGGCCATCTCCCCTCCTCCAGGAAGCCCTCCAGTCTCTCCCCTCTCTTCAGGACAAGAAGGTGGAGGTTTACACAGTGGCATTTGGATCCCTGTCCCTCTCTGCCCTGCCCCAGATGTCAGGTGGTGCTTTGGATGGAGGGCAGGTCCGATTCCTAGGTGGGAATCTAGCTGTGCCCCTTCTGGCTGGGTGTGACTGTGGGTGGGAACCCGACCTCTCTGAGCCCCAGGCTCCAGCAGGTCATGAGGGCGGGTGCAGAGCCTGGTACAGCAGACACTGCCCCGCTCTCCTGGGCTCCTGCCCTGACTCCCCAGAACTGGACAGAACCCCAAGAACAGCGTGTGTGAGGAGGGACCGGGTCGCAGCCGTCCAGGCTTGGCAGAGGGCGCAGGAGGAGGATCTCCAGGCAGCTGCGCCCTCCCCTGCAGAGACGCGCTCAGTCCGGGAGGTGGGACCCTCTAGGGCCCGTTGCCCTCACCCCCCAGGCGTCTGCGTCCCCCTGTCCACGGAGGACCAAGCCCAGCAGCACCCATGGCCTCCCTCGGCCGACATTCCTTGGTGTGGTCAAGAAGCCCGCTCAGCCACAACTAGAAGGTGGGGAATGGGAATACGAGTGGATTCAAGAGCAGACCCCAGTCGTCTTCCAAGTGCAGACTTTGTACCCAGGGAACTGGGAGGACCTGAGGGGAGGGGGCCACTCCCCCGAGGGGCTGCGGTGGCAGAGGGGTCTCCTCAGAGCCCCCAGCCGCCCTTTAATCCGCGGTTTCCAGGGTGGAACAGGCTGGAGGGGGGACTAGGACACTCGCTCAGCTTCCCTGGGGGCAGGGTGTCCCTGAGAGGCTCTGCCCAGCCCCTCTGGACAGCAGTCCTAGGGTGAGGCCCAGCTGGATGCCTGTTGGGATCAGATGGAGCCAGCCACACGATCGGGGTGACGCAGCCCCACCTGTGGCACCTGCTGGGCCGCGACTTTGCCACCGTGGGTGGTTTTGAGCCATGGAGATGAGATCGCTGGTGGTGGCCCTGGGAGGAGATGACCACAGCGGGCTCCTGGGCCAGTCAGGCAGCTCCTGCTCACCCCTGGGAGAAGCTGTGCCGGTCACACCTCAGACAGGGAGCTGCAGGTGCGGGGGGGTGATTCAGTCTTTCAGCAGAGAGGAGGGCCAGGCACTTCCTGGGGACGTCCCCAGGGACAGTGTGGCATGGGGTTCTACCCCAGAGTCCACCCAATGCTCCTGAGTCCTCCTGACCCTGGCTACTGACCACAGGCCCACAGGCCGCTGCGTCCACACACCTTGTCTTGGAGCAAGTTTGTCCTGGCCCTTGGCCCCTGGCATAACAGCCCCCAGTTGCCTCACAGGATGGCACCAGAGAGGACTCGGCCTGACTCAGTGAAGGACACTCTGCAGGGACTCACACTGACACAGCAGGCTGCCAGCACCAGGAGCTGGAGGCCTCGGGACGCTACCTCTGCCCCACCGTCTGCAGTCCTGGACACAGCAGCCCCAGAAGGGCTCCCGTTCCCGCCAGCCGTGCCTGCCCTGGGCAGCGCGGGCAGCTCTGGCCTCTCAGTGTCCACAGGGACCCACCCCTGTGGACAGAGGGTTCCCACTTCAGTTGAGTCTCACTGCGATTGGTCAGGGAGCCCCGAGGCCTGACAGGAACACTATTGGGGAGGGGGTCTGTTTAGGGCTCGTGGTTCCCGGGGTCCTGGACCACTCATGGCTGCGTCCACTGCTCTGGGCCGAAGTGACCCAGGACGCATGGCAGAAAGGGGCGGAGGAGGGGAGTGGCTCAGGACGTGGCAACCAGGGAGCAGAGAGCTCCACTCACCAGGGACACAATAAAAGCCCCAAAGGACATCCCACGCACCTCCTCCTCCAGCCTCACCCCACCTGCCCACCGCCACCACACAGTCCACGTCAGTGGATGGTCACCGGCTGGGACACGGCCCTCGCAACCTCTCTTCACCTCTGACTGCTCCTGCATCGTCCCACACGAGCTTTTGAGGACCTCGGATCTGACCGTGACGCGACCTGAGAACAGCCTGGAATGACTCCCTGCTTAACTGTGCCGCGGTGGCCCCCAGCCCGGCCCATGTCCCGTCCTGGAGAGTGCCCCGAGTCCTGCTGTGTGGAGGGCTGTCCCCCAGTGCCCGGCTGTGCTGTGAGGTGCCGCCCAGGCTCACGTCCTCGCTGACTTCCCGTCTCCTTGTCCTATCAGTCACACCCCAAAGAACGTGGCTGCCTCCCCTGCACGGTGGAGCCTCCCCTGCCTTCACTGTCAGCCTCCGCACGCCGCGCCCGGCCATCAGGTGCGCGCTTGTCAACAGCAGAGTCCTTTGGTCTCTGACCACTGCTCTGAGCTCCGCGGTGGCGTCTGGCGCTCCAGCAGCCTCCTCTCTGTGGTGGGTGGGGGCCTGGTCTTCTTGGTGCCTTTTCTGTAACTGATCTCTATCTTTGTATTCCTGGCCGGCTCCTCGTGGGCAGGACGCAGTGGTCGTGTTCTTTGTGAGATCCGATCTGACTGTCTCAGTGGCCCCGAGGAGGCTGCAGAAGTCTGCCATCTTGCTCTTGATGGACTTCCTGCTGGCTCTACTCGGACTTCGTTTCTTTCCTCAGTTTAATTGAGATATTCTGTGATTCCATTTCACCCTCTTGAGTGGCTTGTTATTCATCTCTGTAAAAGGTCTGCAGAGCAGGTGGCAGCCCTGAGGTGTGGGACGAGTGGCCCGGGTCCCCGTGCCCTCCCTTTCCTGCCCTGGAGTCCGGTGTTCCCCTTTACACCTGCCATAGACGGGACACACTGCTCCTGCTTCTCTCAGGCAGGTATCTTTTAGAGCAGTGGCAGTGGATCATGGTGTTTTGCAAAGCAAGCTCCAGGGGCGCGTGGCTCTGCTCGCTCCCCCCGACCTGGCACCATGGCCGCCTTTGTGCTCCTTTGAGGGCTGAGCGTGGAGTGGTCAGGGGCACCCACTCCGGAGGCCTGCGAAACCCCAGGAGGAGCTTGCTGCCCCTGTTCTGGGTCAGTTACAATGAAGGCAAGACGGACTTGGTCCACTGTCATGAATGTGATCTCCAAAGACAGCAACAGATTCTGACAGTCTGCACTCTTTCTGCCCAGAGAACGCTGAGGACGTTTCCTGGGGACCCAGACTGTTAGCAGTGACTTCCCTCGTTTCCTTTATCCGAGAACATCTCCCTCTTTCCAATTTCTCACAGACTGTATTCATTGTGATCAAAGATTTCAAAGCTATTCAAGATCGGGGCACCACATGAGGAAGCTCCACGCGGTCCCTGTGTCACGGGGCCGACTCTGGCCCGTCACTCCCGTCCAGAGCCCACCTCCCCACCCAAACACGTGCGGCGTCTTCCACGAGATGTTACTATGTGCATCTGTAACCGATGGCTACTGAGAAACCCCGGGAAATTGGCAATACCTGGCGTGGAAACGAATGCTGTTTTAATTACCGGCAGCAGATTTTGGTGGTGATTGGCAGTGTCCTCTCCATCAGACCAGGGGAAGCGCTCCAGGAAACCCTCCAGCACCCAGAGGAGTGCTGGGAAGGAGATCTTCAAGCAGGTCCAACACTGGGCTGGGGCCGGGACCCAGTGGCAGAGCGCTTGCCTGGCGTGTGTGAGGCCCTGGGGTCGATCCTCAGCGCCACATATAAATAAATAAATAAAGTAAGAAAATGATTGACAACTAAAAAATATTTAAAAAAAGAAAAGAAAAAGAAGGCCCAACTACTCGCCCTCACGGCCTCAGAGGTCCTCCCCGTCTCAGCCACCCTGGTTCCTCGGCAGCTTTTTGGGAACTGGCCAGCTCTCCTGGCAGCTGTGGGGCTGTTCCCAGGGAGGCGTTGCACGGCCTTGCTCAGGCCCCATGATAGCTGTGGTTGGCTGTGGGGCTGGTCCGAGCCTTGGCCGCCTTCCAGGGGGACGCCCAGCGAGCACAGGGCGTGCAGTGTGCACAGTTTACCCTCCTGTCTGGCCTGAGCCTCGGCTCTGGGGAGGTCTGCGGTTACAGTCCCCTTCTGCATGCGGGAGTCCTGGTCCCACCTGAAGCTCTGTGTCTTCCCCTCCTGTCCTGGTGGGTTTGAAGGCCCCTTGAGGGGATGGAGCAGTGAAAGTGGCGACCCAAATGCAGCCAGGCCTGCAGCCTCCCATGGCTGTCCCTCCTCCTGGACATAGGGCGTCCTTGACGAGATCCCCGGGCACCAGCACTCTGCTCGACTTGGGGCTGCAGGTGCGTCCCACAGGGTGAGCTGCGTCCTGCGCTTCCTGGTTCACAGGAATGGGGGGTTCTGACCCACGGGGGTCCGCAGCCCCAGGTGGGGTGCAGATGTCGGTGCTGAGGTCAGCCAGGGCACGAGCGCCCCACCCCCAGCTCCTCCACCTGGCCCTGGGCTTGAAGCAGGCAGGCCCGTCCCATGTCCCACTGGTTCTGCTGGGCTGCTGTCCACTCTTAAAGGGTGGGTGTGGGGTCCCATGCCCACCTGGGACACAGGGTTCCATGGTTCATGCCTGCCAGTCAGGCCCCACCCTGCCCTCTCTGCCCACAGGATAGAAGCCTCTGGCTCAGGGGCTGGCCGTGGTGGGGAGGGACCTAGTTGGTGCCCAGCTAGGTGCTGACTGGGTGTGGCCACCTCGTTGCCTCCCTGGATGAAGGCCATCCACACAGGAGGAAGGGAGCCTGGGCAAGCTGAAAGCTGGCTGGAAAGCACCCTTCGGGCAGGCACGGACACTCGTGCAGAGGGAGGCCTGGGCGCCATGTGGCAGAGAGCCCCAGGAGAGCTCCTCCCGCCCACACTCCTGGCCAAGCCACTTGTTTTTGATTTAAGGGCAGACTTTCTTCAACTTACTTGGGGGTAACTTTAGGGTTACAGAGAAGCTAACATGTATCTCAGGCAGTGTCCATGGGCCACCACCCGGGACCCTCAGTCAGGCGCCGTGAGTGTTGTGGGTGAAGGGCTCTGTGCGCAGCGTCTCTGCACCAGAACGGAGGAGGCACCTGCACTGCCTGCTGGCTCCCGTGAAGTTGGCCCACAAGCTCAGGCGGCAGCTGTGCATCTCTATTCCCACGACCCAGGCACTCCTGAGACTCAGACCTGACTTCAGGCTCCCACGCTGTCCTCTGGGTGCTCCGGATTCCGTCCAGGAGCCTGTGGCACTTTGCCTGTTTCTCCTGGCCTTGGCGCCTCTGTGGCCCTGCGGCTTGCAGAATTGAGCCTACACCCTGGAGGGCGCTGTCCCCGAGCACTTGGGGGATCTGCTGAGAGAAGCACAGCAAGTGGGGGAGGCTGGGCACTGGGCCACTGGCCACTTCCCCATCCTCTTTTGTATTTTATTTAAGGACAGCGTCTCACTGAGTTGCTTAGTGCCTCACTGTTGCTGAGGCTGGCCTAGAACTTGTGATCCTCCTATCTTAGCCTCCCAAGCTGCTGAGATTACAGGCGTGCCTGGCTTAATTATGTATTTTTTTGCTCAAATTGTTCTAGATTTGGCCACTGGAACTCTTCCAGTCCGACTCCACTCAGTATCTGCTTGACATGGCGCACCTGTTTCCTATTCCCCCATCCATCCACCCTCCATTCATCTGCCCATATGCCCATCTGCCCAGCAATCCACCTTCCCTCCCTCCATCCACCCTCCATCCATCTGCCCACCAATCCTCCCTCCATCCATCCATCTTCCATCCATCCATCCTCCATTATCTGCCCATTTGCCCATAATCCACCCTCCATCCATCCATCCTCCATCCATCTGCCCACCAATCCATCCTCCCTCCATCCATCCACCCTCCCTCCATTCATCCACTCTCCATCCATCTACCCATCTGCCCATCAATCCTCCCTCCATCCATCCACCCTCCATTCATCTGCCCATCTGCCCACCAACCCACCCTCCATCCACCATCCATCCTCCATCCATCCATCCTCCATCCATCTGCCCACCAATCCATCCTCCCTCCATCCATCCACCTCCACCCATCTGCCCATCTGCCCACCAACCCACCCTCCATCTGTCCATCCATCCTCCATCCATCTACCCATCTGCCCACCAACCCTCCTTCCATCCATCCACCCTCCATTCATCTGCCCATCTGCCCACCAACTCACCCTCCATCCACCCTCCATCCGTCCATCCATCCTCCATCCGTCTGCCCATCTGCCCACCAACCCACCCTCCATCGGTCCGTCAGTGATTCCTTACTCTCTGGCTCTATGACGTGCTCCAGGTGCAGCTTACCTCCTCTCTGCTCCAGCCCTAGAAGTGTCCATTTCTGCAGAGAGGTGGACAGGGATATCTAGACACCAGGACCTGGGCCCTGGCTGTGCTTGTGGCCCTGGGCTCTCCCTCTTCTGGGACCTCTGGTGAGTCGTGGTAGGTATCACAGGTGTACGTATGAAGCTGGTCATGGGCACATTTCCAGTTAGCCCTGAATGGATCTACCTGTGCCTGAGAGGCAGTGACTGGGGCTGCCCTGCACTCTTGGCCTGTAGCCAGCCTGGGGCTCTGGGCTGCTCCTCCTCTGGCCACTCCGTCAACTGCTGCTGAGAAGCCAGGCTCCCGTTACCTGCCGGTATCTATGTAGGTCCCATCTAGCAACGTCCAGTTTCAGAATTGCCAGCCACTCCGGGGGAGAAGCAGTGGACCCTCCGGAGAGCAGTGTGTCCCAGCGGGCCTTCGTCCTGAGCCCCACGGCGGCTGGCTGGCCCCTGCACTTCTCAGAGAGGGCTGATCAAGCCGCTGTCATCTCACGAGACTGGCCCAGGCGTGGCGTTCCATCCTGGGCTTCTGGTGCCCTCGCCGACTGTTTAAAAGAGCCGATACGGTAAAGTTCCCTCTGATGGACGTTTCTGTGGGTTCGCCACAGGCATGACCTTGGCCACCCTGCTGTGCCCTGAGTGGCTGCTCAGAAGCCCTCTTCCCTCTGCAAGGCTCTGGCAGCCACTGCTCTGCTCTGTACGCCCAGTTTGTCTCCCAGAAGGCCACATGGAGTCACGTGATGGACAGCCCTTTGGTCTGACCTCTTGGCCAACTGCCCTTTGGATGGGTCCCTGTGGCTGGTGCAGCAGCGCCCCCTCTGTTCCCCCAGAAGCACTGCACCGTTCTGGGCTTGCCTGTCATGCCATTGTTGGGGGCACCTCCTTGTTTCCAGTTTGGGGTGATCGTGGAGGAAGATCGTATAGACATCACATGTACATTTTTTGGAGGTTAGAACACGAATTTCGATTCGTCAGGTAAACAGGGAGGGCGTGACGAGGGACTCGGTCTCAGCACAGGTCTGTGTTTCACCAGGCAGACCCGTTGCCGCCTGCCAAGCAGGGGCGCCGCCACACCACGGCGGTAATAAGGTGCTCGGAGGTGTCGTTTCTAATCTTGGCCATTCTTATAGATGTGTAGCACCCTCTCAGTGTGTTTTAATTTGCATTTCCGCCGTGACTGCGGTTGTGAGCATCTTTCCACGCCGTCTCTGCCATCTGGAGGTCTTTGGAGACGGCCTCTTCACGCCCGTTTGCCCCTGGTGAGTGCGGGGTTTGTCTTCTCACTGGGGAGTGCCTCCAGTTCCTTGCTCACTCTGAGTCCAGTCCTTCGTTGGACACATGATTCACAATTACTCTCTCCCAGCTGGTGGCCATCTCTCATCTTAGAGGTGTCTGGGAGGGCAGAGGTGCCCAGCTCCTCAGTTGCAAGCCACTGCTGTCCACCTCTTCCTCTGGTGGCTTGCTGCGTCTCTGGCCCACTGGGCGGCACACGGCTGCCCTGGGTGGCATCTCCCCTCGGATCCTCTGGGGCACTTCTTACCCCCCTTGGCAGGGTTTTCCTTGCATAATGGTGTTGGTAACACCACTCCCCAGCAAGCTGGTGCTCGCTCTGACCGGCTCCTCCAGGGCGGTCAGACCCTGGTCTCCCCAGGGTCTCCCCAGCCCAGGGCTCCCGGCTCTTCCTGGTTCCCTCAGGGCTGCGGCCTGGGCAGTCTCTCTAGCCAGCTCTGGGCTGAGTTAGCTATAGGTGCCCCTGGCCACTCCCGACTCTCCTGGTCCTGCCTTGCTCCCTGCTGTCCAGTACCCTGAATCCACACTTTTTGCCTATTTTTGTATCGTTTAGATGGCAGTAGATCCATACCCACGGCTCCACCCTGGCCAGTCCTGGGGGCCGTCTGATGTGGTGTTCCTCACACATGGTTCCTGGTTGAATCACCATGACAACCCTGTCTTACTGTGTGGGAGGAGAGGGTCCTTACCTGGGAGTTCAGAGGGCAGAGTCACGGGCCAGGTCCCAAGTGTCAGAGCCAGACAGGGATCAGGTTTCTGGCCATCAGGGCCAGTGGTGTCCTGGAGAACCTTGCTGACCATGCACAGGTGAGGTGGCCCCAGGAGAAGTGTGGTAGGAAGCATGGGGCAGTCAGGAGACTCATGGGAGGTGGGACATGACCCCCGGCACGGATGACCTTGGAATAAAGGGAGAGCGGGGGCTCTCCGTGGGGAGGAGACCCCAGGGACCAAGCAGAGGTGTGCCATCAAGAGGAAGAAGGTGGCCCGGAACTCATGGCTCTTGGGATTCAAGAACAATGACTTGAAAGATGGGGAACCAGAAAGAACCATGGACACCCCTAGTCCTAATTCCCTCCTGTGCATTCAGACAGGGACCTGAGCCCCAGGCAACGGCTGGCCCCAGGAGCAGCTGTCTGTGGACAGCACCCCCCGCCTTCCAGGGAGTCTCCGTGGCGCTCACTGTTTTTTCTTGACACGCCCCCAGCCAGCGCGTTTTTGTGCTATTAATATATAATTAGACACAGCTTTGAGTTTCTTCCTTGATCTTCAGGGCACATGTTTATTTTAGACTCACAAAAGGCGAGCAGAAAGGGGGTGTTTCCACTGCGGCAGCTCTGAGAGCATGGCCAGGGCTGGGCAAGGCATCGGGCATGGCTGGTGGAGACGTGGACCACAGCGAGTGGGTGCCCGTGGCTCACAGGATGCCTGGAACTGTACAGGCCACGGCGCCCAGACCTTTGGGTCCTATGGTCCTCGTTCTGAAGCATCCCCGGTTTCCCCGTGGCAGGAAGTGCAGACCTCAGCACAACCAGCCCTCGAGCGCCACCAGCCCCCGCACTCTTTCCCGTGCCTTGCCCCAGTTTAGCAGAACTGTGGGCGTCGCTCCGACCGGTGAAATGCTGGTGTTGGAGAGACGATTCCTGAGATTCTCGCATCAGTGACACTCTGGGGATTGGACTGCCCCCTCCCTCTCTGGGGCCAGGCTCCTGCGTCCCTCCTCCCCTGGGAGAACCCTTGTCTTGTGCTTAGATGCTGCCTGATACCCAGGTCCCCTCTCAGCAGCCTGGGAGTGGATGCCTCGTGGTCTGGGCCCTGCGGGGTGTGGCTGGGTGAGTCCTGCTGGGCTGCAGGCTGGGTGTAGGGTCAGGCTGCCCACATGCTCCCTTGCTAGAGAGGCAGCTGCCCAGGGCTCATTCTCCCACCACCACTGGCCAAAGCCCAGGAGGTTGCAGACAGGTGCCTCAGTGTAAGCCTCTCTTGCGTGAGCCACATGCCGGGGGGGAGTGCAAACCCTGGGCACGTCCACCTTCAACAGGGTCTGTGAGCTTCTGCTCCTTGCAGCAAGGGAGAGTGACTAGAGGGCACAAACCCAGCACACCGCTGCTCTGCCCAGCTCCCTGACCCTGGCACCTGACCCCTGCCTCCTGCATGAGGCTACCCCTTGTCTCTCCCTGCCTCCTCTCTCCACCTCTCCCATCTCCTGCTGGTTCTCTTCCTCTAGAAAACCCAGCCTACTAAGCTGTCCGCCCAGCAGGGCTCACTGAAGTTAGACGTACGAGGACAGGACAGTCCCTGGGGACCCTCGTCTCCAAGGGTGGCTGGGACAGAGCAATTTTCAACTCTCAGAGTATCACTACTCCAACCAAATCAGTTTGGTTCTCAAGGGAGATTTGGGTGTGGAGCTGCTCGGTGGACGTCCACTTCAAGCAGGATTCTGGGGAGCTGGGCTGTCGAAGCTGTGCCGAAGCCCATGCTGGCCCCTGCTCCTGTGCCTGTGCCAGGAGTCTCTGCCCTGTGCCGCCCGCCCCTCACAGGGGCCGCCGGGCACTCAGAACTGCAGGTGCCGTCCTGCAGCAGTGTCTTGCCCTCTCAGAGCCTCCCAGATTCAGACCGCAGTTGTGCAGGCATTCCGCACCCTGCCCGCTCCAGCCCATGCTCCTGGATGTCCCACTGCCGCCCGCTCTGTCCTGCCAAGCCTTGCTCCAGCCCTCCATGCAGTGGCCTGTCAGGACGTGCAGTCTGGCCCCTGGGATGGGACACACCCTCTTCTTGGCAGCTCTTTCCTATTCTCATCTTTTGGGGAGCGCAGAGGCCCCTCACTGGCTCCTGATGACACCCCGTGTTCCGTCTTGAGGCAGGGTAAGGCAGGCACGCTCAGCCCCGCAGCCCTGCCCTCCCTGGTGGTGCAGGGCGACCCTGAGCTGTGGGGCCGCCCAGGTGCTGCCAGCCAGGACGAGATCTGTGGGCCCAGGCGCCTGCCCCTGAGCCACAGCAGCCTCCTGGCCGTGGAGGGGCCCCCGGCTCTGCTGGACGGGCCACTTGTGCTTGGCCAGGTGTCTGCGTCTCCGTGATCTCTGGACAGCCCAGGGAGCAGCTGGTGGTTTGTCCTCAAGTACCAGTGGCCTCCGTGTCCCAGTGGGCCCTGCAGCCTTACAGGTCCCACCCCTTCCCCGCAGAGTCGGGGTCCTGGGGGGCATGGGCCTGGCCTCTGGTCGGCGTGAGGCTGAGTGGGGGAGGGTGTGAGCTCACACTCCTGCTCCTCCTCGGGCACCGTCACCCTGGTCCCTCGGCCTCTGCTCCACACCGCGGGACTCTCCCGCTGGCAGGTACTCACTCTGCAGGGTCCTCGCGTCCTGTCTGCTCCGGGCACCGCCGTCACCGTCCCTGGCCAGTGCGGCCATTTTCCTTTTATAAGCTGTTTTAATTTTAAAATAGCTTCAATGACTCTTCCTTGAAGGCCAGGGGCCTTCAGATCTTATTTAATTAAATAATCCTTTCCTATCTCAAATTTGACAAGATACCATCGCACGCTTTCTTCCTGGAGTTTTGTTCTGCAGCGTGGGGATCCGCCACATCTGAGATTAGTTTCTGTGCGGCGAAGGAGGATGTGAGTCTACTTGATTCTGGGGACCAGTCGTGGGCCACAGTGCTCCCCACGGCCTCTGGTCCCTCTCCCATGGTCAGGTTCTCCCCCTGCACACGGGGCTGGGCGCCTCCGGGCCCCGGTCAGCTTCCCGGTGAGCACCAGGGGCACACCAAGGCCACGGTCCCCTCCCGAGCAAGCTGCTGAGAGGCCAAGTCCACCTTGCTGAGCCCCCAGTGTTCCGGACCCTCCGACCCTCTTGCTCCTGTTCATGGAGCCCGTTGGCCTGACTGAAAATGAGGACCATCTGAGGGGAGCTCACTCCCGTGGCCTGGAGCCTTTCTGTGCATGGACGGGCGCCTGGGTCCTCTCTCTCCACCTCCTGTCCTGGGGCCCGCCCACTTGCCCCCTGGGGCGGCTCTGCAGTGGGTAGGAGTTACAGAGAGAAACTCACCGGCTGAGTCGGGGTGCACTCGCCACAGACCAGGGCTCAACTTCCTGGGCCTTGGGAGGTGTCAATCACACTGTCCACTAGACGTGTGCCACAACTGAAAGCCCGTGAAAGGCTCTTAATTTTATTTATTCTTAAATGAAACGCACCTTTGCTTATGAAGCGAACACATGCTTCTTGTATGAAATTGAAGCAACACGGTCCGCACCCTGCTCTGGAGGTGACAGATGGGCACCGTGCAGGGCTCGGAGCTCTGTCCCTCTTCTGAAAAGCTCTGCGGAGGTGTGGTCGGGATGCAGAGCGCTGTGCGGTGAGCTCACAGGTGAATATGCACGTGTGATCCCGGCACCTTGGGCTAGAAACACATCCCCCTCCTCAACTTCCCCCCTCCGCCTCCTCAACTCCCCCCTCCCCCTCCTCTTTCCTTTATAAAAATCACATGATGAGATCTGCCCTTAGTAGATGTTCCAGTCTAGTTACAGGATTGCTGACTCTTTGTTCCATGCCGTGCAGTGACCTCTGGGACTTTTTAAATTTGCACAAGGCAAGCTTCATACCTTTGACCCACATCTCCCCTCCCCACCCCCGAGCCCTGGAAACCCCACAGCATGCTCTTTCTCAGAGCCCAACTATTTAGATTCATCACACAGGTGAGATCTTGGGGTGTTTGTCTTTTGGTACAGGCTTATTTCATAGCAGGCCCATTCGTGTTGAAGTAAATGATAGGATGCCACCTTTTGTGGCTGTATAGTATTCCACTGGGTATATCTACCACATTTTTCTTTGGCCATTCATTGCTGAGGGACACAAGGTTGATTCCACATCTTGTATGATGGAGACTGCTGCGGTGGACGTGGAGCGTGGATCTCCTAGATACTGACTTCATTTCCTTTGGATATGTCCCCAGCAGTGGGATAGCTGGGCCGTGTGCGAGTTCTGTCTTTGACTGCGCAGGGACCTCCCGCGTGAGGGTTCTCTGTGTGCCGTACCAAGGACACTGCCAGCATCCGCGTCTCCACACGCTCTCCGCCGGTCGGCTTCTGCCGGGCAGCGCCATCCTCATAGTGTGGGGGTTTTAGTTAGAGATGGACACAAGACCTTTATCCCACTTATTTATGTGGTGCTGAGGGTTGCACCCAGGGCCTCATGGCCGACACGTGCTCTGCCACTGAGCCACAGCCCCAGCCCCACGGATGTGGCTTTGGTGGCCTTCCGTGCCCTCAGGGACGCCGGCACCTTCACACACACCAGGTGGCTGCTGGGCCGTCCTCTCTGGAGAGACGCCCATTTCTCAGCTGGGCGACCTGCTGCTGATTGGCAGGAGCTCCTTGGGCAGTGTGGCCGTCAGCCCTGGTTGGACCCGTGGCCTGCGGGCATCTCCCCCCCACAACCCAGGGGGCTGCCGTTCATCTGTGCTTCTCAGCTGGCGTGGCCTGTGGGCTATTCCACGGTCACCACCTGTTCCGTGGATTTACATCATGGATTCCGTGTCTTCACCCAGCTTGGCGTCTCACATTCTCCCTCTAACACGCAGCGAGGGCGGGAAGGGCTGAGCGCGGAGACCCAGGAGCAGGAGGGCCTGGAAGAGGAAGCTGCGCGTGCCGGGGGTGCTGGGGTGGGCAGCGCGAGGTCTGCCCCCTTAGAATGGGGGGCTGATTCTGGCCACGGGGCCTTTGTACACCTGGCACGGGAAAGACTCATGCCCACCAGCAGTTGGCGGCACATCATTGTGGGCATCCGTGTGCCTGGCCATCGCACCCGATCTCTTTCTTCTGGACCACACTGGCTGACTTCGTCACCCTGTGGCTTCCCTGTCTGTGACCAGAAATAATGGCGCCAGCACCTCAGGTTCAAGGGCCTGGCACAGCCCCCACCCAGTCCACTGCCCCTCGTTTCACCTGGACATTGTCCTCAGTGCCTGTTCCAGGTGGCTCCTGGGCTCGTCCCACAGCAGACCTGCTGCTCCTGTGTGCCAGACCCCCGAGGCCTCCACCTGCCACAACCCCCTGGGAAGCCAAGCCACCATTCTGGACGCAGAGACCCGGGGATTTCCACAAATCAAGGACATGGACACACCCGGGGCCCGGGCTGGGGTGGGTGGGTGTGGAGACAGACTGGGGGCGGCAGGGAGGGAAGGGTCCCCGAGGCCTGCTGGGCAGTGAGGGAAGGGCACCGGTGCCTCGGCTGAGCTGAGCCGCGACAGGCTGCCCAGAGGGCACACTACTGTCCCACAGCAGGGGAGGGCGGTCCCAGCACGGTGCAGGAGCCTGGCTCCTCCTGAGGCCTGGCTCCTGGGCCATCTCCCTGCGTCTGCGAGTCTGTGTCTTGATCTCTTCTTCAAGTGGGGACACCAGGTGGATTGGATCAAGGCCACCCGAGTGACCTTGCAGAACCTGAATCTCCTCCCTCAGGGCCCCATCTCTGGGTAAGTCCACACTCTGAGGTCCAGTGGGTAGGACCTCAGGATGTGAATGGGGTACACAGTGGAGCCCGTGGCAGAGGGTTTGCACTGTGGCCCGGTGACCTCCTGGGACAGCAGGGTCCTCGAGCCCTCTGGGAGCTCTGCTCTGCAGGGGACCCCTGCTCCCTGACTTTCCTTTCCCCTGAGCTGGGAGCCGAGACGTGAGGGTCTGGGGTGCCCCTTTGGCACGTCTGTGCCTGGTGCTCTCCTCTCCCCTCGTCCCCCTCTGGGCCCCTGGGGTCCCCCACATGCAGGTTACTGAGCATTTCTGGGGGAAGCTGTCACTGAGGCCACCCAACGTCAGCGAGGGCCTTGGGAGCTTGCCCCTGCACAGAGCCCTCACTCGAGGACAGTGCCTCCTCCTAGGGTGGAGCAGGCCACAGCCCGGCTGCAGTCATCCTCAGTGCCGTGGTCCCCAGCACGAGGAGAGGCCCACCGTGGGTGGCCACCGCAGCAGGTGCAGCCTGTCGGTGAGCCCAGTGTGCCCCAGGGGCTGGAGAGGCCGCTGCAGGAGGACGCCAGGGTTGCTCCGGCCACATCCCCTATCCCTTTTTCTGGTACTGGGGATTGAACCCCAGGGAGCTTTACCACTGAGCCACACCCCAGCCCTTTTTATTTTTTTATTTTGAGAAGGGTCTCGTTAAGTGCTGAGCTTATGATCCTCCTGTCTCAGCCTCTGGAGCTGCGGGGTCACAGGCCTGTGTCACTGCACCTGGCTCCACCCAGGCCAGCTTTGCTAACCTCTGGTCCGGGCTCAGGTGAACCAGCCTCCTGGGGCCCACAGCCCTGCCTGTCCTCTCAGCGTGGGCACCTGCTGGGTCTCTGACCCTGCTCACCTGCAGGATGGGGAGCAGCCCCAGGGCCTCCTGAGTTGTGAGACAGAACGGTTGAGGGTGTCGGGCTCGCCAGGCCTGAGCAGCTGGCTGGGGTCCTGGTCTGTCAGGGAGCACTGGCCCTTGCCCCTGCTCTGGGGTCAGGGATTCCCTCCACCTCTATCTCACACCCTGGACACAGCCAGACTGGGCACAGAGCAGCAGTGGCCTGGTCCTGCCGTGGCTGTGCCTGGAGGCCAGTCCCCACATCATGCCCCTTCCCACAGCTCTCTTAGGGGTGCAGGGGTCTGATGATTGGCAGTGCCCCCCACTTCTGCCTCTTTCTTCTTCTTACAACATTTAAATAAGTCTATAAACTGGCTTTAAAATAGTGAAAATTATTAACTTTGGTTAGAATTATTAACTTCAGTTGACGGTTCAGTTACATTAACTTTCATTTTCACAGAATTATAAACTCATAACTGAAGAACAGCAAAAATAAACCAAAGCTTCCAAGTACAAAATTTTAAACTCAGATGGTTCACTATCACTTTATTTTCTAAGCTTAAAGACATGTGTAAAAAGTCATTGTATTTAAAATTTGGCTCCTATTTGTCTCCCTGATTATTATATCATAGAAAATACTGACTTTATACTCTCTTCATAAACATCTTCCTACAGGGCTACGCCCAGTATCTGAGCTGCAGTTTGTTTACTGCTGCTCCTTGGAAGGTGTCTCCGGCTTTCCTGGGAGCACCCTGCACGTGCCAGACCTGAAGGATCCTTTTTTCGGGGTAGATTTCTATAAATAGAGTTGAGGATGATGCCGAGCAACACATTTTAAAGTCTTCTTGTTTTCCCTGGGTGCTTTTATTTCACCATGATTTTTAACTTTATTTTGGTAAAATACACATGATGTTATTCACCACCTTAAACATTTTAAGTACAATTTGGTGGCATTAAGACCAGCTCCACGGTTGAGCAAACAGCCCCAGCCTCCGTCTCCGGAACTCTCCGTGTCCCCATCAGACACTGGCTCCCCGCACCCCGGCCTTCATCCTGTCACGTGCAGTTTCTAAGGGAGCAAGTCCTTTGTTCCCCTCTGTCCACCCTCCAGTGCTTCCTTCGCAGGGGGAGACGGGCCAGTGAGCAGCAGGCGTCGGCAGGGCCAGCTGTGCCCTGCCCAGGAGGCCCTCTGGCTGGGGCAGGGCAGGGCAGCAGGAAAGCCCCAGGTGGAGGCTGGGGAGGGCTGGCCAGTCGGGCAGGTGGGCAGGGAGGTCCTCAGGCCGGGGGAGGGGCAGGAAGCCCTCTGAGTTCAAGGATAGCGGGGACCTGGTGCCGGACCAGGGGGGAGGGAGGGTGGCCTGGGGGTGGAGAAGACGTGGACGAGCCTTTTAGGACCTGCATAACCACCAAGAGCATGGACTTCCAGAGGGTCCTGGGCAGGAGGCAGGGCCATGGCTACTCGGCCTCTGGAGGAACCTCCTGGTGCTGAGGCCCTGAGAGGCTATGCAGGGGTGACGGGAACCGATGACGCAGTTCGGGTGGCAGAGGGAGGCCAGCGGGAGTTGGTGGGCTGCAGTGTGGGCTGTGGCTCGCCATGGGGAGGGAGCAGGACCCAGATGCTCAGAGGCAGGACAACGGACGGTCCTTGCCTGTGCTTGTGCCCGGAGGAACTGGGCTCAGTCTCCAGATCTGGGGGTGGCTGCTGACTGCCACAGAGGAGAGCAGTGCCCAGCAGAGTGAGCAGGGACACGTGGACAAGGCTGTCTGCCAGCCTCTGCCTTTGTCATGACCTGTCCTCTTCCTGCCAAGCCTTGGGGTCCACGTCCACTGGTCAGCCCTGGCCCCTCAGCACAGAGGGGGCGGGGGTGGGGACTGTCCCCCGGGTCAGCACAGGCTCCCCTGCTCGTAGCACCGGCTCCTGGATCTGCACATGGACGGACTGAGCCACTCAGCCCCTTGGCAGGGCCAAAGCCCACTACCCCATGCCGAGAGCCCATGGCCTGGGTGCTGGGTCCCGCGAAGAATGCTCGCCATGAGCCCCATGTCCCCAGAGAGGCTGCGTTGGCCGGGTGTGGGCAGCACCAGGGAGGCTATCTCCAGCAGTGACGGAGCCAGGAAGGGAGTCCCGGACGGCCCAGGGGAGTGCGGCCGGGCTCCGTGCGGGCACCCCTGCAACCACCAGCCTGGGCTTCCACCCCCATGTGGCAGAGCCCGGGGAGGCCCGAGGAGGCGCACCATGGCCTGGTGGCAACGAGGCCATCTCCAGGTGGTGGAGGGGAGACCTGTGGCTCGCGCAGCTGCCCCTCCCTTGCAGCAGCATCCCCACTTCCAACACTGTGCATGTGCCCAGCCACCGAGTACAGAGAATGAAGACAGGTCAAGGGAGGAGGGACTCTATGACCAACAGGGTAAAAAAAAGATTCATAGAAAAGAAATTGGCCAAGGACAGAGAGGGACATTATCGTCTGAGAGTTCAACCCCTAAGGGAGCGGCCACAGAGCGGCCAAGTGTGTGAAGCAAACACTGAACTAGCTGAGAGGAGAAGTCGGCACGTCCACGAGAGGGGCTGATGCTTGGAGCCCCTCCCAACAGCCGGCAGAACGCTGGACGTCAAGCAGCAAGGGCACACGACCACCCACACGGTGGCAATGTGTCTAGGAGGACCATGTCCAGGACCACACAAGGGCTCAGCAGATGCAACACCCCAGAACTGTGCAGGGATGTGTTCTCTGCCCACAATGGAATTGAGACGAGGAAATCTCCAAAACTCTGGGCAATGCAACATCACACTTCTAAACCGTGCATTATGTCAGTTAAAGAGATCATGGGGACTGTTTAAACAGTGGGATGGAATGATACTGAAATACGACGTATTAAAATCGGGGACACAGACAAAGCAGTACAGAGAGGGATATTTGTAGCCCTGAATTCATAGATCTGAAAAGATCAGAAGTTCCTAATGAATAATCCAGGATTTCAGTTCAGAAACCTAAAAAAGAAAGGGCAAAGTACCCAACCTGATCGGAAGCAAGAGATGATAAAGAACCAAAATCAATGGAAGTGAAAGCAGAAAAACAATCGATACAATCAATGAGACAAAGAGGTCGTTCTTTGAAAAGATCAATAAAATTAATAAACCTCTAAAAAGAATTACAAAGGAAAAAGAAGACCCGAATCACCAATATCAGAGAGGAAGGATGCGTGCAGACATCTAACGGGTGATGAGGAGCAGCAGGAACACCTGCCTGGCCTTCTATGACCCATCTTCTACAAACAGGTGATTTCAATAGGGAAATGATCAAAAAACTCCCCAAAAGGAAATATACAGTACCAGAGGGCTTCACTGGAGAATTCTAACAAGTGTTTAAAGTGGAATTATTCCAATACTACATAATCTCTTCAAGAATATAGCACAGGAGGGAATCCTTACTAATTCATTTTATGAAGCTAGAATTACCAAAACCAGAAATACAATACAACAATAAAACAAAACAAAAAACCCTACAGACCAATAATCCTGATGAATGCAAATGCAAAATTCCTTCACAAAATATAAGTAAACATAATTCAGTAATATATTAAAAATTATAAACCAAGACATAGACTTCAAGACAGTTTCAAGATTTAAAAATTAATCAACATACTCCACTATCTGAACATGCTAAGGAGGCAAAAAAATAAGATTAAAATAATAGATGCCAAAAAGATTATCTGAAAAAATTTAATATTCATTCATGATAAATATTCTCAAAAAATAGAAATTAGAAGAGAACTTTCTCAACTTGAAAAAAAGCAATCAATTAAAATCTATAGTGAACAATTCTGCCACTAAGTTAATGGTGGGAAAAAAAATGGATCAATCTAACCCTAAGTTTGGAAACAAAGTGAGAATGTTGGTTCTTATAACTTAGAATCAATATAATGCTGGAAATTTTAGCCAGTGCAATAAGGCAAGAAAAGAAATGTTCTACAAAGTAGAAAAGAAGCTAAAACTGAAATCCTATTTGCAAATAACATAATTGCCTATTTAGAAAATATCAAATTACCTACAAAAATAGATAGAACAAATAAACTAGAAACCATCTAGATAGAACTAATGAACTCAGAAACTTTCAGGACACAAGGTCATACAAAAATCAATATTTCTTGAACACAATATCTTTTAACGCATGGATATTTTTATTTAAACTATAATACAATTTACAGTCACTTAAAAATAGAATGCTTAGGTCTAAATAAAACAAAACAATGGATTTTTAGACTGAAAACCTCACACAGCTAATGAAAGAAATGAAGGGAATGGAGAGACATACCATGTCCATGGATTGAAAAATCTAACTTAGTAAAGATGTTACCTATCTCCTGATTTATGTACAGTTTTAATACAGTTCATATTAGAATCTCATCACATTTTTTAAAAAAGATGAGTTTATTTAAAAGTTTATGTGGAAAGGCAAGAGAACTGGCATAGCTAAAGGAGTCTGGAAAAATGAAAAGAACAAAGTGAGGTCCACTTGATTTCACAACCCACTGTACATCTGCGGTTTCCAGACTGTGGGCCACAGAAGGACAAACGTAGAGGTGGACAGAACAGAGTGGGGAAGCCAGACATGGACTTGTAAAAATAGGCTCAACAGAATTCTGGCAGAGGTACAAATCCCTCAGTGGAGGACAGATTGTCAGCCAATGGTGCTAGACCACGTGGACATCCACGGTAAAATGTGGAATTCAGCTGGAGTCTCTCACCCTAAACCAGATCAAGTCAAAAGGAACTGTGGACTTAAAGGTAAAACATAAAATGAAAACTCTACAGAAAAAAATAAAAAGCCCAGGAGAAAACCTTTAGATGTTGGATAGACAAAGCGTTCCTAGACTTGACACTGAAAATAACCTACAGGGGAAACCATTGGTGGACTGAACTTCGGGGAAGCTTTAAAACGTTGTGAAAGATCCTGTCAAGAGGACGGAGTTGCCTACTCAGTGGAAGATTTCTGAAAACCACACTGTCCATCGAAGTACATGTATCTAGAATATGGAAAGAATGGCCAAGCTGGGTGGCCAGTAGGAGGTGACTAGTTTGGTGGAAGACAGCTCAGCCGGCCGGGGACGTGGCCAGGAAGGGCTGGGACTGTCTGCTGAGAGCTGTGCCCACGGTGGGGGGGTGTGCCGTGTGCCCAGCCTGATGTGCTTCCTATGGACGCAGGCCCGACCCAGACTCCTCCCAAAGAGGAGCCCCGACAGGCGGGAGCAGAGAGGTCTGCAGGCTGGAGCAAGGACAGGGCCGAGGAGGGGCTCGCTCTCTTCTGGGCCCCCACGTCTCTACTGTGGTTTCTTTCCTGGTGTCTGTGTGTCCCCTGGGGCTGCTGTGACACAGAAGCACAAACCAAGTGGCACCAGACTTATTGTCTCACAGTTCTGGAGGCCGAGGCCCAAGTCGAGGTGGCCATGGGCCACACTCCCTCTCTCCTTAGGGGGTCTGTCACTGACCTTCCAGTTTCTGGTGGCCACGTCACTCCACCTCTGCCCCTCACCATTGGCCACTGCCCTCTGTGTCACCTCCCCTCTCCTCTTCTTATTGGATCCAGGGCTCACCCGTCCAGGGATTTTGTCTGGGGTTTCTCACTGAATTACATCACAAGGACCCTACTTCCACAAGGACCCATTTGAGGTTCCAGGAAAGTAAATTTGGGGGCATGATGGAACCCCCTTCCCCCAGCCCTGGGGGTCCCTCTCCTCGTCCTGCTCCTCCCTCAGGTGGGCACCTTCCACCCTCTGGCCAGGTGCCATGTTCCATTTCCCTGTGGTCCCCAGGAACAGGGCACCGTGTGCCTCCTGGGACCTGCTCATAGCCAGTGGGAGAACTAGATCCCGGAGCAGGGCCGTCCCCGACTCCATAACGTGGAAGGGCAGCAGAAAAGTGCACCTTCAACTCCACACGAGCAACGTATATATATATTTAATGAAGGAAAAGCCCTCATAAAGCCGTGATCATTCTCCTTTGTCCTGTCCTGAGTGCACTTCCCACCATAACATACATATATATTTAGTGAAGGAAAAGCCCTCATAAGCCGTGATCATTCTCCTCTGTCCTGTCCTGAGTGCACTTCCCACCATAACATACATATATATTTAGTGAAGGAAAAGCCCTCATAAGCCGTGATCATTCTCCTCTGTCCTGTCCTGAGTGCACTTCCCACCGTAACATACATATATATTTAGTGAAGGAAAAGCCCTCATAAGCCGTGGTCATTCCCCTCTGTCCTGTCCTGAGTGCACTTCCCACCACAACATACATATATATTTAATGAAGGAAAAGCCCTCATAAAGCCGTGATCATTCCCCTTTGTCCTGTCCTGAGTGCACTTCCCTGGTGGGGTGCCGTGGGGAGGAGGATGCTCCCCTTCTCCCGGGTGAGCGCGGCCGGTGGGCGTGGGAGTCTGCAGGCTCCATGTCTTCCTTGCACCCCGGTCCTCACTCCAGGGAGGGCAGGACGTGGACACCAAGACAGGCCTCCTCACCTGTGGGGAGCTTGGTGTCCACTGGGCTGTGCCTGCCCAGGGTGCACGCGCTCCTCCTGCTGATGGCTGTGAACCAGCGCTCCGTGTGCCAAGACTGGGCCAAGGTGGTCACTGGGCCACGTCAGCCCTGACGCCACCTGATCATGGCTTTGTGAAGCAGGCTTGGTGTGTGCCTGGGGCTCCCTGCCCAGCCTGCCTACCCGGGCTCTCGTTTTACCATGGCACGGCTCTGACATCAGGCGTAGGGTGGACCCAGCTGGACCGTGTGTGCCTGGGCCCTGATGTGAGTGGGGGCAGGCCTTGAGCACCGCAGCCCCTGCTCCGTCCAGTGGAGCTGGTGGGGGCAGGAGCTTCCCTCCTGCTGGGCCACGCCTTCCCGGTCCACTCCTCCAGTCCTGGTACTGGATTCTGGAGTCAAGGCGAGTGCTGTTGGGTTCAGAGTCAGGGCTTCCGAGATCGCCTCTGGACCCGTTCAGCCCACAGGTGCAGAAGCTGAGGCAGAGGGGACGGTGACAAGCACTGCCCTCCTGCAAGCTCAGGCTGCTGCCCCGGCCTCTGCTCTGCTCGTCTGGCCTCCCGCAAAGTCTGGATTCAGGAAGAGCTGGAGGGATGGGGCTGGCCGCCAGGCTCAGAGACGGCCACCTGCCTTCTTCTCCTCAGAGCAACTGTGCGGCCTGGGACGGGGAGCTGCCCTCTGGGGGCTGGTCTCTTTGCAGAGGTCAGATGCCTGGGAACTGGATCAGCCGAGCCTTGAGTCCTGCAGTGACCTCCTTGGACACCTTGCAAGGGCAGGCTGCTGGATGCGGGACTGGCCAGGGCAGGAGGTGGGCCGTGTCAAGGCTTTGCCTCTGCTCCTGCCAGCCTGGGGGCTGAGGGGGGCTCATGCAAGGCCTCCAGAGACCCCCAGGCTGAGAGCCACCTGGGGCGGGGCCCTCCTGGCCCTGAGCCAGCCCCACTGGGTTTCTAGAAGGAGAATCTTATTTCCCAGACATGGAGGGACAGTTCTTCTGTTTGGCAAAGTGATTGGGGACACTTGATGGTGCATATGTCAGACAAATGCAGAATTAAATGGGGTTGTTGCCTCCGAGTTCAGGGGCAGCTCTCCATGCTCTGAGGTGCTCCTTGCAATTGCATGTGCTCTGGCCGGTCCTGCCGCAGGGCCGCCCGCTCCAGGCCGCTGACAAAGTGTGTGTCAGCACTTGCCAGGTTGATCTCTGGCCCCAGTGGCCCTTTAATGGCCAGGCGGGCCCTTGTGGGTCACATGCCACGTTCAACACTCCAGGCCCCACACTTAGGGCCTCGGAGGGGACTTGGAAAACACTGGCGCTGGTGCAGCACAGCCTGAGCAATGGCTGTCCATGCGGGCTGGCCCTTGGCACCCTGGGTTTTCAGGGGAGGAGGACGTCCTGACCACGCGTGCACCACGTGGACTCAGTCAGCAGCTGATCCCTCAGTAGCACATTGGCCCTCCCCACCTGGAGCCACACTCCCTGCAGCCCATGCCCAGGGTGTGTTTGCCTCTGGACTGGCCACCCTGTTGGCTCTCCAGGTGCCTTCCATCTGCAGCCTGGACTTGGGTTGCCCTTGGGTTGGCACGACCTGTGGGCTGACGAGCTGATGCCCCAAGCTCTGAGTGGATGTGCCCTCTCCCCTGCCAGCCCACCTTGACTCACAGGCCTCGTCCTCCTACCTGAAGGCTGAACACAGGCCAAGGCCGAGGCCGTTACAGGCCCCACGTGACCCCAGGGGCTCCTGGTGCAGCCCGTCAGAGGCCTTTCCTGAGAGTGAGGTTTGGCCAGGGTAGAAGGAAGCCCCTGCTCTGTGTGGACACTCCCAGGAAAGGGCTATTCCAGGGCTGCCTCATCTCCGGTTTGTAGACAGGGTCCTCGGAGAGCACCTGCCCACAACAGAAGCAAGGGACCCGAGGGGTGAGGCAGAGGGGGACCTGGGAGGTGCATCGAGGTGCCCAGCTCCTGGCGCTCCCTGTGCAGAGGCCTGTGTGGGGTCCCAGTTTGTCCACCATCTGGGGCACTGGGGTGCTATGCCTGCCACCTCTGGGCCTCAGTTTCTTCAGATGCAAAATGGACAGGGCCCATCTCAGGACTGGCAGAACGCGTGGGCATCGCAGGTGGCTGGCACACTGCCAGGCTCAGGACCTGCTGTTGCGACGTTCTTCCACTGGCTTCATCCTCTGCTCTGCAACCTTGACACATGGCCAGCACTGGGGAGGGTCCTGGGCTCCGACATGGAGCAGCTAACGGGGAGGAAGTCTTGACCGAAGTGGCCGTGGGGCTTTTCAGAACTGAAAGCTTCAGAGACCCCTGCAGCTGCCCAGGGGCTGGGAGGGACTCAGGGCACGGGAAGGGCCTGCTGGAGGTCACGGCAATTTGGGGTCAGGAGGCCAGGGCCCACGCCTTCTGCTGACCAGCCTGCCCTGGGTTCTGCTGGAGGCTGTTGGCAGGTGGGGACGTGTCGATGCTCCGTGTGACGGTGGCAGGGCTGGCCGGAGTTGGCTCTCTGACCCAGCATCCTCACTTCCTTGCCAGGACCCTGCATCTGCACAGCCTCCGATTTCCATCTCATTCCTCCTGGAAGCTGCTGTGGCTCTGCTGTGCCGAGGGCCGGGTTGATGCCGACTTTGGTCTCCACAGTTGGTGGCCTAGCCACACCCTGCCCCCTTTCCCCCGGGCCACGCTGGAGCCTGTGGTGGCCCAGTGGACCTGCTGTTCTGATTTCCCTATTTCTCATTTTCTTACTTTGAGGATAAGTCAGGAGATCCCTGCATCACCAGGCTGCCAGCTCCTGGGACAGCAGAGGGCAGAAACACACACCCTCCATCACCAGCCCCAGGTCAGGCCTGAGGGCACGAACAGGCGCTGGACCACCCCCCCCCCAGCCAGGAAGAGGCACAGAGCGCTGCAGGCAGGGGCTGGGCGCTCTCTGCCACCCGGCAGCTCTTCCCAGAGAGGCAGGTGGTCCTGAGCTGTGGCAGCACCGTCCTGGGGTCCAGCCCAGGCACTGCCACAGCTGCGGGATCTGGTGACTGCCCTGAGCCCCACCGGGGCCTCAGCTGCTCCTCCAGGAGTGGGGTTGATGCTGTGCCTCACTCGGGGCTGCTGGGGTGCATTCTCTACTCTGGGGGCCCTTATGGTGCTGCGTGCGTGGAGGGTCAGAAGGGAGAAATGATGCCAGGCGAGTAGAGAGAGGAGGTGGTCAGTGGGACGGAGCCCCTGGGCTTGCGCCTGGTTCTGCTGTGACTTGGACTGTTGGGATGACCATCTCATGGACAGGGACTGATTCGGCTCCACAGCGAGCAGGGAGGGTGCCAGCCCGGAGCCGTGGGGTCCTTCACCCACTGTGGCCCAGAGGGGAGTCCATGCAGCTGCTGGGGACGAGGGCCTATGCGGGGAGGTCTGCAGGGTCACAGGCTTGGGGTTGGGCCATGAGCCAGGCCAGGGGCCTCAAGGCGTCTGGAGTCATTAGAAAGCAGGTTGCTGGTCCCCAGTGGGGGACTGTGGGTTCGAGGTGGGACTCAAATCCCCCGGGGAACCGAGCACAAGTTGGGGTGGTGAGGGAGTCCCCACGTGTTGAACAGAGGGGGAGGCGAGGAGCAGGAACTCGGAGGGGCGGCCGTTCACCAGCACCTCCCGGTCTCGGGCTCGCTCGGCGGCCAGAGACATTCCCAGTGAGTGTGTGATTATGTGTGTTCATTAGTGGACACGGTCCAGCACTGTGGCCATCCAGCTGCCGCAGAGTCGGGGCTCTATGTGACTACATTTACCATCTTAACCAGGTTGAGGGCCCAGGTCAGTGGCACCAGGGGACCCCCCTGTGTGCAGCTCCCCCCCACCCAGCTCCAGAACTTTCTCCACGTCCCCAACTGTTCTATTTAACCCTGGCCCCCTCCCTGCCCCAGCCTCTGGTGACCTCATGCTAGGGGACTGGCCCCTCCAGGGGCTGGCACAGAGGAAGTGCTGGGCGTCAGTCCCTTTGCGGCTGGCTTGGGTCACTGAGTCCCCAGCTTCCCGTGGAGGGGCGGACGGGAGTTTCCTTCCATGGACGCCGAGTGGTCCTCCTGCACGTGCCTGCCTGAGCACAGAGGGCGGCCGTCCCTCTCAGCTTCTCCGTCGGTGCCATTGTGGCGGCCACGTGCAGGTGCGTCCAGTGTCCTCCTGCCTCTCCCACCCCTGCTCCTCTGGGCGCCGAGGCTCAGGCTGAATCCCTGGAGGTGGCAGCAGGCTCCTCTCGGCCTGGCCATGCTGGAGGCTGGGCTGGTCCCCTGCTCACTGTCCAGGGTCATGGGCATTTGAAAGCCCCTTGGCCTTTCAGGGTGTCCCTTCCCAGCAGGGTCCTCAGGGTGGGGTGGGGGCCCGCCTGTCCAACCAGGACCCTTTGGTGAATGTCCTGCTGCTGCCTGGGACGCCCAGCTTCTGACACCGGGGGTGATTAGCCTGAGCCGACTGGAAGGCGGAGGGCCCTGGGGCTGTTGCCGGGCTGGACTCCCTTCGTCACCCGGGTGCCGCTGACTTGTCTCCGTGTGTGCTTGGCATTTGAGGTTCCTATTCTGGGACTGTCCTTTCATGTCCTTTGCTCATTTTCTGCATGTGGCCTAGTGTTTTTCTTATTGGTTTGAGCTACTTACATAGAATAAGCAGTTGGTGTGGTGACTGTCACAAACCTTTCTGCCTCTCCTAGTCGTGCAGCCTCTGGGCACTCCGTCTGGACATACGGACATGCACTTCCGTGCTATCAGATACTTGCTCTGCGCGGCCTCCTCGGGTGCCCAGGAAGCCTTTGTCCCTGCAGGGACCCCATGATCCCCACCCTCTTCCTTCTGGGTATCTCGGAGCATCGTGGAAGATTCTGGTGAACCTGGGCTGGGAGTGAGCACCAGCCTGGACCCCACCCGGCTCCCTCCTGGCTGCAGGCCCGGTTCCTGCTGTGACGTTCCAGGCCTGACATCTGCAGCTGGCACCCCGGCACCCTGGCACCCTGGAGGCTTCCTGCTGCCAGGCTGCCTCCTGCCCAGTGACATTACCCTCACCTCCCGCCAACTCCCTCCAGACGGTGGCCCCAGCAGTGACCCTCCCTGGGCCCCTCTGACTGGTCCTGCACTCGGTTTGCAGCCCTACCTCATATTCACAGGCCCCTCCTGGACTCCCACTGCCCCCCGAGGCAGGGTCCCCAAGCCCACGACTGCTTAGCTCGTGGGAGGTACTCACTCGGACTGAGCGAATGCAGGGAGGGGGGTAGTAGCGCTCTTCTAACTGACCCTCGGTGCTGTCCTGGAGTCAGCTCCTGGAGTCCCCACCAAGCCAGGGGGATGGTAGAAGCCACTGGTCATCTCTTCCCTCTGGACCCTGTGGTGCAGCAGGAGGGGTGCTCACAGCCTTAGCTCACACTCCTGGCTCCCCTCTGGCACGCTCCCCCTCTGTGCCTGGCCTGGAGAGTGGGGAGCGGCCTCCCAGGTCGATTCCCACTCACCTCCAGCCCCGAGAAGCACAGCTCACGTGCTCACCTGGCCTTCCTCCGCTGGGTCAGTGGACCTGGCTCTGTCTCACCTTGTCTGTCCAGCCTGAGTGAATCTGGACCTCTGTGCTGGCCACTGCAGTCCCTTCACCTGGAGTGGGGCCAGCTTTGGCACCTCAGGGCAGCCAAGGCCACAGGGACTGCACGTTTCCACCCTTCTCGAGCCCCGGTGCAGACCTGTGTGTGTCCTCCCTGCTCACCCCCAGCCAGTGTCTGCCCCGTGTGGGGGGGGGGTGAGGGAGGGCCCACACAGAGTGGAGGCTGTGCCCGCCTGTCCCTGAGCCTGTCCCTTTCTTAGGTGGGAAGGGAAAGGCACTTGGAGATGACAACAGGCCAACAGCCAAGAGGCACAGAGTCGGGGACAAAAGCCACATGGGCTGGGGTGCTCAGGAAGGTGTGAGGTGCTGGACGCCCACTGCTAGTGTGGTCACAGGGCCTTGGCGCCCTCTGTGTGGGACGTCCCCTTCCCTGTGCCTGCACCTAGGCACAGAGCTCACAGCAGGTGCTCTGCTCTGGCTGCCTGTCCCCGGCCCACCCGGCTGTGGAGATGACAGCAGACTGCTCGGGCACTGGGGGGCTGCAGACACGGGAACCAGCTCAGGTGGGGAACAAGGCTGGGGCTCCCTATGCTGGCCAGGCCCACCTGCCCTCAACTGCCGGCTCTGCACGACCCTGGCTCACTGTGACACGGCTCCTGGGGCCTTTCACTGCCCGCCACGGAGGGACCACGGCTGTGCTGCATCACTGCTTCCACATGAGAGCCCAGGTTGGCCCAGAGCTCGCGTGCGGAGCACCTCAGTGGCTCGTTTCGTATGATTGTGTTTATTATCACTCAGGCCCGACTCAGAATTCAGGGTAAGGAACGTCTTAGCTTTATGGGTTTCCCCTGTCTCCGTGTTCTGTGTAGGGGACGGAGGCCAGTGGCGGATCACAGCGGTGCAGGAGAGCTGGGTCTGAGCAGGCTCTAGTCTGGACCTGGGGCATGTGCCCTCTGGTGACAGGGCACCCTCGGGCCTGAGGGCATGCCTGAGGTTTCTGAGCAGCATCTCCTGGGCTGACCCCAGTCTGTCCTCCTCATAGGGCAGAATCACACCTTCTAGGTATCCTGTGGGCACCAGGCAGGGCCAGCACCCCCAGTGCACCCAGAGCACCCACAGGGTGCTGGCCCCACAGTTGGATGGTGCCCTGGAGGGAGTGATGTGCACACGTGGGCTGCCTGCCAGCCCTGGCCCCTGGACACAGGCGCGCTCTGCCTTTGGTGGTGGTTTCCCTGGGGTGATGATCTTGCACCCCATTTCCTTCTGACCCACATAGCATGATGGCTTCTGCAGCTGTGTTCCCTTGGCCAGCCTGGGTCCTCCGGCTCCACAGGAGAGCTGCAAACAGCAGGCCACGGTGGTGGTCTTCCTTAGCCCAGGTGGGAGACCCCGTGCACTCCCAGGCCCGACTGAGCAGTCTCCGGACTCCCTCCTGCGCCCAGTTTCATCCTCTCCCGGCTCCACCTTTCCTTCCCCTGGATGGCCACGCTGCTCCCGGGGAGTCTGCCCTGGACTTAAACCCAGGCTGTGCCTCTCAGGCTTCTCAGCGCGCCTGTCCCCACAGCAGGACGCGGATCCCGTACCCACAGGCGTCTCTCCACCCCCACCAGTCATGCTCGATTTCCTTCCGCTTAATGTAGGTCTCTTTCCTTGTCTTTTCTCCAGACACGGACTCCTTTGGTTTGTTTTATTTCAAAAGGTGACAAAGAAACTGATGTGATCATCTGGCTGCCCTGGTGGGCTCCTCTGCCCAGCTCCCTCTCGCCCAGTCGGTGGGCATTTCTGCCTCTTACAGAGGCTCACCTTCTCGGGTGCCGGTGAACTTTCCTGAATCATCATGTTTAAGCGATGATTCTGCCGAGCACTCATTCTAGGTTCAGAGTCCTTTTCCTCGAGCTCTCTCCTGCAGACCTCTGTGAGCCTGGGGACGGCAGTGTCTGGCTGTCTGGGTCACCTGCTTCCCCTCCTTGCCAGCTTTGGGAAGATCTCAGTCTTGCATTTTTCTTGTTTTTCAACGAGGGAGGACTTCTGGCTTCCCGTGGCATTTGACAGGCCCCTCCACTCTGAGGCCTCCATTGGAGTTTGGGGGTCCATCTCTGCCCTGCTGTGACCTCCGCCCTCCCCGGGTTCTGTCTTTACGCCTGCCCGTGGCTTCTCTCCTCTGGGCTCTTCTCCTGAGCACCCTGACGCTGCTCCTCCCCACTGTGCCTGGCCCTGAGCACCTGCTCTCCAGCCCCATGGCCTCTGCTGCCCGATGGTTTCCTGCCCTCCGCACAGAAGCCTCCGTCTTCTCCCGCCAGCCTGGGCTCTGCTCTCAGAACAGCCCCGTGTTTGCTGGCTAACCTTGGGATGCCTTTCCCTGGGTGCTGACCACCGGTGTTGAGCCCTCTGTGTGGACCTGCTCTGTCCCCTGCAGGGTCTCCCCATTGCTGTCACCGTTGCTGTGCCTGTTTGGGTCAACACCTGGAGATTCCTTTGCTTACAAATTCGTGTTTCTTTAAGGCAGGGCACCTCTGGCACTGGGCGAGGCTTGTGGGTTCAGTCTCAGCAAAGAATTTGTAGCAATTTTCATCATATAAATATATAAACCCAACTGTGTGGAAGTACAGCTATCAAAATCTCAGAAAAGAAATTTTGGAATCATAACGTAGACGCCTTCCTCACACAGGCCTGGCCAGCTGCTGCCAGGCCCTGGTTTGTGGTGTCTCTGGAAATCTGTGCTACCTGCCGGGGGCAAAGTCACAGACTGAGGGCCATCTGCTGCTTACGTTGGCTCCCATTAGCGGAAACACCTCGTTCCTGGATTTGAGGGAAACACAGTTGTGGTCTCTGCCACGGAATACCTGGCCTCCAGGGCTGGGCCCTGCCCTTAGGTGGGCATTCTCAGGGCCACGCTCCACAGGGCTCCCCTTGGACAGGCACAGCTCAAGAGCCCAGTTTTGGCAAGAATCTCGCTGAGTCTGTTTAGCAAGAGCCCCTCCCCAGCGCGGTCTGGAGACCCTGGAGACCCTGGCAGTCTCAGCCAGATCCCCTTAGGACTGGCTGGCCAGACCCCCTCCTGTGTTTCCTCTTAGCTGTTCCCGTCTACTGAGACCACCCCCTTGGCTGTCACCCGCCCTCTTGGGACTGGGCTTCTCCCTCTGCCTTCTGCAGCGCTCCCTGGAGGGGTCAGTCTCTGTGGCTCTCACAGCTGTCCAGCGCTGGCTCTGTGACAGAAACGGCCATGCTGGGAAGGGCCAAGCCAGATTCCACCCCTGGAGAGTCCCCAGGCAGGCCCCAGGGAAGGCCCTGGGCCACAGCGGGGGACAGAGAGCCCTGGGGGCGCCTGCCTTTTGTCATTGCTGGTGGAAGCTCACCTCCTTTGCGCAGGCTCCTTGGAAGACCACCAGGAACAGGGATGGCCAGGGAGGCTGGCAGAGGGGGCCGCCCAGCCTCTCCTACACCATCCTCTGTCCCAGGCCTCAGAGGCCTCCACCTCACACCTCCCGGAGCCTCCTGCCACCTGGGTCCTCAGAGCAGGTTTGGGATGGTCACAGGCCTTTCTGCAGGAGCCTGGCTGCCCCCTGGTGCAGGGGATGAATTGGGGGGTCTCCTGGCTGTAGGATCTTCAACGTTACCCATCCTGCAGGCTCCCCTGCTCCCGAAGGGTCAGACTCAAGGTGGGACCCCAGTGCACAAACCAGAGCTGACCCTGGGTGGAGACCACCCTGCTTGGTGGCCACTAGCAGACCTGCATGTCCTGCCGGCCTCCTGTGCCTGGTGCTGCAGAATGGCGCCTGCTGGCTGCAGGAGGGCTGTGGTCCCTGTGGAGAATGAGCAGTCTGTGGGGCGTCGGGCACCTCTGCGTGCGATGACCGCTCATAGTGAGCAGTTTGTACCATTTCTCAAAACAGTTCCTGTGGGAAGGACCCCTGGTATCCCTGGCCTCCTATATTCCAGAAGAATAGGCTTTGGATTCTACGGTTTGGACGGGTGTTGGCTAAGCTCCGCTTCAGAGAACAAACACATCTCAGATGGCTGGTTTGCAAAGGCTTCCACAGAACAGAGCAGGCAGTGAGGCGGGACCCCCTTGGCCCACCTCACGCACCTGTTCACGCAAGGCTAAGGAGCCCCAGGCCACTGGACCCTGACCGGGTGTTGGAAAATCATGCAAGAGAGAGGCAGCCCACCCGGAGCCATCCCCGGAGCCAGGGCAGAGCAGCTGTGGGTAAGGATGAGCGTGGTCACCAGGGGGTCCCCATCTCCAGAGGGAGCAGAGGCTTGGGGGCCCAGCGGACAGGGCTTGGCAGCTGTGCCTCCAGAGAAGCCACCATGACGTTTTAGAAACAAAAGGCCAAGTAAATCCTGTTCCTTGGGTCTAGGGAAGGCACCTTAGGTACCTGCTCTTCAGGGTCACTGCCCTGAGGTGCTGGGGATCAGGGACAGGACTGCAAGGTGCCTTGGACTGAGCCGTGTCCCTGCAGAGTCACACGGTGATGGCCTCCCCCAGTGGACGTACTTGGAAATGGGCTTGAAGGAACCGAGGTTGGACGAGGTCATAGGTGTGGGGCCCTCCCCCAGCGGACAGAGAGCCTCCCCACCCCGCACCTCCCAGGTCACAGTGAGAAGGCCGCATCCGGGCCAGGAAGTGTCCTTGAGCTGGGCCTGCCTGCACCTTGGAAGTGGACTGGCCCCCTCTCTGAGGGAGGCAGGTCTGTGGTTGGAGCTGTCCCGCCTGCGGCCAAGGCCAAGGGGAGCCCAAACGCCTTCATAACTGTCCTCGCATGACCTCCTCCAGCGGCAGGGGCAGACGGCATGACACGAGGACACCGAGGTGCAGGGAGGGGAAGTGGCTTTGCCAAGGTCAGGGTCTGTAAGGACCCAGCCTGGACGCATCCCTGGAGGCCACAAATGTCTGTTCTCAGGAAAAGAACATCCTTGAAGAAACTGCTGAGGGTCCCAGCTCCGGGTTCTGCCCGGGCGGCCTTGGGGAGTCCCCAGCTCAGTTCTCTGCCAGGAGCCACACGGGCACCCTGCAGGCCAGTCCCCCCACTGACTGCTGCACACGTGGCCCAGTTCCAAGGTGCAGGCTCAGGGCTGCTTCCTGACCGTGGACGCCGCCTTCTCACTGTGACCTGGAGAGGTGCAGGGGTCGGGGAGGCTCTCTGTCTGACCTCCACTGGGTGAGGGCCCCATGCCTATGACCCCATTTAACCTCAGTTCAACAGCCCATTTCCAAATATGGCCGCTGGGTTAGGGCGACACAATGTGACTCTGCAGGGACACCACTCCGTTCAAGGCACCTTCCAAGTACTTGTTCAAGAATGTTGTGTCCAGGCCCCTGGGGTTGAGCAGTGCGGGGGGGGGGGAGGGACCCCCACAACTGAACAAAAGCGAGGCCTGCCAGTCCCAGGCCGTCAGCAGGTGCTGGCTCTCTACCTTGGGCGGGGAACGAGCCGGGAGAGACACATGGCCTAAGCTTTGCCTGGGAGACTGGCTGGGCAGCCAGGAGATGTCCATCACTGGACACTGTGAGTGTGGAGCCCTCGGGTGGGTTGAGCAGAGGGATCTGCCCGTCACTGGGCTGTGGAGCCTCCTCCCCTGGGAAGCCCAGGCGGGTCCACCAAGCAGCTGTTGCTCAGCGTGTAGTTGCTGAGGCCAAGGATGCCCTGGGCCTGTTCTCATTCCTCAGGCCTCGCCGATAAATATCACCCTGGAGAAAGCCCAGGCAGGGAAGCCCGGATAGAAATGTCACTTACCAGTGGTCTTTCGTGGGCTTATTTCAAATCTCCAGGCCTGGGAACGGGACCTGATGGATTTTTAAGGACTCCTATTGTGTTCGTTTCCACAAAAAGGAGGGTCACGCTCAGGGCCAAGTGATGCAAATAACTCTCCCTCTCCAGATTAGAGCAGAGAGCTCGCGGCTGGAGTCTGCACTCACACCAACGGGCCAGGAGCCACGTGCCCGCTGTGGCATGTTCCCCAGAGTGCCCACACACGTAAGCACACCTGACACCCATGCACTCAGGGCTCACTGCATGTGTGCACACGCATGTTTCTGAGTCAGCAGTGACCGTGAGCACACACCACCTGTGCACACGGCGGACTCGCACGCAGAGCGTGATAAATGCACGTGCAGACATGCAGCTCTCACGGGCTCTCTGCCACGCGTGCTCCTGCAGAGACACATATGGCCCGTGCGTGCACAGCATACGGTAGCACCGGCAGACGAGAGCTGGCCCTCCACAGGAAGTCCCCAGTGGCTCCAAGTCAGACATTAAAAGCATTAATAAAAGACGCTGCCAGAAGTTCAGTGGCAGCATTGATTTCCTGGTTGTCGGAGCAGAGTATATAAACCCCAAGTGGCATTTAATACTGGGTCTGCTCTCAGAGGATGGGGCTGGCAAGCGGCGGAGCCAGTGGACGTCAGCAGCCTTCCTCAGAGTGCAGTGGACAGCAGAGCTGGAGCGGCCAGGGCTCCCGCAGCCCCCAGGTCTTTTGGCCCTGCCTGCTGACCCCTTACTTGAGCGGGAGGAGCCCTCGGCTGCTCAGAAGCTGGGCCAAGATCCCCGGAGCCACCCAATCCCCGTCTCCAGAGCCATGGAGAACCCTTGAGAGCCCCTGGGTACCGGCATCCCTGTCCTTCCCTATGGCCAAGGAGGTCCCCAGTGCCTTCGACGCTTGCCTGGAGAGTTCCTTCCTCCTCTGCCCCTGAACCCAGGACTGGCTGAGCTTGCCGTGAGCTTGCCTTGGCACGAACCACCCCTGCGGAGGGCTGCCTTCATCCCTCTAAAATCCATGTCGCGGTCCTGAACCCGGGACTCAGACTGTGACTGTATTTGGAGACAGTGTCATTAGAAAGGTAATCGAGTTAAAATGAGGTCAGTAAGGTGGGCCTAAACTGACTGATGTCCTTGTAGGAAGAGGAGATGAGGACACAGACACACACAGAGGGAGGGTGACCTGGGGACACCGTACACACACGGAGAAGACAATGTACACACACGGAGGAGAAGCCTCCGGGGGAACCAGCCTGCCTGAACTTGATCTTGGACTCCAGCCTCCAGTGTGGGGAGAAATACATGTTTGCTGAGTGAGCTTCCCGGCCTGCGGTGCTTGGTTACAGCTGTCCTGGAAGGTGAGCTCAAACCATCCTCAACAGCGTCACCGATGGACCCCCAGCTCAACCTTGCAGGGACCACCAAGCCCTTGCCCTGGGCTAGCCCTGATGCTGACCTCGGGCTGAGCCATCACAGCCACACAGGGCCTCACGAGAAAGGAACACTTGGCTCTTGCAGTCACCCTCTGTAGTGATTTGGATCTAGAATGTCCCCCAAGGCCCTGGGAGGTAACAGAGGCTTTCGGAGCTGGGACGTGGTGGGGTCTTCAGGTCCCTGGAGGTGAGCCTTGGAGGGCAGTGGGGCCTGGCTCTTCCTCTCATCCCCAGCCGGGAGGGGATGGGGTGTGCTCCTCCACGTGTTCCCCAACAGGAGTGCTGGGGAACACGCCTTGGGCTGAAACCTCGGGATCCAGAGCCACGCGAGCCTTCCTCCGTAGGAGCTGGTCCTCTGTGAATCGTCACAGTGCTCTCTGCCTCTGTCACCCTTGCCGGCTGCCCGGGAGGCCCTCTCTCCCATGTCTTCAGTGGTGAGTGAGCAGGGAGCGACTCTGGCAGCAAAGGGCTGGAGAAGGGTTCCATCTCTGGTTTTGAGGGACATCTCTGCGGGGAAGAGACTTCAGGTTGTCAGGGGTCTTGTCTTCGCTGGCCTAAGGACATGGCCGCACGACACTCTGGGGCGATGCTCCTCTGGGACAAGCCTGCTGTCCTCCTTATCTGATCCTCTCTATGAAACATGGCTTCTTCCTTTAAAGAGGTTTTCTTATATGTGCCTTGGTGCAGTTTTATCCATGCTTTTTGTGCTTGAGTGTTTATGAATGGCATCTGTGGGCTTTAGTTTCCATCAAATTTGGAAATTTTAACCTTTTTTATACATGAATTTCTCCCCACCCTCCCTCCTCCTCCTCCTCTTCCTCCTCCTTCTTTTCCTCCTTCCTCCCCTTCCCTCCCCCCTCCTCTTCTCTCTCTGCCTTTAGGTCATTCAGATACATGCACTAGGCTGTTTGTCACTGTCCCACAGCTCACTAGTGCTATACTAATGTTTTGAATTATTTTTTTTTCTGCATTTCCTTTTGGAAAGTTGCTCTTGCCATGTCATTGAATTCGTTAATATTCCCTTCTGCAATGTCTGATCTGTCGTTAACCCCGTTCAGCGTACTTTCCATTTCAGACATATAGTCTTTAGCTCTGGAAGTTTGACCTGGATCTCCCTTTTATTTTCCATGTCTCTACCCAGCATGTCCGAGTTTTCCTGTGAGTAGTTGACATACAGAATGCAGTGCACATACTGGTGTAGTGTCCTTGTCTGCCGATTTACCTCTCTGTCAGCTCTGGATCTTCTTTTTCTTTTTGTTTCTTGTTGTGGGTCATGTCTACCTGATTCCTTTTTTGCCTGGTGAGTTTGGATTGAAGCAGGTGTTGTGAATTTTTACCTTGTTGACAGGCAGATAGTTTTCCATGGCTCTACATCTTGTTTTGGAAAACAGCGTGCATGTTTGGGGCCTTGTTTTTAAGATGTGTCAGGTGGGACCGGAGCAGAGCCCCGTGTAGGGTGACTCTTTCTCCACAGCTGAACGAGGCCAGCTTGTGGACTGCACCGTGGACGGGCAGGTCCTCCCACGGGGTGGTGGAGCGCTGAGGTGTTGGTGTCCCTCCCTGGGCGGTGTCACACTGCTCTGCACTGCTCTGTGCTCTGTTGAAACCCTGAGGCCTCTCAGATCTCAGAGCTCGCCCTGTGCCACTCCTCCTGCCTGTCCTTTACCATCCTGGGCCTTGGCCATCTGCTCTCCTGGACGCCCAGAGCCGTGTCTCCACTCAGAACCCTCAGGTCTCTGCTTGGGCTTCCCCTCCCCCACCGGGACCTGGAAACTGTCAGGGAAGCCAATTGTGGCAATTGTGGCCTCGACTTGTTCATTGTCCCCTGCAGGGAGCATCGTCCTTCGTTGCCTGATGTCCAGTGTCTTGAAGACCACTGTTCTATGCACTTTGTTTATTTTTTAGTTTTTTCAAGTAAGAAAATGAATCTGTCCATCTTGTTGCCCTTTGTTGAGACCCTGGTCTGCACGGGGGCTTGGGGGAATCCAGCCCGGGCCCACATTCTTGGAATGAGCCACTGTCCTCTACAGACCCCAAGGCCCAACCCCAGTCCACCTGTTGCCTAATCCTACGTCTGCCGGGGTTTCCCCTACAGGGCTGGCCCCAGAGCCTGCCCAGCAACAGGGGGACAGGGGGCAAGACGTAGGACGGGGCAGACGGTCCTCTGTTCCTTCATCTAAATTCTCCTCTGGGGAACTCCTGGGGGGCCTCACCTTCATTACCTGTCAAGGTAGACAACGAACCCTGCGCTGCCCTTGTCCCTGGGTATGTGTGGGTGTGTGTGGGGGTGCGCACGGTGCGGGTGCGTGTGTGTGCGCATCAATTACACAGCGAGCTCCAGGAAGGAGATGAGCGTTGACAGGCAGCCTGAGCTGAAACAGGGCTGGTGGGTTCTAGAACCTTCTTAGATCCAGGTACCCTCCATGTAGTGCCCTTCCCTGGTCATGTCCCCCACTGAAGATCGATGGAACTGAAATCCTTGCTCTCCCTGGTTCTGCCCTGGACCTAAAGGAGAGATGGCACAAGTGCCCCTGGGAGCCTAGCAGGAAGGACTAGGGTGGCATTTCTTGTTCTGTGAGGACGTGCCACATCAGCGTGGCTTGCCCCTTCTCTGAGTTCCACCTTCTGCACTGTTTGTGATGGCATGTCAGTGACGTCTGCTCACCCTGAGCTCTGAGACAGGTGAGGTCCTGTCCCCTGGCACAGGGTGGCCACTCCATCCCCTGTGGAGTTGGTGCCAACACAGGGCACCTGGGTGTGCATCTGGCCCTGAGCCGGGGTGCTGGCCCCCCAGGCAGAGAATGAGGCACTCCGAGGAGGGAGAGCAGGCTTGCAGCCAGCCAGGGCAACAGTGGGATGGCCCTTTGCCCTGGCTTGGCCTCTGTCCAGGCACCCAGCCACAAGACCCAGTGCCCTTGCTGTTTGCTTCTTGCATTGGAACAAGAGCAGCACCCAGCACCCAGTGGGCCGGGTCCCCAAAGGCTCTGTCTTAAAGCAGGTGGCTCTAGGGTGCCCATGCTCTGGGGATGGTCCTCACTCCCAGGCAGGCCTCCCGGGGCCTTGACTGGATGTGGGGGTGTTACTGAGGTCCTAGTGCGGTCCTGGCTGCTGGCCCTCCAACATCCCCAGCGCCGTGTGACCTTCCCAAATCCGTTCCATTCCCAGCCCCCGGACACCCCTCTGTGGTGGGCCTGCACACCCACTCTGGCTCAGCCGGGGACCCCAGGGACTGTGACCCCAGCACACTGCTCTAGGTACTGCCCTGAACTTGCTTCCTGCCTAAGGGGCCTGCAGCCCAGTTGTTGGAAAGTTGCTCTCGCTCAAGAGCCAGGGTGACAGAGGGTCCCCTCTTCTCCTCTTGCTGTCCTGCCCCTGAGAGAGCTGTCTGTGCTCTGCCCAGGGCATCACGGCTTTGGGCGGGAGGTTGAGCCCCAGAGCCTGGAGGTGACCAGCAAGTCCCTGGGACTGGGGGTTGGTGTGAGTCAGGGGTCGAGGGCAGGAGGCCGGGGGTGGACCCAGGGGAGAGATGCAGCAGAGAAGTGGGAGTCGCTCCGCTTCCTGGGGTTTCTTCTTCTTCTGTGAAGTTTTATTTCATTTTTAATTGACACATAATGATTGTGCAGATGTGAGAAGTACAACGTGACTTTTGGTCTGAGTGTTCGTTGTGCAGTGAGCAGATCCAGGTGCCCTGCACATCCCCCGTTTGTCCCTCCTTTGAAATACACTACGGTCGCCCCACAGTGCGACGCAGCTCCTGGTGCCCCCCCTCTCGGCCGGCGATGTCCCCTGGGCCTCTCTCCCCTCCCGCCCTCCCTGCCTGGATTCTGCTAACCACCGTCCTCCTCTCGCCATCTCTGTGTCCATACGGGAGTGGGACCACGTGGTCTTTGCCTGGCTCCCTTCACTTAGAGCAGTGTCCAGCTCCACCCAGTCCCGTCCTTGTTGTTGCAGAGGGCAGGACCCCACTGTCTGGCAGCTGGTGTTCCTGTCTGTACCCACCCCAGCTTTGCTGTACCCATTTGTCCCTCGACGGACACTTAGGCAGCCGTCCTGCTGCTGGGCATTTATCCCCAGGAACCGGGATCAGTGTATCAGGCGATCCCTGCCCCGGGCGGCTGCAGTGCTTTTCCAGCACCGAGCAGGACTTTCCATTTCAAAGTGGAGAACTGGGGTGTGGCGGGGGAGGACGGCGGGGCCGGGCATGGGAGAAGGCCAAGGCCAGGCTGAGTGTCAGGAGGGGCATGGCCACCCACGGATCAGATCAGCAATGGCACCGGAACGGGTTTGTCCAGAAAGCCCTGGGCCCATCTCATGGCCAGCCCTCACCCGAGACCCTCCCACAGTCTAACAGGGCACTTGGGCCAGCTCCTGGGCACCCGGCGAGCACACGTGTTCCTGGGCATGGTTTCGAGGACCGGAAGTTAGATGGTGAGGCATGAAGGGTCCTTCTCAGTGGCCAGCTTCCTGAGTCTTGCCTCCTGCCTCATGCAGAGGGGACATCACCATCTTGTCCCCGGGGGTGACTCAGCAATCAGCCTGTGCCTAAGAATCCCAAGTGCCCTTACAGTTTGCGGATCTGATTGTCAACGATCAGGTCACGATGCCACATATGAGGGGTGCCACGGGGACATACACGGTGACGGCCTCTGGTGACGTGGGTCGGTGTTCTGGACCTTCTGGCTGACCCTGGCCTGGGCTCCCTAGCAGGTGAGGCCGCAGGTAGGACGCTCCTGGCTGGCCCCTCAGCCCTGCCCGGCCCTCAGCCCAGCCGGTCTCCTGCCTCACATCTGCTTTCCTCTTGCCTTCCTCAATGGGATGCCAGACTGTCCCCCTGTGGCCTCTTGACCACAGTGGGCGGGCCTGCCCTGACACTTGCCCCAGCCTGATTCTGAGAAGGCTGCTTTTCCTGTGGGCAAGTCCCCTGGAAAGGGGAGCAGCAGTCCATCTTCCAGGCTCCACTTCTTATTTGTAATAATAACAAGTGGCAAGTGTCACCCTCTTTCAAATACCCGCCATGTGCCAGGCGCAGCCTCCGCTCCTGCACAGTGCTGACCCCCAGGTTGGGGACATCATCGTCCTTCCACTGTAGAGGAGGAACCCGGCCGGGCTGGGTGAGAAGAAGACAAGGAGTGGAAGAAGGGAGTGGGGTCAGCCTCCCTCTCCAACCCTCGGGCTGCCCACCTGGCCGCCCTACCTGTCTGTGTGCACACCACGTGTGACCAGCTTGCTGCATAGGTGGGCCACCCAGCTCTGCATTGAACCAAGGGCTGCTTCGGGCAGAGGATGAGTGGGCTCAGCTCTGGGTGCCACTCCCACAGACTCTCAGTGCAGACAGATTCCTGGTTGGAGACTTGGTCACGGAGTTGTGAATGGTCATGGACACACTGGGCCCAAGGGACCGGGTGCACCATGGTGGTTGGTGATTCTCTCTCTCAAGTTCAAATGAGATGACTGCTCAGTGCTTTGTTGGAGAAGGCAGATGGATGAGGCTCTCAACCCTGTCTGACTGCTCCCAGCCTCTCCCCACACAGAGAAGAAGTGGCCTCCTCTTAGCAGCAGCCTCCATTTCCCTGGACTCCCCCCACACCCAACTAGGTGGAAGGCAGAAGTCCCCATGGCTAGCCCCATTGCTGGTCAGTTGCAACGCCCACTTGGGCAGGTCCCATATGAAGGTCTGATTTCTAGCCTCTTCCCTGGGCCTGAGTCCTGGCCACACATTCCACAAATGTTAATTGAGCTTCTGCTTTGTCCCAGAACTCAGAAATGACCAGATGGGCAGCAAGCAGGCCCTCAGGGTCCTGGTGTCTCAGAGCTGCCAGCTAGCTTTTCAGGTCACACACATGGTTTCAGGGACCCCTCGGTGCCCTGAGACAGAGATGGTGGAGTGAGGAACCTGTGGTGGCCAGGACAAGAGGCCTCAGCTAGATCTTGGGGATGCTGGAATGGAGGCTTGGCTGGTAAGAGCAGATGCTGGGGACCCCTGTGGAATGCCACTGTCCTTGGCTGTCCGGCTTTGGAAAACTCAGCCACTGTCCTTTCATTGTCTGTCCCTTAGTCCACGGCGAATCCTGCCCGGGTCTGACAACTCACCCGGGACCCCCATTGGCAGGTAAGTGGGCAGATTCCCCCAATAGCTACAATGTGGGAACTCATGTCCCCACCTGTGGGTGAGGACCCTGAGGGTCCCTGGGCACTCACAGGGGCCACAAGGGCCAGAGTGCGTTGCCGGGAAGTCCATGTCACCTGGACAAGCTGATGTGTTGAGTTCCTCAGAGACAGTGGCAATATCCCCTGCACCTGGCTCCCTGCGCCTGGCTCATTCCTGACAAGGGCCCCGCCCACTCCGCGGGCTCCGCTCCCTGCCAGCCCGCAGCAGACGGTGCCTGCCTGAGACAGACGGTGAGCTGCTGAGCTTGGCACGGGGTGGCCGAGGACTTGGCCTCACTCCTGTCATCCGCCGTGGCCTCAGGTGTCTGAGCAGGTAGCCGTGCGGCGTGGTGCCCCGTCCCTGTCACTCCTGTCACGCCAGCTCTGGCCCCTGCAGGCCGTGGCCCGGGCCTTTTCTAGGTGGAGTGGTGAGCGGACTGCCATGTCCAGCACCGGCCTCTGACAGGGCTCCCTGCAGACGGGCCTTTCTCCAGCGTCTCCTTTCCTCGCAGGGACCTGGCGCTGGAGGGCAGTGAGTCATCAACCAGGACCCACCGCCCATCCACGGTGGGGGACGGCAGGCTGTGGCGGGCTCCCTGGAGCTGGGTGCCTGAGCCACCTCAGAGCCACCAGCGTCCCACCTCCATCCTGGTGCCTGCAGCCCTGGGCAGCCAGCCTTGTCCCCCAGCCAGAGCGCCCCAGGCGGCCTTCGTTTCCGGGTCTCGGGAGGCTGCAGACTCCTCTTCCTGCAGGGGAGACGGGGAGGGCAGGTGGAGCACCAGGGGGCCCAGATGACTGGCCGTCAGGAAGCCACGGCCCACCCGGGCCTCACTGTGGATGTTGGTCTTGCTGGCTGGCCTCTCCTTGCCTGACCCCTGTCCCCCCACTTTGGCTCAGACGTCCCCTACACCAGAGTCTTCCTCAGACAAAGCCTCTGCTCTGAGTGGCTCCGACCCTCCTGGGGCCCCAAGTTGTTCCCGGTTCTGTCCCCACCGTCTGAGCAGCAGGAGAGCAGGGTGCGCCTGGGGGCTGAAGCCTCTCTCTGGCTGCCGCTCTGTCTGCCTCCCTCTGGGCTCTGGGTCCTGCTGCAGCGTCCCTGTGAACCCCACAGCTCCAGCCTGAAGGCCAGCCCAGCCTCCCTGCCTCTTCTAGGCTCTGGGACACCAGCCCCTGGGCCTGGCCGCTGGCCCACGTCTCAGCTGAACACCCACCGTGGGCGGGATGCGGATGGGCGTCTGGGGGGACCTAGTCTAAGCAGCGGGAGGGTGATTTGGTGGGCACAGGTTCCATGAGCCCACCTGGACATGTTCCGACTGGGCTTAGAGCCACAGGATGAGGCCAAAGCTGTCCCTAGGGGCCTGACTAGGGATGGGGGGCATCCAGGGTGCCTTGGCGTGAGGCGGCTTCGCTAAGTGAATGAGCAGAAGGAATGCAGCGTGTGTGTGTGAGTGTGAGAGTGTCTGTGAGAGTGTGTGTTAGTGTGTGAATGTGTGTGTGAGAGTGTTGTATATATGTGACTGTGTGAATATGTGTGAATGTGAAAGAGTGTTTACTTTGTGTGTGTGAGAGTGTGAGTGTGTGTGTGCACATTCCTGGTTGATCCTCCAGCAGCAGCCACACTGTGGGCAACACTTAGCGGTATCCACAGGGAAGGCCGCGAGGCCAGGCTGTGGGGTGCAGGGTGGCTGTGGAGCGCAGGGTGGCTGCTCCCACTTGACAGGTCTGCACAGTGCTGGTGCACAGACGTGCACACACACAAGCATGCTGTGCACACACACACCCTCATGCTCACCACCCCCACTCTCGAGCTGCACACACTCAGCGGTCCACGCCACTCTGGACACATGGAATGGCTACCTCACCCCCACCCTGGAAGCCACCTACGAGGACGTGACAAGCCAGCTCAGCAGGTGCCCAGTGACCAAGGCCTCAGTCCTGGCCCCAGCAGCAAAGCCCCAGCTGAGGTCACAGTGGCCCTGCCCACCTCCACTTTCCCTCTTGCTTCAAGTCCAGTGGCCACTTTCTCCTGGTGTGCTGCGTCTCGGGGACCATGTGGCACGTGTGCGCTGCCAGAGAGTGAGGGGTCGGCTCGGCGGGCATCACGTGCCCAACCCAGGAAGAACACGGGGGGGGGGTGGGGGGGACACTTCGTGGGTCCCTCAACCAGAAGAGTGTGGCCTCCGCCACGGTCCCCAGCTGCTTCTGAGGGCAGACACAAGGCCCCACTCTGACCCTGAGACCTGGTGCCTTAGAGACCCACCACGTACTGGAGGCTCAAGGCCAGAGCCTTCAGGTCCTCACCTCACCTCCCCCTGGAGGGACAGGTGACTGGATAGTCACCTTGACGCTCACACTGGGGTGGGGGGAGCATGGTCAGCCCACGTGGCCTAAGGGGATGGGAGAGTCAAGAACCCAGGTGGCACTGACTGTCCTGGCCACCAGGCTCCAACTGGAAGGACAGCTTCTGATCAGCTGCAGACAGCTGAGGGCTTACTGGGTGAGCCGTGTCCCCAAGGACTGGCCAGCTTCAGGGGTAGGTCCGAGTGGCCTCCCTGAGCACCATGAGGAAGGAACAGCAGGAGAGGCCCAGCCACACAGCAGCTGCGCCACCTGCCAAGGCTCTGCCTCCTGTCCCTGGAGGGTCTGCAGCCGGGCAGGGCCCTCAGGGGCGCTGTGCCCAGGCAGGTAATCAGCAGAGCCTCCTAGGCTGCAGGGTGGGGGTGGGAGGCGGGGAGGCTGGGGCTGGGAGGAGCACCCCTGACCCTCAGTCAGGAAATTTGCATCTCAAAGAGATGAATGGAAGCAGGTCCTCCAGGAGAACTGCTGGTCCCCGGGAAGGGCAGAACCCAGGGAGGGCAGAACCCAGGGAGGGCAGAACCCAGGGAGGGCAGAACCCAGGGAGGGCAGAACCCAGGGAGGGCAGAACCGAGGGAGGGCAGAACCGAGGGAGGGCAGAACCGAGGAAGGAGAGTTGCCAAGTTGCCAGAGAGTGTCAGGGCGATTTCCGCAGCAAGTGGACCTTCCAGTGTGCTGTCCTCCTCCCCTAGGCAAGCCCCCGGTGCAGCCCCCTGCCCTGCCTCCGGGCTGTGGAGCTGAGCCTCCCTCTGTGCCCCTGTCCCAGGCCCCTCCTGACCCCGGCTTGGCAGTGGATCTGGGGGTTTCTACGCTCAGGTGGCCATTAGGGCTCCCCCAGGGCTGCCCAACACTCCTCCTGGCCCCTGTGTCCTTCCTCCTGTGAACTCCTGAGCTGCCCCCTCTGGTGCCAGGAACTTACTAGGCCTCAAGTTCACCTGAGCAATGCCGCCCACAGCTGCTGGGGTCTTGGTGCTCCCCTGGGGACAGTCCCTAGCTCCTGCAGAGGGACTGCCCAGTGGCCAGCGCCACTCAGGGAGGCCTGGCTTAGCTAACACCCCGGAGCACCTGCCAGTGCTGGAAGGTGTGCAGGGCCTCGGCACACACCTGAGGAAGACCCCTGCTCCGTGGAGCCTGCACGCCGGCAGGAGGGGACAAGATGGGACAGGTGACAAGTAAAAAGGACACTAGGTGTCACATAGGGGGTGCTGAGGGCCACGGAGGTGAGTGGAGCGGGTGGGGGTGCAGGCCTTCAGGGGGCGGCAGGATGAAGGGGACGATTTGGGCGGGGCCTCGCGGGGATCCCCTTGGTCGCTGGGCAGGGGTCTAGAGGCTGTGCTGGCCTGGCTGGGCTCTTGCAGGGTCCAGGGCTGGCTGGCAGGAGCTGCTTCCAGGCTCCCCCAGTTCTTGGGGATCCTTGCTCACACACTGTCCAACCAGGGCCTCACTTGCTTGACCCCTGATGGGAGGCCTCCCTCTGCTTCCTGCCACCTGGGCCTCCCCAGTGTGGCCTCTTGCTTCATCAAGGCCAGCAAGAGAGGGAGATTGCCACAGGATGGAAGCCACCAATCACAGAGTGACATTGCATCACCTCTGCCTCCTTTTGAGTGAGGAGCGAGTGGCTAGAGAGGCCCTACTCAAGGGTTGGGGTCCTATAGGGTGTGATTTGCAGGAGACAGGGCTTACTGAGGCCATCTTTGAGGCCGCTGACCCTGGATGTCCCCTGGAGCAGAGGTTGAAACACAGACCCAGAGTAAGGAGTATGATCTGGCAAGTGACCCTGGCCAGGCAACGCCTGGACGAGGGACGCTGGGGAGGGGACGCTCCTTCCACAGAGACGTGCCACCTAGCCAGCCATGACAGGGCAGTGGGCTCGAGCTCTGGCCCTCTGAGGAGCTGTGTGGTGTGGCCTGAGACTTGTCCCTCTGGGAGATGGAAGGTGACCAGTTCATCCCCAGGGGCTGAGGGCTGCCTTCTCGTGTACGTCCAGGCTGCATGTGCCCTAGGCCAGGTGGCAGCCTTGAGCATCCTGGCCTGAGGTCTCAGCCTCTGGTCTCAGCCCAGGGAGGGGTGAGCCGGCCAGGGCCACCTCACAAGGCCAGAGCATTGTGGGCAGGTCGAGGGCTTTCCCGGGTGCCCTGGACCAGCCCTGCCCAGCCCACCTTGGACCACGCCCCTCACTCCTCACCTGGCCCCTGGATCTGTGCTGCCACCTTTTGGCCTGCGGTTCCCAGGTCAGAGGAAGGGCCACCAGCTCTAGCTGTGGCCTGCACGTTCCAGCCACGGTGGCTGGATGGACAGCTCGGCTCGGAGCACTGCTGTTGCCACAGCCCTTCCTGCCTGAGTGACTCCAAGTGTGTCCTGGTGACCGTCTGAGTGCTGTGGGTGAACATGCACTTAGGGAGTGGCTGCGTGTGATCAGTGCCACTGCCCCGGACCCGTGTGGTCAGCGCTGTGCCATGCCGGCTCCAGCAGAAGCCCTAGTGTTGAGCCTGCTCTTGCCTTGGGGTTGGGCTGGGGGATTTGGGCCTGCCCCAAACTCACCCTGCAGCCTCGGGCAGCTTGCCTTAGCTCTCCAGCCACGGCTCCTGACCGGAGGGCTGGGGGACTGTGTCCCACCCAGTTCACACATGGCAGTCTGACCTCAGTGTGGCTTATTTGGAGACAGAGTCTGTGAGGAGGAAATGGGTCGAATGAGGTCATCGGTGGGGCCCTGATCTGATAGGGTCGGGGTCCTTTGGGAAGAGAAAACAGGGAGCCTCTCTCTGCAAGACTGTGTCAAGGAGAGACCACCTGAGCGCAGCTGCCCGCAGCCCGTGGTCAGCTTCCGCCAGACACCAGCCCCACCGACACTGAGTTTGGATTTCCGGCCTCCAGGGCCATGGCAAACATGCCCCTTAAGCTGCCCATGGGGGCGCCTGCCGTGGAGGCCCAAGCCGACCCCTACAGGGGAGCGTCTATGGGGAAGGCCAGTGGGAGAGCTCGCTGGGGGCCAGGGGGCGGCCCCTCCAGCCTGAGAGTATGTACCTTTGAAGAAGGGCCGAGGCCGAGGCCAAGGCCCTGCCTAAGAAGGGCGGAGTGGAGACCCCAGGTAGGCCAAGCTGGCATCTCTGGGTAGTTCTGCTCCACAGAGTCAGGGGCAGCAGTGAGGTGAGAAGGAGCAGGGACAGCAGTGGGGCTGGGGCCACGGAGCCTGGGGGAGGTTAAGTGAATCACTGTGGATGTGATGCCTTCCCTCTCTCACCCTCAGGGGATATCAGGCTGTCCTGAGGGACAGGTCCCAAGGTGATGGACAGAGCGCACCGGGCAAGGCAGGCAGGGCCTGGGGCAGGAGGTCCTGGTGGTCCTGCACAGACATGACTGTGGAGGGAGGCTGGGGCACGAGGTCCTGGTGGTCCTGCACAGACATGACTGTGGAGGGAGGCTGGGGCAGGAGGCTGTGGCCTGGGCAGCTCTTGTGTGTCGCTGGAGCTGGGTGCCAGCAAGTGTGGGTGTGGGAGCTGAGAGAGGCTGTGGGCTGCGGGCCCCCGGCCAGAGAGGAGGGAACGAGGCGTTGAGAGAAGGACTGTGGTCTTGGGGGAAAGTGGTGGCCCAGCAAACACCAGGGCCATCTAGCTGCCTGCTGGAGTGGCCAGGAGGGCTGGGTGAAGACGGAGCCGGCACCCTGAGGCTGGACTCGGTGTGGGTGGCCTGGCACAGATAGGGTGGGGATGGCTCTTGGGTTGTTCTCAGCTCCTGAGGACCCCACGTGGCAGCCCCCAAGCTGGGGCCCCTAGATAGTGCACAGCAGCCGTCAGCCATCCAGAGTGGGCAGAGCCAGGCCCAGGGCCAGGGGCCAGGGGCCATCTGTGCCTTAGTGATTGGAGGTGCCCTTGGTGCTAAAGGCCTCCAGGGTGGTGGGGGACAGGAGAGCATGGACCACCTCGGGGCAGCCAGTCCTGGGGACTGGCCAGTGGGTGCTCCTGGTGGTGAGCGAGAAAGGGGAGGCAGAGGACAGGGAGGGTCCTGGAAGAGGGCTGCTCTCAGGGGGCCGCTGCGGGGACACCAGGAAGCAGAGACGTGGAGGCCACCTGAGGGGGAGCAGGGAGGGCAGTGAGACTCAGTGCCTGGCGGCCGGTGTGAGCTCTCTCCACCTCCTCTCCTCTTCTTCTGTCCCCCCACCCCCTTCTCCCTGGACCTCTCCCTGCCAAGGTCTCCACCACAGGTGAAGTGGTGGCCCCAGAGATCCACCCGTGGCCTCTCCTTGGAACCTGTGACTTTGCCTTATTTGGCCAAAGATGCGATAAAGTCAAGGATGCTCTGAGGAGGAGAGAGTCCTGCATTATCTTTGTGGCCCTAACTGCCATCACATGGGCTCATATGAAAGGGCCCAGAGAGGGTTTTCAGAGAGACACAGAGGAGAGACGTGGAGAGACCGAGAGACCAGTTGTGGAGCTGGGGTGTGGGAAGGGGAGCTCAGGGGGGTGAGGCCACGCCCCAAGGGGGCCAGCAGCTCCAGGCGAGGAGGCTGGCTCGTGTCCCCCTCAGGGCCTGCAAAGGTAGCGAGCCCTGCAGATATGGGCTTTGGCCTGTGACCTCCGGAAATGTGGGAGTGTGGTGCTTGTTTTTGCCAGCCTCAATAGGAAGCAAGTCCGGCCTAGGAGAGACCGTGGTGTAGGCAGAATCCAGACCCTGCTGAGCTGTCACAGGATCTTCTGCACCTTTCTGGAGGCCAAAGAGGGATGGAAGCAACAGGCCAGGAGGAGAGGCTGTGGCCCAGGTGCTAGTAGCCAGAAGCTGACCTTGGTAGATGGGGGAGGGGCTGAATTTCTATCAGGAATCAGCCTCATCCTTGGATGGAGGCCCCAAACACAAAGGAACTCAGCATTGCAGGGGTCTTCTAATCCAACCCTGCAGCGCTGCCACCCTGGACTCTGAGCAGGATGGGTAACAGCTTATTAAGACCACCGGGGAGCAGGGAGCAAGCCAGGGGAACAGTATGCTCTGCAGGCTGCAGGCCAGAACCGTGGACTTAGCCAATCCACATATAGATGCAAAACCAGGACCAGGTGCCTACTACCAGGACCTGTGACCTGTCCAGATGCTAGTTTGGCTTACTTGTTTCTATTTTGTAGGAACCCAGGACATTTGGGGTAGGCCCTGATGATGGTGACCAAGGTGGTGGTTCCGATGATGATAGTGTGATAGGATGATAATGTTGACAGGGGTGGTGTAATTGTGGTGGTGGTGATGCTGAGGGTGGGAGCAATGATGATAGTGGAGTGAGCGTGGTGGTGGTGATGGTGATGGTGGTGATGATGGTGGTGATGGTGATGATGGTGGTGATGATGGTGGTGATGGTGGTGATGATGATGATGGTGGTGATGGTGGTGATGGTGATGATGGTGGTGATGGTGATGGTGGTGGTGATGGTGGTGATGGTGATGGTGATGATGATGATGACCATGACAATGGTGGTGTTATTGGTGGTGATGGTGGTGCTGATGGTGATGGTGGTGATAGTGATGATGGTGGTGATGGTGGTGATGGTGGTGATGGTGGTGATGGTGATGATGGTGGTGATGATGGTGGTGATGGTGGTGATGGTGATGATGGTGGTGATGGTGGTGATGGTGATGATGGTGGTAATGGTGATGGTGGTGATGGTGATGATGGTGGTGATGGTGATGGTGGTGATGGTGATGATGGTGGTGATGGTGGTGATGGTGATGTGATGATGATGATGACCATGACAATGGTGGTGTTATTGGTGGTGATGGTGGTGCTGATGGTGATGATGGTGATGGTGGTGATGGTGGTGATGGTGGTGATGGTGATGATGGTGGTGATGGTGGTGATGGTGATGATGGTGGTGATGGTGATGGTGGTGGTGGTGATGGTGGTGGTGATGGTGGTGATGGTGATGATGGTGGTGATGGTGGTGATGGTGATGATGGTGCTGATGGTGATGGTGGTGATGGTGATGATGGTGGTGATGGTGGTGATGGTGATGATGGTGATGATGGTGGTGATGGTGATGGTGGTGGTGATGATGGTGATGATGGTGGTGGTGATGGTGATGGTGGTGATGGTGGTGATGGTGATGATGGTGATGGTGATGATGGTGGTGATGGTGGTGATGGTGGTGATGGTGATGATGGTGGTGATGGTGGTGATGGTGATGGTGGTGGTGGTGATGGTGGTGGTGATGGTGGTGATGGTGATAATGGTGGTGATGGTGGTGATGATGATGGTGATGATGATGATGACCATGACAATGGTGGTGTTATTGGTGGTGATGGTGGTGCTGATGGTGATGATGGTGATGGTGATGATGGTGGTGATGGTGGTGATGGTGGTGATAGTGATGATGGTGGTGATGGTGGTGATAGTGATGATGGTGGTGATGGTGATGGTGATGATGGTGATGATGGTGGTGATGGTGGTGATAGTGATGATGGTGGTGATGGTGGTGATGGTGATGATGGTGGTGATGGTGGTGGTGATGGTGATGGTGGTGATGGTGGTGATGGTGGTGATGGTGGTGATGGTGATGATGGTGGTGATGGTGATGATGGTGGTGATGGTGGTGGTGATGGTGATGGTGGTGATGGTGGTGATGGTGATGATGGTGGTGATGGTGGTGATGGTGATGGTGATGATGATGATGACCATGACAATGGTGGTGTTATTGGTGGTGATGGTGGTGCTGATGGTGATGATGGTGATGGTGGTGATGGTGGTGATGGTGGTGATGGTGATGATGGTGGTGATGGTGGTGATGGTGGTGATGGTGATGATGGTGATGGTGATGGTGGTGGTGATGGTGGTGATGGTGATGATGGTGGTGATGATGGTGGTGATGATGGTGGTGATGATGGTGGTGATGGTGGTGATGACCATGACAGTGGTCATCAGGAGAGCAGACCCACGGCCAGGCACTGATGGTGATGGTGATGGTGATGGTGGTGAGGATCATGACAGGTGGTGTTATTGGTGGTGGTGATGGTTGTGAGGCTCTTTCCTCTGCTTGGAGATAAGCTGGATCCTCACAAGTGCCTCATGAGCAGGATGGGCAGGTTTTCTCATCTCCATTTTGCAAAGGAGGAAGCTGAGGTTCTCAGCAGAGAGGTACAGATTGAGTCCATCTCCCCTCCTGGGAGTTGGGGGAGGAGAGTGCTTCTGGTTGTCATGTGTCCCACCTGCTCCTTTTTAAGCACCATCTTACTGGATATCTTAGTAGACACTCAGAGCCCAGCTTGTCACCTCCATTGCTCCATGACCTCCCCAAACCCTCAACAAGGGAAGAGAAGACCCAGCTTCTCTTCTAGGGTAGGAACACACCACCTCGTGCTCCCAGCAGTCAGCCCCTCCTCTCCATCCCAGACCTGACCACTCAGCCGGTCTTCCAGGGCCTTCCTCAGCTCCACGGATCCCTCAGAGCAGCCACCTCACCATGTGCGTAATGATTTGGTTTGTGCCATTGTCCTGCTAGACCAGGCACAGGAGAGGCAGCAAGTTTGCCCTATTATTGCCATGGTGGGGTCTGCTGGTCCTCAGGTGGGTTGGAGTCCCCTTGCTGTCCTCTGCCTCAGGTGGCCTTGAGCCCAGGAGCCTTCAGCTCTTGCCCTCTCCTCCCTGATGCAGAGGGCTGACAAGCACAGAGACACCATGCCTAGGTGCAGGGCGCTGCAGGCATGTGTACCCGCCTCACTGTGGGCAGGAAGCATGCCACGTGCTTCATTCCACAGCCCCAAAGCAGGTGCCTGTGAGGTCACCACTACCATTCTCTCTCTCTTAAAGACAGAGACGGAGGCAGCTGGAGGCCTCGCACCTGGTCCCAGCTAGTGAGTGCCAGAGTGGGCCTCTGCCTCCAAAGTCCCTAAGTCCAGCAGATTTGGGGCCTGCACAGGGAGTCCACTGCCCAGGTTTGTGCTCACAGCATGTGCTATGACCGGGGCCAGCCTGGGGGACACAGCAAGCCCACTGGAGTGCATGTGGGCATCTCAAACACACAGCTGCACCTGAAGCTCTCGAACTCACTCCACAGATCCAGAGTGCGGCAAACCCGGTCGCTTTCCTCTCAGTGAGCAACGCGCTTGGTCAGGGTCAGAGAGCGAATCTGGGCCATGATGAAGTCCCTGTCTACTTGTCCCACCCACTACCATTGTGTAACCCCTGGGATGGCCAAGGGACCCTCTCCTTCCCTGCGTGGCTCTCAGAAGGAAGGGAGCAGGGAGAGAGGATGCCCATCCTGACCATGTGGGGGTGCCGACATTCTATCCACCCATGAGCCTCACCCCCACCCCCATCCACACACTTGGCACCCCCAGGAAAAGAGCAGGTGTGCACAGGTCAGAGCTGGCTTGTTGGGTGGAGTGGCAGAACTGCTCTCTGCCCGCTGGGAGGCTGTGGGAAGGCTGCAGGGCTGCAGCTGGGAGGGTCCCCGGGTCCCGTCCTGCAGGAGAGCAGACCCACGGCCAGGCACTGACCTTGCACCCCAGGCCAGCACTGCCCCTGCCAGCCTCTGTGCTCCATGGATGCAGTACCAGGAGGCGCTCCTCAGGGGAGACGCAGGGCCCAGAGAGAAAAAGGCCGGCCTCTGCAGAGCCCGAGGCCACGTGTGTGCCCGCTCCGAGCCCCCAGCCAGCTGCAGGGGTGCAAGGGATGGAAGAGAGAGGCTGGCCTTGGGGACATTACTGAGGATGTCATGGGGTGCAAACAGGTAGGCTGTGGGGGTGGACAGAGCGGGGTGGAGATGGCCAGCACTCAGCGGCTGGTGTGGATGAGTGCCCAGGGTGGCTTGGGTTTGAGTCTGGTGTCCTGGGGAGGCAGGAGATGGTGCCCGTTTGTGGGGGAGAAATGATGAACTGGGCGTTGGGACCAGCTGGGATGGGAACAATTAATCTACGGAGAGGGAGGGAGCGACTTTGCTGGCTCCATACCTGCTGCTTACTGGGAATGCTCCTCTAATCCGCTTAGAGATTTATGCAAATCCGGTGTGGGCCCCTGATTGGGCTGCAGAGGGCTGGCCCAGCCGCTAGCCCTCATTTTCTGCTCAGCGCCCTGGCTCGGAGCTGAGCTCCCTGATGAAACCCTCAGTCGGATGGGGGTTTAAACTTAATTAGGACCTGAGCCAAAGGGGATTTCCACAAGAAAAAGTTCACGGGGGCCAGGGGCCGGCCACCCTGCACCTGCAGCAAGATATGACGGAGGCTGGGGTTGGGGGAAGAGCCGGGGCCTAGGCTGGAGATGCAGCCTGATCCTGAGCGTATACTGAGCTCTGACCCTGGCTACACCCTGGGCCCTAGTCCCAGAATGCCCATCACGACTGGGAGCTGACCCTGATCACAGATGGAGCCCTGACACTGGGCAACCACTGAGCCTGACCATGGGCATAGCTGGATTGAACTGATCTGCATTACAGACTGAGCCCTGGTCCCGCTCACAGACTAAGCTATCTGCAGTTAGACTGAGCCTTCATTCTGGCCATATTGAGCCTCGATACTGGCTGCAGACTGAGCCTGGATCCTGGTCATACCCCGAGCCCAGGCCTTGTCAAATGCTAAGTCCTGATTCCCCTGATGAGAACACTGTCATGGATGCCCGGGCTCTCATGACAAGGGCCTCTGGTGGTCACATTGTCCACTGCTGTTTGGGCAGGCGGGTCCAGTGTGCCCAGTCACCGCAGTCACCACTGTATTGTATACTTTGCCTCTTTTAGTTGTGTCTCCCCAGCAGGGCAGTGAGCCAGAGGACAGGCTCCTCGTCCATCCTCCCACCAGGTGTCTTGGTCCATTGGACAACCAAAACAAAGATGCCTCAGGCGGCCTGGCTTACGGGCAGCACAAACCCGTTCTCGGTTCTGGAGGCTGGATGCCAGGACCAAGGGGCCAGCAGGGGCAGTGTCTGTGAGGGCCAGGCCCCTGCTCTCTGTGGCCACAGGTGGTGGAGGGCAAGGGGTCTCCAGGCCTCTTCTAGAAGGTCTGCAGTCCCCTAGCAGGCTCTACCCTCATGGCCCAAGCACCTCCCAACACTGTCCCTTTGGGGTTAAGATTTCAGCACAAGCAGGTGAGGGGACAAACCCCGGCCCCAGAACAGAGCGTCCCTGGGGCTGTAGGACAGCATGTGTGTAGAGGGTGTGGAATGGGGGAAGGGACAAGCTGATTGACAATTCAAACCACTGCTCTCTGGGCAAGCCATAGGTGGGAAAGGTCAAGCTCACTCCCAGGGCCCCGCAGCTTCTGGGCATGGACACAGAGGGCCTGGGCAGGCAGGTGCCCAGGAAGAGCGGCCTTTGTTGCTCTTCTGTCTCCCTTTCTCCTCCCCCTCCTCTTCTTTCTCTTCCTCTCTCCTCCTCTTCTCCCTTGATAATTTGGGAAGAAATCAGTCAACAAGTGGGTGACAGTCGGCACAGACTGTAAATGAAAAGGAGCCCTCCAAGTGTCCAGATGACCTTCCAGCTGCATTTCCAGCTCTGCCTGGGTTTTCCTGGGAGTTGAGGAGGAGGACGCTGCTGGCCCAGGCTCTCTGCTGCCCTGACCCCCGTGGGCCTGGTCCCCACTGCCCAAACGCAGCTGCTCGCGGCCACCCATCCTCTGAGCTCTCCATGGCTCCCCAGTGCAGTGCTAGGAACGCGGTCTCCTAAGTGAGAGGCTTACAGCTGGGATGACCAACTGAGAGCGGGAAGAAGATACTAGAGCCATTTGTCTTTTTCTTTCCTTTAAAAACTCCCCCAGGATGTGTGTTCCACCGGGCAGCGAGTAGTGGGGTAGCCGTGTGGACAGCTGCCAGGCGGACGGGAGGCTCTGGGCCGTGTTCCTGGAAGCAGGCCCAAGAGGAGGCTTCGTGTGAATGTGATTTACTGGGAGTGGCTGGGGGTGGGCAGCCAGCTGGAAGGGAAGTAGTGGCCAGGGTGGCTACAAAGCCCACCTGGCCGAGCTTCATCTCCTGGGATCTCTAAGAACACTGCAGGCCTCACCCAGGCTGACCCTTGAGGGCCAAGGAGCTGACGTCACCATCTCTACATCCAAGACCCCAATGAAGGGCTGGCCCTGGGGGTGGAGAGGTGACTGAAGGTCCCTCTCACCCCTGCAGAGACACAGGTGGGATATGGGGAGAGTGGCCCAGTGTGAGACAGTGCTAAGGACACTCAGGGAATTGGTGGCGGACCACCTGGGCTCTGTGGGCCAGCCTCGGCCTCCTGGCAGCCTGAGGCCACGGGGTTCTACCTATCTGGAGGCCACCTGCCCTGGGGCCCATGCTCAGAGCACTGGAGGTCAAGGTGCAGCCCTGTGCCCTGGGCTATCCTGTGTTTTTAAAAGTCTGCCACCTGTGGTGTGCATCCAGCAGGCAGTTGCTGAAGTGACAGTGACGTGGGGCCTCAGCCCCAAAGGTGTGCACCCAGCAGCTCTGTCCACCTGTGCCCGCCCTTCCCCCATCCAAAGAGTCTCGGGGGCCTGGAGAAGCCCCTGCACCTCAGCGAGTTCCAGGTCTCTTCCAAGCTAGCCTGGGAGTTCCTGTGTGGCCACTTGTGAGTCCAGAGGGGAGGACATGCACCTGTGTGGCCACCTGTGAGTCCACGGGGAAGACGTGCACCTGTGTGGCCACCTATGAGTCCATGGGGAAGACGTGTCCTGTGTGGCCACCTGTGAGTCCACGGGGAAGACGTGTCCTGTGTGGCCACCTGTGAGTCCACGGGGAAGACATGCACCTGTGTGGCCACCTGTGAGTCCACGGGGAAGACATGCACCTGTGTGGCCACCTGTGAGTCCACGGGGAAGACATGCACCTGTGTGGCCACCTGTGAGTCCACGGGGAAGACGTGTCCTGTGTGGCCACCTGTGAGTCCACGGGGAAGACGTGTCCTGTGTGGCCACCTGTGAGTCCATGGGGAAGACGTGCACTGTGGAAGCGGGAGCGTGGGGTGCTGTGTGCTCGCGTTTCCCTCCCACCATCTCCCCGTGCAGGGCTCCGTGGGCGACTTTCTCCTTGAGCCTCAGGGAGCCCCACCCTGTCAGGCTACAAACCCTCCCATTCTGTGGGAACCACGGCTTGACGCCATGGTGGCCGGCCATGCTGAATCAGCTGTCCTCCAGGGTGGGCACCTGGTGGACTCCTGCTTTTTGTTGCTACAAGCTGTGCTTGGTGGCCGTCCCTGTCCTCACCTCTTGGGCACCCGGGTGTGGGTTTCTCCAGGGTAGAAACAGAGACTTGGTCAGCCACAGGGTCATTACCAGAGGTGAGAGCTGACCCCACACTGCCTCTGATGTCCCGCCGTTGCTTCCGCCTTCCACGAGGACGGCAGCGAGTCTATCCACCTCTCTGCTGAACACCCGACACCCACTTGGTGCTCAGAAAGTATTCACCAGTGGATGGAGCACGGAGGAACGGCAGCCTGCTCTGCACCCCGCCAGGGGCCGAGGGCAAATGTGCCAGTGCTTGTGAGTCCTTGCCGCAGGGCCGGTGTGGGGTGGAGCTGAAACAGAGATCTTCTTAATTTTCCATAGAAAATAAATAAGGCACTTATAGAACACTGTCATGAACCCCTCACCTCACAGTGAACGTTCTGGAACGTACCACGGGCTGATTTTATATCCCAGATGCAGGACGTTAAGCACCGTGTTAACGATGTGGTCCCAGGGTTAGGCTAAACCAGCAGAACGAGGTGTGCTGGCAGTCCATCATCTGGCTCCGAGAGACTCCTGCCCAGGGCTGTGATTTAATGTTATGTCCCCAGCTTTATAGAGGGATGTAATAAGAAAGCTCCGGTTGAAGAATGTCACCTATCTTTTGCAGAACTGTAATCTCAAGGATCATGCATGCTGTTGCAGAGTTCCTTATGAGAAGTTCCAAGGCATCAATTTCTTCTGATGCCTTTGTCCTCCTAGACGCACAGACGGGCCTGATGAGGTAGGAGAATGCTAGCCACGCGCCTGGCTTCAAACCCAGGTCTGTCTGTCCTGGACACGCGCCTGACTGGTCCCGTAGGCCACCCCAGGTCGCCTCACAGTGGGGACAGCACCGAGCTCAGAACTGTCTTGAGATGCAGCGAGGTGAAGTCTGGGGAGCCCATGGGCAGTGCCAACAAAGAGAGTCAGCTCCGTGGCCTGTGAGGGCTGCGTGTGGTTCCAGGCTTGGGAGCTCCTCCTCCCACTTTTCTCCTTGGCCACATCCCTCTCCAGGTGGTCCTCTCTGTCTTGTACTAGAGGCTGAGCCGGGCCCCATGTTACCCCTGCCCCTGACCACACCGCAGGGACCAGGACCCTTTGCAGGCTTGTCCCCCTTGGTACCAAGCCACCGTGGGAGTTTTCTCCCTCCAGGGTTAATCTCATGACATCCTGCCAGCTCGGCCCAGACTGCAGCGGGTCTCTCAAGGGGGAGCGGAGGAGAGACGGGGCCCAGCTGCCTGGCTGGGAGGCAGAGACCCTGAGAAAGGCTCAGCACGGTGACGGGGAAGCCTGGAGGGGTCAGGGTCCTCTGCCTCTTTAACATCCCACACGGCTGCCTGGGGAGCCTCCGAGTGGCCATTTGCACTGCCCGTTAGGAGAATCCAATAACTTTGGGATCAGTGAGGAGCAAGCACCATCTGAGCAGTGCGGACAGCTGGGCTCCCCTCTTGGGCCCAGCACTAGGGGCGCAGGCCAGAGGCCTTGCTGGGCCTCAGCGTCACACTCCCTAGGCCTGCCCTGGGCGCTCTGCTCACCCAAAGGCTGGGAACACTGGGCTCCGCCCAGGCTTGCTCCCACCCCATTGGGTGAAGGGTCCTGAGGAAAGCCCCACCCAATGGAGTAGCCTGCCATGTCCCCTAGGCCCCGCCCTCCTGCCAGGTCCCACTCCTCAGACCCCCAGGCCCCGCCCACCCACTTACCCCTGCCCACACCACCCGCCCCAGGCCCCACTCCCTCTGGCCCAGGCCCCGCCCACAGCCTCAGCCCCGCCCCCGGCCCCCCCCCCCCCCCCCCCCCCCCCCCGGCCCCAGCTCTGCAATGGCTCCTCTGGACACTGCCTGCATTTCCCTTGGAAGTCTCTGAACTGGGTCAAAAGAGCAGAACATTCTCACATACTCCCATCGCAGGGCCTCCTGAGTGTCTGCCAGGCACGGGCGACTCAGGGCTGGGGCACTTCTTGTGAGGTTGCTTGGGTCTTGGAAGTCTGCCCCGGAGGAGGGTCTGTGCCCAGCAAGACGCTGTGGGAAGGACCCCCTGGGCTCTGCGGGCCAGCCTCTGCCTCCTGGCAGCCTGAGGCCACCTGCCCTGGGGCCCTGGCTCAGAGCACTGGGTCAAGGTGCAGGCCTGCGTCTGGCTGTCCTGTGGGCTGGGGCCTGCACCCACTGAGCCCTTGGGGCTGATACAGTGTGGGCCCAGCACCTTTTTTGCCTGCAAAACCAACATCGCAAGCCAAACCCTGGAAGTCAGAGCTCACTGCTCTTCATGGGAAGGTGGTTCTAGGAGGCAGCAGGGGAAAGAGGAAGGTGGCATTGCCCACCATGCTGTGGCTGGGCCAGTGGTCTCCAGTCTGTGGGCACCCAGGTCCTCAGGCAATAAGGCACCTATCTGAGCAGTCCTTGCTCTGCAAGGTTGTTGGCCCCACAGGATGTCACCTCCCACTTGGCCCCTCTGCATCCCCATGGTCATAGGATGTCCTCGCCAGTGACGGTAATGCCGTCAGCTGGAGCCATAGCCCACACCAGGGAGCCAAGCAGTGAGTGGCATGCCCAGGGCCTCCATGCCCACCTGCAGTCAGTGGGTCCAGCTGGGAAGCCAGTGCCAGTCAGTGGGTCCTGTGGGAAGGCCAGATGGGAGGGGGACAGGCTTGGGGAGCCTGTGGCCACCCCCACCCCACAGAGCACTGAGAGCAGCACTTTGTCTGCAGCCTGTTGGAACAGTCGGTGCCAGAAACACCCGGAACACCACAACCAGCAGCCCAGGAGGGCACGGACTGGGTCCTTGCTGTGCGTGTATTCCTGGCTCCAAGCCCATTCTTCTTTCCTCATTGCCCAACATCCCTGCAGACAGCTGTGATCCAGGTAGTGTGACGGTGCCAGGTGGTGTGTGGGTACCTGGGCAGCCCCAAGCACAGTACACTCCAGGATGAGTACGCACAGCCGAGGGGCCCGGTGGGCTCCCTCGAAGCGGCCTGTGGCAAGGGACCAAGTGCAGGTGGCTGCTACAGGCAGCAACACCAGGAAACATGGGTAGGGAGGTAGGGGGCAGGAAGGGGCAGGTGGACAGCAAAGAGCCAGCTCCATATGGGCAAGTGGGACTTGGTCCCCTAGGGAACCTTCTGGAGACTGGTGCTGTGCCCGGCCTGGGAGTTCTCCCATTGGGGAGCTCAGGAACTGGGGTGTTACCCAGCAGCCCCACTCAGGCACAGGGAGGCAGCGCTCCAGGGTGCTCTAACCTGGCACTTCAGCAGTTTACCCGGAAGAAACCTTGCAAAAACCTTGCAAAAAAACCAAACAAACAAACTTGCAAAATATGCAGATCTGGGGGCTGGGGTTGGGGGAGGCCTCGGGATAAGGCACAGAGGAGCACAGTGCACAGGAAAACATGCCCACCTCCCACCCAGGACCGCCACGGTGGCCCTACGGAAAAGGGTCTTTGCAGATGAAGCTGAGTTAAGGATGTCAAGATGAGGTGCCATCTGGAGAGGCGAGGCGAGCCCTAAGTCCAGGGACAGTCATCACTGTGACAAGTGGAAGGGGTCATGCAAAGACAGAGCTGTGTCAGGAGGGACCACCTGATGAGGAGCCCGGGAGCTGCCAGGGGCTGGAAGGGGCAGGGGGGAGCCCGGCCTGGCTGACACCTTGGTCTCACACTCTGGCTCCAGAAAATGTGTCTGGTCTTTGGGGGCCACCGTGGGCGCTGGCAGCTCCTGCCACGTTGAACCACAAAGAGAGGTCAGGAGGCGGCTGGTCACTGCACCTGGCAGAACTGTGGCCCACCTGAAGGTCAAGCGACTTAGGCACTGGGTGTGGAAATGAGGCGAGCTTGCGTGGCCAGGCCGCCAAGCACCCCAGGCTGTGGGGCCTGAGTGAGGTGCTGTGGCACTGGGGAGCCATGCTGGGTTCAGAAGACGAGGAGGTGCTGTGGGGCTCACCTTTCAGGGATCTGCAGAGTGACGTTGATTTCCATTGTTGAGCCAGGCCCTTGGCAAAATGAATTATCTAAGTCATCCTCATTCTGGGACTGGTTCCTGTTATTATCCCCATTTGCAGCTTCACAGATGGGCTCAGAGAGGTTAATTTGTTTGCTTGGCTCCCACAGCCAATGAGACCAGGGCCAAGGTTGGAGCTGAGGCTGAGATCATGGTCCTGGTGACCCACTGCTTCCGTGTTGGCCTTGTACTGATGTTTTGAGGGTGTGTATGACAGGGCGCGAAGACCAGAGAGCCATGAGGAGGGAGCAGGGGACAGCGGGCACCCAGAGAGCCATGAGGAGGGAGTAGGGGACAGCGGGCACCCAGAGAGCCACTGAGCAGTGAGCAGGAGACAGCGGGCACCCAGAGAGCCACTGAGGAGGGAGCAGGGGACAGTGGGCACCCAGAGAGCCACTGAGGAGGGAGCAGGGGACAGTGGGCACCCAGAGAGCCACTGAGCAGTGAGGAGTGGACAGTGGGCACCCAGAGAGCCACTGAGGAGTGAGGAGGGGACAGTGGGCACCCAGAGAGCCACTGAGGAGGGAGGAGGGGACAGTGGGCACCCAGAGAGCCACTGAGGAGGGAGCAGGGGACAGTGGGCACCCAGAGAGCCACTGAGCAGTGAGGAGTGGACAGTGGGCACCCAGAGAGCCACTGAGGAGTGAGGAGGGGACAGTGGGCACCCAGAGAGCCACTGAGGAGGGAGGAGGGGACAGTGGGCACCCAGAGAGCCACTGAGGAGTGAGGAGGGGACAGTGGGCACCCGGACTCTGCGCGGACAGCTCCCGACATCACCTTCCAGGGCGGCTCAGCTGCATCCCCGCGTGCCCCTCCCCCCGGGTGCCCCCCCCCCGTGTCCATGGCGGGGGGGCTCCTGCCCCTGCAGCACATCACTCCCTGTCCCCAGGAGGCACTAGGCAAGGAGGGGGAACAGGAGCATTGGGCAGAAGGTGGTCAAGAACAGGAGTTCAGGTCACCAGGGACACCAGCTGGAGAGTTTGTTTTGCCTGATTGACGGCTGCTGGTGGCAAAAGCCACATGAACTGGAGAAGACCTGAGGGACCATCTCCATCCTCAGGGGCTCACAGGAAGCGTCCATGCATCCTCAGTCCCGCAGGACGCAGTGAGGGGTGCCTTGGATGCTAAGTACCTCGGGCTCTTCTGGAGCCCTTTCCTGACAGTGCAGTCCCCTGTGTCCCCCAAGGATGTGACACCTGATCTCTGGAAGGTCTGCCCTCGGGTCCCAGTCCTTCCCTCTGACGCCCTCGGGGCTCCTTCTCCCCAGGAGCACCAGTGCTTTGAGGTCCTGTGGTGTGCTGGCCGCTTGGGCTGTGACCGTGGGCCATTGAGCGTCAGGGGCAGCAGCTGCTGTTGAGGATCTGACCTGCGTGTGGCCCCACGCCCGCCCGCTCCCTCTGCCAGCCAGCAGCGTCCTGGAGAGGCAGCTTCCCGGTGTCTCTAGCAGGTGTGTCTCACAGACCCCTGGCCACCCTGGCCACCCTGGTCAACCTGGTCAACCTGGTCAACGGCAACTTGTCACCTCCCCCTTTCCTGGGGGTCCCAGGACGCGCCTGCTCAGCAGCACCAGGACTCTCACAGGAAAAGACGGAGCCCTCCCTTGGGAGGCCAGGGAGGTGACAGTGGAGTGACGAGGCCAAAGCGATACCCAGGAGGAGCCAGGGGGGACGGTGTGCTCCACCTGGGGTCAGGGCGGCTGGCCTGGCCTGGGCTGTCCAGAGCCCTGGGGGGCCGAGGCTGCTGTCAGAGCCAGGCTGGGGGCCGGAGGACGCGGTGCCTTCTGAGGAGCTTCCTGCTGAGCCAGACTGACACACACACAGGGAATTGGCACGACAGACGGGCACCGTGGGGGCTGTTGGGAGCCGCAGGGCACGCGGGAGCCAGGGGCCTGGGCCAGCATCGCAGAGCAGACTGCCAGCCGTGCCAGTTGGGCAGTCGCCACGCGACCTGGCCCGTCATCGCTCACAGATGGTCTCTGCGAAGAGCGAGCCTGGCAAGAGGCAGCGGCTGCATGTGAGAGGGGGGCACATCCCAGCAGAGCTGACGAGCCCCTCCCAGTGCCAGCCCTGGCATCTGAGCCGATGCCAGGGGCAGAGACGGGTGAGGCCGGGGCTCCAGAGGCTCAGGCACCCCTCACTGGGGCCGGTTCTGGCTGTACGTGCCCCCGCACTGTGCCTCCGCCCTCAGGCAGCTCAGAGTGCGCGTCTCCAAAGGGCCACCGCCGGGATTCCTCCTCCCTGGCCTTGGCGAGGGCCAGCACAGGTGTCTGAACGTCACAGACTGAGCTGGGCCCAGGGACACTGGGTTGAATAGAATCTGCCCCACCCGTGTCCACTTAGAACCTTACTAGAAAGGTCTTGGCAGAAGTAGTGAGTTAAGAAGAGGTGGCCCTGGGTTAGGTGGCTCCCACATGGAGGGGCTAGTGTCCCCATAGAGGGGGCTGGAGAGGGAGTGGGGAGAGGCTGTGAATGTGCAGAGGTGGGATGTGCAGCCAGGCCCCCCGTGCCAAGCGTTGCCAGCCGCCAGCAGCCAGGGGAGGCCCGGCACAGGCCCTCCCTCCCCCTCCGGCAGCCTGTTCAGAGCTGGTTGCTGACCCTGCGGGGTGGGTGCTGTGGCTTCAGGGCCCAGGCTGGTGGGGGCTGTTGCATCATCCCCTGGACAGCACCCCAGAGGCCAGGCGGGTCTGAAGACACCACAGGGACTGGAGTCTGTGTCTCTAGGCACAGGCTGGACCTCATGGTACACTTCCTATGCTGTGCTGGCCATCAGAAGGCTGTGTTTGCCATGGCATTGGGGACCAAGGCTGGTGATGGCCACTCCTTTGGCCTCCCACCTGCCCCAGCCAAGGGAGAGCGAGGTGTGCCGTGCCAGTCTGCCTAGCACTCGTCCCTCCATCCACGCTCATGGCTGCCACCAGCTACATGGCTCCACCTGGCCATGAGAGGCAGAGGGCAGGTCTTAGGAGCTGAGGGGCCCAGGCCATCGGTGAGCACTAAGTGCCTGCAGCACCCAGCATAGTCCCAGGCCTCTGGGCCTCTGGTCACTGGCCCACTCCTGTGTGCCTCAGTTCAGGTGCAGGGGATGGCGATTGGGTGGGTTGGAACGGGGACTTGGTTTTGAACCCTGGCTCTGCCGCTCACTTTGTCACAGCACTTGGCACAAATGGGCTCTAGCAGATTGGTACGGGCAGGGCAGGGGCTGCTGAGTGGTAGGGTGATGAGGGATGGATTCGTGGACTGCAAACTGTGACCAGACGTCCCTGTGGATGGACCAGCCCAGCCCTGAGCCTGCGCACACGTCTCTGGTCTGTAATGCACCCTCAAGGCACCTGAGTTCAGCTCGTGTTCCCAGGGTCACGGGAGGTGCACAGTGACAGAGCTGGTTGGAAGCCAGCCTGTGCTGGTTGGGACGGGGGTGCCTGGCTCCCAGGTCTGAATCTCTGCTCTGTCACTTGGCAGCTGTGAAGTCGGGCAGGGGACCTGGCCTCCAGCACGCCACCTGCAGACTCCCCATCTGCACATAGCGGGTTCCTCATAGAAAGTTTGTGAGGATTAAATGAAATTTTTTTATCATTTCATTTTTCTGTGGAGACATTTGGTGAAGGAAGGTGGGTGGGCTGTATCCAGGTGGCTTGTGGGAGACCCTGCAGCCCAACGTGGATCACAGGCATGATGGACACACCACAGCCTCACGCCGCAGCGTGGCCAGCACCGTGGCCCTGGGCAGAGGCAGGAAGGGGCCTTCCTGAGCCAAGGTTCTCAGTGGCAGGCCAGGGCCTGAGCAGCGCTGCTGGCCTTCAGTCCCTGCAGGTGGATGGTCAGCAGGGTCCCACGCTGCCTGGCGGGTCGGAAAGGAGCTGGAGGCCCAGCTCAGCTTCTGCTGGGCTGGGCCGGGAAGGCCGCTTGTTGCTGAACCCTAAATTAGCAGGGCTGAGCCCACTCCGCTCTGCTGTTGGGAGGCCAGGGGCCAGGGGCCAGCGGCTGAGGGAGGCAGGCCTGGCTCTGTTGTGAAGATGCCGTCTGAAAAGGCTTAGGCAGCAGGACTTCTGCTCTGCGATGCCGTAAAAGGGAGCCCACGCCAGGAGATGGTGGGGCCAGGTGATCAGGGGCTGGGGAGGGACGTATACGAAGCTGCAGGTGTCGCCTGACGTGGACCCCGTCAGCACACGGCACAAACCCCAGGGTGCACCCTGACGCAGACCACGGACTCCCGAGACCGCAGGGTGTCGCGTGGGTTCACAGTGAGCAGTGCCACTCAGGGGAGCGCGGTCCGATGTCGCGGAGGCTGTGGGGCGCGGGGCAGGGGGCTGTGGGACGTGGCTTCCGCCCCAGTCTGCTGTGAACCTAGAACTACTCCTCATAATGAAGTCGTTGGAAAATGAAAGAGGCCGAGGCTGAATCCTCGGCTCCTCTGCCCCAGCCTCTGGTCTAGGGCTGGGGACGCCTCTTGGCATGATCAGGAGGACTTCCCAGTGGCTGCGGTTGTCCCTTCCCACCTTTCAGCTGGTGACACTGAGGGCCCGGGAAGAGGTGGGAGAACCGAGGCTCCCGATTCCCAGCTCAGGGCTTCTCCTTACTGGGCACCTCAGAGTGGAGCCTGCAGCCTGGGCCGGTGTCCCAGCCAGGGCGGAGCTGCCTGGCACACTGCTGGCCCCCCCTGCTGGTCCCCCACTTCTGGCCCCCCTGCTGGCCCCCCCTACTGTCCCCCCTGTTGGCCCCCCACTGCTGGCCCCCACTGCTGGCCCTCCCTGCTGGCCCCCCACTGCTGGCCCCCACTGCTGGCCCCCCCTGCTGGCCCCCCACTGCTGGCCCCCCACTGCTGGCCCCCACTGCTGGCCCCCACTGCTGGCCCCCCACTGCTGGCCCCCACTGCTGGCCCCCACTGCTGGCCCCCACTGCTGGCCCTCCATGCTGGCCCCCCACTGCTGGCCCCCACTGCTGGCCCTCCATGCTGGCCCCCCACTGCTGGCCCCCCACTGCTGGCCCCCCACTGCTGGCCCTCCATGCTGGCCCCCACTGCTGGCCCTCCATGCTGGCCCCCACTGCTGGCCCCCCACTGCTGGCCCCCCTACTGTCCCCCCTGCTGGCCCCCACTGCTGGCCCCCCCCTGCTGGCCCTCCATGCTGGCCCCCCACTGCTGGCCCCCACTGCTGGCCCTCCATGCTGGCCCCCCACTGCTGGCCCCCACTGCTGGCCCTCCCTGCTGGCCCCCCACTGCTGGCCCCCCCTGCTGGCCCCCCACTGCTGGCCCCCCACTGCTGGCCCCCACTGCTGGACCCCACTGCTGGCCCCCCACTGCTGGCCCCCACTGCTGGCCCCCCACTGCTGGCCCCCACTGCTGGCCCTCCATGCTGGCCCCCCACTGCTGGCCCCCACTTCTGGCCCCCCTGCTGGCCCCCCACTTCTGGCCCCCCACTGCTGGCCCCCCCTGCTGGCCCCCACTGCTGGCCCCCACTGCTGGCCCTCCCTGCTGGCCCCCACTGCTGGCCCTCCATGCTGGCCCCCCACTGCTGGCCCTCCATGCTGGCCCCCCCCTGCTGGCCCCCATTGCTGGCCCCCCCTGCTGGCCCCCCCTGCTGGCCCCCCACTGCTGGCCCCCCCTGCTGGCCCCCCCCTGCTGGCCCCCCACTGCTGGCCCCCCACTGCTGGCCCCCACTGCTGGCCCCCCCTGCTGGCCCCCCACTGCTGGCCCCCCCTGCTGGCCCCCCCTGCTGGCCCTCCATGCTGGCCCCCCACTGCTGGCCCCCACTGCTGGCCCCCCCCTGCTGGCCCCCCCTGCTGGCCCCCCTGCTGGCCCCCCTGCTGGCCCCCCCTGCTGGCCCCCCCTGCTGGTCCCCCCTGCTGGCCCCCCCTGCTGGCCCCCCACTGCTGGCCCGGCCCAGGAGGAAGCTCTACCCTGGACCCACATCCTTAAAGAACGGCAGCCCCGCTACACCAGACACGACTCAGGAGCTGGCATGCACGAGGCTCACACCCGGGGAGCCTTCTCCCCAGAGAGCGGCTCACATGTGTGGGCCAAAGGCCAGTGCATGCTGGAGTTGGGCTGTGAGAGCTGTGTGGACAGATAGGTGGTGGAGGAGGGAATGTCAGGTGGCATTTTGGGGAGGCCACTCAGGGAGACCGTCTAAGAGGAGATCTGAGGCTATCAGTCCTTAGCTTGGAGGAATATCAGTCCAGGTCCAGGCTTGTGCAAATGCCCTGGGGTGCAGAGGAGCTAAGCCAAGCAAAGGGCAGAGCGAGTGGCTGTAAGGAAGGTGGATGTAAATCGAGGGCAGAGGAAGTCATGATGGTCTGTTTTCAGAAGATGACTCTGGAGCAGAATGCCTGGGGGAGTGAGGACAAGATGGAGAGGCTGGGGCCGGCGCTGTGTGGGGAGGGAGGCGTGTGCTGAGCAGTGTGGACCTGGTGGAGATGGAGAGTGAACAGAAAGGAGAGGGACGGGGGACCGGGGACTGGCAGCGGGGGGCTGGATGTGGGCAGTGTCGGGATAGGATGCCCTGTCCAGGGACAAGGGCTTGGGGGCAGGCACTGTGCCTGGGTAGCAGCTGCAGAAGGCACGGGAGGGAGAATCAAGGTCCTCGGGGAAGGAGACCTGGAGCCAGTGGACGAGGCTGCCCTTTGGGCCAATGGGGCTCAGTCCTGCTGGAGGCTCGCTGTGGACTTGGGTACAACCTGCCCAGCGCCTGCCCTGGAGATCTCAGTCTGAAGCCACAGCCCTCCCCGGCGGAACTCTGCCACCTCTGGCCTCCCCCACCTTCAGAACAGAGTGATCTCGGGTGAGAGCGGGGAGCGGAGGCCCTCGCAGGAGAGAGGAGGGGCCTTCTGGGCCTCTCTGGAGACCCAGCCTCCAGGCCTGGCTGCACCTGTGGGGTTGGCCAGGAAAGATGGGGGCAGGAGTTCTCCCTGGGCCGTGTCTGTGAGATGGGCATCAGAGGCCCACCCAGAGCCCCTGGGAGGACAGCGGTAGAGTGTGCCCAGGGCCAGGGTCGAGATGGAGCCGGGATGAAGGGTGGCAGGTCAGGAAGATGAGGCCCAGGCCAGGTCTGAAGCCTGGAGTTTGACATCTGAGGAGTGTCCCCATTTGGGACAGACTCATGCTTCAACTTTTTTTGGTGATTATCAAAAACTTTAACTGTGGCCTGTGGTTCATCTGGTGACGCTGCCAGGAGCCTGAGGGGACGTCAGTTGGAGAGTTGGGACAGGATGGGGCTCCTGTGTCCTCATAGTAAAAGGGACAAGGGGCAGAGAGTCTGGGGAGTGGGAGGTGGTCAGGCAGGTGGACGGGGCCTTGGAGAGGAGGCGACTCTGCATTCTGGGGTGAAGATCTGTCCCCTGCAGCACAGGAGCCCCTGGGTGACCTGTTTTCACTATCCATAAAGACTGTGCTGCCCTTGGGGAGTGAGAAGGAGATGTGTGGGTGTCGGGGGCTGAGGAGGCTGGGGGGAGGCTGGGGGGAGGCTGGGGGGAGGCTGCTGCACCCAGCCACACAGGAAGGGGGTGAGGAGGTCAGGGTGGCCGGGCCTGGGTGCTCTGCGTCCTGAGGCCACCTGCCTCTGACTGACTCCTGCAGGTTAAGTCCAGACCTCCACCAGGACGGTGGCTCCCTGTGAGGAGGTGACTCCCTGTGAGGAGGTGACTCCCCGTGAGGAGGGTGACTCCCCGTGAGGAAAGTGACTCCCCGTGAGGAGGGTGACTCCCTGTGAGTAGGTGACTCCCTGTGAGGAGGTGACTCCCTGTGAGGAGGGTGACTCCCCGTGAGGAGGTGACTCCAGTAATGAGGTGACTCCCCGTGAGGAGGGTGACTCCCTGTGAGTAGGTGACTCCCTGTGAGGAGGGTGACTCCCTATGAGGAGGTGACTCCAGTAATGAGGTGACTCCCTGTGAGGAGGTGACTCCCCGTGAGGAAGGTGACTCCCTGTGAGGAGGTGACTCCCCGTGAGGAGGTGACTCCCCGTGAGGAGGTGACTCCCTGTGAGGAGGTGACTCCAGTAATGAGGTGACTCCCTGTGAGGAGGTGACTCCCCGTGAGGAGGGTGACTCCCTGTGAGGAGGTGACTCCAGTGATGAGGTGACTCCCTTGAGGAGGGTGACTCCCTGTGAGGAGGGTGACTCCCTGTGAGGAGGTGACTCCAGTGATGAGGTGACTCCCTTGAGGAGGGTGACTCCCCGTGAGGAGGGTGACTCCCTGTGAGGAGGTGACTCCAGTGATGAGGTGACTCCCTTGAGGAGGGTGACTCCCTGTGAGGAGGTGACTCCCCGTGAGGAGGGTGACTCTCTGTGAGGAGGGTGACTCCCTGTGAGGAGGTGACTCCCCATGAGGAGGGTGACTCCCCGTGAGGAGGGTGACTCCCTGTGAGGAGGTGACTCCAGTGATGAGGTGACTCCCTTGAGGAGGGTGACTCCCTTGAGGAGGGTGACTCCCCGTGAGGAGGTGACTCCCTGTGAGGAGGGTGACTCCCTGTGAGGAGGGTGACTCCAGTGATGAGGTGACTCCCCATGATGAGGTGACTCCCCGTGAGGAGGGTGACTTTCTGTGAGGAGGGTGACTCCCTGTGAGGAGGTGACTCCCCGTGAGGAGGGTGACTCCCCATGAGGAGGGTGACTCCCCGTGAGGAGGGTGACTCCCCGTGAGGAGGTGACTCCCCGTGAGGAGGGTGACTCCCCGTGAGGAGGTGACTCCCTGTGAGGAGGGTGACTCCCCGTGAGGAGGGTGACTCCCCGTGAGGAGGTGACTCCCCGTGAGGAAGGTGACTCCCCGTGAGGAAGGTGACTCCCCGTGAGGAGGTGACTCCCTGTGAGGAGGTGACTCCCTGTGAGGAGGGTGACTCCCTTGAGGAGGGTGACTCCCCGTGAGGAGGTGACTCCCTGTGAGGAGGGTGACTCCCTGTGAGGAGGGTGACTCCAGTGATGAGGTGACTCCCCATGATGAGGTGACTCCCCGTGAGGAGGGTGACTCCCCGTGAGGAGGGTGACTCCCTGTGAGGAGGGTGACTCCCCGTGAGGAGGTGACTCCCCGTGAGGAGGTGACTCCCTGTGAGGAGGTGACTCCAGTGATGAGGTGACTCCCTTGAGGAGGGTGACTCCCTGTGAGGAGGTGACTCCCCGTGAGGAAGGTGACTCCCCGTGAGGAGGTGACTCCCCGTGAGGAGGGTGACTCCCCGTGAGGAGGTGACTCCCTTGAGGAGGGTGACTCCCCGTGAGGAGGTGACTCCCCGTGAGGAAGGTGACTCCCCGTGAGGAGGTGACTCCCCGTGAGGAGGGTGACTCCCCGTGAGGAGGGTGACTCCCCGTGATGAGGTGACTCCCCGTGAGGAGGGTGACTCCCCGTGAGGAAGGTGACTCCCTGTGAGGAGGTGACTCCCCGTGAGGAGGGTGACTCCCCGTGAGGAGGTGACTCCCCGTGAGGAGGGTGACTCCCCGTGAGGAGGTGACTCCCCGTGAGGAAGGTGACTCCCCGTGAGGAGGTGACTCCCCGTGAGGAGGGTGACTCCCCGTGAGGAGGTGACTCCCCGTGAGGAAGGTGACTCCCCGTGAGGAGGTGACTCCCCGTGAGGAGGGTGACTCCCCGTGAGGAGGTGACTCCCCGTGAGGAAGGTGACTCCCCGTGAGGAGGGTGACTCCCCGTGAGGAGGTGACTCCCCGTGAGGAGGGTGACTCCCCGTGAGGAGGTGACTCCCCGTGAGGAGGGTGACTCCCCGTGAGGAGGTGACTCCCCGTGAGGAGGGTGACTCCCCGTGAGGAGGTGACTCCCCGTGAGGAGGGTGACTCCCCGTGAGGAGGTGACTCCCCGTGAGGAGGGTGACTCCCCGTGAGGAGGTGACTCCCCGTGAGGAGGTGACTCCCCGTGAGGAGGGTGACTCCCCGTGAGGAGGTGACTCCCCGTGAGGAGGTGACTCCCCGTGAGGAGGGTGACTCCCCGTGAGGAGGTGACTCCCCGTGAGGAGGGTGACTCCCCGTGAGGAGGTGACTCCCCGTGAGGAGGGTGACTCCCCGTGAGGAAGGTGACTCCCCGTGAGGAAGGTGACTCCCCGTGAGGAGGGTGACTCCCCGTGATGAGGGTGACTCCCCGTAAGGAGGTGACTCCCCGTGAGGAAAGTGACTCCCCGTGAGGAGGGTGACTCCCCGTGAGGAAGGTGACTCCCCGTGAGGAGGGTGACTCCCCGTGAGGAAGGTGACTCCCCGTGAGGAGGTGACTCCCCGTGAGGAGGTGACTCCCCGTGAGGAAGGTGACTCCCCGTGAGGAGGGTGACTCCCCGTGAGGAGGTGACTCCCCGTGAGGAGGGTGACTCCCCGTGAGGAGGTGACTCCCCGTGAGGAGGGTGACTCCCCGTGAGGAGGTGACTCCCCGTGATGAGGGTGACTCCCCGTGAGGAGGTGACTCCCCGTGAGGAGGTGACTCCCCGTGAGGAGGGTGACTCCCCGTGAGGAGGGTGACTCCCCGTGATGAGGTGACTCCCCGTGAGGAAGGTGACTCCCCGTGAGGAAGGTGACTCCCCGTGAGGAGGTGACTCCCCGTGAGGAGGTGACTCCCCGTGAGGAAGGTGACTCCCCGTGAGGAAGGTGACTCCCTGTGAGGAAGGTGACTCCCCGTGAGGAGGGTGACTCCCTGTGAGGAAGGTGACTCCCCGTGAGGAGGTGACTCCCTGTGAGGAAGGTGACTCCCTGTGAGGAGGTGACTCCCCGTGAGGAAGGTGACTCCCCGTGAGGAAGGTGACTCCCCGTGAGGAGGTGACTCCCCGTGAGGAGGTGACTCCCCGTGAGGAGGGTGACTCCCCGTGAGGAGGTGACTCCCCGTGATGAGGGTGACTCCCCGTGAGGAGGTGACTCCCCGTGAGGAGGTGACTCCCCGTGAGGAGGGTGACTCCCCGTGAGGAGGGTGACTCCCCGTGATGAGGTGACTCCCCGTGAGGAAGGTGACTCCCTGTGAGGAAGGTGACTCCCCGTGAGGAGGTGACTCCCCGTGAGGCGGTGACTCCCCGTGAGGAAGGTGACTCCCTGTGAGGAAGGTGACTCCCCGTGAGGAGGTGACTCCCCGTGAGGAGGTGACTCCCTGTGAGGAAGGTGACTCCCTGTGAGAGGTGACTCCCCGTGAGGAGGGTGACTCCCTGTGAGGACAGTGACTCCCTGTGAGGAGGGTGCCACCCTGTGAGGACAATGGCTCCCCGCGGGAGAGCCACAGGCAGGGAGACCTCTCCCTTGGCCAGCAGTGCTGGTCCCAGCGAGCCCCTGCAGCCCTCCTGTCCCTCCCTGGCCCCCAGGGCAGAGGCAGGGTCCTCCCTGGACACCTCTCGCCACCCAGGCAGACCCTCAGGGCAGGCCTGCGCGTTGGCCCTGGGCAGAGAGGCGGCCTGTGGCTCTGAGGTCACGTGGGGCGGCAGGGACCCTGTGGGCGGTGGCAGTGCGGGCTCGTCCTCCAGGCTGGTCTCTGCGATGGTGCGTCTCTTCAGATCCCACTCTTCCTGCACAAAGAGGTGCCACAGAGGGCCCAAAGCCACAGCGCTGTCTCCAGCCCAGTTTGGAGTCCAATTATCTAAATTACGGCTTTGCCCTGGCACAAGAGGAAGAAGCCCCATTTTCCCGTGGCGGGAGCCCAGGGCTGGGTGGCCGCCCTGTCAACAGTGCGTGATGATCCTCATCAGATGCTCCCGTTTCAAAGGCAGCCATGATGGCAGCGGCGGGGTCCCTGGAGACTTTATTTTTAGCTTGAAAATCACAAAGGAGGAGCCAGGAGGAGGTTTCCGGGCAGCAGCCCAGGCTTCTGAAGGCCGCCTCCACAGGCCGCCAGGAATCCTGCTGGGCTCCCTGGAGCGGGCGGTGCAGGGGAGGCCGCTGGCAGAGCAGGGGCAGCCTGCAGGGGCTCCCGCACCCTCCTCGGGTGCCCTCCTCCGGGCAGCCTCCCGTGTGGTCAGGGAGCTCGAGGTGCGGGCTCTCTCCCTGGCCTCAGTGCTGCCAGCTGAACTGCAGGGCCCTGCAGAAGGGCCCGGAGGCCAGAAGCTGGAGCGGGGGACCTCTAGGCCCGATGGCCTCTGGACAGGCCTCACCAGCCTGTGCCTGGGGAAGGGAATCCGTCCAACGTCTGCAGCTGGAGGGGGAGAGGGCCCTCCTGGGCAGGAAACCAAGCACAATGGCTGCAGCGGCAGGGAGTGGGGTGGGCAGGGAGGCTGGCAAGGGGCGGGCAGGGAGGAGAGGGGCTGGCATAGCCTGGGGTGTCTGGGGGACGCAGTGAGGGTCCGTAGGTGGCCCAGACCTGTGCCAAGCTCGGGAGTGGAGGCCTGGTCAGTCGGGGCTGGCTGGACCTTGGCCTCCTTGGGGCTGGGCCAAGGGAGGCCACTCCTGGCCGTGGGTAGCTCATGAGGCAGCTGGCAGGCAGGGAGCGGGGGACAGTGACCTTCCTGGCACCTTTCTCTGGGGCCTGGGAGGTGAGGCTTGCCCCATGGATTCCGTCAAGGGAGGCCTCCAAGCTCACAGACGGCTGGAGGCCAGAGGCCCAGGCTCAGGGCAGGCTGGCTGGAAGCTGTGTGGCCATTTGGGCCTGGGGAGGCCCCCAAAGCCCTGGGAGGAAGGCTTCTAATTGTCCCTGATGTCACCCACTGTGAATGCCACTGTGAATGTTGGTGCTGCTACCAGGGCCAAGTCCACCTGCTCTCCCGAGCCACAGCTTCTCTGGACCCTGGGTCCTGGGATGCTGGCCTAGTTGGCCGAGTCCGGGCCACGAGCCATGTCCCAGCCACAGTGGAAGGTGACCATATTTCTAACTTCCAGATGGAAAGGGGCACAGAAGGGACAGGTGCTCACAGCTCGAGGCCACAGTGGAGTCAGCTGCCCGCTACTGTGGTCCTGTCCTGACGTGCCCCTCTGCCTGGGCAGGGAGGGCACTAGGCAGACTGGCCAGTTGGTGAGCCTTTGTCTTAAATGTAGCCCAGATCTCTTTAGTAAGTGTGGGGGACAGGCAGTGGTGTCCTGAAGGACGGTCAGCTGGCAGGCCCTGGGGAGAGGAGGCACGCGGGGCCATGCAGGGCCACCAGGGAAGGGCTGGACGGGCAGCCGCACAGGGAGTCCAGGCAGAGCAGGGCACCAACCTGCACTGATTCCTGCAGGAAAGGGACAGGCCTGGGTTGGCCAGCTAGTGTAATCTTGGCAGGTTCTGGAGGGGTGGTCCCCAGCTGACCAGGACCTGGCCAGGGCTGATGTGGCAGAGGGCTGCTGACCTGGGTGCAGGGACATGATGCGAGGAAGAGGAGCAGGTGGGTCCTGCCCCTGCTGGACACCTCGCTGTGTGACTTTCTAGATGTCCCACCGTACTGTGGCCCATTGGTCCAGTTTCCAAGCCTGAGCTCTCTGTCCCTCCCTCCTGACGTCCTCATGTGTTTGGGCCATATGCACCTAGGGGCACACACTGTGTACCCAACACTGGGGACAACCCACAACTGACAACCTGGAGACCTCTGGGTCCCTGGGCCTGGAGTGAGTCCTGGGGCACAGGGAATGGGCCAGTCCCTTGCAGGGCTCTGGGCCAGCGGGACGCACAGTCCTTCCCACCCCCTGGCTAGCCCGGTAAGAGCTATTGGGATGACCTGTGGCTCCTCATGGCAGACGCGGCCTGACCCTGCTTCAGAAGTGCTGGGGGCAGGAGCTCTGGCCCACGGCAAGTGGAGAGAGGCTGGGAGCCGAGGGCTGGAGGGTCCAGATGTGGGGCAGGCCCAGGCCCCCGGAGGGCCGTCGAGGAAGTCTGGTTCTGGTGGCTGCCGTGGGCAGGCCCCTTTGGTGCCCAAACCTGTGATTCCAGCCTCCTCCTGGTATCCCCGACCTGCACACTCATGGCCACTGCTGGGCACTGGCCAGGGACCCCTGTGCTCCCACTTGGCATCCTGCCCACGAAATTCCTTCCAAGAGGTTCTGGCCTGCCAGGGCCCAGGTCTGGCCAGCTTCTCAGGGTGAAGCCTGTCCCCTTCTGCAGCCCTGCCCCTCGAGGACCAGGCCACAGGGCGGGTGGAAGATGCTGGGAAAACAGCAGGTGTGCGGGTGCTCCTGCCCCGGTGGACTCTGCCCACAGACCGTTAGAGTCCCCTGACAGGCCTGGTGGACCCGCCACCCGCCACCTCACGCCTCATCCCTGCAGAGATTCCCGGGTCTTATGACCTCAATGGCACTCAGAGGTTTTCTGGCCTCAGGGCCTGGTCTGCATCCCGTGGACGGAGCAATGTGACCTGCAGGTGACCGGGTGCATGCTGAGTCCTGTGCCAGCCCTGCCCAGTCCCCGAGGAAGCCTGTGGCTTGTGCTGCTGAGCCTGAGCCCTGGCCCTCCCTCGTTTCTTCAGTGTGAAGATGAATGTCATGAGCTGGGTGACTTGGGGAGCCTCCCTTCTGTCCTTCCCTTTCAGCCTCGGTGCCCTGCTCAGCGGCCCGCCTCACAAGGACCGACCAGCCCACTGGGCAGGAGATCAGTTCGTCCCCGACGGGATCCAGCGTTTCCACTAAGCTGCTCCCGGCTGGGCCTCCCATATGAGGATGGGAGGAAGGCCAGGCAGGCCGGGCAGCCAGCTCCCGCTCGCCTCAGTCACCGCGGCACTGGACCTTCCCATCTCCGCTCAAACCTGCCACCTGCCACAGGCTCTAGGCCACCAGGGAGGAGGGACTTGACTTCTAGTCCTGCCACCACTGTGAGCTCGCAGGTCTGCGCATCGCGCCCACTTCCCTCAGTGAGGCTGAGCCACCAGAAGCGAGGCCTCCTCCATCTCTGCCCGGCACACGTAACCAGGTCTCAGGGCGGCCCGTGGCCTCAGGCCGTGTGTTATGAGGGGGTCCCATTTCGCCTGTCTATGGCCTGTTCTATCAGGGGACAAAGGACAACTGCAGGAAAAACTCATCACACCCCGTTGCCAGATGGCAGGATGTGTCCCTGTGCAAACTGAGGAGGGACAGAGCACAGGCCACAGGAAGAAGAGACGGGGTCAGAACAGCCTCAGGAGGCACGGCCCAGGCAGGAACCAGGAGGCAGGAGTTGGGGGCTCGGGGCTCGGGGCAGACCTGGGGCCACAGCAGGCTCCGAGGTCACCGCCCTTGGGAGGAACTCAGGGCTGTGAGGGCCATGGGACTCGTCCCAAATGGAGGCTGTCAGGAGGGTTCCTGTGACTGCTGCCCTTCCACAGGGGCAGAGGCACAGTTACTGCTGTGTCCCCCGACTCAGGAGCCAGGCACAGGGGGGACCAGGACAGGCAGCGCCTTTCTGGGTCCTTACCCCAGCCTGCGGAACTGCATGGGGCTCTGGCCCAGGGTGTTGGTGAGGTGGGGGCTCGGGGTGGGGGCCACAGCAGTGAGAGAAGGTTGGGGGGACTCGGGCCGCTCTGCCTGGTCTGCGTGAGGTGCATGTGGGTGGGGTGCTCACCTTGGGCATCGGAGCTCACAGAGGTGCACCGTGCCCAGTTTCAACCCTAGCTGCACCTTCTCTGTACCCATGCCTTCATGGGGAGCCGGATGCCAGGCAGAGTGTGCCAGGCTCCTGGAGGGAGACCGGCTTCCACATATCCAGAGACTCTCTGCTTCATTCAGTGTCTGCAGACAAAGGAGGTGTGACCTTGAGCTGTGACCTTGGGGGAGTCCCAGGCCCTGCATCCCCATTGGCCACCCTTCTGATGGCTGTAGAGGCCTCAGAACCGCTCGCTCTGGGAGGCAGGTGGGCGGGGCCCCGACACCCCCTGCACTGGGCAGAGGTGCAGAGGCCGAGGAAGGCCACAGGTCACGGTGGGCCACCGCGAGGCGGCAGCACCGTGAAGCAGCAGGTGAGCGCTCTGGAGGAGCCTGCATCCTCCCCACCCAGTGCTGCCCCAGGGTCCTACTCCAAGGGCACCACGAGATGCTGGGGGCGGGACATGGTCCTGAAAGGGCTTTGAGGCAGTCACCGTGCTCGGCCAGTCCAGGGGACCAAGCAGGGATGGGCAAGGCAGCTGCGGCCATGATGCCAAACACAGGAAACGGACACCCTGCAAGTGACAGGGCAGGGCCAGAGCCTCAGTGCACCTGTGGGCAGCCAGGCCTCCTCCTCTGCTGCAGGCAGGGCCAACTGCCCGCTCAGCCCACAGTGCCCCTTCCCGTGTGCCCTAGGCTGACAGTGAGGGAGCAGCAGGGGACCTGGGTGGGGTTGGAGCAGCACAGCCTGGCTGGACACACAGTGGACTGGGGAAGGACACAGTCTGGACTCAAATCCTGTGTCTGTGACTCCTTAGCCATGTGACCTGGGCATCCTCAGCCCTCCTGACCCTCCTTAGCCATGTGACCTGGGCATCCTCAGCCCTCCTGACCCTCCTTAGCCATGTGACCTGGGCATCCTCAGCCCTCCTGACCCTCCTTAGCCATGTGACCTGGGCATCCTCAGCCCTCCTGACCCTCCTTAGCCATGTGACCTGGGCATCCTCAGCCCTCCTGACCCTCCTTAGCCATGTGACCTGGGCATCCTCAGCCCTCCTGACCCTCCTTAGCCATGTGACCTGGGCATCCTCAGCCCTCCTGACCCTCCTTAGCCATGTGACCTGGGCATCCTCAGCCCTCCTGACCCTCCTTAGCCATGTGACCTGGGCATCCTCAGCCCTCCTGACCCTCCTTAGCCATGTGACCTGGGCATCCTCAGCCCTCCTGACCCTCCTTAGCCATGTGACCTGGGCATCCTCAGCCCTCCTGACCCTCCTTAGCCATGTGACCTGGGCATCCTCAGCCCTCCTGACCCTCCTTAGCCATGTGACCTGGGCATCCTCAGCCCTCCTGACCCTCCTTAGCCATGTGACCTGGGCATCCTCAGCCCTCCTGACCCTCCTTAGCCATGTGACCTGGGCATCCTCAGCCCTCCTGACCCTCCTTAGCCATGTGACCTGGGTGACCTCTGCCCTCCTGACCCTCCTTAGCCATGTGACCTGGGCATCCTCAGCCCTCCTGACCCTCCTTAGCCATGTGACCTGGGCATCCTCAGCCCTCCTGACCCTCCTTAGCCATGTGACCTGGGCATCCTCAGCCCTCCTGACCCTCCTTAGCCATGTGACCTGGGCATCCTCAGCCCTCCTGACCCTCCTTAGCCATGTGACCTGGGTGACCTCTGCCTTCCTGCCCTGGGCTGTGTGCTACCCGCCTGGTTTTGTGTGGCTGTGAGTGATGTTGACAGACTGCCTCTACACAGGTTGGACCTTATAGAAACAAGACGCCCGTATTTGAAGAGGCAGTTATTTCAGGTGTCACTAAAAGGAAAGACCCCTTCTAACGCTGTAAGGTGCTACGGGAGGCAAGCTGTGCCCGTCTCGAAGCTGCCCCTGTGGGGATGGACGTGTGTCGATGGGAAGCACAAGCTCACATGCATGTTTCCAAAGCACACCAGGAGGGGATCTGCCCTGGGTGGTCCCCTGAGCCAAGAGGAGGCTTGTGGGGTGACACCCAGTGGGCGGAGCAGCTCGGGGAAAGATGTCTAGCAAGAGTCAGCTCCCAGTGCAATGGCTGCTTCCAAGTGAGCGCCCCCCTGCCCCTGAGAGTGCCCAGTCCCCCTCAGAGCCTCCGTGGAGCAGAGCTGGTAGGGTCTGCCCTGGGTGCCTCCAGCACCCTCCTCCAGCCAGACCCCGTTCTGGGAAAGAGGCCTGTGCGCAGGGAGGTGGGTAGACCAGATGGCCTCTCAGAGCGCCGCTCAGCTGCCAGTCCCCCAGCCGGGAGCTGCCCTTTGGTGTCCTTGTCTGTCTCGCTGCTGGCTGGTATTTTGACTTGGTGAATGGGTAGCTAATGAAGAAGAGGCGTGGGAACTTCCTGGGAGGCGTCCGGACGGCTGCTGCCCAAGGAAGGCAACACTAATCACCATAGCCAGCTGGCAGCCCCGGGGACCATGCTAAAGGCGGAGAGGTGGAGGGGGCGGCCCAGGGAGATGTTTCTGGAAGGAGCTTGCCTGGGGCTTGCTGCACCCCAGGCCTGGTTCTTTGGGACCTTGAGGGAAGAATGGGGGTGTCCTCCCTGTGCCTCTGACCATGGACAGGGCTGGGGCCTATCTGAATACCAGCTGAATCCTGCCCTGCCCTTCTGCTGACCTTGGCCAGCTCTGTGGTTTCTGGCTGGGTGATGCACCCCTGCCTTCCCAGGGGACCCAGGACCTCCAGGCTACAGCCACCTGGTGTCCTGCCTTGGTCCCAGCCTGCTCCCTTTTCCCAGACCAGAGTGCTGAGAGCCAGTGCCTGTCCTGGTCCCCTGCCCTGCCTTCCCCCAGGGCTGCTGCCCCTTCAGGGCTCTATCTGCCTCATTGCCGGGGGGACTCTTGGTGCTGGGCTTTGGGGACTGTGTGCCCCTGCGAGGCAGGTCTTCCTCTAGCAGACACGTCCCCATCCACACTCCACTGCTCCGGGGGGGCCCCAGCCTCCCTGAGCTGGGCCCTCTGCACAGTCCCCCCGAACTCCACTGCCCTGTGCTGCCTCCGTGCAGACCAGCTCTTAGGGCCTGGAGGGCTCCCCTGGGCCCAGCCCACTCCTTCGCCTCAAAGATGCTGAAATTTCACCTGACATTGGAGACAAGAGGAAGGCAGGCCCCACACCCTGGTGCCTCAGAGTTTCCTCCAGGGCTGACAGGGCTCTGGGTGGGTTTAGCCTCACAGTCTGGAAGCCAGAAGTCCACACCAAGGTGTGGCAGGGTGGTTCCCCCAGGGGGCCGAGGGAGATCTCTTCCTGCCCCTCCCTGGACAGGGTGGCCACCTTCGGCCACTCCAGTCTTGGCGCATCAACACCAGGCTTTCCCCTGTCCCTTTCCCCTTTCCTTAGGACACCTTAGTCATTTGATCAGGGCCACCCTGATCCAGTCTGACCTCACCACCATCAATCACACCAAGCAAGGCTGCGTTCTGAGGTTCCAGGACTCTCTGGGGGAGTCCCAGAGGCCCTTCTGGGAAAATCTCCTGCTGCCGTCCAGAGTCTTCTCACCGTGCTCAGGAACCCCACTCCTTAGACCCCTCCACCAGCGATCGTGGCCAGCCTGCCTGCCTCTCTCAGTGTGGTCACTGGGGGTGTCAGGGCTCAGGGCCGCAGGATGACATTCAAGGAGTTCCCAGAAAAAGAGAACTAGGGCCAGTGGGTGTCCCTTCTGGGGGCCAGCCTCAGGCTGTGTGGACCACGGGGGGGCGGGGGGTTCCCTGCACCAGGCTGACAGTTCCACACCCCCTGTAGCCCCCCAGTCACTGCAGGAGCTCAGGCTGACTGCTGTCAGCTTGCTGGTGTCTCCAGGCTGCCAGGGGTCTTGAGTGTCCCACCAGAAGCACTCAGTGACCTCTAGGAGATTTCATGGTGTCAGAACCAGGACAGCCCTGGCACCCAGCCCCGACCCCTGAGGCTTGGCTGTGCCATGTGACCAGGCAGGACTCACTACCTGGAGTTCTGTGGCCTTCGAGTTCTTGAGAGGTGCCCTCTCATGGGCTGTCCCCTGTGGCCCTCCTGTTGGAAGACACTCCTTCCGCCCTCTTCCCTCTCCCCAGCTCCCCAGAGTCTGCCTGAGCTGCCGTCCCCAGCCTGCTCTGCTCCTGGGATGGACTGCCCAGGGAAGCTGTGGGGAACCGGAGCCTGAGTCACGATGCTGGCCCGGGAGCTGGTGCAGCCCCGGCTCTCACCACTTAGTCTAGAGTTGTCCAAGCCCCGTCTCTGTCCCTCCTGGTTCCTGTTTTGTACAGGGACGTGTAACCCGAAGTCACTTTCGGATCTTGAGCAGAAACAAAGCTTTGCATGTCGGGGCAGAAGGAGGACCTTCAGAGAGGGGCTGCCTCATCTCCAACGGACACACATACCCTCCTCCGCGGGCAGTGGGCAGCCACAGAGGGCAAGGAGTCCTCTGGGCACTTGAGTAGACATTGTGGGCGAGAGAAACCAAGTCCCCTCTCGCTCCACAGAGAAGCTGTCCTCATGCTGAGGGCTGCCACCTGCCTCGGTGACTCTGTCCCTCTGCACAGTAGGCTACCTCTGGAGGCCGCTTTCTCAGGGTGCCCTGCGAGTCCTCGTGCACGTGTCCCCACCTCCTGCATGGCTTTTTGGCCTAGCTCAAGTGCCAAGAGCCAACTTGACCTCCCAGCTGTCCTCCCCTGTGGGCCCCAGAGATGCCCACAGCGGTGTGCTCGTGGAGCACTGGTGTCCTGGCAGCTGGCACAGTCAGCAGGGCTCTCAGGTGGCGTTCCCCGGGGACCCTTGAAGGCCGGCCCCACGCCCCTCAGCAAGGCAGCCGTGCCCCAGGAAGGCCGACCGGCTTCTTCGTCATCACCACGTGCCCCTCAGGCTTGGGAAAGGAACCTCACTCCTCCCGAGGAGATCGCCAGAGGACCCGACGTCCCTGCGCAGCAGGCAGGAGGAGGGGGCCGTGCTGTGGGGTCCTGGGGGCTGGCCAGCGTGGGCCAACTCTCACCTTGAATACCTTGGGCCATGGCAAGTGCCCTGGGCACCCTGAGCCTCCCTCTCTCCCGGTCTTCCCTCTCCTGTCTTCTTTATTCAAGGGTAAGTATTGAAAACCACTGTGTGTTGAGCCCGAGCGCTGGCCCCGGGGACCTAGGACAGGTGTCAGGATGTGAGTGACTGGGGAGCAGCTCCCTCCAGCCCTGGGGTGAGTGGGTAAGTGGTGGCCGGAGACCAGCCTGCATGGAGGAGCCTGGCGGGATGTCCCAGCAGTAGGAACACTGTGGGCCCGCACGCTCGCACAGGCTGCAACCCCAACCACCAGACATGGCCACTGCTCTGGGGAGCTGGCTTGATTCACCTCCTGACAACTCTAGGCGGGAGGCGCCCTCCGGAACATTCTTGTAGAAGAGAAAACAGTCCCAGGGAAGAGCGGGACTCCTTCCCCTCCCACTGCGAGGAGGCATCAGCTGGCTCAGGGCCATCTGCCCTCCTCCTGCAGCTCTGGGCCTTGCTCCGGGGGAGGAGCACCATGCATCCCCCACCGGCATTTTCCCCACGGAACTCTGCATTTTTGGCTGAGGAGCGGAACATGAAGGGAAGGGGGCGGCCCTGCAGCCCAGCCCTGCTTCTGGGGCCAGGCCTGTCCTTTGGCTGTGCCCCCCTGTGTTAGCATGAGCAAGGGCCCCAAATGCCAGTGTGAGGCCACCCCCCACAGGTGCACCCATGTTTGCACACACGCACACATACATACACACACACACACACACACTCGCACAGAGGCTCACGTGCTCAGGGGACCATGTGTCTTTTTCTTTTGCCTTAAAGGAAGCTGGAGACTGAGGAGAGGAAATTGGACGGCTGGGAGGAGCGGGACTTTTCTGGGTAATTACCCGCACCTCGTATCGTCTAATGAGCCGTGGAGAGGCCCGGATGGAGCATTAGGGGAGTTATTGAATGTTTCCTCACAGTTTACCCAGTTGTAGGAATTAATTGATTTATGGGGTGGGAGCGAGTGTGTGTGTCTTTTTAAACGTGGCTTCCCTTGTGTGCAAGCAGGCTGCTGACTGGGCTCAGGGCCTTGCCGTCCTGAAAGCAGGCGCCCAGAGCAGTGCCCGGGCCCCCAGGAAGGTCCCAGTGCCCTGAGTCAGAGGCTGGAAGCCATCCTGAGGGCGCAGGCACAGAGCACGTGCCCACAGAATGCCCACATCTCCACGTCGGCATTTTCCCCATGGAACTCTGCATTTCTCAAATTTTGAAACTCATCCCCTCAATTTTGCTTCATCACCCTATTTTAATTTAAATTGATTCATAAAATTTCTTTAAGTGAACAGGTACATAGGATATTATTATTGACTAGCATCTGCGAAGCTGTCGGTCTGATGCCCGTTGACGTGGTCATGTGATCAGGCGTTGACAAGCTGCGCTTGCCACCGGTCAACCTGCCTTTGCCCAGGAGGTCACACCACAGAGCCTGGGGCAGGAGCGGTCAGACCTGCGCAGCCCTGGAGCCCTTCCTGCCACCGGCCGTGGCTCTGTCCTATCCTCTCCACTGTCCTTAAGACCTCTCAACTGCACCCACTCCTGGCAGCTTCCAAGACGACCACAGGAGCCAGTGGCCTCCTTGGGCCAGCCCCACTGCTCCTGCCACCCGGAGTGTCTGGGGGCCTGGTGTGGCCAGCCTCACTGTGCTCCTGCGTGAAGTGATGCGGGTGAAGTGTCCCCGCTCCCTGCAGCACTGAGTGGGGAGAAGCCCTCTGGGAATGCTCCAGGTGACATGGGCAGATGGGACCTGCCTCCTAGGGCAGAGACACTGCACCCAGCACTAACCTGACAGTCCACTGCATACCAGGCGCTAGCCCGCCCTTCAGGCCTGGACACCACCCAAGCTGCACAGACTGGGTTCCTGCCTGATGGGGTTGCTGTGGCCCCCAGCACTCAGACATGCTAGGCTGGTGAGGGACGGGGGATGGGGTCGGTGGCCCTTCCTCCTCCTTCCCATTCTGCATCCTGAGCAAAGCTGGACAGAAGCCCTAGCAGCTCTCTGACCAACAGGACACCAGATCCTTTCTTCCTCCTGGAGTTCCCCCTCATGGGCAAGAATGCCCATTCTAAAGGGACAAGGCCGCAGGGGTCTGGACAGTTCTCCATGGCTCTGGCTGCACACCTGGGCCCACAGCCCCGGTGGCCGTGGCTGGCTGTGCCCGTTGTGTCCCTCTGCGCTCCCTCAGCCTGTTTCATCTCCTGGATGCCCACACACCTGAATGCGGAAGCCTGTGGCCGGTGCAGCAGCCCGCATCCTTTTTGGCCATCTCCACTCTCTGGGTACTTTGTCCTTCCTTTTGGCTCGCATATTAGAGGAAGAGAGATTTGCATAGCAATAAAAAGGTAATTAAAATCACCAACACATGAAAAGCCAGCCCATTATGAGGTTCCCTAGGAAAGACGCCTCCACTGGTCAGGAAAGCTACAGTAAGAGGGTGGGGGTGGCGACCAATTAACCAAGCCTGTTAGCTGTCCGTTATCAGCACCGGGCTGCAAATATAAATATTAATTGCTGCAGGGCCAGGTTGTTAACAGCCAACTGAACTCATAAATATCGAGCACAGGCGGTGGTGAGGAGCGTCTCCTGGCAGGGCTTCCCAGGCAGGGTTGAGCAGGAAGCTGGGAGCTGCCCCCAGGATCCAGCCCCCATGCGCCCATTTCAGACGCAACTGCACTTCCCGATAAGCATCTGATTGCATTTTGAGGTTTGAATTATGATGTGTCAGTTTATTCATTATTTACAACCACTTACGGTTCTCTCTCTCTCTCTCTCTCTCTCTCTCTCTCTCTCTCATGGAACTAATACATCCATCAAGTTATTGTTCAATTGGTAATTAAATTAGAGCTCTCGGGCACTAATGACCAGCGGGAATCCCAGTGTCCTTTCTGGGTAAGGCAGACACTTGTGCAATCTCTTCCATCAAAGGCCCCCCCACAGGCCCCGCGTGAGCACACGGGGCTCAAACAGGGGCCCAGCATGTCAGCTCACAGCGTGGAACCTCCAGGAATCGCCAGAGAGGGCTGTCACCCACCCTCCCCGGTGACTCGCTGGGGACAAGTGGAGAGCTCCCGCGTGGGTCTCGCCTGACCCACTGAGTTCCCCGGAATCTACTGGAGCTCCATGTGACAGGCGGGAGTAGGCTCCTGGGCCCGGTCATCAGTGGTGGACCTCCTCTCAGGCCACCCAGAAGCGAAGCCGGGGCTCAGGGTCTGTGGAGCACAAGGCGCTCTTTCTCTGGAAGCTGAGTCTGCGGTGTGTGGGGTCATCTGGGCTGAGGTCCCTGGGCGCCCAGGATGCTCAGTCTCGGGGGGCCTCAGCCAGACCCCACCTGGCTCCTTCCTCCCTCTGCTCAGAGCTGGGGGAGCTGACGGCCGGTCTGTGCGCAAGTACCTAAGGGGCGAGAAGAACCAGGGCCGGTGCCTGACTTTGGGGCCCATTACCAAACGTCAGGGTGGCCGTGCCGTCCTCCTCTGCCCCTGCTGCCCTCTTTCTCTCTGTCTCTAGGAGCCATGGAGCAGGGACCGAGGTGGGCTCCTTGTCTCACAGAGCTGTGTCCAGGTGAACAGCCGACAGTCGCTGATCTGCCAAGGCCGACAGGGCTGGAAGACTGGGGAGCTGGGGAAGGTCCTGTTTTCTGGATGGCAGCCAGGTGAGGGTCCGGCAAAGTGACCCTTGTGCTGGGTGCCAGATGGCCCAGGGGCACCAGGGTGTCAGGGCAGAAGTGTCTCTTCTCCAGGGAGCCAGGGAAGGCCCAGGGGCTGCCACTGGGGGGAGCCGTAGAGCGGCTGGAGCTGGGGGGGTGGGACTTGCCAGGTGCTGCAGGCGTAGGCATGGTGTCAGGGAGAGGAGCCGGGTTTGAGCAGGGGGAGGGCCAGCAGCACGTGAGCTTTGCCTGGATGGTCCTGATGCTGACCGTCGACTGGGAGGGGGACACAGAGTCAGATGCAGAACCTGAAGCAGCGGAGGCAAGAACCTGCGGTGAGGAGGGTCGTGTGGCCCCACAGCTGCTGCCGGTTAAGGGAGGTGCGGGACAGGCACGGCCTGGGCACGGCGAGCACCCACAGGCCCTGCTCTGGTCCCACGGAGGGAACACACTGACCGGGGAGCCTTGGGAAGCAGGAGGGATGACCTGTTGAAGGAGACGTCAGGCTGGGAGGGTGGCAAAGGGCGGCAGCCAGCATGAGCTCGATGCACATATGTGCACCCGCAGGCACACGCAGCTACACACACACACGTGGGCACACACCTGCACGCATACACACGCGGGCACACACCTGCACGCACACACACACGCAGGCACACGCAGCTACACGCACACACATGCGGGCACACGTAGGAACAGATGGACAAGGTGCAGGGAGCTGTCCTCCAGCTCCAGGAGCCTGGACCGTGCAGGGCCCTTGTGTGCTGACTGTGGTGCTGAACGAGGCTTTGCTCCAGCCAAGAGCACCCTCGGTGACGGGGGGGTTCAACACAGTTTAAGGCCTGCGCTTGGCCAGCTGGCCTGTGGGTTTGCTGTTTTATCATCCCCTGAAGCAGGAGCACCGCGTAGATGTTGCCTTCCGTCTGCACAGGAAGGGAGGACTCTGGAGGCAGGAGGTCCTGCCCTCCCCGAGGAAGCCCTGAGGGCCAGGGCGCGTCCCATGCCTCTGAGCTTCCAGGGGGTCCAGGGGCTGCACACAGGTGGGCTCGCTCAGCAGGGGCCTGCTCTGGGTCCCCTGACCTACCCGTGGTGCAGCTGCACCAGGGCTGCTGGGTGGGCTCTGAGCTCTGAGGGGGCAGGGGCCATGGCAGTCTGGCTCTGTCCAAGCCTAGAGCTTTGCCAGGCAAGAGCGGGTGCCGTGAGTGTTCACCGATCCTCATCCGAGGCTTGATTTACCTCGCTGCACCGCGTTTCTCAGAGGCATGTCCCCATCACCCCAGCCAGTGGGATCTGCTGACGGCCTTCTAATTAGCTCCGCATGTCAGACTGCAAATTGGTAAAACTGTCAGACAGGCAACAAAGGGGGGAAAAAGGGTTTTAATCAGTTCTTCATAAAAATCAGGAAACGTGGTAAAAAAAATTCTTGAATCCGCGCACGGTTCTTTGAACTACACGTGGGATTGGAAAGCTGTGGAGGCCCAGTAGCACCCGAGCCGGCTGCTGCAGCGAGGAAGAGGCGAGGCTGGGAGGGGAGGCTGGGCAGGGGCTGTGGTCAAGCTCTCCGCCCGGGGCGCCTTCTCTGGCTTCACGGCCTTGGGATAGCTCCTCTCATCTCTGTGTTAGATGTGACGTACCCGAGGGCCATCCTGCTGCCACGGACCTGGTACCCAGGACACAGCAACCGCCTGCCCACACTCACTGCTTCTCAGGTGGTGGGAGGCTTGGGGCAACTTCCCACGGCCCGGAGTGTGAGTGCCGCCCAACCCACGTCCACCTCGGGACCACGTGGGGGGCGGAGGCTGTAGCACCCAGTGGCGGTCTCCTCCTGGGGAAATGGGGACAGGGCTGATTAGGGCTGGACTCCTCGGGCCTTTGCATTTCTCTCTTCTACTCAGGCACCAGGGAGAGGGAGGGGGAGGAGCCCCAAGAGAAAGCCCCAACTCAACTGAATCAGGGTGCCCCAAATCTCCCTCTTCCTCACGAGGCCTCCTGAGGTCCCAGCCACTTCTCAATGCTCCCCCAGCTTCCCACCTACAGGATTCCTTCCGTGATATCAGTATCAAATGATAATTATAACAATTACAAACACAAAGATGGCATGTGCTCTGTGCCTTCTAAGTCTTACTGAATGCTCATTGGCGCGTTTTACAGGTGAAGACACAGAGTAGACGGCTCAGTGACTTCTCAAGGTCAGGCCGCTCTGACCTTGATCCTGACCCAGGCAGGCTGAACCCGGGGCCCATGCTCTTCACCGACACCAGACACCACGGCTTTCTTTTTAGCCTTGTTGCTCTGTACCAGATATTGAATCAGGTGCATGACTTCGGTTATCTGCTAAACCTCAAGCCACCTGTCATGGGGCTGGAAGACGGGGCTATTGCAATGAGGAGGTGTAGATGACTTTCCAGGTTTGGGGCTGGGAAACTGAGGTCTGGGATTTGAGCTCAGACCCCCTTTCAGGATGTGGCCACCGTGTGGCCTCAGGGCTATGGATTTGAATCCCATGGTTGGCCTTTTTGTATCGCAATTTAACATTTTATTTGAGTAGGATACAAAACCAAAGAAATGCATGAGTCCTAAGTGAAGGGGTTGGTAAGCGGCTTCAGGAAACTCACACTGCTAAGCACAGCCACATCAGAAAAGGGGCCTACAGGCACCTCCCTGGACCACCCGAGGGGATCCGGTTCCCAACTTCCATCCTGGGGCTCAGCTTCGCCTGCCCTGGACCTCCTCTCCGTAGACGGGGTGCGGGTGCAGGAGCGGGCGCTCCTGTGTCTGGCTTCCCTCCCCATATCACGGTGTGCATCGCAAGCGGCGAAGGGCAGATTTCTTTCACTTCACGGTGGGACTGTCCCCACCATGACCACACTGGGCTCCACCTCTCGCTCCACAGTCGATGGCACAGAATCGGGTCTCTCTTCTTGGCTCTTAGATAAGAAGCGCTGTGAACGCTCACGCATGTGTCCTTTGGAGGACACAGGTGACGTTTCTGTTGGGTATGGGGGTGTCAGTGAGGGGCAGCAACAGGTCCTCAGGTCCTGTGTGCTTGGCTCCAGAAGGACTGGCAGCAGTTCTTGAGGGTGTCACCAGCCCGTGCTCCAGGCCGGAGGCTTGGCCACACCACACCTTTGCCGACGTTTAGGAAGTGTGTCAGGTGTGGGCTGACACACTCTTTGGGACCTGAGCGGTGCTTTCCTGGTAACTGATGTGGCTGGACACACTTTCCTGTCCAGCTTGGTACTTCTCCTATGAAATGCACAGTCAGCCACTGTTTAAAACACGGTGGCTTGTGTGTCCCCTGTTGACCTACAGAAGTCTTGTTGGAAATACACGCTGGATGTGAGTCTCTTGATTCTAACAGGGTCCACCCTGTGGCCTCCTCTTCCTGGTAGGGGCCACCTGGAGGCCATGAAGAAAGGCAAGGCAAAGCCTGCTGCTTTCCAGAAGCTTCCTGCTCTGCTCTTGGGCTAGGTCTGGAGCCTCTCTGGACCTTGGGTGTGATGTGGCTCTGGTCTGCGTTCAGAACCTTCCGATAAAGTTACCCCAGCAAGCCAACCCCATTGACTGACAGGTCCATCTTTTGCCTCCTCAAAGGAAATTCAGAGGCTTTCCTTTGCGGGAAGGTTCCTACCACAAGTTCATTTTCTTCACGTAGGTTGGGGGCCACCTACTTCCCTTGAGAAAAGTGTGCTTATCTGTGTATTAAGTCATCTGTGGATTTTGTCTTAAGTTGTCAAATTTATTGGAATGAAGTTCATAGTTCTGCCTCGCGCCCCTTCAAATGTGTGCATGGCCGGGGCGGGGAGGGGACAGGGCCCTGCTCACTTCTGGTGTCACAGTGTATGTATGGTCTGGGGACAGGGCCCTGCTCACTTCTGGTGTCACAGTGTGTGTATGGCCGGGGGACAGGGCCCTGCTCACTTCTGGTATCACAGTGTGTGTATGACCTGGGGACAGGGCCCTGCTCACTTCTGGTGTCACAGTGTGTGTATGACCTGGGGGACAGGGCCCTGCTCACTTCTGGTGTCACAGTGTGTGTATGACCTGGGGACAGGGCCCTGCTCACTTCTGGTGTCACACTGTGTGTATGGCCAGGGGACAGGGCCCTGCTCACTTCTGGTATCACAGTGTGTGTATGACCTGGGGGACAGGACCCTGCTCACTTCTGGTGTCACAGTGTGAGTATGCCCTGGGGACAGGGCCCTGCTCACTTCTGGTATCACAGTGTGTGTATGCCCTGGGGACAGGGCCCTGCTCACTTCTGGTGTCACAGTGTGTGTATGCCCTGGGGACAGGGCCCTGCTCACTTCTGGTGTCACAGTGTGTGTATGACCTGGGGACAGGGCCCTGCTCACTTCTGGTGTCACAGTGTGTGTATGACCTGGGGACAGGGCCCTGCTCACTTCTGGTGTCACAGTGTGTGTATGACCTGGGGACAGGGCCCTGCTCACTTCTGGTGTCACAGTGTGTGTATGACCTGGGGACAGGGCCCTGCTCTCTTCTGGTGTCACAGTGTGTGTATGCCCTGGGGACAGGACCCTGCTCACTTCTGGTATCACAGTGTGTGTATGACCTGGGGGACAGGACCCTGCTCACTTCTGGTGTCACAGTGTGTGTATGACCTGGGGACAGGACCCTGCTCACTTCTGGTGTCACAGTGTGTGTATGTCCTGGGGACAGGGCCCTGCTCACTTCTGGTGTCACAGTGTGTGTATGCCCTGGGGACAGGACCCTGCTCACTTCTGGTATCACAGTGTGTGTATGGCCTGGGGACAGGGCCCTGCTCACTTCTGGTGTCACAGTGTGTGTATGACCTGGGGACAGGACCCTGCTCACTTCTGGTGTCACAGTGTGTGTATGCCCTGGGGACAGGGCCCTGCTACTTCTGGTGTCACAGTGTGTGTATGTCCTGGGGACAGGGCCCTGCTCACTTCTGGTGTCACAGTGTGTGTATGACCTGGGGACAGGGCCCTGCTCACTTCTGGTATCACAGTGTGTGTATGACCTGGGGACAGGGCCCTGCTCACTTCTGGTGTCACAGTGTGTGTATGACCTGGGGACAGGGCCCTGCTCACTTCTGGTATCACAGTGTGTGTATGGCCTGGGGACAGGACCCTGCTCACTTCTGGTGTCACAGTGTGTGTATGACCTGGGGACAGGGCCCTGCTCACTTCTGGTGTCACAGTGTGTGTATGGCCAGGGGACAGGGCCCTGCTCACTTCTGGTGTCACAGTGTGTGTATGGCCTGGGGACAGGACCCTGCTCACTTCTGGTGTCACAGTGTGTGTATGACCTGGGGACAGGGCCCTGCTCACTTCTGGTGTCACAGTGTGTGTATGGCCTGGGGACAGGACCCTGCTCACTTCTGGTATCACAGTGTGTGTATGACCTCGGGGACAGGACCCTGCTCACTTCTGGTGTCACAGTGTGTGTATGACCTGGGGACAGGGCCCTGCTCACTTCTGGTGTCACAGTGTATGTATGGTCTGGGGACAGGGCCCTGCTCACTTCTGGTGTCACAGTGTGTGTATGTCCTGGGGACAGGGCCCTGCTCACTTCTGGTATCACAGTGTGTGTATGTCCTGGGGACAGGGCCCTGCTCACTTCTGGTGTCACAGTGTGTGTATGGTCTGGGGACAGGGCCCTGCTCACTTCTGGTGTCACAGTGTGTGTATGGTCTGGGGACAGGGCCCTGCTCACTTCTGGTATCACAGTGTGTGTATGGCCTGGGGACAGGGCCCTGCTCACTTCTGGTGTCACAGTGTGTGTATGTCCTGGGGACAGGGCCCTGCTCACTTCTGGTGTCACAGTGTGTGTATGGCCTGGGGACAGGGCCCTGCTCACTTCTGGTGTCACAGTGTGTGTATGCCCTGGGGACAGGGCCCTGCTCACTTCTGGTGTCACAGTGTGTGTATGGCCAGGGGACAGGGCCCTGCTCACTTCTGGTGTCACAGTGTGTGTATGGCCTGGGGACAGGGCCCTGCTCACTTCTGGTGTCACAGTGTGTGTATGCCCTGGGGACAGGGCCCTGCTCACTTCTGGTGTCACAGTGTGTGTATGGCCAGGGGACAGGGCCCTGCTCACTTCTGGTGTCACAGTGTGTGTATGGCCTGGGGACAGGGCCCTGCTCACTTCTGGTATCACAGTAGTGTATGCCCTAGGGAAAGGGCCCTGCTCACTTCTGGTGTCACAGTGTGTGTATGTCCTGGGGACAGGGCCCTGCTCACTTCTGGTGTCACAGTGTGTGTATGGCCTGGGGACAGGGCCTTGCTCACTTCTGGTGTCACAGTGTGTGTATGGCCTGGGGACAGGGCCCTGCTCACTTCTGGTGTCACAGTGTGTGTATGGCCTGGGGACAGCGCCCTGCTCACTTCTGGTGTCACAGTGTGTGTATGGCCTGGGGACAGGACCCTGCTCACCTCTGGTATCACAGTGTGTGTATGGCCTGGGGACAGGACCCTGCTCACTTCTGGTGTCACAGTGTGTGTATGACCTGGGGACAGGGCCCTGCTCACTTCTGGTGTCACAGTGTGTGTATGGCCTGGGGACAGGACCCTGCTCACTTCTGGTATCACAGTGTGTGTATGACCTGGGGGACAGGACCCTGCTCACTTCTGGTGTCACAGTGTGTGTATGACCTGGGGACAGGGCCCTGCTCACTTCTGGTGTCACAGTGTATGTATGGTCTGGGGACAGGGCCCTGCTCACTTCTGGTGTCACAGTGTGTGTATGTCCTGGGGACAGGGCCCTGCTCACTTCTGGTATCACAGTGTGTGTATGTCCTGGGGACAGGGCCCTGCTCACTTCTGGTGTCACAGTGTGTGTATGGCCTGGGGACAGGGCCCTGCTCACTTCTGGTGTCACAGTGTGTGTATGGTCTGGGGACAGGGCCCTGCTCACTTCTGGTATCACAGTGTGTGTATGGCCTGGGGACAGGGCCCTGCTCACTTCTGGTGTCACAGTGTGTGTATGGCCTGGGGACAGGGCCCTGCTCACTTCTGGTGTCACAGTGTGTGTATGCCCTGGGGACAGGGCCCTGCTCACTTCTGGTGTCACAGTGTGTGTATGCCCTGGGGACACGGCCCTGCTCACTTCTGGTGTCACAGTGTGTGTATGGCCAGGGGACAGGGCCCTGCTCACTTCTGGTGTCACAGTGTGTGTATGGCCTGGGGACAGGGCCCTGCTCACTTCTGGTGTCACAGTGTGTGTATGCCCTGGGGACAGGGCCCTGCTCACTTCTGGTGTCACAGTGTGTGTATGGCCAGGGGACAGGGCCCTGCTCACTTCTGGTGTCACAGTGTGTGTATGGCCTGGGGACAGGGCCCTGCTCACTTCTGGTATCACAGTGTGTGTATGGCCTGGGGACAGGGCCCTGCTCACTTCTGGTATCACAGTGTGTGTATGCCCTGGGGACAGGGCCCTGCTCACTTCTGGTGTCACAGTGTGTGTATGTCCTGGGGACAGGGCCCTGCTCACTTCTGGTGTCACAGTGTGTGTATGGCCTGGGGACAGGGCCCTGCTCACTTCTGGTGTCACAGTGTGTGTATGGCCTGGGGACAGGGCCCTGCTCACTTCTGGTGTCACAGTGTGTGTATGGCCTGGGGACAGCGCCCTGCTCACTTCTGGTGTCACAGTGTGTGTATGGCCTGGGGACAGGGCCCTGCTCACTTCTGGTGTCACAGTGTGTGTATGACCTGGGGACAGGGCCCTGCTCACTTCTGGTGTCACAGTGTGTGTATGACCTGGGGACAGGGCCCTGCTCACTTCTGGTGTCACAGTGTGTGTATGGCCTGGGGACAGGGCCCTGCTCACTTCTGGTGTCACAGTGTGTGTATGACCTGGGGGACAGGGCCCTGCTCACTTCTGGTATCACAGTGTGTGTATGGCCTGGGGACAGAGCCCTGCTCACTTCTGGAGTCACAGTGTGTGTATGGCCTGGGGACAGGACCCTGCTCACTTCTGGTGTCACAGTGTGTGTATGACCTGGGGACAGGGCCCTGCTCACTTCTGGTGTCACAGTGTGTGTATGGCCAGGGGACAGGGCCCTGCTCACTTCTGGTATCACAGTGTGTGTATGACCTGGGGGAAAGGACCCTGCTCACTTCTGGTGTCACAGTGTGTGTATGACCTGGGGACAGGACCCTCCTCACCTCTGGTATCACAGTGTGTGTATGGCCTGGGGACAGGACCCTGCTCACTTCTGGTGTCACAGTGTGTGTATGACCTGGGGACAGGGCCCTGCTCACTTCTGGTGTCACAGTGTGTGTATGACCTGGGGGACAGGACCCTGCTCACTTCTGGTGTCACAGTGTGTGTATGACCTGGGGACAGGGCCCTGCTCACTTCTGGTGTCACAGTGTATGTATGGTCTGAAGACAGGGCCCTGCTCACTTCTGGTGTCACAGTGTGTGTATGTCCTGGGGACAGGGCCCTGCTCACTTCTGGTGTCACAGTGTGTGTATGGCCTGGGGACAGGACCCTGCTCACTTCTGGTGTCACAGTGTGTGTATGGCCTGGGGACAGGGCCCTGCTCACTTCTGGTGTCACAGTGTGTGTATGGCCTGGGGACAGCGCCCTGCTCACTTCTGGTGTCACAGTGTGTGTATGGCCTGGGGACAGGGCCCTGCTCACTTCTGGTGTCACAGTGTGTGTATGACCTGGGGACAGGGCCCTGCTCACTTCTGGTGTCACAGTGTGTGTATGACCTGGGGACAGGGCCCTGCTCACTTCTGGTGTCACAGTGTGTGTATGGCCTGGGGACAGGGCCCTGCTCACTTCTGGTGTCACAGTGTGTGTATGACCTGGGGGACAGGGCCCTGCTCACTTCTGGTATCACAGTGTGTGTATGGCCTGGGGACAGAGCCCTGCTCACTTCTGGAGTCACAGTGTGTGTATGGCCTGGGGACAGGACCCTGCTCACTTCTGGTGTCACAGTGTGTGTATGACCTGGGGACAGGGCCCTGCTCACTTCTGGTGTCACAGTGTGTGTATGGCCAGGGGACAGGGCCCTGTTCACTTCTGGTATCACAGTGTGTGTATGACCTGGGGGAAAGGACCCTGCTCACTTCTGGTGTCACAGTGTGTGTATGACCTGGGGACAGGACCCTCCTCACCTCTGGTATCACAGTGTGTGTATGGCCTGGGGACAGGACCCTGCTCACTTCTGGTGTCACAGTGTGTGTATGACCTGGGGACAGGGCCCTGCTCACTTCTGGTGTCACAGTGTGTGTATGACCTGGGGGACAGGACCCTGCTCACTTCTGGTGTCACAGTGTGTGTATGACCTGGGGACAGGGCCCTGCTCACTTCTGGTGTCACAGTGTATGTATGGTCTGAAGACAGGGCCCTGCTCACTTCTGGTGTCACAGTGTGTGTATGTCCTGGGGACAGGGCCCTGCTCACTTCTGGTATCACAGTGTGTGTATGTCCTGGGGACAGGGCCCTGCTCACTTCTGGTGTCACAGTGTGTGTATGGCCTGGGGACAGGGCCCTGCTCACTTCTGGTGTCACAGTGTGTGTATGGTCTGGGGACAGGGCCCTGCTCACTTCTGGTGTCACAGTGTGTGTATGGCCTGGGGACAGGGCCCTGCTCACTTCTGGTGTCACAGTGTGTGTATGTCCTGGGGACAGGGCCCTGCTCACTTCTGGTGTCACAGTGTGTGTATGGCCTGGGGACAGGGCCCTGCTCACTTCTGGTGTCACAGTGTGTGTATGGCCTGGGGACAGGGCCCTGCTCACTTCTGGTGTCACAGTGTGTGTATGGCCAGGGGACAGGGCCCTGCTCACTTCTGGTGTCACAGTGTGTGTATGTCCTGGGGACAGGGCCCTGCTCACTTCTGGTGTCACAGTGTGTGTATGACCTGGGGACAGGGCCCTGCTCACTTCTGGTGTCACAGTGTGTGTATGACCTGGGGGACAGGGCCCTGCTCACTTCTGGTATCACAGTGTGTGTATGGCCTGGGGACAGGACCCTGCTCACTTCTGGTGTCACAGTGTGTGTATGGCCTGGGGACAGGACCCTGCTCACTTCTGGTGTCACAGTGTGTGTATGACCTGGGGACAGGGCCCTACTCACCTCTGGTGTCACAGTTTGTGTATGGCCAGGGGACAGGGCCCTGCTCACGTCTGGTATCACAGTGTGTGTATGACCTGGGGGACAGGACCCTGCTCACTTCTGGTGTCACAGTGTGTGTATGACCTGGGGAGAGGACTCTGCTCACCTCTGGTATCACAGTGTGTGTATGGTCTGGGGACAGGGCCCTGCTCACTTCTGGTGTCACAGTGTGTGTATGACCTGGGGACAGGACCCTGCTCACTTCTGGTGTCACAGTGTGTGTATGACCTGGGGGACAGGACCCTGCTCACTTCTGGTATCACAGTGTGTGTATGTCCTGGGGACAGGGCCCTGCTCACTTCTGGTGTCACAGTGTGTGTATGACCTGGGGACAGGGCCCTGCTCACTTCTGGTGTCACAGTGTGTGTATGACCTGGGGGACAGGGCCCTGCTCACTTCTGGTGTCACAGTGTGTGTATGCCCTGGGGACAGGACCCTGGTCACTTCTGGTGTCACAGTGTGTGTATGGCCTGGGGACAGGACCCTGCTCACTTCTGGTGTCACAGTGTGTGTATGGCCTGGGGACAGGACCCTGCTCACTTCTGGTGTCACAGTGTGTGTATGGTCTGGGGACAGGGTCCTGCTCACTTCTGGTGTCACAGTGTGTGTATGGCCTGGGGACAGGGCCCTGCTCACTTCTGGTGTCACAGTGTGTGTATGACCTGGGGACAGGGCCCTGCTCACTTCTGGTGTCACAGTGTGTGTATGACCTGGGGACAGGGCCCTGCTCACTTCTGGTGTCACAGTGTGTGTATGGCCTGGCGACAGGGCCCTGCTCACTTCTGGTGTCACAGTGTGTGTATGACCTGGGGGACAGGGCCCTGCTCACTTCTGGTATCACAGTGTGTGTATGGCCTGGGGACAGAGCCCTGCTCACTTCTGGTGTCACAGTGTGTGTATGGCCTGGGGACAGGACCCTGCTCACTTCTGGTGTCACAGTTTGTGTATGACCTGGGGACAGGGCCCTGCTCACTTCTGGTGTCACAGTGTGTGTATGGCCAGGGGACAGGGCCCTGCTCACTTCTGGTATCACAGTGTGTGTATGACCTGGGGGACAGGACCCTGCTCACTTCTGGTGTCACAGTGTGTGTATGACCTGGGGACAGGACCCTGCTCACCTCTGGTATCACAGTGTGTGTATGGCCTGGGGACAGGACCCTGCTCACTTCTGGTGTCACAGTGTGTGTATGACCTGGGGACAGGGCCCTGCTCACTTCTGGTGTCACAGTGTGTGTATGACCTGGGGGACAGGACCCTGCTCACTTCTGGTGTCACAGTGTGTGTATGACCTGGGGACAGGGCCCTGCTCACTTCTGGTGTCACAGTGTATGTATGGTCTGGGGACAGGGCCCTGCTCACTTCTGGTGTCACAGTGTGTGTATGTCCTGGGGACAGGGCCCTGCTCACTTCTGGTATCACAGTGTGTGTATGTCCTGGGGACAGGGCCCTGCTCACTTCTGGTGTCACAGTGTGTGTATGGCCTGGGGACAGGGCCCTGCTCACTTCTGGTGTCACAGTGTGTGTATGGTCTGGGGACAGGGCCCTGCTCACTTCCGGTATCACAGTGTGTGTATGGCCTGGGGACAGGGCCCTGCTCACTTCTGGTGTCACAGTGTGTGTATGTCCTGGGGACAGGGCCCTGCTCACTTCTGGTGTCACAGTGTGTGTATGGACTGGGGACAGGGCCCTGCTCACTTCTGGTGTCACAGTGTGTGTATGCCCTGGGGACAGGGTCCTGCTCACTTCTGGTGTCACAGTGTGTGTATGGCCAGGGGACAGGGCCCTGCTCACTTCTGGTGTCACAGTGTGTGTATGGCCTGGGGACAGGGCCCTGCTCACTTCTGGTGTCACAGTGTGTGTATGCCCTGGGGACAGGGCCCTGCTCACTTCTGGTGTCACAGTGTGTGTATGGCCAGGGGACAGGGCCCTGCTCACTTCTGGTGTCACAGTGTGTGTATGGCCTGGGGACAGGGCCCTGCTCACTTCTGGTATCACAGTGTGTGTATGCCCTGGGGACAGGGCCCTGCTCACTTCTGGTGTCACAGTGTGTGTATGTCCTGGGGACAGGGCCCTGCTCACTTCTGGTGTCACAGTGTGTGTATGGCCTGGGGACAGGGCCCTGCTCACTTCTGGTGTCACAGTGTGTGTATGGCCTGGGGACAGGGCCCTGCTCACTTCTGGTGTCACAGTGTGTGTATGGCCTGGGGACAGCGCCCTGCTCACTTCTGGTGTCACAGTGTGTGTATGGCCTGGGGACAGGGCCCTGCTCACTTCTGGTGTCACAGTGTGTGTATGACCTGGGGACAGGGCCCTGCTCACTTCTGGTGTCACAGTGTGTGTATGACCTGGGGACAGGGCCCTGCTCACTTCTGGTGTCACAGTGTGTGTATGGCCTGGGGACAGGGCCCTGCTCACTTCTGGTGTCACAGTGTGTGTATGACCTGGGGGACAGGGACCTGCTCACTTCTGGTATCACAGTGTGTGTATGGCCTGGGGACAGAGCCCTGCTCACTTCTGGAGTCACAGTGTGTGTATGGCCTGGGGACAGGACCCTGCTCACTTCTGGTGTCACAGTGTGTGTATGACCTGGGGACAGGGCCCTGCTCACTTCTGGTGTCACAGTGTGTGTATGGCCAGGGGACAGGGCCCTGCTCACTTCTGGTATCACAGTGTGTGTATGACCTGGGGGAAAGGACCCTGCTCACTTCTGGTGTCACAGTGTGTGTATGACCTGGGGACAGGACCCTCCTCACCTCTGGTATCACAGTGTGTGTATGGCCTGGGGACAGGACCCTGCTCACTTCTGGTGTCACAGTGTGTGTATGACCTGGGGACAGGGCCCTGCTCACTTCTGGTGTCACAGTGTGTGTATGACCTGGGGGACAGGACCCTGCTCACTTCTGGTGTCACAGTGTGTGTATGACCTGGGGACAGGGCCCTGCTCACTTCTGGTGTCACAGTGTATGTATGGTCTGAAGACAGGGCCCTGCTCACTTCTGGTGTCACAGTGTGTGTATGTCCTGGGGACAGGGCCCTGCTCACTTCTGGTATCACAGTGTGTGTATGTCCTGGGGACAGGGCCCTGCTCACTTCTGGTGTCACAGTGTGTGTATGGCCTGGGGACAGGGCCCTGCTCACTTCTGGTGTCACAGTGTGTGTATGGTCTGGGGACAGGGCCCTGCTCACTTCTGGTATCACAGTGTGTGTATGGCCTGGGGACAGGGCCCTGCTCACTTCTGGTGTCACAGTGTGTGTATGTCCTGGGGACAGGGCCCTGCTCACTTCTGGTGTCACAGTGTGTGTATGGCCTGGGGACAGGGCCCTGCTCACTTCTGGTGTCACAGTGTGTGTATGCCCTGGGGACAGGGCCCTGCTCACTTCTGGTGTCACAGTGTGTGTATGGCCAGGGGACAGGGCCCTGCTCACTTCTGGTGTCACAGTGTGTGTATGTCCTGGGGACAGGGCCCTGCTCACTTCTGGTGTCACAGTGTGTGTATGACCTGGGGACAGGGCCCTGCTCACTTCTGGTGTCACAGTGTGTGTATGACCTGGGGGACAGGGCCCTGCTCACTTCTGGTATCACAGTGTGTGTATGGCCTGGGGACAGGACCCTGCTCACTTCTGGTGTCACAGTGTGTGTATGGCCTGGGGACAGGACCCTGCTCACTTCTGGTGTCACAGTGTGTGTATGACCTGGGGACAGGGCCCTGCTCACCTCTGGTGTCACAGTTTGTGTATGGCCAGGGGACAGGGCCCTGCTCACGTCTGGTATCACAGTGTGTGTATGACCTGGGGGACAGGACCCTGCTCACTTCTGGTGTCACAGTGTGTGTATGACCTGGGGAGAGGACTCTGCTCACCTCTGGTGTCACAGTGTGTGTATGACCTGGGGACAGGGCCCTGCTCACTTCTGGTGTCACAGTGTGTGTATGGTCTGGGGACAGGGCCCTGCTCACTTCTGGTGTCACAGTGTGTGTATGACCTGGGGACAGGACCCTGCTCACTTCTGGTGTCACAGTGTGTGTATGACCTGGGGGACAGGACCCTGCTCACTTCTGGTATCACAGTGTGTGTATGTCCTGGGGACAGGGCCCTGCTCACTTCTGGTGTCACAGTGTGTGTATGACCTGGGGACAGGGCCCTGCTCACTTCTGGTGTCACAGTGTGTGTATGACCTGGGGGACAGGGCCCTGCTCACTTCTGGTGTCACAGTGTGTGTATGCCCTGGGGACAGGACCCTGCTCACTTCTGGTGTCACAGTGTGTGTATGGCCTGGGGAAAGGACCCTGCTCACTTCTGGTGTCACAGTGTGTGTATGGCCTGGGGACAGGACCCTGCTCACTTCTGGTGTCACAGTGTGTGTATGGTCTGGGGACAGGGTCCTGCTCACTTCTGGTGTCACAGTGTGTGTATGGCCTGGGGACAGGGCCCTGCTCACTTCTGGTGTCACAGTGTGTGTATGACCTGGGGACAGGGCCCTGCTCACTTCTGGTGTCACAGTGTGTGTATGACCTGGGGACAGGGCCCTGCTCACTTCTGGTGTCACAGTGTGTGTATGGCCTGGCGACAGGGCCCTGCTCACTTCTGGTGTCACAGTGTGTGTATGACCTGGGGACAGGGCCCTGCTCACTTCTGGTGTCACAGTGTGTGTATGGCCTGGGGACAGGGCCCTGCTCACTTCTGGTGTCACAGTGTGTGTATGACCTGGGGGACAGGGCCCTGCTCACTTCTGGTATCACAGTGTGTGTATGGCCTGGGGACAGAGCCCTGCTCACTTCTGGAGTCACAGTGTGTGTATGGCCTGGGGACAGGACCCTGCTCACTTCTGGTGTCACAGTGTGTGTATGACCTGGGGACAGGGCCCTGCTCACTTCTGGTGTCACAGTGTGTGTATGGCCAGGGGACAGGGCCCTGCTCACTTCTGGTATCACAGTGTGTGTATGACCTGGGGGAAAGGACCCTGCTCACTTCTGGTGTCACAGTGTGTGTATGACCTGGGGACAGGACCCTCCTCACCTCTGGTATCACAGTGTGTGTATGGCCTGGGGACAGGACCCTGCTCACTTCTGGTGTCACAGTGTGTGTATGACCTGGGGACAGGGCCCTGCTCACTTCTGGTGTCACAGTGTGTGTATGACCTGGGGGACAGGACCCTGCTCACTTCTGGTGTCACAGTGTGTGTATGACCTGGGGACAGGGCCCTGCTCACTTCTGGTGTCACAGTGTATGTATGGTCTGAAGACAGGGCCCTGCTCACTTCTGGTGTCACAGTGTGTGTATGTCCTGGGGACAGGGCCCTGCTCACTTCTGGTATCACAGTGTGTGTATGTCCTGGGGACAGGGCCCTGCTCACTTCTGGTGTCACAGTGTGTGTATGGCCTGGGGACAGGGCCCTGCTCACTTCTGGTGTCACAGTGTGTGTATGGTCTGGGGACAGGGCCCTGCTCACTTCTGGTATCACAGTGTGTGTATGGCCTGGGGACAGGGCCCTGCTCACTTCTGGTGTCACAGTGTGTGTATGTCCTGGGGACAGGGCCCTGCTCACTTCTGGTGTCACAGTGTGTGTATGGCCTGGGGACAGGGCCCTGCTCACTTCTGGTGTCACAGTGTGTGTATGCCCTGGGGACAGGGCCCTGCTCACTTCTGGTGTCACAGTGTGTGTATGGCCAGGGGACAGGGCCCTGCTCACTTCTGGTGTCACAGTGTGTGTATGTCCTGGGGACAGGGCCCTGCTCACTTCTGGTGTCACAGTGTGTGTATGACCTGGGGACAGGGCCCTGCTCACTTCTGGTGTCACAGTGTGTGTATGACCTGGGGGACAGGGCCCTGCTCACTTCTGGTATCACAGTGTGTGTATGGCCTGGGGACAGGACCCTGCTCACTTCTGGTGTCACAGTGTGTGTATGGCCTGGGGACAGGACCCTGCTCACTTCTGGTGTCACAGTGTGTGTATGACCTGGGGACAGGGCCCTGCTCACCTCTGGTGTCACAGTTTGTGTATGGCCAGGGGACAGGGCCCTGCTCACGTCTGGTATCACAGTGTGTGTATGACCTGGGGGACAGGACCCTGCTCACTTCTGGTGTCACAGTGTGTGTATGACCTGGGGAGAGGACTCTGCTCACCTCTGGTGTCACAGTGTGTGTATGACCTGGGGACAGGGCCCTGCTCACTTCTGGTGTCACAGTGTGTGTATGGTCTGGGGACAGGGCCCTGCTCACTTCTGGTGTCACAGTGTGTGTATGACCTGGGGACAGGACCCTGCTCACTTCTGGTGTCACAGTGTGTGTATGACCTGGGGGACAGGACCCTGCTCACTTCTGGTATCACAGTGTGTGTATGTCCTGGGGACAGGGCCCTGCTCACTTCTGGTGTCACAGTGTGTGTATGACCTGGGGACAGGGCCCTGCTCACTTCTGGTGTCACAGTGTGTGTATGACCTGGGGGACAGGGCCCTGCTCACTTCTGGTGTCACAGTGTGTGTATGCCCTGGGGACAGGACCCTGCTCACTTCTGGTGTCACAGTGTGTGTATGGCCTGGGGAAAGGACCCTGCTCACTTCTGGTGTCACAGTGTGTGTATGGCCTGGGGACAGGACCCTGCTCACTTCTGGTGTCACAGTGTGTGTATGGTCTGGGGACAGGGTCCTGCTCACTTCTGGTGTCACAGTGTGTGTATGGCCTGGGGACAGGGCCCTGCTCACTTCTGGTGTCACAGTGTGTGTATGACCTGGGGACAGGGCCCTGCTCACTTCTGGTGTCACAGTGTGTGTATGACCTGGGGACAGGGCCCTGCTCACTTCTGGTGTCACAGTGTGTGTATGGCCTGGCGACAGGGCCCTGCTCACTTCTGGTGTCACAGTGTGTGTATGACCTGGGGGACAGGGCCCTGCTCACTTCTGGTATCACAGTGTGTGTATGGCCTGGGGACAGAGCCCTGCTCACTTCTGGTGTCACAGTGTGTGTATGGCCTGGGGACAGGACCCTGCTCACTTCTGGTGTCACAGTTTGTGTATGACCTGGGGACAGGGCCCTGCTCACTTCTGGTGTCACAGTGTGTGTATGGCCAGGGGACAGGGCCCTGCTCACTTCTGGTATCACAGTGTGTGTATGACCTGGGGGACAGGACCCTGCTCACTTCTGGTGTCACAGTGTGTGTATGACCTGGGGACAGGACCCTGCTCACCTCTGGTATCACAGTGTGTGTATGGCCTGGGGACAGGACCCTGCTCACTTCTGGTGTCACAGTGTGTGTATGACCTGGGGACAGGGCCCTGCTCACTTCTGGTGTCACAGTGTGTGTATGACCTGGGGGACAGGACCCTGCTCACTTCTGGTGTCACAGTGTGTGTATGACCTGGGGACAGGGCCCTGCTCACTTCTGGTGTCACAGTGTATGTATGGTCTGGGGACAGGGCCCTGCTCACTTCTGGTGTCACAGTGTGTGTATGTCCTGGGGACAGGGCCCTGCTCACTTCTGGTATCACAGTGTGTGTATGTCCTGGGGACAGGGCCCTGCTCACTTCTGGTGTCACAGTGTGTGTATGGCCTGGGGACAGGGCCCTGCTCACTTCTGGTGTCACAGTGTGTGTATGGTCTGGGGACAGGGCCCTGCTCACTTCCGGTATCACAGTGTGTGTATGGCCTGGGGACAGGGCCCTGCTCACTTCTGGTGTCACAGTGTGTGTATGTCCTGGGGACAGGGCCCTGCTCACTTCTGGTGTCACAGTGTGTGTATGGACTGGGGACAGGGCCCTGCTCACTTCTGGTGTCACAGTGTGTGTATGCCCTGGGGACAGGGTCCTGCTCACTTCTGGTGTCACAGTGTGTGTATGGCCAGGGGACAGGGCCCTGCTCACTTCTGGTGTCACAGTGTGTGTATGGCCTGGGGACAGGGCCCTGCTCACTTCTGGTGTCACAGTGTGTGTATGCCCTGGGGACAGGGCCCTGCTCACTTCTGGTGTCACAGTGTGTGTATGGCCAGGGGACAGGGCCCTGCTCACTTCTGGTGTCACAGTGTGTGTATGGCCTGGGGACAGGGCCCTGCTCACTTCTGGTATCACAGTGTGTGTATGCCCTGGGGACAGGGCCCTGCTCACTTCTGGTGTCACAGTGTGTGTATGTCCTGGGGACAGGGCCCTGCTCACTTCTGGTGTCACAGTGTGTGTATGGCCTGGGGACAGGGCCCTGCTCACTTCTGGTATCACAGTGTGTGTATGCCCTGGGGACAGGGCCCTGCTCACTTCTGGTGTCACAGTGTGTGTATGTCCTGGGGACAGGGCCCTGCTCACCTCTGGTGTCACAGTTTGTGTATGGCCTGGGGACAGGGCCCTGCTCACTTCTGGTGTCACAGTGTGTGTATGGCCTGGGGACAGGACCCTGCTCACTTCTGGTGTCACAGTGTGTGTATGACCTTGGGACAGGGCCCTGTTCACTTCTGGTGTCACAGTGTGTGTATGACCTGGGGACAGGGCCCTGCTCACTTCTGGTGTCACAGTGTGTGTATGGCCTGGGGACAGGGCCCTGCTCACTTCTGGTGTCACAGTGTGTGTATGACCTGGGGGACAGAGCCCTGCTCACTTCTGGTATCACAGTGTGTGTATGGCCTGGGGACAGGGCCCTGCTCACTTCTGGTGTCACAGTGTGTGTATGCCCTGGGGACAGGACCCTGCTCACTTCTGGTGTCACAGTGTGTGTATGACCTGGGGACAGGGCCCTGCTCACTTCTGGTGTCACAGTTTGTGTATGGCCAGGGGACAGGGCCCTGCTCACTTCTGGTATCACAGTGTGTGTATGACCTGGGGGACAGTACCCTGCTCACTTCTGGTGTCACAGTGTGTGTATGACCTGGGGACAGGACCCTGCTCACCTCTGGTATCACAGTGTGTGTATGGTCTGGGGACAGGGCCCTGCTCACTTCTGGTGTCACAGTGTGTATGACCTGGGGACAGGACCCTGCTCACTTCTGGTATCACAGTGTGTGTATGCCCTGGGGACAGGGCCCTGCTCACTTCTGGTGTCACAGTGTGTGTATGACCTGGGGACAGGGCCCTGCTCACTTCTGGTGTCACAGTGTGTGTATGACCTGGGGGACAGGGCCCTGCTCACTTCTGGTGTCACAGTGTGTGTATGACCTGGGGACAGGGCCCTACTCACCTCTGGTATCACAGTGTGTGTATGCCCTGGGGACAGGACCCTGCTCACTTCTGGTGTCACAGTGTGTGTATGGCCTGGGGACAGGACCCTGCTCACTTCTGGTGTCACAGTGTGTGGATGGACTGGGGACAGGACCCTGCTCACTTCTGGTGTCACAGTGTGTGTATGACCTGGGGACAGGGCCCTGCTCACTTCCGGTGTCACAGTGTGTGTATGGCCGGGGGACAGGGCCCTGCTCACTTCTGGTGTCACAGTGTGTGTATGGCTTGGGGACAGGGCCCTGCTCTCTTCTGGTGTCACAGTGTGTGTATGGCCTGGGGACAGGGCCCTGCTCACTTCTGGTATCACAGTGTGTGTATGCCCTGGGGACAGGGCCCTGCTCACTTCTGGTGTCACAGTGTGTGTATGTCCTGGGGACAGGGCCCTGCTCACTTCTGGTGTCACAGTGTGTGTATGGCCTGGGGACAGGGCCCTGCTCACTTCTGGTGTCACAGTGTGTGTATGGCCTGGGGACAGGGCCCTGCTCACTTCTGGTGTCACAGTGTGTGTATGGCCTGGGGACAGGGCCCTGCTCACTTCTGGTGTCACAGTGTGTGTATGGCCTGGGGACAGGACCCTGCTCACTTCTGGTGTCACAGTGTGTGTATGACCTAGGGACAGGGCCCTGCTCACTTCTGGTGTCACAGTGTGTGTATGACCTGGGGACAGGGCCCTGCTCACTTCTGGTGTCACAGTGTGTGTATGGCCTGGGGACAGGGCCCTGCTCACTTCTGGTGTCACAGTGTGTGTATGACCTGGGGGACAGGGCCCTGCTCACTTCTGGTATCACAGTGTGTGTATGGCCTGGGGACAGGGCCCTGCTCACTTCTGGTGTCACAGTGTGTGTATGGCCTGGGGACAGGACCCTGCTCACTTCTGATGTCACAGTGTGTGTATGACCTGGGGACAGGGCCCTGCTCACTTCTGGTGTCACAGTGTGTGTATGGCCAGGGGACAGGGCCCTGCTCACTTCTGGTATCACAGTGTGTGTATGACCTGGGGACAGGGCCCTGCTCACTTCTGGTGTCACAGTGTGTGTATGACCTGGGGACAGGGCCCTGCTCACTTCTGGTGTCACAGTGTGTGTATGACCTGGGGGACAGGACCCTGCTCACTTCTGGTGTCACAGTTTGTGTATGACCTGGGGACAGGGCCCTGCTCACTTCTGGTGTCACAGTGTATGTATGGTCTGGGGACAGGGCCCTGCTCACTTCTGGTGTCACAGTGTGTGTATGTCCTGGCCACAGGGCCCTGCTCACTTCTGGTATCACAGTGTGTGTATGTCCTAGGGACAGGGCCCTGCTCACTTCTGGTGTCACAGTGTGTGTATGGCCTGGGGACAGGGCCCTGCTCACTTCTGGTGTCACAGTGTGTGTATGGCCAGGGGACAGGGCCCTGCTCACTTCTGGTATCACAGTGTGTGTATGGCCTGGGGACAGGGCCCTGCTCACTTCTGGTGTCACAGTGTGTGTATGTCCTGGGGACAGGGCCCTGCTCACTTCTGGTGTCACAGTGTGTGTATGGCCTGGGGACAGGGCCCTGCTCACTTCTGGTGTCACAGTGTGTGTATGCCCTGGGGACAGGGCCCTGCTCACTTCTGGTGTCACAGTGTGTGTATGGCCAGGGGACAGGGCCTTGCTCACTTCTGGTGTCACAGTGTGTGTATGGCCTGGGGACAGGGCCCTGCTCACTTCTGGTGTCACAGTGTGTGTATGCCCTGGGGACAGGGCCCTGCTCACTTCTGGTGTGACAGTGTGTGTATGACCAGGGGACAGGGCCCTGCTCACTTCTGGTGTCACAGTGTGTGTATGGCCTGGGGACAGGGCCCTGCTCACTTCTGGTATACAGTGTGTGTATGCCCTGGGGACAGGGCCCTGCTCACTTCTGGTGTCACAGTGTGTGTATGGTCTGGGGACAGGGCCCTGCTCACTTCTGGTGTCACAGTGTGTGTATGGCCTGGGGACAGGGCCCTGCTCACTTCTGGTGTCACAGTGTGTGTATGGCCTGGGGACAGGGCCCTGCTCACTTCTGGTGTCACAGTGTGTGTATGGCCTGGGGACAGCGCCCTGCTCACTTCTGGTGTCACAGTGTGTGTATGGCCTGGGGACAGGACCCTGCTCACTTCTGGTGTCACAGTGTGTGTATGACCTTGGGACAGGGCCCTGCTCACTTCTGGTGTCACAGTGTGTGTATGACCTGGGGACAGGGCCCTGCTCACTTCTGGTGTCACAGTGTGTGTATGGCCTGGGGACAGGGCCCTGCTCACTTCTGGTGTCACAGTGTGTGTATGACCTGGGGGACAGGGCCCTGCTCACTTCTGGTATCACAGTGTGTGTATGGCCTGGGGACAGGGCCCTGCTCACTTCTGGTGTCACAGTGTGTGTATGGCCTGGGGACAGGACCCTGCTCACTTCTGGTGTCACAGTGTGTGTATGACCTGGGGACAGGGCCCTGCTCACTTCTGGTGTCACAGTGTGTGTATGGCCTGGGGACAGGGCCCTGCTCACTTCTGGTGTCACAGTGTGTGTATGACCTGGGGGACAGGGCCCTGCTCACTTCTGGTATCACAGTCTGTGTATGGCCTGGGGACAGGGCCCTGCTCACTTCTGGTGTCACAGTGTGTGTATGGCCTGGGGACAGGACCCTGCTCACTTCTGGTGTCACAGTGTGTGTATGACCTGGGGACAGGGCCCTGCTCACTTCTGGTGTCACAGTGTGTGTATGGCCAGGGGACAGGGCCCTGCTCACTTCTGGTATCACAGTGTGTGTATGACCTGGGGACAGGGCCCTGCTCACTTCTGGTGTCACAGTGTGTGTATGACCTGGGGACAGGGCCCTGCTCACTTCTGGTGTCACAGTGTGTGTATGACCTGGGGGACAGGACCCTGCTCACTTCTGGTGTCATAGTGTGTGTATGACCTGGGGACAGGGCCCTGCTCACTTCTGGTGTCACAGTTTATTTATGGTCTGGGGACAGGGCCCTGCTCACTTCTGGTGTCACAGTGTGTGTATGTCCTGGGGACAGGGCCCTGCTCACTTCTGGTATCACAGTGTGTGTATGTACTGGGGACAGGGCCCTGCTCACTTCTGGTGTCACAGTGTGTGTATGGCCTGGGGACAGGGCCCTGCTCACTTCTGGTGTCACAGTGTGTGTATGGTCTGGGGACAGGGCCCTGCTCACTTCTGGTATCACAGTGTGTGTATGGCCTGGGGACAGGGCCCTGCTTACTTCTGGTGTCACAGTGTGTGTATGTCCTGGGGACAGGTCCCTGCTCACTTCTGGTGTCACAGTGTGTGTATGGCCTGGGGACAGGGCCCTGCTCACTTCTGGTGTCACAGTGTGTGTATGCCCTGGGGACAGGGCCCTGCTCACTTCTGGTGTCACAGTGTGTGTATGGCCAGGGGACAGGGCCTTGCTCACTTCTGGTGTCACAGTGTGTGTATGGCCTGGGGACAGGGCCCTGCTCACTTCTGGTGTCACAGTGTGTGTATGCCCTGGGGACAGGGCCCTGCTCACTTCTGGTGTCACAGTGTGTGTATGGCCAGGGGACAGGGCCCTGCTCACTTCTGGTGTCACAGTGTGTGTATGGCCTGGGGACAGGGCCCTGCTCACTTCTGGTGTCACAGTGTGTGTATGGTCTGGGGACAGGGCCCTGCTCACTTCTGGTGTCACAGTGTGTGTATGTCCTGGGGACAGGGCCCTGCTCACTTCTGGTGTCACAGTGTGTGTATGGCCTGGGGACAGCGCCCTGCTCACTTCTGGTGTCACAGTGTGTGTATGGCCTGGGGACAGGACCCTGCTCACTTCTGGTGTCACAGTGTGTGTATGACCTGGGTACAGGGCCCTGCTCACTTCTGGTGTCACAGTGTGTGTATGACCTGGGGACAGGGCCCTGCTCACTTCTGGTGTCACAGTGTGTGTATGGCCTGGGGACAGGGCCCTGCTCACTTCTGGTGTCACAGTGTGTGTATGACCTGGGGGACAGGGCCCTGCTCACTTCTGGTATCACAGTGTGTGTATGGACTGGGGACAGGGCCCTGCTCACTTCTGGTGTCACAGTGTGTGTATGGCCTGGGGACAGGACCCTGCTCACTTCTGGTGTCACAGTGTGTGTATGACCTGGGGACAGGGCCCTGCTCACTTCTGGTGTCACAGTGTGTGTATGACCTGGGGGACAGGGCCCTGCTCACTTCTGGTGTCACAGTGTGTGTATGACCTGGGGGACAGGACCCTGCTCACTTCTGGTATCACAGTGTGTGTATGGCCTGGGGACAGGACCCTGCTCACTTCTGGTGTCACAGTGTGTGTATGACCTGGGGACAGGGCCCTACTCACCTCTGGTATCACAGTGTGTGTATGCCCTGGGGACAGGACCCTGCTCACTTCTGGTGTCACAGTGTGTGTATGGCCTGGGGACAGGACCCTGCTCACTTCTGGTGTCACAGTGTGTGTATGGCCTGGGGACAGGGCCCTGCTCACTTCTGGTGTCACAGTGTGTGTATGGTCTGGGGACAGGACCCTGCTCACTTCTGGTGTCACAGTGTGTGTATGGTCTGGGGACAGGGCCCTGCTCACTTCTGGTGTCACAGTGTGTGTATGGCCGGGGGACAGGGCCCTGCTCACTTCTGGTATCACAGTGTGTGTATGGCCTGGGGACAGGGCCCTGCTCACTTCTGGTGTCACAGTGTGTGCATGCCCTGGGGACAGGGCCCTGCTCACTTCTGGTGTCACAGTGTGTGTATGACCTGGGGGACAGGACCCTGCTCACTTCTGGTGTCACAGTGTGTGTATGACCTGGGGACAGGGCCCTGCTCACTTCTGGTGTCACAGTGTATGTATGGTCTGGGGACAGGGCCCTGCTCACTTCTGGTGTCACAGTGTGTGTATGTCCTGGGGACAGGGCCCTGCTCACTTCTGGTATCACACAGTGTGTATGTCCTGGGGACAGGGCCCTGCTCACTTCTGGTGTCACAGTGTGTGTATGGCCTGGGGACAGGGCCCTGCTCACTTCTGGTGTCACAGTGTGTGTATGACCTGGGGACAGGGCCCTGCTCACTTCTGGTATCACAGTGTGTGTATGGCCTGGGGACAGGGCCCTGCTCACTTCTAGTGTCACAGTGTGTGTATGGCCTGGGGACAGGGCCCTGCTCACTTCTGGTGTCACAGTGTGTGTATGGCCAGGGGACAGGGCCTTGCTCACTTCTGGTTTCACAGTGTGTGTATGGCCTGGGGACAGGGCCCTGCTCACTTCTGGTGTCACAGTGTGTGTATGCCCTGGGGACAGGGCCCTGCTCACTTCTGGTGTCACAGTGTGTGTATGGCCAGGGGACAGGGCCCTGCTCACTTCTGGTGTCACAGTGTGTGTATGGCCTGGGGACAGGGCCCTGCTCACTTCTGGTATCACAGTGTGTGTATGCCCTGGGGACAGGGCCCTGCTCACTTCTGGTGTCACAGTGTGTGTATGGCCTGGGGACAGGGACCTGCTCACTTCTGGTGTCACAGTGTGTGTATGGCCTGGGGACAGGGCCCTGCTCACTTCTGGTGTCACAGTGTGTGTATGGCCTGGGGACAGCGCCCTGCTCACTTCTGGTGTCACAGTGTGTGTATGGCCTGGGGACAGGACCCTGCTCACTTCTGGTGTCACAGTGTGTGTATGACCTGGGGACAGGGCCCTGCTCACTTCTGGTGTCACAGTGTGTGTATGACCTGGGGACAGGGCCCTGCTCACTTCTGGTGTCACAGTGTGTGCATGGCCTGGGGACAGGGCCCTGCTCACTTCTGGTGTCACAGTGTGTGTATGACCTGGGGGACAGGGCCCTGCTCACTTCTGGTATCACAGTGTGTGTATGGCCTGGGGACAGGGCCCTGCTCACTTCTGGTGTCACAGTGTTTGTATGGCCTGGGGACAGGACCCTGCTCACTTCTGGTGTCACAGTGTGTGTATGACCTGGGGACAGGGCCCTGCTCACTTCTGGTGTCACAGTGTGTGTATGACCTGGGGGACAGGGCCCTGGTCACTTCTGGTATCACAGTGTGTGTATGACCTGGGGGACAGGACCCTGCTCACTTCTGGTGTCACAGTGTGTGTATGACCTGGGGACAGGACCCTGCTCACCTCTGGTATCACAGTGTGTGTATGGTCTTGGGACAGGGCCCTGCTCACTTCTGGTGTCACAGTGTGTGTATGACCTGGGGACAGGACCCTGCTCACTTCTGGTGTCACAGTGTGTGTATGACCTGGGGGACAGGACCCTGCTCACTTCTGGTATCACAATGTGTGTATGCCCTGGGGACAGGGCCCTGCTCACTTCTGGTGTCACAGTGTGTGTATGACCTGGGGGACAGGGCCCTGCTCACTTCTGGTGTCACAGTGTGTGTATGACCTGGGGGACAGGGCCCTGCTCACTTCTGGTGTCACAGTGTGTGTATGACCTGGGGGACAGGGCCCTGCTCACTTCTGGTGTCACAGTGTGTGTATGACCTGGGGGACAGGACCCTGCTCACTTCTGGTATCACAGTGTGTGTATGGCCTGGGGACAGGACCCTGCTCACTTCTGGTGTCACAGTGTGTGTATGACCTCGGGACAGGGCCCTACTCACCTCTGGTATCACAGTGTGTGTATGCCCTGGGGACAGGACCCTGCTCACTTCTGGTGTCACAGTGTGTGTATGGCCTGGGGACAGGACCCTGCTCACTTCTGGTGTCACAGTGTGTGTTTGGCCTGGGGACAGGGCCCAGCTCACTTCTGGTGTCACAGTGTGTGTATGGTCTGGGGACAGGGCCCTGCTCACTTCTGGTGTCACAGTGTGTGTATGTCCGGGGGACAGGGCCCTGCTCACTTCTGGTGTCACAGTGAGTGTATGGCCTGGGGACAGGGCCCTGCTCACTTCTGGTGTCACAGTGTGTGTATGCCCTGGGGACAGGGCCCTGCTCACTTCTGGTGTCACAGTGTGTGTATGACCTGGGGACAGGGCCCTGCTCACTTCTGGTGTCACAGTGTGTGTATGTCCTGGGGACAGGGCCCTGCTCACTTCTGGTGTCACAGTGTGTGTATGGCCTGGGGACAGGGCCCTGCTCACTTCTGGTGTCACAGTGTGTGTATGGCCTGGGGACAGGGCCCTGCTCACTTCTGGTGTCACAGTGTGTGTATGGCCTGGGGACAGCGCCCTGCTCACTTCTGGTGTCACAGTGTGTGTATGGCCTGGGGACAGGACCCTGCTCACTTCTGGTGTCACAGTGTGTGTATGACCTGGGGACAGGGCCCTGCTCACTTCTGGTGTCACGGTGTGTGTATGACCTGGGGACAGGGCCCTGCTCACTTCTGGTGTCACAGTGTGTGTATGGCCTGGGGACAGGGCCCTGCTCACTTCTGGTGTCACAGTGTGTGTATGACCTGGGGGACAGGGCCCTGCTCACTTCTGGTATCACAGTGTGTGTATGGCCTGGGGACAGGGCCCTGCTCACTTCTGGTGTCACAGTGTGTGTATGGCCTGGGGACAGGACTCTGCTCACTTCTGGTGTCACAGTGTGTGTATGACCTGGGGACAGGGCCCTGCTCACTTCTGGTGTCACAGTGTGTGTATGGCCTGGGGACAGGGCCCTGCTCACTTCTGGTATCACAGTGTGTGTATGACCTGGGGGACAGGACCCTGCTCACTTCTGGTGTCACAGTGTGTGTATGACCTGGGGACAGGACCCTGCTCACCTCTGGTATCACAGTGTGTGTATGGTCTGGGGACAGGGCCCTGCTCACTTCTGGTGTCACAGTGTGTGTATGACCTGGGGACAGGACCCTGCTCACTTCTAGTGTCACAGTGTGTGTATGACCTGGGGGACAGGACCCTGCTCACTTCTGGTATCACAGTGTGTGTATGCCCTGGGGACAGGGCCCTGCTCACTTCTGGTGTCACAGTGTGTGTATGACCTGGGGACAGGGCCCTGCTCACTTCTGGTGTCACAGTGTGTGTATGACCTGGGGGACAGGGCCCTGCTCACTTCTGGTGTCACAGTGTGTGTATGACCTGGGGACAGGGCCCTACTCACCTCTGGTATCACAGTGTGTGTATGCCCTGGGGACAGGACCCTGCTCACTTCTGGTGTCACAGTGTGTGTATGGCCTGGGGACAGGGCCCTGCTCACTTCTGGTGTCACAGTGTGTGTATGGCCTGGGGACAGGACCCTGCTCACTTCTGGTGTCACAGTGTGTGTATGGCCTGGGGACAGGACCCTGCTCACTTCTGGTGTCACAGTGTGTGTATGGTCTGGGGACAGGGCCCTGCTCACTTCTGGTGTCACAGTGTGTGTATGGCCGGGGGACAGGGCCCTGCTCACTTCTGGTGTCACAGTGTGTGTATGGCCTGGGGACAGGGCCTTGCTCACTTCTGGTGTCACAGTGTGTGTATGCCCTGGGGACAGGGCCCTGCTCACTTCTGGTGTCACAGTGTGTGTATGACCTGGGGACAGGGCCCTGCTCACTTCTGGTGTCACAGTGTGTGTATGTCCTGGGGACAGGGCCCTGCTCACTTCTGGTGTCACAGTGTGTGTATGGCCTGGGGACAGGGCCCTGCTCACTTCTGGTGTCACAGTGTGTGTATGGCCTGGGGACAGGGCCCTGCTCACTTCTGGTGTCACAGTGTGTGTATGGCCTGGGGACAGGACCCTGCTCACTTCTGGTGTCACAGTGTGTGTATGGCCAGGGGACAGGGCCCTGCTCACTTCTAGTATCACAGTGTGTGTATGACCTGGGGGACAGGACCCTGCTCACTTCTGGTGTCACAGTGTTTGTATGACCTGGGGACAGGGCCCTGCTCACTTCTGGTATCACAGTGTGTGTATGGTCTGGGGACAGGGCCCTGCTCACTTCTGGTGTCACAGTGTGTGTATGACCTGGGGACAGGACCCTGCTCACTTCCGGTGTCACAGTGTGTGTATGACCTGGGGGACAGGGCCCTGCTCACTTCTGGTGTCACAGTGTGTGTATGACCTGGGTACAGGGCCCTGCTCACTTATGGTGTCACAGTGTGTGTATGACCTGGGGACAGGGCCCTGCTCACTTCTGGTGTCACAGTGTGTGTATGGCCTGGGGACAGGGCCCTGCTCACTTCTGGTGTCACAGTGTGTGTATGACCTGGGGGACAGGGCCCTGCTCACTTCTGGTATCACAGTGTGTGTATGGACTGGGGACAGGGCCCTGCTCACTTCTGGTGTCACAGTGTGTGTATGGCCTGGGGACAGGACCCTGCTCACTTCTGGTGTCACAGTGTGTGTATGACCTGGGGACAGGGCCCTGCTCACTTCTGGTGTCACAGTGTGTGTATGACCTGGGGGACAGGGCCCTGCTCACTTCTGGTGTCACAGTGTGTGTATGACCTGGGGGACAGGACCCTGCTCACTTCTGGTATCACAGTGTGTGTATGGCCTGGGGACAGGACCCTGCTCACTTCTGGTGTCACAGTGTGTGTATGACCTGGGGACAGGGCCCTACTCACCTCTGGTATCACAGTGTGTGTATGCCCTGGGGACAGGACCCTGCTCACTTCTGGTGTCACAGTGTGTGTATGGCCTGGGGACAGGACCCTGCTCACTTCTGGTGTCACAGTGTGTGTATGGCCTGGGGACAGGGCCCTGCTCACTTCTGGTGTCACAGTGTGTGTATGGTCTGGGGACAGGACCCTGCTCACTTCTGGTGTCACAGTGTGTGTATGGTCTGGGGACAGGGCCCTGCTCACTTCTGGTGTCACAGTGTGTGTATGGCCGGGGGACAGGGCCCTGCTCACTTCTGGTATCACAGTGTGTGTATGGCCTGGGGACAGGGCCCTGCTCACTTCTGGTGTCACAGTGTGTGCATGCCCTGGGGACAGGGCCCTGCTCACTTCTGGTGTCACAGTGTGTGTATGACCTGGGGGACAGGACCCTGCTCACTTCTGGTGTCACAGTGTGTGTATGACCTGGGGACAGGGCCCTGCTCACTTCTGGTGTCACAGTGTATGTATGGTCTGGGGACAGGGCCCTGCTCACTTCTGGTGTCACAGTGTGTGTATGTCCTGGGGACAGGGCCCTGCTCACTTCTGGTATCACACAGTGTGTATGTCCTGGGGACAGGGCCCTGCTCACTTCTGGTGTCACAGTGTGTGTATGGCCTGGGGACAGGGCCCTGCTCACTTCTGGTGTCACAGTGTGTGTATGACCTGGGGACAGGGCCCTGCTCACTTCTGGTATCACAGTGTGTGTATGGCCTGGGGACAGGGCCCTGCTCACTTCTAGTGTCACAGTGTGTGTATGGCCTGGGGACAGGGCCCTGCTCACTTCTGGTGTCACAGTGTGTGTATGGCCAGGGGACAGGGCCTTGCTCACTTCTGGTTTCACAGTGTGTGTATGGCCTGGGGACAGGGCCCTGCTCACTTCTGGTGTCACAGTGTGTGTATGCCCTGGGGACAGGGCCCTGCTCACTTCTGGTGTCACAGTGTGTGTATGGCCAGGGGACAGGGCCCTGCTCACTTCTGGTGTCACAGTGTGTGTATGGCCTGGGGACAGGGCCCTGCTCACTTCTGGTATCACAGTGTGTGTATGCCCTGGGGACAGGGCCCTGCTCACTTCTGGTGTCACAGTGTGTGTATGGCCTGGGGACAGGGACCTGCTCACTTCTGGTGTCACAGTGTGTGTATGGCCTGGGGACAGGGCCCTGCTCACTTCTGGTGTCACAGTGTGTGTATGGCCTGGGGACAGCGCCCTGCTCACTTCTGGTGTCACAGTGTGTGTATGGCCTGGGGACAGGACCCTGCTCACTTCTGGTGTCACAGTGTGTGTATGACCTGGGGACAGGGCCCTGCTCACTTCTGGTGTCACAGTGTGTGTATGACCTGGGGACAGGGCCCTGCTCACTTCTGGTGTCACAGTGTGTGCATGGCCTGGGGACAGGGCCCTGCTCACTTCTGGTGTCACAGTGTGTGTATGACCTGGGGGACAGGGCCCTGCTCACTTCTGGTATCACAGTGTGTGTATGGCCTGGGGACAGGGCCCTGCTCACTTCTGGTGTCACAGTGTTTGTATGGCCTGGGGACAGGACCCTGCTCACTTCTGGTGTCACAGTGTGTGTATGACCTGGGGACAGGGCCCTGCTCACTTCTGGTGTCACAGTGTGTGTATGACCTGGGGGACAGGGCCCTGGTCACTTCTGGTATCACAGTGTGTGTATGACCTGGGGGACAGGACCCTGCTCACTTCTGGTGTCACAGTGTGTGTATGACCTGGGGACAGGACCCTGCTCACCTCTGGTATCACAGTGTGTGTATGGTCTTGGGACAGGGCCCTGCTCACTTCTGGTGTCACAGTGTGTGTATGACCTGGGGACAGGACCCTGCTCACTTCTGGTGTCACAGTGTGTGTATGACCTGGGGGACAGGACCCTGCTCACTTCTGGTATCACAATGTGTGTATGCCCTGGGGACAGGGCCCTGCTCACTTCTGGTGTCACAGTGTGTGTATGACCTGGGGGACAGGGCCCTGCTCACTTCTGGTGTCACAGTGTGTGTATGACCTGGGGGACAGGGCCCTGCTCACTTCTGGTGTCACAGTGTGTGTATGACCTGGGGACAGGGCCCTGCTCACTTCTGGTGTCACAGTGTGTGTATGACCTGGGGGACAGGACCCTGCTCACTTCTGGTATCACAGTGTGTGTATGGCCTGGGGACAGGACCCTGCTCACTTCTGGTGTCACAGTGTGTGTATGACCTCGGGACAGGGCCCTACTCACCTCTGGTATCACAGTGTGTGTATGCCCTGGGGACAGGACCCTGCTCACTTCTGGTGTCACAGTGTGTGTATGGCCTGGGGACAGGACCCTGCTCACTTCTGGTGTCACAGTGTGTGTTTGGCCTGGGGACAGGGCCCAGCTCACTTCTGGTGTCACAGTGTGTGTATGGTCTGGGGACAGGGCCCTGCTCACTTCTGGTGTCACAGTGTGTGTATGTCCGGGGGACAGGGCCCTGCTCACTTCTGGTGTCACAGTGAGTGTATGGCCTGGGGACAGGGCCCTGCTCACTTCTGGTGTCACAGTGTGTGTATGCCCTGGGGACAGGGCCCTGCTCACTTCTGGTGTCACAGTGTGTGTATGACCTGGGGACAGGGCCCTGCTCACTTCTGGTGTCACAGTGTGTGTATGTCCTGGGGACAGGGCCCTGCTCACTTCTGGTGTCACAGTGTGTGTATGGCCTGGGGACAGGGCCCTGCTCACTTCTGGTGTCACAGTGTGTGTATGGCCTGGGGACAGGGCCCTGCTCACTTCTGGTGTCACAGTGTGTGTATGGCCTGGGGACAGCGCCCTGCTCACTTCTGGTGTCACAGTGTGTGTATGGCCTGGGGACAGGACCCTGCTCACTTCTGGTGTCACAGTGTGTGTATGACCTGGGGACAGGGCCCTGCTCACTTCTGGTGTCACGGTGTGTGTATGACCTGGGGACAGGGCCCTGCTCACTTCTGGTGTCACAGTGTGTGTATGGCCTGGGGACAGGGCCCTGCTCACTTCTGGTGTCACAGTGTGTGTATGACCTGGGGGACAGGGCCCTGCTCACTTCTGGTATCACAGTGTGTGTATGGCCTGGGGACAGGGCCCTGCTCACTTCTGGTGTCACAGTGTGTGTATGGCCTGGGGACAGGACTCTGCTCACTTCTGGTGTCACAGTGTGTGTATGACCTGGGGACAGGGCCCTGCTCACTTCTGGTGTCACAGTGTGTGTATGGCCTGGGGACAGGGCCCTGCTCACTTCTGGTATCACAGTGTGTGTATGACCTGGGGGACAGGACCCTGCTCACTTCTGGTGTCACAGTGTGTGTATGACCTGGGGACAGGACCCTGCTCACCTCTGGTATCACAGTGTGTGTATGGTCTGGGGACAGGGCCCTGCTCACTTCTGGTGTCACAGTGTGTGTATGACCTGGGGACAGGACCCTGCTCACTTCTAGTGTCACAGTGTGTGTATGACCTGGGGGACAGGACCCTGCTCACTTCTGGTATCACAGTGTGTGTATGCCCTGGGGACAGGGCCCTGCTCACTTCTGGTGTCACAGTGTGTGTATGACCTGGGGACAGGGCCCTGCTCACTTCTGGTGTCACAGTGTGTGTATGACCTGGGGGACAGGGCCCTGCTCACTTCTGGTGTCACAGTGTGTGTATGACCTGGGGACAGGGCCCTACTCACCTCTGGTATCACAGTGTGTGTATGCCCTGGGGACAGGACCCTGCTCACTTCTGGTGTCACAGTGTGTGTATGGCCTGGGGACAGGGCCCTGCTCACTTCTGGTGTCACAGTGTGTGTATGGCCTGGGGACAGGACCCTGCTCACTTCTGGTGTCACAGTGTGTGTATGGCCTGGGGACAGGACCCTGCTCACTTCTGGTGTCACAGTGTGTGTATGGTCTGGGGACAGGGCCCTGCTCACTTCTGGTGTCACAGTGTGTGTATGGCCGGGGGACAGGGCCCTGCTCACTTCTGGTGTCACAGTGTGTGTATGGCCTGGGGACAGGGCCTTGCTCACTTCTGGTGTCACAGTGTGTGTATGCCCTGGGGACAGGGCCCTGCTCACTTCTGGTGTCACAGTGTGTGTATGACCTGGGGACAGGGCCCTGCTCACTTCTGGTGTCACAGTGTGTGTATGTCCTGGGGACAGGGCCCTGCTCACTTCTGGTGTCACAGTGTGTGTATGGCCTGGGGACAGGGCCCTGCTCACTTCTGGTGTCACAGTGTGTGTATGGCCTGGGGACAGGGCCCTGCTCACTTCTGGTGTCACAGTGTGTGTATGGCCTGGGGACAGGACCCTGCTCACTTCTGGTGTCACAGTGTGTGTATGGCCAGGGGACAGGGCCCTGCTCACTTCTGGTATCACAGTGTGTGTATGACCTGGGGGACAGGACCCTGCTCACTTCTGGTGTCACAGTGTTTGTATGACCTGGGGACAGGGCCCTGCTCACTTCTGGTATCACAGTGTGTGTATGGTCTGGGGACAGGGCCCTGCTCACTTCTGGTGTCACAGTGTGTGTATGACCTGGGGACAGGACCCTGCTCACTTCCGGTGTCACAGTGTGTGTATGACCTGGGGGACAGGGCCCTGCTCACTTCTGGTGTCACAGTGTGTGTATGACCTGGGGACAGGGCCCTGTTCACTTCTGGTGTCACAGTGTATGTATGGTCTGGGGACAGGGCCCTGCTCACTTCTGGTGTCACAGTGTGTGTATGCCCTGGGGACAGGGCCCTGCTCACTTCTGGTGTCACAGTGTGTGTATGGCCTGGGGACAGGGCCCTGCTCACTTCTGGTGTCACAGTGTGTGTATGGCCTGGGGACAGGGCCCTGCTCACTTCTGGTGTCACAGTGTGTGTATGCCCTGTGGACAGGGCCCTGCTCACTTCTGGTGTCACAGTGTGTGTATGGCCTGGGGGACAGGGCCCTGCTCACTTCTGGTATCACAGTGTGTGTATGGCCTGGGGACAGGGCCCTGCTCACTTCTGGTATCACAGTGTGTGTATGTCCTGGGGACAGGGCCCTGCTCACTTCTGGTGTCACAGTGTGTGTATGGCTGTTGAGGACAGCACCCTGGTCACTTCTGGTGTCACAGTGTGGGGACAGGGCCCTGGTCACTTGTGGTCCCACAGATGAGTTCTCCTGGTGGGTCTGGTTACAGGTGTAAGGGCCTCCCAGTGCCTGGACTTCAGGCCCATTGATCTTCCCTATTGTTTTCTGCTCCCATCCCATTGACCTCCTCTCTTATCTTTGTTCCTCACTTCTGCTTAATTCCAGCCTAATTTCTCTGTTTACTGGCTCGTTAAGGTGGAAGCAGGGAGGCCTGACTCAGACCTTCTTCTTTCTAATCACCATCTTGGGCACTGCACATCCCCCATTTTCCACTCGGTGACATCCTACAGGTCCTGATGTGTTCTGCTTCGTTCTCATGCAGTGCCAGATGCTTTCTAATTTCTCCTTGGGTTCTTCGACTCGCGGGCTACTTACAGGGATATTATTTCGTTTGCAGATATTGGGGACTTGCCAGGAATCTTGCTGATACTGGTTTCTAACTTGAGTCCATTGTGGTTGTGTACGTCCTCTGTGCGACGTCCTAGTGGATCTGTGCTGCTGTAACAAAGGTCCTAAGGTGGATGCTTCCTAGTGAATCTGACTTACTTCCTACAGTGCTGGAGGCCCTCATGGCAGAAATGGCCTTGTTATTCCAAAAGCCGGATCCTCATGAATTCATCCCATCTCCAGGCAAGGTGTCCTCAGACCTCGTTGTCCCCCACTCCTGCCTCTTCACGCCATCCTTTGTCACCACCTGACTTTCGGAGGGGACACATTCAAATCCCAGTGTGTGGCTGGACCCCCTGAACTGCCGCCATCTTGTTGGAGGGCCGGGAGACACCCGTCTTGGAAAGTACTCCCTGTACTTGCCCTTGCAGAGACCTGAGGTGGGCAGGACGGCTCTCGGCCAGTCGGATTCACCACCACCGGCGTCCCATCTTCTGAGCCCTAACGGAAGCACGCTGCTCGCCTGTCCCTGACGGACGCGCCCTGCTTCCTGTCAGCTATCGAAAGACTGAGGTCTAGCCCCACTACTTTGTGGATTTTCGTTTTGCTCCTGCTGTTTGCTTTGCACTTGGTGAGTCTGTGTGAGGTGCAGTCCTGGATTGCCATGTCCTCCTCCGCGGCGACCCCAGATGGATTTTGAAATCACCTTTCACAGTTCCTGGTGACACTCTTGGCTCTGCAGTGTGCCATGTCTGACAGGAATGGCGCGGTGGCAGCTTCCTGAGAGGAGAGTCCGCGTGCAGCAGAATGTGGTCGCAGCAACTCCGGTGACCTTGCTGTTGCCACCTGTGTCCACTGTGTCCCCCTCTCAAGGCTGATTCCTGTGAACTCAGGACACTTCCTCCAGCTTCTTGGACACACGAGGAGTTCTGGCTGGACAACAGAACCTTCATCCTGGTGGGCGCAGACATTTTTCTATCAGCATTTTGAACTTTGGGACCCACTCAAGTGCTGGGGGCAGCAGGCCCTTCCTGGACGTGAGTAGACTGGCCAGCGCCACAGTGAGTCCAGAGTGAGTCCTGTTGCTGAGGTGTGACCCTCTGAACCCCAGACGGGAGATGTTCCCAGCACCTGCCCCGTGGAAGCCATGGGCCGTTCTCAGATCCTTGGGGTTCATTCTTCTCTGCCGTGGGAGCTTGGTGATTTCCTCCATGTGAATGTTATAAACCCACACTAGGTGGCTATTATTTCTGCTTTAAAGTATCAATTTACTTTTAAAAATATTTTTATTATAAAATAAAACACACAAAGAGTCACACAAAACAAACGTGTGATTTACTGATTATTTTTCGGCAACCCCCGATCACTACCATCGACTCAAGGAACAGCTTGGTCACCCCACCCCAGGGAACCCTGTCCCAGGGCCATACCCCAGTTGACTTCCATGCTCCCTCGAGTCAGTACGAGCCTCACTTTTGTGGTAATGACATCTGAAAAATCATTTTGCCGTTCACAAGTGAGTTCGTGGACACTGGAGCTTAGTCATGCCCAATTTTTTAACAATTTGACACGTCCTTTCATCCTGCAAAGCCCCCCCCCCTTCCTCCCTCCCCTGCCGCTCTCTGGGGAAGCCTGGCTCCTCTGACTCGAGACTCCCCTGCAGTCTGATGTGCTGATGGCATTCTCCGCATGGCCCTCGGTCCTCTGCGCTTTTCAGCCAGTTGGCAGCTGGCACAGGCTGGCTCAGCTGAGGCTCGATCCCTCTGTGAGGCTGACTTGCCACTTGGCCAGACAGGGCAGGCTCATGATTGATGGCATCTATTTTGCTATGTGAACAGCCACAGGCTTCCAGTGCTCTACCCACTAGCTCATTCAGAGTTGCAAGCAGGGACATGCTGATGACATCGCCTTTTGCTCTCTATGTGTCAATGGCTTTCCAAGAATTTAAGGCAAATGTCATTTACATGCCCACATCTCTCCCCATATGGAGAGTGAGTTGTCTCTGTTTTCATGTTGGTAAAAGTCTGTTTTCTGACCTTTGTTGAAGGCACTTGGGGTGCAGGATTCTAGGTTGAATTTAAAGGCAATGGCCTTCCACCGTCCTCCAGCCCCATTGCTCCTGGGCAGAAGTCAGCGATAGTTCCCATCTTGGCCTTCGGGCTGTGACGTCCCTTCTTTTCCCTCTGCCTTTAAGATTTTCTCTTTGACTATGATGTTTAGCAGTTTGAGTATGATGTGCTTAATTGTGAGGTATTTTTGGCATTTATTTTCCTTGATTTTATTTAATTTCTTGGACTGAGAGATTGATGTTTTGATTACACTTGGAAAATTTCAGCAAATATGTATTCAAATATGTCTCTCTTTCCCGTCTCTCTTCTCATCCTGGATTCCAGCTACATATATGTTTGGATTGCTTGGTATTTCCCCGGGGTCCACAGGCTCTATCTATCTCCTGTTTCCAAACTTCCCCACTCCGTTTTACTTCACCCAAACTTAGATGCCCTGCTTTCAGGTGGGATGATCTTTCCACTTCGTGAATTTTTACATTCACTTCCAGAGCTTCCACTGTTCTCCTGAAATTTCCCACACATTTGACCTCTAGATACTTTAACATAGCTACCCTGATATTTTGAAGTTCTTTTCATGCATTCCAACATCTACACCACGTCTGGCTCTTTTCTATTAACCATTTTCTCCTTTGATCTTGGATGAAGAATCCCTGCTTTGTTCGTGTCTAGTGATTTTTGTTTCGATGATGGACAATATGGGTACTGAGTTGTAGACTCTCTGGATTCTGTTGTCTTTCCCCTGGGTGCTAAGTTTTGTTCTGGAAGACACTTACATGACTGGCACCTTGTCTTGGTCCTGCAGTTCTGTAGGCTATTTTGGGGAATCTGTATGATTTTTTCCTTAGTTTGAGTCTTAGGGTGTGGTTGTTAGCCCTAAGTCCCTCTGGGATTTCCCTGAGTGTCCAAGGTGTTATCAGAGCCCTCCAACATGGTGACATCTGGGCTCTGGTTCTCCTGCCCTACGTAGCTGCTGAGCCCTCTACTTAGCCCTTTAGCCTTTTGGTAAAGCCCTTGGAGGACCTGCGTGACTTCCTTCTTCCAGGGCTTCTCTTCTTTTGCTGCCTCCCTGAGTATTGACCTCTGACTCCCAGCCTTGTAAGCAGGCCACTGTCTTGGGTTTGCGCCTGCAGTGGCCTGTGGCCTGGGGATTCCCTCAGGGTAGAGGCAGACGAAAGCAGAACTGGCCCAGATCAAACCTGCATCCCCAGGCGGGGCCCCTGCAGCTTCTTCCCACTGAGTCACTCTCCAGTGCCTTCCAACGTGCTAACGTGTCCCCCGAGCTTTGTGCTTTGGCAGGAAGGCTAGTCTAATATAAGCCACTTCCCATTCTGGGAGGCTGCGGAGTTCCCGTGTATTTTTATTTTACGTACTTGTGAAGCTGCCAGCTCTCAGTATTATGACCCACGTGCTCACCCTCCCCGTGCCTCTCAGTTTCCCTCCCTGCTTCCTCGGATCGTTGGCTTCTGAATTCAGAACTTTCAGTGGGAAGTTCCCAGAGTCTCTGACTGCAGACACTCTCTGCCTCCCTGGCATGATGCTGCAGGAAGTTCCTCCCCCCTGGAGGCTGCGTGTCTCCTCCAAGGAGCCCCCACCTCCTGCTCCCCCTGTCTCCCCCAATGGGCACTCAGCCTCTCCCCCGCCAGGGACCAGGGACGGCTTCTCCCTGCGGCTCTGTCCTGTGTTCTTCCTGCTCTCTTTGTACCTTGGCTTTGCCCCCCGCCGTCAGTGGCGCTGTCTTCCTATTGAAGTCCCTCTGTTCATGCCTGCGGTCCAGACTTCTGCCTGGCTCCATTGTACCCACACAGTGTTCTTCAGTCCTTCTAGTTTTCAGTTGTCATTCTTTCCATTTCTCGGGTAAGGGTAAAATTCTCAATTTGGCTATGCATTTTCTTGAAAGTACTAATTAAAGTTATTTTAAAGTCTGTGTCTGAAAACCCCACATCTAGATTCCTTGCAGACCTGCTCCATTGTCTTATTTGTTTTTTCCAAATAATTTCGTACCTGGCCTGCTTTGATCCATGGCTTGACGCTGTGAATGACTGGCCCGGGCCTCCTTGTGTCCTCCTGCCCAGCGGTGGGAGAATGTGGCCCTGCAGAGGGCTGCCCTGAGGCTCACTGGGCTCTTCCTCTTGGTGGGGTCCTCACCCTCGGTCCTCAGCACGGCGGAGCCTGCACGGAGAGCAGGAGGCCACTGGGGCCCTTTCCTTCCTCAGGCTTTGGTCTCCCGGGTTCTGGGCCACCAAGCTCTTGGTGGATTGTGAACCCCAAGTGGTTGCTCTGGTCTGGTTTCTAAGCCTCCGGTGACCCCGGGAGATGCCTGCACAGCACAGTGGTGCTGCTTCTCTGAAGTCCCCTCTTCTCATGGATTGTGGCCCCTAAGCCCCCCAATTTCTCTAAGATGCAGTTCTCTCTTGGGCTCTCCACCCTTGCAGTGAGCCACAGATGCCCCGAGGGGGAAAGTTGAAAGGCCCAGGGCACCTCTGCCCCCTGCATGTTCTCTGCCCTCCGAGGGGTCGTGGGTGCCAGGCCGACAGCCAGGCCTCCAGCCCCAGCTTGCCCTGCACATCCAGTGGTGGTGGCTGTCCGCTGTGGGAGGGCTGCCTGGTCCAGGCCATCCATCAGCAGAGGACATCTGTTTCGTGTAATTGGCTCCCCCTTAGCCAGGCTGCGTGCGTCTGTACTCTGGTTTTCTCTGAATTTTCAATTTTCACAACCTAATTTGGTCCTGAGCACACTCTGGGGGTCTGACAAACACAATATTATGTAAAAAACAACAACTGAAGCAATTACATGGATTATTTCAGTAAAAATCATTGTTGGTCCTATTTGTCCAGGCATCTTAAACAAAGTCCAGACAAAGTGTGGGATGATTTGGTAGTGCTCGGAGTGTAGACAACACAAATGTCTGCATCTCTTAAATGAATATTATTCGAGTTCTGTCATTGCCGATGCCATCAGCGGCATGACTTCCTTCACCTGTTTTATTTCCCCTGGGAGGGTAAGGAAGTCTAGTGGACTCACCATGGTCCCTCTAAACCTTGCGTTTCCTATGCGGAGTCCCAGGAGACCGTTTGGGGACCAGTAAGGCCTCACATCATGACACCCTTCAAAGGTGAGTGGGCATGCTTGTGGGCTTCAAGTGCCCCAGTGCCACACGATGGCTCTGTCCCTCTAGAGCCATCTGTCATCAGGTGCCATCTGGGCCCCCAGGTGTGGAAGAGAGACAGGCCTGTGCTAAGCAACCTTCTCCAAGTCCCAGCATTTTCTACCCTCAAAGGACAACAGAGTCCCCAGCTCCAGAATTTGTCATGAGGATTAAGATGGAGACAAGGTCGTGAGGAAAGCCCAGGGCCAGGCCAGCGCAGAGGGCTCGGGCTCTGCCATTCTCGTCCCTTCCCTCTCGTAAGCCAGGCTCTCACCCGCCCTGTGGAAAGTCCGGCTCTCCCTGCCTCCAAACTCCCCTGCTGTGCCACGTGGCTGAGGGCTGAGGCCAGGAGCTGAGCCTCTGCGTCCTTGCAGAGGGCCCCACGTGGAGTGCTGCACAGGGCAGCTCTGGTGACACCGCAGGGCTCCCTCCTGCTCCTCACACAGCATCACCCCTTGGCAGCCGCTCTGTGCTGGCTCGTGGGCAGCCGGGAAGAGGACCCCAGTTCTGCAGGCTGAGTGTGGCTGCTACGGACACGTGAGACGCAGGTGCTCTGAGAGTGGGCTCTGCTGGGCTGGGCATCCCAGGCAGTGACCGTGCATCCAGGTGGTGAGGGGCCGTGGGAGCTGCGCAGATAGAGAAGGTCAGGAAGGGCTTTCTGGGAAGAAGAGGGGAAGCCAGAGGTGGGGAGCACGAGGTCCTGTGGGGCCACACACTCCTGGGGGCTTGGCTTCTCCCCGTCTGTCCAGGTGGGTTGGGTTCTGGGTATCGGGAGGAGACCTCAGGGAGCCAGGGAGCCCACGGAGACACCAGCTCCATCTGCAGCCCTGTGTGCACCCAAGCCACCCGAGGGGACAGCCCGCGTCCTGGCCGTCTCTGTACAGTGTGGGCCTGGTGACACGTACTGGTGAGTCAGCTTCAGCTTCGGGGCGCTCACCCTTGCCCTGCAGTCCCTCCATGGGGGGGAGGGGACGGCAGCCGCCTGCGCTTTGTGGAGCACAGGGAGAGGACACAGGGAGGCAGCACTCCTGGGGCAGCCGCGGCTGGCGCGCTCTGAAGGATAATGCTATCACGACGATTTTTTGTCATTAGCAGCTCAGTGACAGCCCTGGCCCTGTGCTCTCCTCTTGCTCCCCAGATTTGTACTTTCCTCAGTCACAGGGGTCCCATCACCCACCCTGGGCCGCGGGGCTCTTGCCAGCCCTGGGGAGACGGAGCTCTGAAGACCTGGCAGGAGGGGGCGAGGCTCTGCCGGGTGTGAGGGACGTCGACTCCCCTCTGTCCTGCTCTTCTGTCCTCCCAGGACCCAAACCACCAGTCTCGGGGCACTGGGCACAGGACCGCACGCTGCAGAGGCCTCCTGCAGGGGGCGCCTCGGAGCCTCGGCCAGACCGCCCGCCTCCAGGCCCTGTGGTCCTCAGCCCAAGGGAAGCCCTGGGCCGTGGGGTCCCAGGGCTCTTCCGCCTGAGCCAGGCTGGCGGGCTCTTGGTCCCAGCGTCTGCTGCTCCTGCTCTTCGGCTACAGGGTGACAAGAGGCAGGAGCAGACTCACCACTGTCTGCTGGGCAGAGGGGCCACTCAGTGCTTGGGAAGCAGGACATGGGAGCCTAGGCTTTACTTGGGTCTCCCCAGTCACAGACCCTGTGGGGACAACGGGAGGTGCAGGTGGCTGATTGGGAACGTTTCTCTGGAAGCGTGGACTCGGGAGTGGGGACATGAGGGGAGGATGTAGCCCACCAGGGTTCACCCCACGCCAGTAACCATGGTGGGCAGGAGACCCCCTGGGGGCCCGGGCCGCAGTGCAGCGCAGACACATGGCCATGTCCCACTTGAGGGGCGAGAGGGTCGCACTGGTGGCTGCTCCCAGGGGTGCCGGTCCCCCCCACCCCTGGCCCTGGGGCCTGTGGGCAGAGGCAGAGGGTGCGGGTGGGCCAGGCCGACTCGGGGAAGGGGTGCCAGGTGGGGCTGTGGAGGGACAGTCTCCTCCCGGACCCCGCCTGCCCGACGTCTCCAGGAGCCCCCCTCCCTCCCTTGCCCTCCAGCAGCCCTGGGCAGGGAGGGAGGGAGAAGGCATCCTGAGGAGGTGGCCCTGGGAGTCCTCCCCTCCCAGCCCTCACTGTGGCTCCAGCCAGGGTCCTGGCCCAGATGGGCGGCTCCCAGCCACCTACTCCCCGGGGCTTGGGGTCAAAGGTAAGATCAGATCCCTACAGCTGGCCCGGGGCTCCTGGCGGGGGCCACCAGGCCTGCCCCCTGCTGGGCCTAGTCGGGTAAGTTGGCCGAGATGGCCCAGGCCATGGGCCGCCGTCAGTGGGGACTCAGGGGCACTGCCTGTGGGCCTTGGGTAGCGGGTCCCTTCCCGCCTCCCTCATCTCCCTCCCTGCAGTGGCGCCCACCCTCGGGGGCCTGAAAACCGCACCTGTTCCTCCTGGTGCAGTGGCACCGAGCTCTCTGCCCCCTCCCACCAGGAAGGAAAGGTCCAGCGCACCGCAGTGCCTGACCCTTAGAAGGTTCCGCCTCCCTCCCACCGCCCCGCCCCCCCACTTCCCCTGGGTGCAGGAGCCCCTGCAGCAAACCGGGCCAAAGTTGGTGCCCAGTGTCTGGAGCCCAGGCCTCGGCAGGAGGCCTCTGTGCAGAGCCGGGCTGAGGGGACGTGCTGAGGGGACGGAGGGTGAGCTGAGGGGGCCTCCTGGCACCACTGGACATGGAGAGGAAGCCAGGCGCACCGGCGCAGGCCTGCCCCTCCCCAGCTGGCCCAGGGGTAGTGAGCTCATGCCCCACAGGTAACAGGAGTCTCTCGACCCCTGACTGGAACCGCTTTCCTTCCTGACCAGTTGGATGGGAAGGGCTGTCGCCAGGAAGGAGCCAGTCTGTTGCCCTGTCTTCCCGGCCTTGGCTCTGGACAGGTCCAGCCCCACCGAAGCTCCCACCCCATCGCTCTGGCAGACACAGGGACACAGTGAGCTTCTGTCCTCTGCGCCTCCCCAAACACACACACACACACACACACACACACTCACACACACACACGAAGCACATAGGAAGCACACTCTCAAACACATATTCACACACACACAGTGCACACACACTCACACACTCACACACACACTCACACACTCACACACACACGAAGCACATAGGAAGCACACTCTCAAACACATATTCACACACACACAGTGCACACACACTCACACACTCACACACACACACACACGAAGCACATAGGAAGCACACTCTCAAACACATATTCACACACACACAGTGCACACACACTCACACACTCACACACACACTCACACATACACGAAGCACATAGGAAGCACACTCTCAAACACATATTCACACACTCACACACCGTACACACACACTCACACACTCACACACACACTCACACACACACACACGAAGCACATAGGAAGCACACTCTCAAACACATATTCACACACTCACACACAGTGCACACACACTCACACACACACACTCACACACTCACACACACACACACAAAGCACATAGGAAGCACACTCTCAAGCACATATTCACACACTCACACAGTGCACACACACACACACACACACGAAGCACATAGGAAGCACACTCTCAAACACATATTCACACACTCACACACAGTGCACACACACTCACACACACACTCACACACAGTGCACACACACACACTCACACACACACTCACACACAGTGCACACACACTCAGACACACACTCACACACTCACACACAAAGCACATTTGAAGCACACCCTCATACACACTTTCCCACACTCACACACATGCACTCATACACACAGTCACACACACACTCACACACATGCACACACACACACGTGCACACACACTCTCTGTGAACTTACGGCAAACACGCAGACCTCCCCAGCCTCCCTGTGCTCACAGCAGGCTTCTTGCCCCTTGTCCCCAGAACTCCTCTGGAGTGACAGATCCTAGGCACAGCACAGGCAGGGAAGGCCTTCGGAGGTCATCAAGCCAGGCCTCTTGCACATGGGAGGGCTGGAGGCCCAGAGGTCCTGTGGTCACGCCGGGGACAAGCAGAAGTTCCTGGCAGAGCCTGTCCCGGCACCAAGCTGCCTGAGGCGGGGCCAGGCGCTTCCCGGGGCCCAGACTCCCCCTGATCCCTCCGAGTCGTGTTCCTAGAAACAGCCCGAGTGAAGAGCTCTGCCGGCCTGGGAGTCCTCAGAGCAGGGCCTTCCCTGCAGGGGCCTGCCGCGGGCGGGTCACCCATGAGTCGCCTGTCCAGGGCGCCTGTGCCTCCTACGGAAGCATCCGGAGCTGGTGAGCCACAGGGAGAAGAGCAGAATGAATATGACCTGCCCGTCCTCCAGCCTGTGTCCTCACGGGGACTGGGGGTCCGGCCTGTGCCCTCACGGGGACTGGGGGTCCAGCCTGTGTCCTCACGGGGACTGGGGGTCCGGCCTGTGTCCTCACGGGGACTGGGGGCCCGGCCTGTGTCCTCACGGGGACTGGGGGTCCGGCCTCTGCCCTCACGGGGACTGAGGGCCCGGCCTGTGTCCTCACGGGGACTGGGGGTCCAGCCTGTGTCCTCACGGGGACTGGGGGTCCAGCCTGTGTCCTCACGGGGACTGGGGCCCAGCCTGTGCCCTCACGGGGACTGGGGGTCCAGCCTGTGTCCTCGCGGGGACTGGGGGTCCAGCCTGTGCCCTCACGGGGACTGGGGGTCCGGCCTGTGTCCTCACGGGGACTGGGGCCCGGCCTGTGCCCTCACGGGGACTGGGGGTCCAGCCTGTGTCCTCACGGGGACTGGGGCCCAGCCTGTGCCCTCACGGGGACTGGGGGTCCAGCCTGTGTCCTCGCGGGGACTGGGGGTCCAGCCTGTGCCCTCACGGGGACTGGGGGTCCGGCCTGTGTCCTCACGGGGACTGGGGCCCGGCCTGTGCCCTCACGGGGACTGGGGGTCCAGCCTGTGTCCTCGCGGGGACTGGGGGTCCAGCCTGTGCCCTCACGGGGACTGGGGGTCCAGCCTGTGCCCTCACGGGGACTGGGGGTCCGGCCTGTGTCCTCACGGGGACTGGGGGTCCGGCCTGTGTCCTCACGGGGACTGGGGGCCCGGCCTGTGTCCTCACGGGGACTGGGGGTCCGGCCTCTGCCCTCACGGGGACTGAGGGCCCGGCCTGTGTCCTCACGGGGACTGGGGGTCCAGCCTGTGTCCTCACGGGGACTGGGGGTCCAGCCTCTGCCCTCACGGGGACTGGGGGTCCGGCCTGTGTCCTCACGGGGACTGGGGGCCCGGCCTGTGTCCTCACGGGGACTGGGGGCCCGGCCTGTGCCCTCACGGGGACTGGGGGTCCGGCCTGTGCCCTCACGGGGACTGGGGGCCCGGCCTGTGTCCTCGCGGGGACTGGGGGCCCGGCCTGTGTCCTCACGGGGACTGGGGGCCCGGCCTGTGTCCTCACGGGGACTGGGGGTCCGGCCTCTGCCCTCACGGGGACTGAGGGCCCGGCCTGTGTCCTCACGGGGACTGGGGGTCCAGCCTGTGTCCTCACGGGGACTGGGGGTCCAGCCTCTGCCCTCACGGGGACTGGGGGTCCGGCCTGTGTCCTCACGGGGACTGGGGGCCCGGCCTGTGTCCTCACGGGGACTGGGGGCCCGGCCTGTGCCCTCACGGGGACTGGGGGTCCGGCCTGTGCCCTCACGGGGACTGGGGGCCCGGCCTGTGTCCTCGCGGGGACTGGGGGCCCGGCCTGTGTCCTCACGGGGACTGGGGGCCCGGCCTGTGTCCTCACAGTGACTGGGGGTCCGGCCTGTGCCCTCACGGTGACTGGGGGTCCGGCCTGTGCCCTCGCGGGGACTGGGGGCCCAGGTCTGCCAAGGGCCTTGGGGACCCGGGGTTGCAGTCCAGTTACTCCTGCTCCAACTGGCACCGGGTGTCACATGGCTAAACACTCAGGGTCACTCCAGGGGAACTGGGCTGCGTGACATAATCACACAGACAGAGAAATACCTTTTCCTTTGGGTCCTGTGACGGCTCCTCTGACCTTAGGGGTCTGTGGAGAGAGAGAGAGAGAGAGAGAGAGAGAGAGAGGAGCACGTGCTGAACCCCTTTATTGGGGAGAAGCCATTCAAATGAGGCCAGGGGTAGGATTACAAGGGAACTCATGGTGAGTGTGACTCGACCCCTCTGGGTGCCGCCTGCTCCTAGGGCCACGCCTCGTCTCAGTCCCAGTCCTGGCACTACTGCACTACAGTGATCTTTCAGTCCCCTGGTGATGGGGACGTAAAGGTGCCAGCATTTGGAGGGGCTCCCCACAACTGAAGCAGTGGGACCCCAGGCAACACACTTCTCTCGCTTTCTCCCTCCTGTCCTACTGGCTGCTGCTGCGACCTGCCCCACCCTAGTTCACAGGCCCAAAAGAACAAGAGGTCACTCAAAACAGCCCAGAACCACCTACCACCACAGCCAGGCCAAGCCCAGGGACCCAACAGGGCCACAGGCCACCATATTAGAAAGACCTTAAATGCTCACTGGGGTAAACTACTGGGCTTTGGGGCCGCTTGTTATGTGCAATTATTGTAGCAATTACTGACAGGTACGATCACAGTCAAGAAGAGACAAACCAACATTGCAAAGGGGTCAATCTCTCCTAAATTAACTTATGAAGTCAATGCCTTATCTGATCAAACTCTCAACAGGCATTTTTAGAACTTGAAAAACAGATTCTAATTTATGTATAGAAAAATAATCTCTATGAATAGCTCAGAACATTTTGAAAAAGATGAGCAGAATTTGGGTGTTGGGGAAAACTCATTTACTAGATTTTAAAGCAGAATACAAAGACACAGAACTGGGAGCGTGGGACTGGAAATAAGCAGACGGTGTGACGGGCCAGGAGGGGGTCGGGGATCCCCGGGCCCGTGAGCGCTGGGCACGCGGCAGGACTGTGGGGGGCTTGGGCAGCAGGTGGAGAAGAAGGAAATGTCTCCCCTTCACCTGCTGATGGATTCAGGAGGGGCATGAGGAAGGCCCAGCAGGAAGTTCGTAAAATGCAGGAAGGGGTCATTATGACCTTGGGGCGGGGGAAGGGCTCCAGGTCCCCAGGCCAGAAGCAGTGGGTCCCACCAGCCAGGGTGAGCGCCTCTGCTCCAGTGGAGGACGACAGAGAGCTCAGGGCACTCTGGGGGACCTGCCCTGTGTGGAGCTCGGGAAGGCTCTGTAGCCAGGACAGCAGAGAGGGGTCACCCAGCAGGCAATGGGCACCAAAAAGAAAGGCCACTCCAAGCAAAGGCCCCTGGTGGTCAATCAGGGCACAAACATGTTTACTGTCACCAATGTCTGGAAACATCTGCGCTGTGGCCCTTGGAGTGACAAAGTTCAGGCAGCGGGTACCAGCCGTGCTGCCTCGGAGCTGCTGTGGGGCCTGGGAGGCCTCTGAGTTAGGGCCTTGGGGGTGGTGTGGACATCCTCGGTTCCAGGCACATCTGCCCTGCCAAGGGCCAGCAGGCCCAGTCCTGAGTCACGGGAGAGCCCACAGGAGGTCGGGTCACGAGCTCTCCGCAGCGTTACACAGGGCAGGTGAGAATAGGGACAGGCCAGCTGCATCCCAGGAGGGACCGCTTAGGACACAGGGGCTGGGGAGTGCCCAGAGGGCCAGCTAGCTTCACACGTGGGGACCCAAGCCAGGTCTGAGTGACGGATGCCCACGAGGTCCGGGGGGATTCTCAAAGGAGCTGGGTCCTCACAAAGGGGCTTTCTCAGTGGGTTTGGGGGCAGCTCCTTGGCTACCCACAGCCCCACGGAGGTCTCTCAGTGCAGGTTGGGGCCTGCGTCTCGCTTGCTTCAGGCCTTGTGCTGCATGGTCAGGGCCAGCAGGGCTGCCCAGGCCTCCTCCCTAGACCAGCCTGACTCCTAGAGCTGAGTGGAGAAGGGCTGGGCCGTCAGGGTGTGGAGAGCCTTCTCTGGGCACCTCGTCTGGGTGTTCCTGAGCCCGGATCCTGCCACGCTGGTCTCTCAAGGGACCCTCTGCCTGTTCCCTCACGGGGCCCCCCAAGCCCGACTGCTCCTCTGGGGACTGTTTGTTGCCAGCCCACCATGCCCTGGACACGCTGTGAAGGGGCCAGTCTGGGTTTCCAGGGTCACCACTGGCGGCCTCCTCACTGTGTCTGGTCCAGCAGTGGGGTCTGCGTAGGCCCTGGGGACACACAGCCCTGCACACAGCAAGGCCCCTGTGGTGGGTGACTCCTCAGAGTCCGGTCACTCACCCACCCGTCCTGGCCTCACTTTGCCTGGTGCCACCACACGAGTCCCAGCGAGGCTTCCTGGGTGTCAGAGCGGTGGCATTGCCTGCCGTGGTCAGCGGAGGCCTCCTGTGCGTGGCCGGCAGCTCAGCGCGTTCCTGAGTGCTCCCCGTTTGAGCAGCGCGACGCCCAGACGGGTCAGAGACTTTGGGCGCAGTGTGGGAGAGAGCCCGTGCGTGGATCATGCCTACTCCTCCACCAGCCACGTGGCTTGGACTGCCTCCCTGATGGTGACTCACAGACCTAGCCTGGCCACACCTCCAGGTGTGGCTGGGCCACTTAGGGCTCTCTATCCCCTCAGGACTGGCTCAGAGAGGGACCAGGCACCAGCTCAGCCAATCAGAGGTCTCCTTGGGGTGGGAGCAGTTAAGAGGGTGCTGAGGGGACCAGCCAGCAGCCAGGCGCGGAACCTGCCCTGTCCAGCCTGCTCAGTGCTGGGTTCTGGTCCTGCCCAGGAGCCCAGCCAGCCTGCCGGCTCAGCAGATTGAGGGAGGAGCCTGTGGCTCATCACTTGAAGAACCACACTTCCTAGGGCCTCCGGATCAGACCGCAGTGAGGACCACCCTGCCGAGGGGCAGCCCAGAGGGAGAGGAGGCTGGAACTTGCTGCACCTACTCAGGGCCACTGCCTCCTCCGGGTGCCCAGAGTCCATGTCATGAGCCAGCGGCTCCTTAGGTCAGCAGGGTCCACTGGCTGCTCCTTCCAGTTTTGTCCTGGACGCTGTCCACGGGGCTCCTGGCTCTCTGCAGCATAAAGCTTTGAGCACCCACTCTGAGCCTCTCAGGCTCCCCACAGGTGGAGCTGAGGCCAGCGTTGGCTCCTCGTTTCTGGCACATGCCACCTGTCAAGGGCTGACTGTGCCCACTTCATACAGCAAAACCCCAGTCCCAGGACCTGAGAATGCGGCTGTGGGGACAGGGCTTGACCTGATTAAATGAGGTCGCCAGGGTGGTCCTAACCCAGGAGGGCCTCTAAGGTTTGCTCCCCGTGACAGCCCAGTGGTGAGTGGCAGGATCTGAGGAAGGCTCCCGTCAGCTGTCAGGGAGGAGGGAACAGGAGAGGGCTGCCTGGCGGTGTGTGGGTGAAGCCTGGGGGGCTGTGGGAGGCGGTGCTGTGGGGCTGGGGGCTGGGTCTCACCCAGGGAGCTGCCTGGCCTGGGGATGCAGGAAGGCACTCTGGGACCATTCTGGGAACTCTGGGTCACCTTGCCCCCTCCTGGGCTCCTTGATGGCTTTGCCTGAGGACAGCCACATCAGGGCTCAGCAGGGAGTTTTGGAAAGAGGAGGGGGAGGAGGAAGCCACCTCCCAAAGTCTATTGCTGAGCAAAGCACTTCCAGGGCTCCGGGCTCCGCGGGCCCTTTGCAGGGAAGGACGCCTGGGAAGTTCTGCTCCCGTTTCTGGTGGGCCTCGTCCACCACGGAGAAGCTCTGGGTCCCCTGGCCCAGCCTTCGCACTAAAGGGCCAGTCTGTCCATCCATGCAGGGACACTGACCTGAGCTGACTGTGCCCACTTCATACAGCAAAACCCCAGTCCCAGGACCTGAGAATGCGGCTGTGGGGACAGGGCTTGACCTGATTAAATGAGGTCGCCAGGGTGGTCCTAACCCAGGAGAGATGGGGTGGAGGGATGGCCGGCCATCTGTATGCTGAGGAGAGAGGCCTCGAGTGGAGCCAGCCTGCCTGCCCGCTCTGCGAACCTCAGCCCCACCATGGAGCACAAACCTCTGCTGTCTGACCACCAGCTCCACGTGGTTGGCCACAGTGGTTCTGCGGGGGCCGAGGCTCACAGGGGACAATTGCCCCGTGCCATGTTCCAGTGTCGGGTACAGCTAGACAGCCTGGCCAGGGAGCCCTGGGATTGGGTCCCATCCTCCACGCTGGGTCCAGGTTCCGGGGGTGTGCCGAGGGGTCCTACAGGCAGGAGGGCTCAGCACCCCAGAAGCCACTGTCCTCTCACCTGGCCCCTGAACGTGCAGCCTGTGTGTGTGTGTGTGTGTGTGTGCACTGCGTGTGAGGGTGTGTGCACACCCCTGTGCTCTGGGTGTGCTTGCTGTGCCTGTGAGCACACACACATGTGGTTAGCAGGCTGCGCCAAGGGAGGCTGACCTCCCTGCACGAGCTCACCCCGGACGTGATAAAGATGTGCTGGGGCGGCCGCTCGGCTATTATGCAGCCATTAAGACGGATGAGGCGCAGCGGGGCACGCTGACCCGAGCCCGGCTCGGCGGGTTATTATGTGAACAGAGCGTCTCAGGGGACAGAGGCTGTGGAATTCCATTTTCGTTAAAAAAGGAAAACTGCAAAATTATACACCTAACTATATATATATTTCCCTACATTTGCAAGAGAGTAAAGAAACAAAGGTGTCAGGTTAGGGCCACTCTACCCCTGTGGGTGGCCTTGGTGGCCGAAGCAGGAAGAGAGTCACCGGTTCTGCACAGTCCTGTGTTCTTGGAATCCTGAAGCACGCAGTCCCTTCTGTCATAACAACAACAACGAGGGCAGCTGCAGTCACAGCTGAGAACCAAGGGGCTCCGGCAGGGAGGTGGCCTGCAGAGGGACTGGGGGGCTCCTAGGGGCTCCGTGGGCTGGGCTCTGGGGTAAGGAGAGGCCCCAGCACCCACCCTAGACTGAGAGGATGGAGGGTGGGGAGCTGGGGAGGAGGCTGCCTGGAACAGAAGTCCAGGAACCCTCATGGGGCACTGGGAGGACTTCCACAGGGGACAGTGGGCTGTGGGCCTGCAGCTCCCAGGGTGCTGACCCTGGGCCCATGCTATCGGCTGCTGAAGGCCCTCCAGGGACAGACAGTGTGGCTCCAAGCACGGGGCCTTCCAGCCTACCCCATGCCTGCAGCTCGGTGGCCGTGGAGGCTCTCCCTGCCCTCCCCGGGCCTGTCCCTGCCCACCCTGACCTCTCTGGCCTCTGAGGAAACTGGAGGGAGCCCTGAGCCAGTCAGTGCTCCCCCAAACATCTTCTCTGCCCCCAGTAGCAGGCCTCCTGCTGACGGCCCAGTCCCCACCTCCCCTTCTGTCTGTCCCTTCTCTGCTGCCCGCAGCCCTCCAGGATGGCCCTTCCCTGGTGGAGCCTTCTGGCTGCCTGAGGTGACCAGCCCTCCCTGTTTCAGGTGGCCCTGGTGTGTCCCAGGCGAGCCCTGTGCTCTGGTTGGAAGGGAACCCTGGGCTCCCGCTCCCGCCACCCAGGAAGCAGGGCCCCCTGAAGGAGGCAGGCATTGGGTGGCCAGCCAGCAACCCAGGCTCGTGGCCCACAGCATGGGTCACATGGGCTTCCTGTCATCTGCCCAGAAGAGTCCAGGTAGGCCCAGCTAGGCATGGGCGGGGCCGGCCTCTGTGTCCCCCAGCTCCAGTCAGTCCTGACTGCACCTAGGGCGTAGGGAAGACCCTCCCCTGACTTGGACCTCAGTTGTCCCATCTAAGGGCAGTTTGGCTAGAAGGCTACTCTGAGGGGTCCGCTCTGGGCAGCTCACCCTGCAGCAGGGGACTCGGTCTCAGCTGTCACTTGGGTTGTGTCCCTGCTTATGGGCAGGTCTTCCTGTGCGTGTCGGGAAGCTGGGCAGCACCACAGACCTCTGTCACGAGGTCAGCACACACACCTCCAGACCTTGCCACGTGTCCCTGGGAGCACACTGCCCCTTGAGCCTCTCCTGATCTTGACTTGGGGCCCAAGATTGGGCTTCAGGGGTCCCTGAGCCCCAGACTCATATTCACACAGTATGCAAATGTCACCTTGGTGGGTCTCAGGCGCACGAGCTCCTCAAAGGTGTGTGCACCCCTAGTTAAGACTAGTCATGGCGGTGCGCCCGCTCCAGTGTCTTCACAGGGTGGTGGCAGTGGACAGCGCTGGCCTCCTCGTGGGGAGCTGAGCCTCCACCCCGGGCTCCATCAAGTTACTTGACCTCGGAAGTTCTCCTGACTCTCCCTCCCTCCCTCCACCATCCCTCATTCTATTTAGAAAAATCTCTTCCCCAAATTGCCCCTTTATCTGAAGTATTCCTACAGGGTTTCTAAACCCCGTTGATGGAAGAGCGCTATTACATATGCAATCGCCTGCATTTATTTACATATCAGCGGCAAAAGGGGGGCCTGATTTTTCATCTGGGCAACGCAGCTGCGCTTGTAAAAAGGGTGTCTATTAAGAAGGCCGTCGCCTGGTACAAGCTGCAGCGTCTAATTGGCTTCTCAGGGACATTTTTTTATTATTATTATTTGCTCGGGGAACTGTTCATTTGAGCAAACGATATTAAATGACTATTGTCTCAGTCTTTAAGGAATTACCAGCTGAAAAACAATGCAGAGACGTCAGTGTCCCATGACAAAGGCTCAGGCGCAGCGGCTGGCTGTGGACGCACCCGTCGCGTTGCCGATCGATAATAAGCTGGTTTCAATAGTGATGCTCTGTGACTCCGGCTCTGCAGAACCTACAATTAGCGGGAATGGATTTTCCTTCCCCTTTACAACTGCCACAGGAAACGGTTGAATCCCGTGCAAATACAGCGCTCTTGGGGACGTCTCCTGAAATGCACGATCCAGCCTCTGCTGGGTGACGGGGGCCGACAGGTGGCCGGGGCTCCTCGTGGAGGCCTTGTAGATAGCTCTGGGGCCAGCTCTGGACACTGCTCTCCATGCAAGGTCTGGGGCCCCTCCCAGGTCCAATGAAGCAGGACATCTGAGGGGAGGCCCACAGAGACGAAGGGTTAAATCCTGCCCACACCAGCAGTGCCCTCTGTGTCACCCTGTGAAGCAGCAATGGCACTGTCCACCCTGAGCTCCAGGAGCGGATGGATGTGGTGGGTTGAGACAGGATTGGGGACGCTTTGAGGGCCGTGTGTTTGCTATGGTTGCTGTCAGGGCACCCGCCTAGGGGCTTGGGGAATATTTGCTAACACAGTGAATACTAGGGTAAGCCGGGGTTCTCAGTGGGACAGTTTGCTCTTAGGGGACCCCGTGCAGTTCTGGAGACACTCGGCTGTCACAGCTAGGTGTGGGAGGTATAGGCTTCTGCTGGGTGGAGGTCAGGGATGCTGCCCAGCACCCTGCAGGGCACCGGATGGCCGCAGCAGAGAGGACAGCAGTGCCCAGGCTGAGCAACCCGGGGTGGGGGATGGGGGGAAGGAGGGGTGGAAAGGAAGGGGTGTTTCAGAATTGGGGAGCAGAGGGAATGTGAGGATCCCAGAGCCAGATGAGGCCCTGTCCCTGGGGACCCAGGACCGCAGCTGGGAGCTGGGCATGTCGGGACTTGGAGATGCAGAAGGCTCAGGGTCCACCTGAGTGTCTTCCATGCCTTCTCCCTGCGGAGCCCCAGCTGAGAGCCCACTGTGGACATGTGGGCATGTGGGCTTGTCCCTGGGTGGGGAGGATAGGAGGGAGAACTGGCAGAGCAGATGGCCGAGGCAGGGGCGTAGACAGAGATGGCCGTGCCTGACCTTTCTGACTGTCCTGTCTCCACGAGGAGATGCACGCCTGGCCACTGTGTGCAGAGCTCCGTCCACCCTTGTGCCTCTGACACATGGTGCCGCTGATCCTCAGAGTGCCCCTACCTCATCTTGCTCACGGGGACCCGGCTCCCAGGAGCCCCGAGCCCAGGCACCTCTCCCGGTGATGAATAGGCAGAGCAGGCACAGGTGGGCCAACCAGGCTTGGGGGCTTCTACCTGTCACCACCACAGTGTCCAGAACCGACCACAGAGCCCAGAGAGACCCGCTGCTCAATCCTGGGTGAGGGGGCGTTGTGGGATTGGGCCAGGCAGGTTCCAGAGGAGGCTGGAGGTGGGCACAAGTCAGAGCACCCTGTGGACAGGTCTGGGGGCCAGGCGTCCACAGAGCCCACCTGCACAGTTCAGACCTAAACTGAGAGGAGCCCACCTGGGCTCCTGCCTGCCCACCCCAGCCTCCTCACCTCTCGTCTCTGGGGCTGTCGACCAGCCTCTAATTAGAGGCACCACAGTGACACCCAGAGCTTCTGAAACTTTCCCACCACCGGCTCCTTCTGCACAGCTCACGAAAAGCCCCAGGGTGGTTTCCGTCACAGTCCTGAGCTGCCTCTGGGGAAGAAGTCTGACGAGTGGGAAGAGTGGGATGAGCTGACGAGCCGCAGTTTGGGGCCCCAGGAGTCACAAACACCCTGGAGGAAGGGGCGGGGGCGGAGGGGCTCCACTGCGGATCTGAGCGAGCGAGCGAGGCCTACGTCATCTGCTGGGGGCTCAGCTGCAGATAGAGGAGTGCTCCTGCTTCACCCAGGCCTGCCCCCACCCGGCCCCCAGCTGGGGTCAGAGGCCCTAGAGAAGCCTTCAGAGCTGTGGGCGGGTAGAGGCGCTCTGCAGAGGACGTTGTAAAGTTCAAGGAGAAGGGAGCTGGAATGCGTTTCCCAGAATGAAAACGTAACATTTCAGAGGTAATTTCATAAAAGGAACCATCAGACCAATATATCATCGTGTCGAGTTAAACTGCGGAGTTTAAAATAACCTTTGCTCTGATGTTTATTGGATCTGGAAACTTTAGGCTTCCAAAGAAAGAATCTAAATGCTACATATATGTCTGCCTCAGACAGCCTGCAGCACGCCAGGATGGATGGCTCTGGAGCCACGCGCAGCATCAGGACGGGTGGAGCTCGACTCGGGCTCCTGGGCCCCTGGACACAGGCTCTGCGAGAGCCACATCCAGGGCACCTCGGTGGACCAAGGCCCCACCCAGAGGACAGGCCCCAGCTTTCTCAACCCCTGAGTTGTGGCCGCCTGAATCCTGCTGAGAGGGACCGTCTGCTGGGCCGTGCCCCTGGGACTGGGCAGGAGGGTGGGCCGGGGCCCAGCTGCTGCAGACCCACACTCTGGTGGCCTTCTCTCTCTTTCTGCCTGGGGATAGCTAATAAAGGGGCACAGTTCCCCTGTGGTAATGAGTCAGCAAAGGAGAGGCCACTGCAGGACTCCCACCTACCTGACCAACAAGTCAGTCTCCCATAACCACCTGACCAGCCAAGTCAGGCTTCCCCACTCCCAGCTGTTAACAACACATTGTTTAAGTACACTTTCGAGAGCAGGACATCGTGTGGAGGACACACCAAGCCCGTGGGCTCCCTCCTGCCCTCCCAATGCCAACAGGAAGGAGAGTAAGCAACCAAGATTGATGGCGCTTTGGGTGGTCCTTGGGCTGCACAGGCGCCCCCCTGCCCTGACCGCAGGGCCAGACCAAGAACTGTGTTCAGATGGGGGCAGCCGACATTAGAAATTTTGCCCACAGCCACTGGGAGGCTGGTGCACAGCATTGTGTTCCAGACAATGGCTGAGAGACGCCTGCGCCCTGGATGTGGTCCAGGCTTCCAGGAACTGCCGGCCTCGGGGAGCCGTTCCCCCGCCAGCAGCCCTTGCCTTCTGCAGCACGGGCACAAGACCTGCTCCTTCCAGGAGAGTCCTCAGCCACGGAGCGAGGTGAGCAGGTGGAGGCAGCAGAGCCCTCTCTGCACACCGGTGCAGCATAAATCATCATTTAGAGCAGCAAGACGCATCCCGTCCAGGGTTAAGAGGGGAGCGGGTGTTGGGGGAGCCGCACAAAGAGAGGCGAATAGAAAACAGACCCAACGCAGCACGTGCTCACATTTATGCAAAAACATGCAGAGGTGTGTGTTTGTACAAAGAAATTAAATAAGAATTTTAAATAAATAAATTAATCATCTTGAAGGTTTTAGAGGAGGACGAAATTTGAGCGAGCCCTGAGCCCCAGGTCCGTCTGCTGAAATAAGCAAAAATGTAAAAATGCTCTTTAACATTATTCAGCCCTCGCCTTCAGGCAATAGGTCCTGGTATAAATAAGGTCTGGGAGCAAAGCCGCAGCTTTGTGTTCCAGGGCGTTATGATGCTGGGCCTGTTATTTCATTGTGTTTTATCACATTGTGTCAAACCAAGAGCCGACTTTATGACTCTGAACACCCGGTTTTCTGAACCACCCCACCACTTGCCCCAGGCCTGAGGACATCTGGAGACATTGCACTTACTAGAGAGCCCAGGCAGCAGAGAGTGGAGGTGGGGGACAGGGGCATCTCCTTGTGAACCCCTGCTCCTTCCAGGACAGGACAGAGCTTGCCTGGAGAACTGACCCTGCGGTCCTCTGCCTCTCAATGACAGAATGCCTCCTGAATGGCCAGGGGCCACCTCTGTCACCTCCAGGGCCTGCTGCCTGGATCAGCAGAGAACTGGGGCTCTGCCCATGCTCAGCCTGCATCTGACCTTTAAGATATGCAAATGCTCCCAGGTGTCCCCAGAGCAGAAGTAAACAGTGCCTCACAGATGCAGGGAGATGGGCTCCTGCCCTCAGCTGGCCAGAGCTGCTGTCCGCAGTCTGAGTCTGGAGTCCTTTGGGGCACCAACCGGCATGGCCTCCCTGTGGCTGGTGTGTGGCTGGGGCTGGGGCCTCCTCCACCCTCTGCTGATCCAACTCAAGCAAGAATTTGGCTGCCTCAAACCATTACCCTCCCTGAATCTGGCTGGGAACCAAAGAGCCTTAATTATTCCTCCAGGGGAAATGGCGCTCCCCTCCCACCTCAACCCCCCCCCCCCCCTGCAGAGAGGGCAGGCAGAAAAACTAAAATGAAATGCAATAAAACATCACCGATCCATCAGCTCCTGGGCAGACAGAGGCTGACAAGGAGAGGCGCTCTGGGCCCAGAAGTTATTACGCGTGGAATGGACTGGTTCAGACTAATTGGTTCAGCTGTGACCCCTGTCCCCTGGGAGAGGTTGGGAGTGTCGTGACATGGGGTGGAAAATCCCAGCCAGGGGACACAGTAATTGGTGGCGAGCTGAGCCCCTGGGTGGTCCATGAGCAGAGTGCTTCCTGCCTGGCCCTGACCCCCTGAGATCTGTCTCTTCGGCCAAACGGAAGACGGAGGTTGGGAAGTCAACCCAGGGGGGTTGGGGTCACAGGAGGCTGCAGGGAGCTGCGGGAAGCCGTGGGGTTTCTTGCCTCCTCAGGGGAGCCCTGTCCAGGAGAAGGGCTGGGTCCTGGGTCTCCCCAGTGACAGAGGGCAAGGGGCTCTGTGGGCATCTTACCTGCATCCCCATCAGCTGCACAGTGTCTCCCCGAGCTCCGCACTCCCCACCCACCTGGAGACTTCAGCCACAGCCCGAGTCCCCTCTGCGCCCCCAGTCCTGACCTCCGGCCAGTGTTCTCGGGTGCCTCCCTGCTGTCCTCTCACCTGTCAGCGGACCCTGTGGATTCTGATGCCCTGGAAAGGAGCCCACCCTCAGCTCCACCTCCAGGCTGGGCCTGCTCCTGACCTGCTGGAGCGAGTCTTTTCATCATGTCACCACATCACTTGACTATGTCCTCTTGCCCTCCAGAGCGTCCCAGGTACAAACCCAACCGCAAACACTTGCTGTGGCCTGTGAGGTCCTGTGTGGTCTGTCTGGCTTCCCGCCCTCACCTCCTCCACTCCTCATGGCCAGGGTTCCTGGCTGGGGGCTGGCTGCATTGAGAGGCTCGGGGTCTCAGCGCACAGTCCCCCGCCCTGCTCTTCCCCACATACTGGCAAGGCTTGCTCCCTCTCTCCACCCGAAGTGCACCCCAGTGCCCTGTCTGCGGCTGCTGGGCCCCTCTGTTCCCATGCCTGCTTTCTTGCTCTGCAGGGCACCTGCCACCACCAGGGAGCTCCAAGTTCGGCACTTGCCTGGCTCAGCCTCTTCCTTAGAGGGGAGGGTCTGCAAGCACAGAGACCCTCCCCTTCCTCTACTGCCCACTAAGCCTTGCCACAGGCAGGAGGACTGGGCTTCTGTGGCCCTGAACCCTGCTGCTCCCTGCTGACCCAGCCTCTCTCTGGCCCTGCTCTCCTGGCTGGGGACCCTCTGAGGCTCAACTGCCTACTCACCAGCTGTTGGGCTGCTTTGAGCTGACCCGGGGAGTCCACTGCAGGCCTGGGGCCTCTGTGCGAGTTGTCAGAATGAAAATGGCGCCACCTACATCAAACCTTAATTAACCAAGTAGGGAGGCCTGAAGGAACGCACCAGTCTGCAGGCCACACGTGCACAAAGGCCACCTCTCCTGGGACAGCTGCCTCTCCCTTTGGCCACAGGCCATGTCATTAACCTGAGGTCCAGGTGGCAGAATGACGTGCTCCTCCTCTCTGCGGGTGTGCTGTGGGCTCCGTGGCTTGCGTGGCCTGCAGACCTTGAACCCAGGAGCCTCCTCACTCCCAGGAACTCCTTCTCCTTTAGACAGCCCCTGTCTCTGCTGCCGAGGACAGCCATGCGGCCCTCCTGTGGGGAGGCCAGGGCTTTCACTAGGGGCTGCAGCCAGCGTCTTCAGGTAGCAGGAGTGTGAGTTCTCCAGCAGGGGCCCCTTTGCACACCATTCGCACAGCTGCACCAGGGTGACACTGCTGGGTCCCAGGACCTGCGGAGAAAGCCATACAGTTGGCCCAAGGGGTCATTCCCTCTTACCAAGATGGTCATTCCATCTTGCCATCTGGTGTCTCCAGTTCCATGCGTGGCCGCCGTGCTGCCTCTTCCTGGCTGTGGACACCGCGCACGCCTCGCGTGCCCAGCTGGACTCCTCTGCACTTTCCTCGGCCGTCCTTCCCCTGGGTGCAGATGCTCCCCCTCCTGCTTTGCTCCGATGGCCTCTCTATCCCCCGACATGCTGTGGCTCCCCTGAATGTCCACCCGTCTCAGTACTGTCCCACCCTCCTCCGTTCCGGGTACTCACGAACTCACTCTTGCCTTCAGTCCCCACCCACATGCTTTCCACCTCTGGGCTGGCTCACGCTTTGGTCCAGTGCGTCCTCTCTGCCCCGAACTTCTCCTCTAGCTCATCTGTGGGCTATTTCCTTTCCTCTATCTCCCTTGGAAACCTTTCTTGAACCAAGAAATAGATTTCCCCGGATAAGCTGCACCTTAGCTCTATGTCTTCCTGCATATATTTCTGTGAACGAGAATTGGAGGCCACTGTTACTTTTGTTCTGTGTAGTAACTCTTTATCTCATGTGAAGCTACATGACGACTTCCTTGTTCTCCAGCCCACATGAGGAGGTGGCATCTGCAGGGCCGCGGCAGCTCCTCCGCTGAGCTGGGGGAGGGACGGGTCCTTGGACCGCCGCACTCTTCTTTTTTCTGTCATCTGAGGCTTCCCTGGCCACGCTCTCGCCCAGCGCCCTCTTCCAAGTTGCTGCAGTCTTCCTTGGAGATGTTTCCGTGCTTCAAACCTTGGATTCCTGTTCTCCGCCCACCCCGGCAAACTCTTTTCTCCATAAGATTCAGGTGGTTATACTTCTGCCCTGAGTTGGGAGGGGTGCCTCCGGGTTGTGCTGATGGATCTCTGCCACACCCAGCCTTCCCTGCCCACCCCCAGCCAAAGCCGGGATTGCAATCCCAGCTTCCTAGCCGCCTCCGTCTCCCCTGTAAACGTCGGTGTCTTTTCATCTCACCTCATTTTCCTCTCCTGGTTTTCTGACCCTGATTTTCAGAATATTGTGGCCTCTTGTGTGGGCTGAGGATGCCAACTTTCTAGAATGTTCTTTGGGTTTAAATGGAGATCCTTTTCCAAAAGACTTCTCTGGATGTTCACGACGATGCTCTCTGTTCATTACAGATACGCACATGCCCAGAATGTGGGTGAAGCAGGCTGGCACGTTGACGTGACCTGAAGGTCTCCAGGCTGGGGCAGACACTGCCTGCACTGGGGCCCGCGTCTCCTCTCCCGGGGCAGTCTCTGCCTGGGCCTGTAACCTCCGGGTCGCCGCTGGGTGTAGTTCAGCTCCTCCATGCGGATCGCATTCAGCAGGCTGCAGAGCTGCTCCTGTTCCTGCTCCTCGGCTGCCTGTGGCCTTGCAGGACCTGCCTTTGCCACCTGAGTCTGTGAGGAGGGGCTCAGGGTGCGCCAGGCTGCACCCCCACGCTGTGCCGACACGGGCTTGGTTTCCGAGTTGGGGGCTTCCGTGAACAATGCTGCAGGGGACGCCCCGGATCCAGTGCCCAGGATCATCTGCGTGTCCACTTTTTCTCTCAGTTGCTCTGTCAAGGGGACGGCTCCTGCTGCTCCGTGGCGCTGCCTCGGTTCTGCACCAGCCTGGGCCCCTGCAGCTGTGGCCTCTCCAGGGCCTCCTTGACTCCGTGTTGATATCGCGTCCCACGAGCAATCACACCCAAGATTTGCCGTTTTCATGAACGTTTTTCAAAAGACCCACTTTGGACCTTGCCGAAATTTTCCACTGTTTCTTTCCTAGCTCATGAATTTATTTTATCTCCATTATTAAAATTTCATCATTACATTATTCTACAGTCTAATTTTTTTTGCTAGCTTTTTCATATTTATCTTTCTATTTGGGGTCTCAGAGTTCAGCCTGGCCTGGGACTCAGTGCAGGAGGTGGCTGTTTTCTGGGTCAGGGTCCTGACCTGGTGGACAGTGGGGCTGGCCTGGGCAGGGTGACTCCGGCCGCACCCTGTCTTGGAGGAGAGGCAGCCCGACTGGGAGCCCCGGGGGAGCCGCAGAGGCAGAGCTCCTTCCTCAGAGGTGAAGACAAGAAGCTCCCGAGACTGGCCAAGGAAGTGGCCTCCGTGTCATTGTAACGACACAGGCTGCTGAAAGCAGGTGTGATCCAGGCCCTAGGGTCATCCTCACCCGTCCAGGTGGTCCAGCTGCTCAGTGACTGGAGTCCTTCATGGTACCTGCCCACCCCAGGCCCCGTTCCCCAAGAAGCCATGCACCTGGTGGCCGCCTGCTCTCAGACCCTCGCAGTGGACAGCCAGGGAACACACTCGTGTACATACCACAGTTACACACACAGATGCACACTGCACCCTTATCGATTAAAAACATCAATCCATCCACTGCCTCTCAAATTCTAATCCAATCCTTGTAGTGGTTTCCTTCCTTCCTTCCTTCCTTCCTTCCTTCCTTCCTTCCTTCCTTCCTTCCTTCCTTCCTTCCTTCCTTCCTTCGCTAGTAATTGAATCCAGGAGCCACATCCCTAGCCCTTTTTATTTTCATTTGGAGACAAGATCTAGCTGAGTTGCTTAGGCCTTGCTGAGGCTGGCCTGGACCTCGTGATCCTCCTTCTTCAGCCTCCCAAGGCACTGGGATCCAGGCGCGCACCACGGCCCCCAGCGCCCCCCTAACTGTAATAATGAAAGCTTAAATCATCAGTTTTCCGCCTCCCTTTTATCCTCCTGTGGACATCAGGCTCTGTTTCCCCTCGGGTATTCTGGTTGGATCCGTAAGCTTTCCCTAGCAGTATTTTCATTCTCATTGAGTTTTAAATATTTCCTATTCTCATTATTATTTTTTATTGCTTGTCTCTTTGTGGAGATGAGTTCCCCCAGAGACAGTTGAATTTGCCGTCAGGATCTTGGGGCCCTGCTAGTCCCTTCATTGAATAATTGCCTGGTTTCTTTGAGACCACCCAGGTGGTGGGCATTCCGGCTTCAGGCTCCTGAAGGGCTGGCTCACGATCAAATGGTTCCCTGCTTGTACCCAGGTGCAAGTCACTTACTTCCCTGGTGACATGTTACCTCACCCTGACACTGTGCAGTGCCCCGTGGAGCCCTGTCCACTGGGTAGACCTGGGCACGGTCCTGTTTCCAGAGACTGAGAACTGAGCACAAGGTGATCCACCTAGGAAACGTCCTCAGGGAAAGCCGCCTGATGTCCTGCTCCCTGACCTGAGCTTTGGGCTGAGACTCCTCGAGCTGCCCTGAGCTGCCCTGAGCTGCCCTGAGCATCGGCGCTCGCTCCTGCTTGGGCACACGGTCTCCACTGCCTACAGGTTGGCATTTTCCTGGAACCAGGTTCCTTGTTTCTTTCCCTTGAGCATCTTGTTGCCGTTTTGTGTCTCCCTGACTCAGCTCAGCACAGAGGACCCCTGTGCCGCGCTCCCTCAAGGCCTCACTTTCCTCCGAGTCTCCATATCTACAGGTAACTCACCGACGTCTCTGTCTCAGTGACAAAGCACAGCAGCTTCCCAGCTCAGCCCCCGCTGCGCCACGTCTCTCCTCACCCCGGGCCGCACGTCCTCACATGTCCTGTCCTCCCCGCTTCCCGTGCCCTCAGCACTTCCTCGACTCTTGTCCCTAGGATTCTGTCACTGTCACATGTTGATTTGGCACCTGAACATCCACCCCTGTGTGCTCAGCCTGCATCCAACACCCTCCCCAGGCACCTGCCCACCTCACCCGGTGCTGGGGGATGCTGGGCTCCCTGCAGGCCCCTGTGCTGCCCTCAGTGAACAGCTGCTGGCCCACGGCTCCCTCTGCCTTGTCTCCCTTTGTTCTTCACCTCACGGCCTCGGGCGTCTCCAGACGTCCTCCCCAGGGATGGCTCCTGACTCCAGCGCCCATCATCCATGTTTCTGCCTCGTCCTGAGTGGGGCAGGGTCCTTCCCTCCACCAGGCGGCAGAATCTTGGTATCTAATAGGAGCTTAATAAACAGCTTCCACTTGGAGGGCGCCTTGGGGGCTCTAACCTCTGCCTCTCTCCGCCAGCTCCCGGCAGCTCATGTCCCACTCGGCACTTGTTGAAATGACAGCAGCAGCAGCATTTATTAAGCCCCAATTACGTGTGGGACTCAACGCAGAGGCCTTGGTAGGCAGCAGTTCAATCTCCATAATGGCCCCCAGTCTGTGGCCAAGGGTCGGTGGCTTGCTCCCCAGCTGGCATCACCCGCTGACCTGGCATGCCCCAGGAGGGAGGGGCTGTTGTGGGCCGGGCAGAGGCAGGGCACCTGGGCAGCACTTCCCAGGTTGGGTCACCTGTCCTGGCTGCTGAGACCAGCGACTTCAGCCAGTGTCTGCTCCTCCTGGTGCTGAGACCACCGTGCAGGGGCCCCCAGGGGTCTCAGAGACCACAGGCTTCTCAGCTGAGGTAGGGGAGCAGGTGGGCCCATGGCAGAAGATCAGAGACCCGGGAGAAAGGAGAGAGGGCAGCCCTCAGAACCTGCATGGGGCTAGGCGTCGCCTGGGCACCTCACTGGAGGGTCCAGGAAGTGTCCTCAAGGTCCACTGTCTGCCACCACTAGAAGATGGCCCATGAGCACCCAGTAGGACCACACTCCCAGGGTCCAAGGCTGCCCTGCACCCTGCTCTCCTCAGGGAGCTGGAGAGCAGAGCCAGGGTGGAGGGGAACCTCCAGTCCCCTGAGGCTTCACCCTCTGGGGTTTCCCTGGCCAGTCGGACAAGCAGGACTCGTCCTTGGGGACCCCGTCAGTGGAGCATTAGTCCTTGGGTTTGGTGGGGGAAGACGGGTTCTGAGAAGGTCAAGGGTGCCCCAGTCTGCAAGAGCACTGACAGCTTGTGCCTTTCCAGGAGAAGAGAAGAGGAGAACAAAGCACCGAGTGGCCGAGGGCTGGCCTGCGGGAGTTCTCCGAGGGGCACCTGACCTAGCAGCTTCTGGGCTGCACGTTGCATCCTGCCCCAGGGCTGCCACTGGTGCTGGCCACAGACAGGACACTTGCATGACGGAGAGCCCGAGAGACACCCAAAGGCTTCCCACCGAGGCTTGCCCCTGGTCAGCCCTGTCCCTGGAGCTGTGGCCCAGCCACCCCTAGGCTTGGATCTCCTGGCCGCCCCCTTGCTCACCCTGGAGCGTCCTTGCTGACCTGTGTGGCCGAGCCCCTCTCTAGGGCACACAGCGTGAGCCAGTTTCCATTTTTTCTTCCCAGAGGCCTGCCCCAGTTCCTGCCCTGACCCCGCCCTCATTGCCCACGGTTCCAAGTTCAGAATCTCTCATTTCAGAATCAAATACTCAGAATCTCCCCCTCAGCCTGAGACCCCCAGCCGCCCCACCCTGGCCTTTCCCATCCTCAACAGGGCACTTCTCCAACCCCTCTGCTTCCTCCCATCCCCAAACCTGCCCCCGGTGCTCCACACCATTCCAGATCTTCCCCTAGGAAGGAGCTGGGCGGGGAGCCACCTGGGTCCTCTTCCTCCCACCAGCTCTCTGCCGAGCCCTCCTGAGCACACCCAACAGCAGCTGGAGACAAGTGTCCCCCAGCCCCAGGCTCCCCCCATCACAGAGCAGCGGCACAGGGCAGGGCAGGCGCTGAGGGCAGAGGAAGCCCCAGCCACGCCTTCCTTACACCCCTCTCCCCCACTCCTCCCGCCTCCCTTCTGCAGGGACCCTGCCTGCCCCCTGTCTCGTCCCAGCTCATGCTGACCAGCTGCTGCCCCCAGTTCTGGGAAGCAGCTCTGCTGGCTTTGCTGGGCCACAGTGTAGACAGGGTGTGGAGCATCCCTTAGCCCAGCAGGTGGCTCAGTGGTGACCAGGCTGTGCACTCACCCTTCTTAGCGCACTCTTGTCCTTGGTCCTGCACGGCCGTCCAGCTCCCTCCCAGGGCTCCCCTCCGTCCTTCTCCCAGGGCTCCTTGGCCTGCCCTGTGCTGTGGCCCATCAGCTCGCAGGACGCCCCCGGCTCCCGCAGTCCTGGCTCCCCCACACCTGGGGCGTGAACAACCGTGTTCATGCTGATGACTTTCAGATTTTTGTCTCCTGACTGTGCCACAGGTGGGGTCCCAGGTCCCACCTGGAAGCAGATGGCGCACAGGGGATTCACGCAGGATCTGTTCACACGTGTGGGCTCCACATGGGAAGCCGACAGAAACAGCACCAGCAGGAGCCGTTCTCAGGGGGACCGGAGCACCAGGGAGGGAAGGCACCAGCACAGGCCAGGGCCACACAGCTGGGAGAGGGCCTGGCCACCAAGGCCAGCAGCTCACGCCTCCTCAGCCCCCAATCTCCCAGTGGCGAAGCCGGGGATGAGGGTCCAGTAGACAGAGTTCATGGGCTCACCATGGGGGCTCCAGTAGGTGGAGCGGGGCAGAGACTAGGGGCAGAGGCCACCCTCTTGGAGGACTAGAGTCCACCGCCTGCCATCTCCAGAGCTGTGTTTCTTTCTGCTGCACTCTGTGCCTTAGTTTACTCCTGAACTCGGGCTTCGTCAGTGTAGGGCTGCTGGGGGGTTAGATGAGGAGGAGTGTCCCTCACTTTCAAGCCTGTCTGGACCCCGGAGAGGACTCGTAAACACTGGGGTCACAGCTTGCTCCCTCCATCTGTGCTCGCTGGCCATCCCACTCACCTGTCCAAGCCCACTGTGTTGGTGCCCACGGGTCTTGGGCCACGTCAGTGTCTGCCACACCCCTGCTGTACCCCAGGCTGACTGCCCTCTCCCATGGCCAGCCGAACACCAGCTCCCAGACTTTCTGCTGTCCACATAGACATCAGGGGCCCACAGGGTCCAACTCACAGCTTCTGTGACAGTGCAGGCTGCTTCGGCGCGGGTGGACCTTTCTTAGGTGGGAAGGGCCTTCCTCAGGTTCTTTTGGTCTAAATGGGGTCAGGTGCCCACATCTGGACCAAGCTTGGGGCCCAGGAACAGCCTTGCTCCGATGGCCTGATACCTGACTCTGATGGCCTGAGTCCTGGGACCAGGTAACACCCCGCTCCTGGCCCAGACAGGCCCGGCCGAAGGTGCAGGTGGGTTGGGGGCCAGGCAGACAGCCTCAGTGTCCATGTAGACCCCACTGAGGACACTGTGTGCTTTGCTGTCCCGTCTGGGGCTTTCGAGAGGAGAAGGGAACAACTGATAAAGACGCTCAGAGACCCCCAACAGGAGGTCAGATGCCACCCTGACGGACGGAAGCAGCCAGCGGCCTGCTGGAGCAGGTCTCCACATGGACCTGCCCCCTGGAGGGGTGGACGGCCAGCCGCGCCCTGGTCAGTGCACAGACAGACATCACGCACTCATGGGTGGAGTGGGTCACAGTGGAACAGGCAGCTCATGATTCGAGTAGCTGCTCTCTCCTCTCCTGGCCCCTTCCTCACCTTGAGCGGACCCCTGACGGCTGAGCCTTCTAGAGTTTTCTTTATCTTTCACATAAACTCCCTGTGTCACTATTTGTAATTTCCGTTCGCAGAGCCCTGTGCGGCCAGCGGCTCCAACAGTGACGGGTGAGATTCGCCTCACCCCATCTCTGCCCTGGCCACCGGGTTGGCGTCACCTCCCACAGGCTTCCCTAGCCTGCTGACTCTTCCCGTGTCCCCCAAGGACGGGATGGAGGGGTGCCCTGCAGATATTGACACACCGCCGGCCCCTCCAGCTAACTCTCCTGTTAGGGTGGAGGTGGCGGAGCCCGTGGTCCTTCCCAGCTATAACTAGGCCATGCTTGTCCCCACTCACTCCCAGATGGCAAGTGGGGGCTAATGTCTCATGGCGGCCACTCCTGTCCAGGGCACCAGGGGGACCCACCTGCTGCAGGTGCTTCAGGAAGAGTGCCATCATGCTCCTTGGAGTTCTGTGGTCCCCTTCGTCACCATGGCCCTTCTCACATCTTCCTGATTTTTGTTGGTGGGAGGCTCTTCAGGTGCCCTCCCACGTCACTCCCCAGAGACTGGCCTTCCAGAGCAGTGGCCCTCAGCCCTGCTGGCCCCGCTTGGCCTATCCTGAGACCCACCTCCCAGCACTGGGGGTCCTTCCAACTCCACACCTCTGTTGGCCTGCATCTTCGCGGCGCTGGGGGATGAGCCCGAAGCCCCAGAGAGAGGGAGAATGTGTCCACAGAGGTGAGGTTTCCGTTGTCCCATGGACGCAGGGAAATGTGACTTAGAGGCTGTCTGCTCACCACCTCTGTTTTCCACTGAGTAACGTGTGAGGGCCATTTCCGTCCACAGCAGGGAGCGCCTGGATCAGCCGGGCCTATGCAGGCCAGCCTGGTGTGGTGCCCCAAGTTTCCCTGGGCTCAGCTGCACCCAGCTGTCTCTCTCCTGAGACCCCTGCCCGTGCCCTCCACTGGAGGAACTGGTCTCCGTGGTGGTCTGTGTGGCCGGCAAAGCCTGGGACGTTCTCCACTTGCTGCCGGCTGGCATGTGTCGGGTGGCTGTGGTGGTGGTGAAGTCGGAATCTGTGTGTCCAGTCACGTAGCCCTGACTCTTCCTCTTTGGTCAGTTCCCTGGTGGCTGAGTTGGCACATGGGCCATGGTGGGGCGGAGGAAAGAGCAGGGCTGTACTCAGACACCACCTAGGAAGCCTCCCCCAGGGGCTTCCTGCCACTTCGGGGTGGCCAAACCATGTCACCTGTCCTTGGACTCTGTCCCCTCCTCTGTTGTGTGGTGAGAGCTTGGTCTTCCTCCTCTATGACTTCTGGAGACAGAGGGAACCCAGGGCCTCCTCCCAGGCTTCTCTGCTTCCACAGATGGGGGGAGCCATTTTCTGTCCTGCTCTCCCAGAGCTCAGGAAGAGCTGCCTGCCACCTCTTAGCAGAGAGGCCTTGTCCCAGCCCCTTCCTTGACCTGCAGTGCTCATCTCAGCAAGATGGAAACGCCCCCCAGGGATCCGAGGGCTGGGAGGAATGCAGGAGCTGCAGAGCCTGGCACGCAGTAGGTCCGCAGTGCACCTGAGCTCCTGGGCTGGGCTCCCTGGGGCTCAACCTGGTGGTCTAACAATATGACAGTGGAGGGCTGCGCTGGAGAGACGGGGGTGAGGGGAGAAAGCAGGCTTCTCGCCTGCGGGCGACTGACGGTCGGGCCACCTGTGGGGCGTTGGGCATCTTGTGGAGGCAGGTGCCTTCCCAGCTGCCCGCTGGCCCGAGCTGTGCTGGTCCCTTGCAGTCATGCCCGCCTTCCCTCTCACACTCACCTCCCTCACAGTGACTGAATCTGTCCCTCCTGAGGCTCTCCTGACCCTCTCTACAGTGCCCTCAGTGTGGACGAGAGTCCTGTCCCCTCAAAGCTCACAGGTTGACATCCCCATCCTGAGGTGACAGTCCAAGGGGCAAGGCCTTTGGGAGGGGACCAGGTCCCCAGGGCAGAACCCCATGGCAATCTTGTGCCCTGATAAGAAGAGTCCTGGGGTAGGTCCCTCTCTCTCCAGCTGAGGACCCAACTAGAGGTGCTGTCCAAGGACGGGGCAGTGGCCCTCACCAGGTGGGGAGCCTGCCTGCCCTGGCCTCCCAGCCCCCGCACTGACCGAGAGGCACCTGCTGCTTCTGAGACCCCCTCCTCCCGCGTTTGGGATGGCAGTCACGCTCTGCCCTGCGATGGCACCGGGACGTTTCCAAGGTCCCGGGGTCACCAGGCTGCCCGGCTGGGCTGTGTTCCTTTGTCCTTCTCCGTCTCAGGATGAGCGCAGAGTGACAGCGCTTTGCTTCTCATCTTCCAGAAGGGTGAGAAGTGAGCCGACCAGCTGGGCGCTGACAGGGCACCTGTCCCTGGTAGGTTCCTGGGTAATTAAAAACCACCCAATTTGAATTTTGCCCAGTGCAGCCGTCTCCTCCCTGAAACTTTTTACAAAGCGCCTGCCTGCTAATGAGGATGCTGGCTAATTACTTGAGGAGTGATTAAGAAGTCATGCTGTGCAATTGATGGGCCTCTGCAGGGGCTGTCAGCTCAGGCCTCTCATCCTGCCTTTCCTGGAAGAGCAGGAAGGTCCGGTGGACGGCCCTCAACAGGGAGGGCAGCGGAGGCCTCCAGGCTTAGCCTGGAAGTCACCTCTGCTCACCTTGCTTCCTGCCAGTTCCCCAGCTGGAACGTGGCGCTGGAGGTCAGCTTCACCTCTGTGGCCCGGCTCACTGCTGGCGGGTGGCGCTCTGCTGTGGCTGGAGCCAGCAAGGACCAGGTTCAGGTCAAGGGGTGGTGTGCAGTGGGCCCTGGCACGCAAGAGCCCAGGCCTCGGCCAGTCCAGAGGGTCCGAGTGAGCACGGCACCACGCGGCCTGCTGTTCAGGTCTGGCAGGGCCTGCAGCAAGGGATCACGTCCTGGCCTCCAAGGCAGGAGGCCAGGGCAAGGGTGGCCGCCAGGGAGAAGCCAGGGTGCAAGCCAAGGACCTGACTCCGTGACTCCCACTCAACCCCGAGCTGCCTCTGCCTGGGTCACAGTGGAGGAGACCAAGGCCCTTCCTGCCACCTGCTGGGGCTCCGGGACTCCGCCCAGTCTGATTCCTGAAGCTGGCCCAGGCCCAGCAAGGCAGCTTGTGGCCAGGCTGGAGAGGGGGATCCTGATACTCCCCGCCTTCTGGAAGGAGCTCCTGCCTCCTCTGAGCAACAGGAACCCTGGACCCAGCTCTGGGTGGGGGCAGGTGGCTCTCCTTCTCTGTCCCGGGCTGCTGTGTCTCCAGGAGGGGGACCGACAGAGGCTGCAAGTCCACCGCACTCAGGAGGTAGCTCTGGAGCCTGTGGGAGAAAGCCAGGGGCGTCTGGAGGAAAATTAAGAGCCACAGATGTGCACACACGCACGCACACACATGCCCCCCGCCCCCCGCCCCATGTCATCATGAGCCCATCTGACGAGTCCCAGCATCAGATGATTTAAAAATAGGCCTGTTGGAAGCCATCACTGGACTGGGCTTTCTTTGATTTTGTTTCTAATTATGACACCTCTCGGGGGGAGGCCTCCAGCTGTCCCTCCTGCTCACCCTTCCAGCTCTCCAGAAGGCTTTGGCTGTCACCACGCTCCCACTCATGTCTCTGCCATTCCCAGGGCCCTGGAACAGAGGCAGGGAGCGTCACCTCCCCACTGTAGGGCTCCTGCAGCCCCCAGAGGAGAAGTGACACCCCCTTGCCCCTCCTGACTCAGATCCCAGGCTCCTGCTCTCAAATTTCCTGCAGTGCCTGGGCCGCTCAAGAATGGGGGACGGCTGGGCTTTCCAATGCGCAAAGCTGCTGACATCTGCTGCCCCTCTTGATCCTCATGGTCTCCCCCACTCCCCAGACAGGAACCAGGAGGCAGGTTGGAAAGTGGCGTGTGGTGAGGGGACCCTGAGCTCTGGGTTCTAGGCACAGTTCCTTCCCCAGCTCTTCCCAGGCTACAAAAAAATACCTCACAGGACCCCAGATTCAGGCTGCAGAGGCTTCCTCGCTGGGGAGGAGAAAGGACGGTCACACCAGTGGGTGGGATATAAGGTCGCTCTTACAGAGTATTTAAATTTTCTACAGTTAACATTTTAAAACTCTTCATTTTGATATAAGAGAATTTTGTTGGTTCACAGGAAGTTGCAAAGACAGTGCGGAGGCCCCTGTGTCCTGCACGCAGCTCCTGTGCTCCCCTTTTACACAAGTCCTCGCACACTGCAACCGCTGTGCACAGCTCACCGTCAGGCAGGGGTTCGGCACTGGAAGGAAACATGTTGGGGACACGTGCAGGTGCAGGAGCCAGCGCTGCAGTAGAGACACAGGATGGTCACCCCCTCGCCCTGCCGCCACCAGCCTGTCTCCCATTGCTACGATCCTGTCCTGTCCTGCTCCTGCCCAGCATGCCGCAGGGATCCTCGAGTCTCGGTGCACACCCATCTTCCTGCGTGGGGTTCTGTGGATGGACGGATGGACAGACCAACCTGTGGAGGCCCTCGCTGAGGGAAGGCCATCATGGCTGTTTCTAGTTTTCTTGGCTGTTAGAAACTAAGCTGCTATAAAGACATACGTGTGGGGGCAAAAGTTTTCATTTTGGGGGATAGAAGCCCTAGAGTGCAATTGCTGGGTCGTGTGGTGAATATTTGACTAGTTTCTAAAGGCACCACCCAGCCATATTCTAAAGTATCTGAAGTTTCCTTTGGTGCCAGAAATCTATGAAGGTTCTGGTTCTGCTGCACCTTTGCTGTGTGTCATGTAGTGTGTGTGTGTGTGTGTGTGAGTGTGTGTGTGTGTGCATGTGTGTGTGTGTAATACGATTCCTGCTCTTCTGTTGGATGGGTAGTGGTTTCTCACTGTGGCTTGTTCTCCTGGGCCTGGTGATGCTGAGAATTCCCCATGGGCTTGTCTGCCATCTGTGTACTTTTTTTTGTGAATGACTCCTTAGTCTTTTGCCTATTTTCTAACTGATATATATATATATATATATTTTTAATATTGAGTGATGAGAGCTTTTTAGATGTTATGAGATCCGTGGTTTGAGGACAGTATCTATTCTGTAGCTTGCCTTGTTAATCTCTTGGCAGATCTTTTACCTAACAAAGACTTACAATGTTGCACGGGCTTGTCTATTTGGTCCCCTGCGTCAGGCCTGCACCTCTCACATGCTGTCCCCCCTTCCCTGGCCCATCCTTCTCTCCTACTCCTTTGCAGGGGCTGGCCTCAGCTCCAGAGACGCAGGAACCCTCCTTTGAGTTGTTCCTGGGTCTTCCTGTCGGAGGAGGCAGAAAGGCCCTCTGCCCTCAAGTGGCCAAGGAGCGCTTTTCTGTGCACTCCGGTGGGTTCTTCCATGTGCTGCAGGCTGTCTTCACAATGGGTCTTGTGTTCCCAGAGGGAAAGAGCTGTCATTTGCTCTTTGTGCCCCAATAGCTTTGTTACATTGCTTTGCTCAAATAGGTGCATTTTTGCTGAATTGCATTTTGTAGACATTGAAGTGCGTGGCTCTGTGGGGCAGCAGGCCAGGAGATGAGCTGGAGGGGTAGATGGGGAGGGTGCTGAGCCTGCCAGAGCCAGGAAGGCAGATCAGGCCAAGCTGTGGGAAGGGACCGGTCAGAGCCCACCAGAAGATGCCAGGACAGGCCTGGAGGTCAGAGGGAAGGTGACGTGGGCTGGGAGGCCGAGGCGCAGGGAGGTGATCAGACCACAGTTGTCATGGACACACCTTTCTGCCCGAGAGCGGCTGGTGTCTGTGGCACCTGGGAACTCAGGGGGGCACACTGCGGGGCTGGCATTGGGTACAGGGAGACTGCATGGGAGGGTGTGGGGGCTCAGACTCTACCTCTGCTGGCCCCTCTCCCAGGCAATGGGACTGGAGGCTGACCAACCACCAGGAAGTGCTGGAGTGGCCTTGACGAGACCTGGCACAGGGCACTGAGGTCCCCTCCCCTGCCCCCCATCTGCCCTGGCAGAGGTGAAGAGCAAGTGGGGGATAGGGAGGCTGGGAAGGTGGTCTGCTGAGTCCCAGCCCCAGAGCCGGAGGTGGGAGGCAGATCAGACCCCAGAGACCGGAAGGAAAGCATCCTCCCCAGGAAGGGAATTGAGGGCAATAGTATTATATCTTAATTTTTTTGCAGTGAATTAACAACAAACACCCACATCTACCCATCTGAATTGACATTTTGTTCTTTTTGCTCCAGATTTTTTGAACATAAAAGAAATGAACAATTCTGACAAAGCTGAAGTCCTCAGTTTTTCTGGGGCCCAGAGAAAAATTACCCTCTTACCTGTGGAGGATGAACATCCAGAGTGAGTCTTTCTGCTTACACCGTGATGTGTGTCGGTAAGGTGCCCAGGTGCTGGTCTTGGAGAGTCTGCAAACGCCACCTACAAGTCCCTATGAACCAAGGCTCACCGTGAAGCCTTCCTGCTGTGTGTGTCCCACAGTCCACTCTTGCTCACAGATGCTGTCACCATGACCCTGCATGCACACACACAGAGCTCGCCAGCACCGGACAGCGGTATCAGATTGATTGAAGGGGACCCTGACCCTGGGATCTGCTCTCAGCTTTGGCCATTGTGACCAGCACGGCAGGGAGCAGCCTCATGCGGTTCTTCTGTTTCCCTCACTTTCAGATTTCCTTAAGACTCTATCTTACTCTAAGAAAAGTTGACAAGCCGAGTGTTTGACCATCTCACTGTGTTATTTTTTATTTTACATACAATAATATTCACACTTTATGGCCTATAGTTGAATTGGGTTTTGACAAATACCCAGAACCGTGTGTCCACACCACAGGTAGAATATGGAGGCTCCATTACCCCCCAGTTCCCTGCCTCTTCCTCTTTGTGACCCACTCCTGCAGGCAGCTGTTGGCTTCTGCTCTACCCCCTCATTTTCTTTTCCCAGAATGTCGTATATTCTTGAGTATGCAGCATCTTGGTTCTGCTTTTTTATTCTGCACTGTGCCTTGGTGCATGGTGAGGGTTTTCTCTTTTGCATTCCTGAATGTCCCATGTCATGGTCGGCTCACAGTGTTCATTTCTTCCCCTCATGAAGAATAGTGATTTCCAGAGTTTGGTAATTGCAGTAAACATTAACATACAAGTTTACCATGAATATATGTTTTTATTTCTCTTGGCAAAATTCCTAATGGTGTTTTTGCTGAGCCATGCAGTGAATGCAGGTTTGACATCTTAAGAAAATACCAGACTATTTTTCCAAAGTCTCTGCTGTACCATCTGCATTCCCACAACCCTGCCTGAGGCTTCCAGTTGCCCTCCTCGCCCACACTAGGTATTGTCACATTTATACATTGATCTATCCATCTAGTCTTTATTGTAATCTGCTTGTCACCTTATATTTTCTTAGGTGTTAGGGTTTAGATAGGAAGTTCCCCCCCTAAAAGCTCATGTGTGAGAGAAGGTGAGAATTTTCAGGAAAGATTAAACTATGAAGGTGTAACCTCGTCAGTGGATTAATGCACTGATATGGATGAACTTGGCAGTACCTCTAGGCAGGCAGGTGTGACTGGAAGAATCAGTCATTGAGGCATGACTCATGGTTCACACTTGTCCCTGGTGAGTGGACTCTGATCCTGCTCCCTGGGTGGGCTGCTTTCCTTCACAACAGCCTTCTACCATGATGTTCTGCCTCACCTTAGAGTTGGCTACCCATGGACTGAGACTTCTGAAACCATCAGTCAAAAAACCTTTTTGCTTCTTTACATCATCTTTGCCAGGTATTTTGGCCACAACATAGCAAATTACCTAAAACAGAAATTGGGACCAGAAGTGGGGTTATTAAGGTGAGTAACCTGACCATGTGGTTCAGAAGCCTTTGAAGCTGGTTTGTGGGTAGGTCAGGGGAATTTTGAAGTTTCGAGATGCAAGCAGAAACACTTTAGAATGTATAAATGAAGGTTAGTGGGTGATTCTGGTGGGAGCTCAAAAGATCAGAATGCCCATAAGAGTGTGGACAGTCAAGACTGAGCTCATGAGTTTTTAGAGGAGCGAGACTCTATTAGAAATGTTACATTCTGGCAGAGAAGCTTACATTTTGGTCATGTCCTGAGATTTCCTTGGAGGCTGAATTTAAAGGTGATAGACTAATTAATCTGGCAGAGGAAATTTCAATGCAGCACAGAATTCAGGCAGTGGCATGGATATTGTTAGTGTCTTTAAGCCAAGTTTACTGTGATAAGTAGGAACAGAAAGCAAACCAGAAAGATTCGAAAAACTTAAAGTTTGGACAGAAAATGTGAATAAAACAGGGACTAAGGAAGTTAAAGAGATTATAGCCACTAAAAGGGTGCTAAGTACTTTATTCGGTGATAATAGGAAAGATGGCTTAAAAGCATCTCAGAAACTGGCAGAATCACACTCATCTCAGGCTCAAGGATGTAGAAGTACAGTTTCTTTTGAGAGGCGCCCACGGGAGCACCCTGCTTACACAGAGGATCCTGAGAAGTTGTTCTCCATGCTCACCAGCTGGGCACTCAGAAGCCGTGTAGCTGTGTTCCAGGAGGCTTGGCTCCTGCTTGAGATGGTGTCCCAGGTCCGTGGAGTGAGCCAATAATGGACTGAACCTCCGAAACTGTAACCAAAATAAACTTCCTTCTCTAAGCTTTTTTTTTTAATTTTTTAATATTTATTTTTTAGTTCTCGGCGGACACAACATCTTTGTTGGTATGTGGTGCTGAGGATCGAACCTGGGCCGCACGCATGCCAGGCGAGCGCGCTACCGCTTGAGCCACATCCCCAGCCCGCTTTTTTTTTTAAACCAGGTATTTTGATCATAAAGATGAAAAGCTGAATAAAACAGGTAAAGTGTCTGTTCAACTTCTTGCCCAATTTTTATTGGTTTATTGTTTTTTATCATTAAGTGATAGTGATTCCTTGTTTCCCAGTTACATGTTCTCTGCTAGGCATGGGATGATTTGCAAATATTTTCCCCTAGATGCAATGAGAAGGTTATTGAATTCCCTCAGTGGCGTCCCCCACTCCTCAAGAGCATTGATTGTGATGCATTCAGCTTACAAAGGTTTTCTTTTTGTGTAGTGTCCTTGTAGTGTCAGATGAAATGAAACTGCCAGAATAGGTGAGTAGCAAGCTATTTCTGGAAGAGAATACATGTGACCTCTGTCTTAGTCACAGACTTTTGGGTTTTGGTCTGTTTTGTTTCATGAGTGGTGTGTGTGTGTGTGTGTGTGTGTGTGTGTGTGTCCATTAAAAATGCGAAGCCATCCTTAGTGCAGAGGCCATATGAGAACAAGCCTTGGGTGGACTGGTTCTGGGCCCTGGTTTGTTCACTCAGGACCTAATTCCAGGTTATGAAGTTCTTCTCTTGTGTCTTCTTTCCGAGGTTTCAGACATTTGCAGTTCACTTTCAGGTCCGAGATCCTCTCTGAGTCCATGTCTGCACAATGTAAGGGATGAGGCGAGATTCAAGTCTGTCTTCTGGATGTTCAGTTCCCAGCACCTGCTGGAAAGACTTTCCTTCCCTATTGCAAAAGCAGCTGCTAATGCCTCTCAATAAGAGCCACTTGCTGGACTTGTGTGGGCCAGTTTTTGACTCTTTTCTGCTCCATTGTTCAATGCTTTTAAGAGGTCATTTTGCTATTTCATGCAGGTTTAGCAGAAAAATTGATCATAGTCACTGAGCCCACCATTACCAGAGGCAAAAGTGCCACGAGTTTGCTTCTTCTAACCACTGTTTGATGATCCAACACACGTGGTTATTTTATAAGTGTTCACTATCACAAAAGTCACAGCTGCCCCTCCACGGGCCCGAGGGACCCCTCTGGGGCACTGATGCATGGTGAGTGCCTACTTGTGGGAACTGTTTATGCTGTTGGTATTTGGGATCACAGGTCAGGTACAAGGTACCCTGTGAGGTGTGGGTCAGTGTGCACAGGAAGAATCAGCCTGAAATTCATCACTTTCTGAAGTCCCAACTGAGTACTCACCTGGGTGTCTTTTTACCCAACTCAGTGATTGCTGTGGGTGGACGTGGTTTGTCCCCCAGAGGCCCCTGTGCTACAGGCCTGGTCCCCAGTGGGGTGGTGTTTGGGTGCTGCAGCCTTCAAGAGGCTGGGCTACCAGAAGGCGGTTGGGTGCTGGGCTCACCCATGCGTGGATGAGTGCTGTCCTGGGAGTGGTCAGGTCTGCTGGGGCCGGGTCAGCAGACCTGGTGGAGGTGACAAAGTGAGGGCAGCTACACACCTGCCCTTTCTGCACACAGCCAGTTCCCTTTCCACTTCTCCACCGGGTTGTGATGCTGCCAGGGCCCTCTCCAGATGCAGCGCTGTGCCATTTGGACCCTCCAGCCACCAGAATCCTGAACCAAATGAGCCTCTTCTTTATGATGTATTCAGCATCAAATGTTCTGTTATAGCCACACAAAAAGGGTACTACGGGGAAGTAGGATGCCTTCTTTCATGGCTTTGTGATAAACCAAGCATGCGCACTGACTTCCCAGAGATGTGCCACCTTGTAAGAGGTGGGCTTGAGCTGCGTTTGTTCAGAGCTTTACCCAGAGCACCTGCTGTTCCAGGCACCATGTCACCAGTGGGGCTGCCCCTGGACCTGAGCCACGCGGCACGGCACCCAGGGCTCTGCTGGCCTGTGAACACCACCCCTACCACTTGACTCCTCTCTGGACGCCATCTTCTAGACACCACTGCAGGGTCTCCTGCCACCCACAATGTGATCACACACACATGCACACACACACATGTGCACACACACATACACATGCATGCACACACTCACATACACACTCACACACTCACATGCATACACACACTCACACACTCATGCACACCCTAACACACATGTGCACACACTCACATGCGCACTCACACACTCATGCACACTCACATGAATTCACACACTCATGCACACCCTCACTCACATGTGCACACACTCACATACACACACTCACACGCACTCATATGCACACACATTCACTCACACAGATGCACACACTCACATACACACACTTGCACACACACACTCACACACACACTGGTATGTCTATGTAGTCTTATTTCAAAGCATCATATACAAAGCAAAGTATAGGCAATACGTAGCTGAATACATCACACAATCTTGCTCATAAAGGAGAAGCATTTGAGGCCTGTGCCCTCCGTGCGGCTGAGCTGGTCACTGTTGAGTGACAAACTGTTTCACTGCAGGCTCTCCTTTTATTCTTACTTTATGTTCTAGAAGGCACCATGTGGCTTTTGAGAGGGCGAGTTTGGGTCAGGGTACGCCACCCATGGTTTCTGGTTCAAGAAGTGGGTTCCATGGCCCGGGTGATGGGGCTTGGCTGGATGGGAACTTCTGGGCCCTGGGTGCCCTGGGTCTCTCTGCTGGGCCCTCCAGGCCACTGTCCACAGTGCTGAAGCAGTAGCAGCACCCTTCCCACAGTGCCCAGGCTGCCTCTTGGCCAGCGTCCTCACCCTGTCTACCATGGTGAGTTGGACACGCTGGCCGGGCATGCAGTGGCCACTCTTGTTTGACTCTCACTGGTGGCTGGTGAATTGTGCATCTCCCCCTGTGATGGCCACTTGGAAATCCTCCCGGGGGATCGAAGTCCCCGTCCTTTCTCCACTTTCCTGTTGTGTCTCCTAGGTTTTCTAGGACTGGTTGGTGAGGTCATTCATATATTCTGGACACTAGGACTTTGGGGGCTGAAGTTGTTCCTCGCCTGTGGCCAGATTTCTTTTGTGTGTGTGGAAGTGTTTTTGCAGAGGATGCTGGAGTTTCTCATTTGTTGTGACTAAATTCTTTTGCTTTAGTTGTTATTCTCTTTGTGTCTTGTCTAAGAAGTTATTTCTTATTCTTAGGTTATTGCAAAAATATCCTATAACTCTTCTGAGAAGTTTTAAAGCTTCTTTAAAATCCTCATTTTTTTCTTTAATCATGTGGAATTCATTATATTGAACAGGGTGAGGGAGAAAAATCTAATTAAAATTTTTCTGATGGAAAGTCCTCATATTAAGCCATCCATCCAGTGCCTACCGATCTGTAATGCCACCTCTACAGTCCGTCAGCTCTCACATGGCGTCCCTCCTGTTACGGGCCATTCTGTTTTGCTGTAGTTCCACTCACCCATTCGTGACTCGGTGCCAACGAGGTGTGGTGTGTTTACTGTGTCTTCACGGTACTTCTTGACTTCTGGAACCCAACTTGCCTCCTTAGACTTATTTTCTTCAAAACTATTCTATTTGTACTCCCCACGTAAACTTTGGCATTGGTTTGTCGATTTTCACTAGCAGACCTTCGGGGATTTTGACTGAGACGCCAATGGGTCTATTAATTAGTTGGGGGAGAACCTCATCTCTATGATATCACTTCTACTCATCCGTGAAAGCCTCCCTCTGTGTTTATTCAGATATTTTATTATATCCAGCAACAAAGTTTGTAATTTTGTAATTTTCTTTATAAAAGTTCTCTGTATCTTTTGTTACATTTATTTCTAGGTAACATAATGAGGATTTTTCTCTTCTATGTTTCTTAGTTACTATTGAATCAATGAATATCATTTTTTTAGAGGATGAATTCTTTTTTTTAAAGACATTTATTTATTTATTTATTTATTTATTTATTTATATGCGGTGCTGAGACTCAAACCCAGGGTCTCACACAAGCTAGGCAAGACCACACATGCTAGGCTAGCCACTACCCCAGCCCAATACCATTGATTTTTACACCTCCACTTTGGACCACTCTGTTTTTCATATGTTGGACACTGTACCCAGGAGTTCTGCCACATTCTCTTCTCAGCTCCAATAATTGGTCCATTTTTTCCTGGATTTTCTAGGTAGGTGATCCTGTTATATGCAGATAACCACAATTTTAGCTCTTCCCGTTGTCTGTATTCTCACCTTTGTGGCACAGGTTGCAGTCCCCAGCAAAGTGCCACAATGAGCATGGTTGCAGTTCTAAGTCTCCCAGTTCCAGTGGAGGGTCCTCTCCGGGCCAGGCACCAAGTATTCCTAAATTCAATTCTACAGACATCAATCCTGCTAGAATAGTACTATTGTGATGGACAAGCTGTGCTATCATCTTAACCTTCCCATATACATACGTATAAATCCCATTTACAGTTCCTCTCTAAAATCTGTTTCACACACATGCACTTAGGATAATTCATGGCTGTTTCGCTGAACTTGTTCCTGTTGCCTCGTTTTGATCTTACCATCCTTTGTCTTCTTTATTTCTCTCATCCTGTCTAAATCGGCTCAGGCTGCCGTCACAAATGCCACAGACTGGGTGGCTGACGGGAGAACCTCTACCTCACATTCTGGGCCTGGGGAGCCCAGGTTCGGGCAGGGGTGGTTCTTGGTGAGGGCTCTCTGCCTGAGGTGCAGAGCCTTCCTGAGCCCCTACCTGCAGGCAGCAGAGGGGAAAGGGAGCTTGACCTTCTTGTGTTGTACCAGTCGCATCCTGGGGCTCCACCTGTGATCCAGGCTCCTTTGGCGCTCCTCCTAACGCCACCATGTTGGGATCTGGTTTCCACCCTGTGGATTCAGGGGATCATTTAGTCTCTTTCTTGCCTTCTGCCAGCTTGATGCCACCCTTCAGCAGGTTTCAAGATGGATTGCTCCAAATATCTCAGTGGTTCTTTAAAACTATGACGTATGTAGCCAACTAGAAATATGTCAGAAAAAATGGGATTATTCAGAACCTTCGTGCTCTGCCCACCCTGTCCAGCACTACCCTTGCCTTGGTGGAAGCGTATTGCCCCTTTGAGGCCTGGGCAGTGGAGGGCTGTAGTCGGTAGTGAACCGTGTTTCCTACAGATTCTCTCCATCCACCCAGTTCTGTCCCTGGGTTCTGCGCTCCTGCTCCAGTTTCCCCACCTGCCGAATCCCATCATTCATGGGTCCCTCCAGACGGGGATGGGGCCGGCCACCTCGCCCCGTACTCATGCAGCAGGAAGACCTTCATTTTGTCCCCTGAGTGATGTCTGGCTGGGTGGAGAATTCTGAGTCACACTTCATTTCCTTGGCTGCTGAGTGTTTTGGCTTTATCGTTGGCAGTGTCCCTGTGGCCGATCAGAAATAGGCCTTGGCCGCCCCCTGGCCCTGGGCCAGCTCTGGGACACCCTGTTGAGGTTCACCCTGCCTGCAGAGAAGTGCCATGGCTGCAGACTGGCCTCTGTGGTGGCTCCAGGCTGTTCCCAGCCACCCCTCCACGCCCGTCTCCCCTGCAACCCACCCTGTCTCCTCCTGAAGGCACGTCAGACGCAGGGGCCTGCCCGACCCACATCAGACCGCCACCTCTCCCGTGTTCTCTTGTGTTTCAGGCTTCCTGTGGGTTTTAACTGGAGCCGGCTTCGTTTTCATCACGGGTCCCTGTGTCTGAAGTGGGAGGCGGGTTTTCCGCAGGAGCTCATCCCTGTTGCAGGGAGCTCGCTCTGAGTTCCAGAGTTGACCCCGACCGCAGCTGTCCTCCTCCGCCCCCCTCTTTCCTTCCACCATGACTCAGAACCAGAGCTCACGGTGTCCATCCACACCACCCTGCTCCTGCAGAACCAGCGTGGTTACCCGGGGCACCGCCGTGAGCACCACCACGACTCAGTACCCGCACTGCCCGGGGTGACCGAGCCCCAGGAGCAGGGCTGCCCCCACACACTCCTCCTCCAGTAGCAGTACCCACAGGAGTAGTGTCAGCAGTGACAGCAGCCGTGGTCGGGGCAGCCGTGGTCGGGGCAGCCGTGGTCGGGGCAGCCTTGGGGGCAGCAGTGGTGGGTAGCAGCAGGGGCAGCCGCAGTGACGTGGTCGTGGCAGCACTGGAGGCACCAGCAGCGGTGGCCCGGTGGCCATGGGCAGTCATGGTGGCAGCAACAGCAGTGACATTGGCCACAGTACCCCAGCAGGGCAGAGGCTGCAGGTCCTCATGCACGTGGGATCAGCCAGCCCTCCCTGTCACTGTAGACAACACTCCCTCTGTGTGGCCTTACTCAGGTCTCACATGGCCCTGGGGACGGCGTGGTCATCCGTCCCCTTCTAAGGCTGAGCACAGAGTGAGCGAGCGACCAACGGCCCGCAGACAGCAAGCAGGGTTTCAGGCGGGACCCCAGCCATAGGACGGGGGTGTATGACCGTGACCTCCAGAGAGGACCAGAAAGCTGGGGGCCCTGTGGGCTCCTGGGGGCGCTGTTTGAGGGAGTCAGGGGCCACGTCCAGGACCTGAACAAGGTGGGAGGCGGGCAGGGCTCCTTCCCACCCACAGCAGGGAGGACCACCTGGCTGGACGCAGCCGGTGGGCAGGCAGATCCACGTGCGGGAGACCTTCCTGTCAGCTACCAGCTCGGGGGTCTTGAGATGTCGGGATCGTTGACAGCTCCAAAAACAAGGGGTCCAGCTCTGGGAGGGCGTTCGCACCCCACACGCACCTCCTGCAGCCTGAGTCTCTCTTTTCTGCAACTCATGCACTGGGGACCCTGGGCCCGTCTAGGGACACGCTCTGTGTGCCCCCACCGCTCCCTGAGGACCCCTCTTGTCTTTCAGCACACCCCAATCACGCACAGAGAGATGAAGGCCCAGTGACGGCAGCGGCCGCAGTGTGACAGGAGCAGTATGAATGAGGGACTTAATTGGAAAAGCGACGTGGCTGGGATTGGATTTCAGTGGCTGGGTTAATGTGTTTCCTCCTAATTTCAGACTCGGGTGCACCGCATTCACCTGCGCCAGTGCCTGGTCCACCACGCTCTGCCTCCTTCTCCCGCCTAGAGCCCTGTGTCCCTCGGCTGCAGTGTGGGGCTGCCCTGTTCTCTTCAGGACAGCAGCTGCCAAACGGGCCCCTCCCTCCATTCACGTGGTGGCTCCGGAGCTCCCTCCCCCGAGCACCTGCCTGTGCTTGGCACAGACTGAGCTGTGAGTTGGCCCTGAAGCTCACGTGGTCCTCACCTCGAGGAGTCTTTGCCAAGCCAGGGGACCGTAAAGAGGTCACGATTCCAGACAAATGTGGGGAGTGGGGACCTCGGGGTGCTGAGGGAGGCGCTTGCTGTGCATTAGAGAGGGCTCCAGGCAAGGCGGGAGGCCCGGGGTGCTCCCAGGGCAGAACGGAGTCAGAAGGTGAGGGACCCTGGGGCTGGCTGGGCTGCTATCCCCATGAAGGGGCCTGTGGCCTTCCTCCTGGGGCATTGGTGGACTCACAGGCAGATCTGGGGTCTGGGGGATGGTCCTCTCACAATGTAGCCTGCATGCGATGCCCTCAGACTTCCCCCCTGCAATGGCAGGTGCACCCCCAGAATACTCTCCCAGGTGATGCTGACCACTGGCCTGTGGGCCACTCAGGGGAGGAGCAGAGCAAGCCGTCCAGAGGGCTCAGGGAGGAGCCAGGACCAGAAGCCCTCCTCAGGTCCCGGGACAGGGTGGCTCCCCCACTCCTGTTCTCTGGTGTCCCCGAGCAGGGATGTGTGTGGTGGGGCTCTGATTTCTCGCCCCCCCATCCCTTTGCTCATCCATTACTTATTCCTTCCTTTGTTTAAAGGAAATGCCAGGAAGAAAATACCCAGTTAATGGATGCCTCCTCTGATTCGATGGCTGAGACGGCAGGTCTCCTTCCTCCAGGGAGCCCTCTCGACTGTTCCGGCCCCTTGAGCACAGCCTCTCCCAGCCCAGCCACACCAGTGTGCGAGGTCAGCTCTGCTCTGCACCACGTTTTCCCTCCAAGACCCTAAGTCTCTGGGAACAGAAGCCTGTTTCCTTGTTTCTCCCCGAGGTTTGGCTCAACGTTGGGTTCCACTGGGAAGCCCATCATGACTCTCCAACGTGGGGTGCAGGGTCTGGGAGCTGGCAGGCCTGTTAGATGAGTGGGGAGACCCTGACCAGAGCAGGCAAGTGATGTGATATCAGACAAGGGGTTTGTTTCCCTGCTTGGGGGCCAAGCCCTTGGCCCCCATCTCCCAGCCCAGGTTCCTGCAGGAGGCGATGGGGTGCCCAAGGAGGAAGCACAATGTCAAGTGACCCTGGTTGGTCCAGCAGGCGCTGTGTGGTCTGGAGGAGGCAGTTTCACATCTCTGTGCCTTTAAACCACAGCCTGAGCCTCAATCCCCAGGGAGGGGTCCCTGCAAGGGTTAATGAGGACGGCACACTCTGCAGGAGACCGTTCTAACTGCTCAACGATGCACAACTCAATAATGAAGGGAGAGTCTACCAGACCCAATATAATCTGAAATTAAAGAAAAATGGAATGTATTAAAAATGTATTGCAGCGTTAATGGAAGATGTCAGCTTGACAGACCTGCGCTCCTCGCATCGCCCCAGACGGGGAAGAACGCGCTCCCGGGCTGTGCACTTGCTCCTGGGCTGCTCTCTGCCCGGCCGGGAGGCTCTGAGTGGCAGGAGGACAAGGGGCCAGGTGGAAGCCACCTAGAAGTCACTGGCTAGGCTGACAGCACCCCCTCACAGCTTGGGCTTGGACGGCTCCCTTCCCGCCCCTCCCCCGGAGCTGTCAGTAATTACTCTTGGGCGCTTGTCCACCTGTGAGCACCTCCAGGCTCTCCCGGTGCCTGGCCACCTGCTCTGCTCTTCTGCACCCATCAGTGCCCATGCTATCCTCGTCTCCAGAGCCAGGCTCCCTCCCCGCCACTTCCAGACTCGTCCTGCCACAGTCCACCAACTCTGACTGCTTTCTTAAAGGGCCTCTGCTGACCTCCACTTGAGTTTCCTGGGGGGAAGTCAGGGTTTGCAGGGTACATCTTATCCTGGATAAGTCTCTGAGGCTGAGTCCAGGCCCTGGAGCAGCACATGGGCAGCACCCCTCCAGGTGCAGGGCCCACCCCATGTGGTCCTGTGTCTGCCTGTATGGGCTACAGGCCAACAGGAAAGGGGGCATCTTCAAGTGGACTCCAGAGGGTTGCTGAAGAGGTTCTCTCTGCCACTCCCTTGTCCTCCTGACCCTGCCTCAGCCAGGCTTGTTGGAACTCCATGCTGCCCACACAGACGGGTGGCCCAAGACTCAGAGGGAGGCATGTGGCACAGGCTGAGCCGATCGAGCTGCGTCTGCCAGGGTTGGTTCAGGGATGAGTGTGTGACCCCAGTTGGTCCCACAGATTGGAAGTTAGTTCTGGAGCACTTTGGAGGAGACTGCTCTTTCTCCTCGGGCTGCACCTGGATGGTGGGGAGGAGGGTGCTGCAGCCATGCTGGCTCCCTGGAGGGCATCAGGGGTCCCTGGAGGGTTTGAGCCATGTGGGGAAGCTGGGGACAAAGCCAGCATAGCAGAGGCCACGCTGGGAGACAGGCAGGAGCTGGCCTTGCACCCACTCCCGCTGCGGGTCCAGCAGGTCTGAAGTGATGCCCTCTGGGACTTTCCGTTACACACCCGGTGGTCACGCACACGCACAGACCTGGCGTTGCTTTTCTCTTATGCCAGTTTGAATGATGTGCCGAGACCACCACTCTCCAGCAGTGAGCCTCCTACTGAAGCACGCCAAGGTGCTCAGGCACAGGGACTGACCCGCCTCAGAGCAGAAAGAAGAGGAGTGGCCAAGGAGGGCCCAGCTGGGACATCCTGGTGCCCAGGTGCAGTGGGCAGGACTGAGGGATGCAGCGGAGGGCGGCAGGGCCCAGCAAGGCACTTGGAGGCCACCGTGGAGGGAGCCGGGGCAGCAGGGTGGTGCAGGATGGCACCTGAGGCAGGGAGCTCTGTGGAGAGGACAGCGTCTGCACAGGAGCCGGGCCACACAGGCCTGCGGGGTTGGACTCCCCTAGAGTGGGCGGCACCAAAGTCCTGATTCCTAGAACCTAGAGTGAAGCAGAAGTGAGGTTTGAACGCCAGCTCCAGACACCAGAGTCCTCACCTGCTCCCGCCCTCCCCCTCCTCCTGCTCCCTCCGTCTCTCTCCCCAGCCACCTGTGAGCACACCTGAGCACTATGGAGAGCCTCTCGTGGTGCAGAAGGGGCTCCGCGTGAGCCTGGGAAGAGTGACCTCCAGGTCCCAGCCTCAAGTGTGCACCCTTGGTCACACCCACCCAGCGGAGCCATTGCTGAGTCCCTGATCTCAGAAGCCAGGTGAGGGCAGAGGCGCTGGCTGTCGAAGCCCTGAAGGTTGGGAGAAAATGGCTAACGACCCTGAGCAGCTGTGCTGCCATCCGCCAGCTGCCTGACTTCTCTGGGTATACAGAGTCTGCCTGGAAAATGGGAAGAAGTTGATTTTGTAGCGCTGTCGAAGGACCCAGGGAAGAGAAAGCCTGGGGAGCCCCCGGCACAGCCTGGCTGGCCGCGGGGTGAGTGCTCAGTGCTGCTCGGCCCAGCGGGCAGGATGACTCTGGCCACAGCGTGGGCAGTCGCTTGGCTGAGCCTGGCACCCTGACCCCTGAGATCCCAGAGGCAGAGCTGCACTTGGCCAGCAGCATGGGCTGGCCTGGACACCAGCCTCGGGGCTCCCTCACCAGCAGCCCTGCTGGGCCCCATCCCCTCACCTGTACAAAGGAACTGGGTCCTTGACGGCAGATCCTTGAGAGCATCCACTGGGATGGCTCGTCATTAGCAGGGCACCTGGGAAGAAGTGGGGAATGGCTAACTCGGGGGACACTGGGGCATGGTGGAAACTAGGGGAGGAGGGAAGACTCTGATGGACGGGGTGTGGGGCATGGCAGGTGGGGTTTCCTGTGGAAATGCGGAGCCCACTGAGCAGGCGGGGAGGGACAGGGAGGGCTGGGGCTCGGGCCTCCAGGATGCAGCCCTCCAGGAGCTGAGCTGCTCTACTGCCCCAGACTCGACCATTCTCCATGCAGGGGCTGGCAGGGCCCCAAGGGCAAGTGTTCCTTTCCTTTGTCAAACAGAGATGTCCTTTCCCTGATTTCACCTCTGGCCAGTTAGTGTCTCAGGCTGGTAAAAGCAAGAAGTGGTCCCAGACAGCTGAGAGGCCAGCGGGCTGCAGGCTTCGGCCCGAGGCTCACAAGCTGCTCCCTGCTCTCTGCCTTGCAGCTGTGGTCCAGGGACCTGGAGGAAGCCCCAGCAGTGCCCGAGGGAGGCGCAGGGCTGCCTGATGTCACGTCCTCACTGTTCAGTACCACTGTGTACAGGTGCCTCATTCTGAGCCCCAGGAGGGCCCAGTCACTGTGCCAGGCTCAGAGACCCAGGTGGGATCCAGACCAGAGCCGGGAGGGAAGGAGCCTCATCCAAGCCACGTGGTGGGGACAGGAGGAACCTCTGGCCTTGCTCTCCTCCCTCCCGTGACAGGAGCAGCCTAGATCTAAGACCATCCCCTGAGACGAGGGGCTGAGGAGGGAGAAAGGGCAGGGCACTGATGGCCAAGGCTTGTGAGCCCTGTGCCGGTGACAGTTTCCTCCCTGGCCTCAGTCCCCACAACTATCAACAGAGTCATCAAGAGACTAAGAAACGTGTCCCCAACACTCAGGAAGTGCACTGGTTGAAGGGCGCATTTGATGCTCCTCAGCATCCATGTCCTTTCCTTCTGGGGGCCCTGGTGTGGAGAGGGAGGCCTGTGTTGAGAGAGTGTGGTCCTGTTGGGGAGTGACAGGGGCCTGACCTTGAGCAGCCACTGGCATTTAAGGGAGCAGAGGGTTCTACCAGGGCCCAGGAGGGCTCCGAGGCCAAAGCTGAGCTGGTGTGGAGCACTGAGCAGCCCACCCCGGTGCACAGGCACACTTCAGGCCACCGGCCCAGCCCTCCTTCATGTGCCACCAGGTCTAGCTCTGGGCAGCCCTTCCGGTGCCCATGCCTTCTCCACCCCCCAGCTGTCCATCCAAGGGTACTGGACCAAGCTGATGGTCAACAGGGTGTGCCCAAGCAAGGGTGCAGCCTGCTCCAGTCTGCACTCAGCTCCTCCAGGTGGCCAGTGCTCCTCGCAGCCTCTCCAGGGTAGCACTCCCCACCTGCAGACAGGTCCAGGGCAGTGAGCTCTGAGTGCCAGCCTCACACCATGAGCCTGCAAAGACCACTGCCTTACAGATGGGCACCATGGCTGTCATCTGGCAAAGTCCAGCATCCCCAGGGCTTGGGCCCTGGGGACAGCCCCTTGCCTGCCCTGGCCTCACTGTCTCCAGGAGCTCCTCTGTTCTCCAGGCCCCCAGCAGACAGTGCACCTGCCCCTGCCCAGTGTGGAGGGGGCTCCACCTCCACCCCGCAGGGGCCATGTCAGTGCCACAGTACGTCCTCACGCTCTGCTGGCCTCCTGGTGTCCTTGTGACAGTCTCATCTCCTAGGCCCTGGTTGCAGCTGCCACGCGCCTGCTCATCCGTAGCCCTGAGCGTTTCCTTCCCTGGGCCGGAGTCAAAGGAGCGGCGCCCGAGGCTCCTTCCTGTGAGGTGCGTTTGAAGATGGGCTCTGTCCAGAAGGAACTGCCTCTCCTGCCAGACCCTGGTGCGCAGGAGTGGCCCTCCAAGGCCCCTGGGTCTCTCTTTCTGAAACCAGAACATGCATCTCTTATCACCCAGGCTGGATGGCTGGATGAGACGGCCCCTGGGGTGGGATTTCCCTGCTCAGCCCCCTGCTGCTTGCTAAAGAAGGCAGAGATCGCTGTGTGTGGAGAGCCGGCCTCTTCTCCACCCCTGGACCTTAACCCTGGACTGCAGGATGTAGTCTGGCTGCTGAAGGTTGAGGCGGACATCACCCTTGCAGATATCTGGCTGCACCCTCCAAGGGACTTCCAGGATGGCCTGGGAAGTGACTGCCTGGACCTAGGTGTGACCGATTCTCTTCTTCAGGGCTGTGCTCCCTGGGCAGGTGTCCAGGCTCCTGTAGGTCAGCACTGGCTGCTCTCCCCAGGGTGACCGAGGGGATACGATGCCGTTTGTCTCTCTGGTCAATCTGAGCGACCATCGGTGCCTCTGAGAGTCCGGCACTTGAGCAGGAAGTAGAAGGATAGAACCACATAATCCCCACCATCAGTTTGGAGGGAAAGACCAAAAGTGGCCCCCAATACATCTTTATACCCTGGAGCCTGGGGCTGCAACCTTGTTTGGGAAAGGGACTTTGCAGATGTGAGAAGATAAGGCTCCTGAGATGAGGAGTCATCCTTGATCATCCAGTGGGCCCTAACCAATGACAAGTGACCTTCTGAGAGGACACAGGGCACTTACTAATGAGAAAGGACAGGCATGGGACCTCAGGGACAGAGATGGGCACTGCAGCCAGAAGCTGGAGTCCCTGGAGGTGGAGGGGGGTGATGGTCCCTAGGGGGTCCTGCAAAGGCGACACCGACTGCTGCCCCTTGGCTCTGACAGCTGCACTCTGGAACTGTGAAAGGATAGCATTTCTCTTATTTTGAAGGCCCCGGGTCTGCAGTAACTTGTTATGGTGACCCTAGGACAATAACACCGAGATGAGTGCCCAAGTACCTCAGGCCCTGGAAGTCTGCTCTGAGCTCAGGCCCCGCGCAGACTGCTCAGGCTGGGGTGGCATGACAAGCACCCCCTGGGTGCCAGTCTGGCTCTCACACAGACGCTCCCTGGCTGTGGCCAAGGCTGCCCCTGGCTGGGTTCCCTCACCTGCCTTCCTGGGGAGACCAGCCCGAGCCAGGCCAGAGGGAAGGAAAGGGGGCAGCTAGAGCCCGGGAGTCCCTGCGACTGCAGCCCCAGGCCTGGACCTGTCCTCCCTTTCCCGTGGGATTTGCATTCCCTGGGCTTTTTGCTATCCAAGGAATTCACGTCCATGTTCTCATTGAAAACGGTTGGTACTGAGTTGGGGGAGACAGAGGGCAATGGACTCTCCCAGGTCCCCTCTGCAGCGCCTCACCTCCTGGAGAGGGTCCTTGTCTCCTGGCCACTCCTGCACCCCTGGGCCTGCTATATGCACACTTGTCCTCACAAATCCACGCCCTGCGTGGTGGAGGGTTTGTAAGGTGCAGTGACCAGTCCTGGGCTGCGGCTGTCCGTGGAGGCTGCCCCCTCCTCCTTCCCCTGGCTCCCCTGTTCTGCATCGTCCTGTGGCCGCGCCCCTCCCTGAGGTAATGGCAGCCACTGTGCTGCGCGGCTGGGCTCAGGCACAGGCACCTCTTCAGGATGGGCACAGCTGGTGATGTTGTTTGGATGGACTTTGTCAAATTGTCTCTCAAAGGCTCCACAAACCTGCCCCTCACTGCGGGGACATGGAGCCCTCCTGGGTACTTGCCCTCACCGCATCGACTGTCCTTCATGTTTCCAACACGATCGGGCAGGGGCTGGGGGCAACCAGCCGATCCCCGTGGCTTTAATCTGCCCCTCTCTCTGCCAGTGACACGGAGCGTCTCTGATTCCATATGGAGAACCTGAGTCCCTCTGCCCTGCACCAGCCACATCTGTCATTTGGTCCCTTACTCTTGCTGTGTGGGTGTCCTTTACCTATCTCGAGTGTTGATCCTTTCTATTTAAATTTCCCAAAGCATAGTTTATAGATTGTTCCTTTATTTTTAATCTTGCTTTTAGTATCCTACGATCAAACATAGAAAATTATCTTCTTTTAAGATCTCAAATATATCAATATTTTCTTTTATATCTGGTTTCATTCTTTTCTTAGAGGATTTCCTGGATTCCAAAATTTTAAGACATTTATCCTATAATTTATTTTAATATTTTAGTTTTTAATTTTCCTAGAATCTGTGAGTGTGATATAAGGCGGACATTTAGCTCAATGTTTTTCTCCAGTTGCACTGCTGGTCATAGGCACACAGCATTTTTGACTAGCTCCTGCTGACCTTGATGATGTAAGAGAACATCTCTGATTCTAAAGCAAGCGCCCGGTGTGGGGCTGTGCGCCCGGTGTGGGGCTGAGCGCCCGGTGTGGGGCTGTGCGCCCGGTGTGGGGCTTGCACCTGGTGTGGGGCTGAGCGCCCGGTGTGGGGCTGAGCGCCCGGTGTGGGGCTGAGCGCCCGGTGTGGGGCTGTGCGCCCGGTGTGGGGCTGTGCGCCCGGTGTGGGGCTGAGCGCCCGGTGTGGGGCTGAGCGCCTGGTGTGGGGCTTGCACCTGCTCCCCTTAACCCGCCTCCGCTCCTGCCCTGGACCCCCTCCCTGGGCCCTGCTCTTCCTGGTGGGCACCCTTCCGCTGTCTTCCTCGTACCCAGGTCCTCCTGGACCTTTGGCTCTTCACAGCTCTGTCCAGACCAGCACCAGCCGTGTGTCCCCAAGGAGGGCACCTGCTGCAGGAGGCAGACTCAGCCCCTCCCCTCGGTGGCATCTGCAGAACCCAGATAGGGATGCTTAGAGGATGGGCACTCAACTCCCAGAAAAATTCAAGCTTGAGAGAAGGCTGTGTGGGCCGCTTTTACTCTCCAGATTTTATAATCAAGACCCAGAGTGTGGCCTGCTGCCCTGGGTCACAGGCGTGAGTCATGGTGTGGGGTCGGGACAAGCGGCCCCCCAGGGAGGAAGCCAGTGGGGTCCACGGCTGAGGCTCAACCCCGTGCCATGTGTGCAGCCACTCCAACCCCAAAACTTGTTTGTGGCCAGGTCTCTTTGATGGCCCCCATCTTAGAGAGGTGGAAACCCAGGCCTACGCAGTGAGTGGCCTGCTGATGGCACCAGCTAGAAACAACAGGTTCAGATTCAAACTTGCACTTTGAAGCTGGCTGTGAATTTGACACATGCCACCAGCATGGCCTGGCACAGAGAGGCTGGCACTTCTGCATCAAGGGCCTCAGGAGGAGACCCGGGGCCTCAGGTCACCAGCTCAGCTGCTCCCTTGGGTGCATATGTGACCCAGAGCAGGGTGCCATGGGGGCTCTTGCCAAGGGCAAAACTCGGGCCCAAGCCAGACACTGTCCACTCCACCCAGACCCCACTAGGCTTGGACCACGGCCAGTGGCATGGCAGTTCTTTAAATCTAGAGGGGGCCTGTCCAGTGCTGGTCTGAAGGACATCCACAGGGCGCAGGGCAAGGGTGGGGCATACCTGTGAGTGGTGACCTGGTGGCTGATTGCCACAGAAGCCCTCCTCCAGTCTGACTCCACCTTGTGCGTCCACGTAGGGCTGCAAAGCAGTCCTGCCCAGGAGGGCTCCCTCGCACTCCTCCCCGCCAGCTCCGGGAGCCTCGATCCAGAGACCACAGCGTGGGGTGTCTTCAGGCCAAATTCAATACAAACCCCATTTGCTCCCTGCCAGAGAAGACACCTCGCTCCTGCCCTGAGCAAGGTGTCTGCGCCCGAGATCAATTTCTCCCTCCTCACAGCCCCAAGCAGAAGTGACAGGAGCGTTATTGATGCCTGCCGTCGGGCTGTGTGTGTTGGTAAGTGGGAGCCGGCCTCCTTCCCTGCTCCCTGCTCCCTGCCCGCCTGCTCACTCATGGCGCTCAGGTTCAGACACCAGGCAGGCTTGTCCCCAGAGGGCAGGAGCACGATCCCAGGTCCCCGAGCATCTCAGCATGGCAGGTCCCTTCTGCTGACTGCTGAAGTCACAACCAGCACCCTCGATTCCCAGAGTAGCCCCCAGTGCCCTGGCCCTGGGGCCTGCGTTAGGTGGAGAAGCAGTGGCACCCTGGGCCGACTCCTCCAAGCTCAGTCAGTGCCAAACTCGGGCCCTTGTCTCTCGTGGCTTTGAGATCTGACACAGATTTCTCCTATGTCCACTACAAGAACAGGTCAGCAGGTGTGTGTGACAGTCATACCTGTTCAACGTGAAGAGAAACAAACTCCAGATTCTCAGTGATAGTGAATCCCTCAAATACATTCACAGAAGAGAGCGACACAAAACAGAGATACACCAAGCTCTGAGCCACGGTGACTCTATCTGATGACAGCTCGCTTCTGAGCCCCAGGGAGAGGAAGACACCAGTGGTCGAGGGAGAAATGTCACGATGCCTGAAATACTCTGAACACACTCGTCAGATCCCATCCAGATGGACACTTATGATCTGGCACTTCACTTTAGTTGGCTCAGACCACAGTGACAACACAAGCAATGCACACAGACCCAAAGTGCTCGCGGCTGGACGAAGCTACACACCTGACCACGGTGCAGCCTGTGGCGTGGGACTGTCCTTCCCACCATCAACCCACATCAGACGTGTCAAAATAAGGAAGCAACCCTCTCCGGCAGTGGGTGGTGGGGCCAGAACGCCATCCAGGGAGGAGGGCGACCTTTAAGATGATGGCCACCGCCACCTAGTGAGTGTGCAGGGACACCCCCCTGCCAGGGCACAGAGCTGGTCTGAGCAGGGAGTGTCCCCTGTGAGCAGACTTGGCCTTTGGGGCACCTGGACAGCTGGGATCTGTGGACAGGATGTTGAGTTCAGGGAACCAAGCCACGAAGGGAGGCCACGGCCCTGCCCCTCGGGAGCAATGGCCAGCCAGGGGCAAGTCCACCCAGACCCCCCCACGAAGCCTGGACACCACCCTGATGCAGGCCGAGGGGCGCAGGGTGCAGGTCTCCCTCCAGCTCAGAGTAGGAGGCGGCTCCTGAGATCACACCGGCCGGCCTGCCCGGGTTCAGGTGAGCGGCCTGCAGTCGAACAGAACGGCCCGCCAGGGGGAAGCCGCTTTCCTCCGCGGCTCACTGCGGCTAGAAGTCAACCACACATTCCTCACAAAACCAAGGGATGGGAAAGTGTGTCTCCCAGCCAAAAAGATGGAATGGCCCGGGAACCCGGCCCCTGGGAACGCGGCCCCCCAGGAACCCAGCCCCTCAGGAACCCGGCCCCGGGAGCCCAGCCCAGAGCACTGCAGATGCCGCACAACAGACTTACAACATCAGCATGAACGGATCCAGGAAGGTATCTTCAATGAGTCACAGGAAACGTCACCTTAGGAGCTATCAGAAAGGGGATCTCAGTGAGAAATGGAGACCACCAAGGAACCTCTGGGAATCCTTTTTAAATTCATAATTGACACGTCATAACTGCGTGTCAGGGTGCAGTGGGTGGTTTCGATACGTGTAAACCATGTATAATGAGCAAGTCCAGGCGACTGGCTTTCCCATCCCCTCAGCCCTCACCATCCCTTACGTCAGAGCCGTTGACTCCCTCTCTTCCACTGTCGAACTCCATGGCTCCTCGCTGCTGGCTCTAGCAGCTGCCAGCACCTGGGACTCTGCCTCCAACTCCTCTGCAGTGTGGCACTCATCCACGCCCCTGTCCCTGGCACCTCCCCTTCTGCCTCTGCTGGCCCCTGCTCTCCCCCCGCTCTGTGAGGTCCACACACTCAGCTTCCACTCACCAGTGAGAACGTGCGGCCTGGTCCCTCTGGCCTGGTGCATTTCACTAAGCAGGACGTCCCCAGGTCTGTTTGCTGCCGATGGTGGGGCCCACTCCTTCCTACACACGGAGCAGCAACCCCTCATGTGTCCAGCCCACAGCTCCCCCACCCATTCACCCGCGTTCACCTGGTGGATTCCACACCTTGGCAAGGTGCATAGTGCAGCAATCAACCAGTGAAACTCTTAAAATGAAAGTTACAACAGCCAGAATGAAAAATTCACTGAGTGGGCTTCACACAAGATTGGAGACGGCAGAAGAGTAAGTGAACTGAGGACAGATCAATAGAAATCATCCAATCTAGAGACAGAGGGGAGAAGACCAGAGAGATGAACAGGGCCAGGACGAGTGGGTCGCCTACAGGAGCAAATATCTCAAGAAACAACGGCTGTAAACCTCCAAAATTTGATGAAGCTATCATGTATTTTCTTTTTCTTTCTTTTTTTTTTTTAAAGAGAGAGAGAGAGAGAGAGGAGAGAGAGAGAGAGAGAGAGAGAGAGAGAGAGAGAGAGAGAATTTTTAATATTTATTTTTTAGTTCTCGGTGGACACAACATCTTTGTTGGTATGTGATGCTGAGGATCGAACCTGGGCCACACACATGCCAGGTGAGCGCGCTACCGCTTGAGCCACATCCCCAGCCCCTATCATGTGTTTTCAAAAATCACAATCGAGTGTTTAAAGATGTTCAGGAGAGCTAAGAGCATATTAATACTTGGTGGCAAATCTTAAAATGCATTTAGCAAGCAATAGAAAATAATAAAAATGGTTACGTGTTTTGCTCAAGAACCATGTCAAATGATAAAATGTATTAGTAGAAGAAAGAGAATAATAAAAGTATAAGCAAATATTTAAAAGTAGAAAGCAAAGCAGCCAGATAGCAGCTTTGGTTTTGGTTTTGCTGATGACTTTTGTGTTTTAAGATGATAGGCTAGACTGAGCCCTGACCCGAAGAATAAAGGAAAGGGGGAGGCAGCCAGAAATAAGGACGCAAAGAGGGGATCACCATGAAATATGTTAGGCCATGAGCCCGATGAGTGGACGATTTCACAGAAGCAAAAAGAGAAAGACCGTACAGGTGCAAAATAAATAGCCGCATTTGGAAGGAGGCAATTTCAAGGAGGGAGCTTGGTTCTAGTACCGCAAGACACAAAGCCCAGAGAGCTTTCAGGAAAAGACAACTACCCCAAAGAGAAATATGCAGAGATATCAATAAGGATGTCACGGAGCAGAAGACACACACACAGCACAGTCCGCAGGGTAACCAGAGGGACGCTCACGAGAGCAGGAAGGGCCGTTTCATTCCCGACGGGCCAGCGGGAGCTCCAAGCCAGCCGTCGCAACGTAACAAGGACGCAGGGAAGTGGGTACATGACTTGGTGGAAATGCTGCAGGCCAAGCACGCAGGCAGGCAGCCCGAGACCCCACGCCTAGGTCAGTTCCACAGGGACCCGTGCACCCACCCATCGAGGCTTGAAACAGAGGAACCCAGAGCTGCCTCAGCAACGGCGGATGCACCTCCCACACAGCTACCCGGCCGGAAAGCAGACAGCACACAGGGGCCAGGCTCTGGGACCATTTCAAAGGTCACCCTCCTTCTTGTGGAGAAGGCCTGTAGGTAGGGGCATGTGCAATCAGGAAAAGCACCATGTTGAGAGCAGCAAGGGTCCCCTGCAGCTGCTAGAGGCCAGAGGAGAATGGACTGGACAGGCCACACGGGTGAGGTCCAGGTGCTGAGAGATCAAGATGTGCTCATGCAGGTTGTGGGCACAAACACGCTCCTTGTGTTATGTCCACATGCTTGGAGCATTCCTCAGCGAAGTTCCTTCTGCTCTCTGCACCAGCATGGCCACATCTCAGGGGTGGACACAAGTAGAGTGGAAAAGCCAGAACACAGGGGATGTGTGTGGCGTGGTCCTGGGCGCCAGGGTCAGAGGCCGCAGTTGGCCCACTCTTCCCTCTGGGGGCTGCCTGGGAGCGGACCAGGGCTCTCCTGGGACATGGGACCTTCCCTCCTGACCTCAGTGCAGTGCCAAAGCAGAAGAGGGCCGCAGGCAAAGCTGAGGGGTCTGAGCAGTGCAGGTTTGGTGGTGGACCCCATGTCAGCACAGCCAAGCTGGCTCTGCGCCCCTAGTCCCTCGCCAGGTGAGATGCTGAGCAGGATGAGTGGGTGGAGGGGGAGTCCCTATCAATGACTCCATGAATCCAAAACTTACTGAAACGAAGAGTCCACGGAAGGGGGAAGCACAGTCCTCCTCGTCCTCACCCCCTCCCGCACTCGCACACCCCAGGCCTGCCATGCGCTGTGTCCTGAGGCTCTGCTCAGGCCAGCACCTCTGGAGCTTCATATCTCACCCCAGCTTCCACTCTGCCCCCGTCTCCCTGCTGCCAGGCCTCCAGAGAGCTGGCTACTCTCCCAGCGCCCTTCCCGCAAGGCGGGCTTATGGGTGCGGTCCCTGGACATGCCCAGGCTGCAGGGAAGCACAGGCCAGCTCCGGCAGGGCTCAGTGCGGCCGTGTCAGTCTCCTGACCACCAGCTGTTCCGCCCTGCTATCCACAGTTGTCCACTGTGCCTCAGCCCTAAAGAGGCCGCCAGGCCACTCCTGATGAGCCAGGACCCCTGGGGAGGCAGAACAGGACTCCCCTGAGGCCACCCTAGAAGAAGGGAGCCCAGAGAGCCAGCTTTGCAGGTGCTGGACAATGGAGAGCCAGCCCCAAGCCACCGCCCAAGTCCCCCACTCTGCCTCCTGTCAGCACCTCCTCCTGGGCCCCAAGGTCCTGTGTACTCCAGGGCTATGACAGGCCTCCCAGCTCCCCCTGCCACAGCCCTGATGCCGGCCCTGGACATCACCGTCCGGGGGAGTTGTGTGACCGTCCTAATTCACACCAGACCAGACCCATTTGTATTCTCTACAAGAGCTGGAATTTTCTCCTTGGAAATTCCCCCCGCACCCCCCCCCCCAAAGACACTTGAACTGACTAATATTTTCCTGATTCGACAGGGATGACCATTAAAAATAAGTCCTGTTCCCACGAACAAGTGCGAGTGAAGGGGGACGGACAGCAGCGTGACTCAGCAGGGGCCTGTGGGTCTGTGCGTGTGCGTGTGCGTGTGCGTGTGCGTGTGTGCATCTGTGCGTGTGCATGTGCTGCCACAGTCCTTGCCCACCTGTGCAGCCTCAGAGCAGTGCCTGTGGTTGCAAGGGGACCTTGGGGCTGGCCTCGCGCGGAGCAGTTCTGGGGGTGCACAGGACTCAGGGCCCCAGGCCCACCTGTCTTTGAGATGGCAGGGAGCGGGGCAGGCCCTGGGAGGCTGCAGGGCGTCCTTGTGGTGTGACTATAAGCCTGTGTCCGCACCTCAGCCCCCTCCCCCACCTGGGAGGCAGGCAGGACCCCGCAGGTGGGCCCCCAGGGGCAGCTCTGCAGGTGCCATGGACCCTGCTGGCCCCACCACGGCCCAGGTCAGGCTCCAGCAGCCCACCCTCCCCTGCTGGGTCCCTCGCTCTGTGGTCACCCTCCCCAGGACCTGCCACGGTGGGACTCAGCTGCGGCACGTGGCTCTGGGCACAGCTGCAGGGACAGTTCCAGGACACGTGGAAGGACAAAGCCTTCCCACCTCGTGGAGTTGGGCCCCTCCCTGCTCCCCCAGGTCTCTCCAGCCTGCGGCTCAGGCCTGCTGGGCTCTGGGTCCTCGGCTCTCAAGCAGCTGGGTGGCAGAGCTGGAGGGCCTGTGCCTCCTGCCCGCACCAGGGAGCAGGTACTGGTGTCCGAGGAGATGGAGGGCCGTGTGGCACGTGACCTTGCGCCCCCACACCCCTCCCCCACTCTCCGTGCAGACCGGGAGGGGAAGGAGCTGTGGTCGGAGGGGGCACGCCTCACCTTCATCCTTGGGACTCCCTCACTGCCTGCCTTCCAGCCTGCAGTGGTCAAGGTCAGGAGAAGCAGGACGCTCCTCCCAAGGGCCACTGTCCTGCCTGCTGCAGGAGCTGAGCTCAGCGCCTCCTTCGCCATCTGCCTAGCCGCACCCACGTGCTCCGGCCGCACCTGGCAGGGTTAGCCTCGGGCAGCACCTTGACCAGTCCTTGATTTCCACAGAAGAGCATCAGGGGCTGGTTCTCTGCTCTCACTCACACCCACCTGCCTGCGTACAGGGGAGCACTCGGGGGGCACAGCCACGAGGCCCCCCTTCCACTGTGCCCACCCCTCTGCCCTGATGCTCTGTGGGCATCAGGCAGGGGCCAGTGGGCTGGAGAGCACCTGCCCCCTGCACTGAGGGCTGTACTGTCTGCCTGAGGCCTGGAGCATCAGGGCCAGGAGAGGAAGGTCTCCTCTCTGCCCCACCACAAAGCTGCGGCCATCTGCACCGGACACTCTGCTTTGAACTTGTGCTCAGGCTAGAGCTGTGCCATGGGTCCCCTGGTTCTCCAGGTGCCGGTAGCAGACTGTGGACTTCTCCGTTCATAAAGGTAAGGAGGGGCCAGTTCTGCACAGCTTCTCTCTGTACACCACACACACGCACGCACACACACACACACACACAGGCATACACACACATTTGTGTATAGCATACACATAAACACATATGATTTAATACAATATGATATACTGCACAGATTTACAGAGAAAGAGACAGGACCAAGAGGGGACTGTGTGTGTGTGTGTGTGTGTGTGTGTGTGTGTGTGTGATGTTTCTCTTTCTCTGGAACCTGGATTAATACACCTGGGTGTTGGGCAGGTCTTTATTCAGCCTGTTGGACTCCCCTCCCCCACCCTCTCCCCTCCCCCTCCCCTTCCCTCCCTCCCCATCCCTCTCCCCTTCCCCTCCCTCTCCCCTTCCCTCTCCCCTCCCCCCCTCTCCCCTCCCCCTCACCCTCCCTCCCTCCCTCCCTCCCTCCCTCCCCATCCCTCTCCCCTCCCCTTCCCTCCTGCCCGTTCTCTCATCACCTCAGCTGAGCCCCTGGACAGCACCTGTCCCTGGGAACCTGGCTTTCCATTGGTGGCCTCTTCTGAACTCACCTGGACTCAGCGACCCCTGTTCCCCTGGGCAATCTGAGGATCAGCATGGGGCCCCTTTCTTGGCATTGGACGCACATCCTGAGTTGGTTCCGAGGCGCTGTCCAGGAGCCCCCCCACTTCACGTCCCTCTCCCTTCCTAGGGACTTGGGAACTCCCAGACCCTGTCGGACAGGACCCTGTTCTGAACCACGGTCCTGAGGAAGGGAGGCTCTGACGCCTGACGTCCTGGGTCACTCTGGCCTCGAGTGCTGGGACCAGAGTCCACCTGCAGCGCGTCCCTTCCCTCTGGTGGCCCGAGTTCCAGGCACCACTCCCTGGGCGTGAGGGGACCCAGGTTGCAGCTCTCACCAGGGACTCGCGGCGAGGTGGGTCAGCCTGTGCGGGCAAGGCAGGGTGGGCTGGGTCAGGCAGGAGTGGCCAAGGAGCAGCTGCAGACCACCTGGCAGTAGGTGGGGACTGGCAGGGCCATGTGCATGTCGCCACGAGGCCCAGCCTCGACTTGAGCTGGGTCCCTGGGACCCTGTCCTCAGGGCTGGGCCCAAGCCTGCAGCCCGGGAGGGGGAAGGGCTGAGGCTGTGGGGTTGGCCCTGGGTGGCCGCTCCAGGGGCCAGGAAAGGCTCCAGCAGGGGCCAGCTGGGACTTGGCGTGCCCCACTGGGGGTCCTGAACCCTTGGCCCGTTTCAGCCGTCTGGTGGGGGTGGCAGCCTGCTGGGGCACCTTGGCTCAGCCACCTGCTGTCTCCCTGAGCCAACTGGATCTGGAGGCACCCACCTGCCCCAGAGGCGAGGTTCCCAGCCCTGCTGCTGTGCGCCCCCAGGACTGTGGGATCCTGAGCAGGGCTCCCTGGAAGGAGCAGTGGCCTGGGCTGTGGCAGAGTGGTAGTGTGACAGCTGCTGCCCCCTCTGTCCTCGCCTAGGGCCCCAGCCATCCCGACAGTGGCGCAGGAGGATGTGAGGGGAGCCCGATGCTCCACAGGAAGACCAGAAGTTCACCCATCAGCTGCAGGGACGGCCGGGCCTGGGGCCCGGGAACCCAGTGAACCCCAGTTCTCTTTCCATGAGGGGTCCATCCCACTGCGTCTCCCACTGGGAAGGACCTTCACTGCCACCATCCCTGTGGGACAGAGTTCAAGGCCTCTCTCCCTCCCCAGGCTTCTTGCAGACCCTCCCCCCGCTGCCCAGCAGCCCCGTCCCCACCTGGGGGCCCTGGGCCCTGGTCCAGTCCTGTCCACAGCCGTATAGCGCTGGGCTCTTGGGGGCTTTCCCACGGATGCATTTAGACGCCCCCCCAAACAAGCCGCAGTGCCTCACAGGCCTGGGTGGGCCTGACCTCACTCAGAGGACAGTAGCCAGGTCACGTTGGACCCATCCAGGGTCAAGGCCAGGCAAGGTCACCCTGGGCAAAGGACTAGGGCAGAGGCCAGAGCGGAGGCCAGTTGTGGGGGGACTTCCTGCCCTCTGCCTGGTCGGGGGAGTCGGTGGCCCCTGAGAACCTCTCTATCTGGGGAGGGAAGTGGTCTCTTTGGCCAGGTGTGGGGACCTTGGCCTGCAGCTGCCTCCTGTCCTCTCTTTCCTGCAGCGGGGACTGCCCACCCACATCCCGCAGAGCCCTGTGGGCACACACAGGGGGAGGAGCCTGGGACCCAACCACAGAGGCCCTGGGCAGTGGCCAGAGGTAGTGCTCACGCAGCGAGGGAGCCTGCCCCCTCCCCAGGCCCTGACACACACAGCAAGGGCAGCCTGTCCCCTCCCCAGGGCCCTGCCACACACAGCGAGGGAGCCTGCCCCCTCCCCAGGGCCTGACACCAAGCCCACCCCCCACTGACAGCTGACATGTGAAAACAGATCCAGCTCCCTACAGATGGCACTGGGGGATGGGAGAGGGCGGGGCCTGTCCTGGCCTCTCAGTGAGCAAGGGGCTGAGGTCCAGGCCCTCATCAACAGGCCAGTGGAGGCTGCCAGGGGTTGGGGGAGGCCCCAAGGACCTCGGAGAGAGGAAGACCCAGTGAGGGACCGGCTCCTCCTGCACCTGGAGAGCCTCCTCCATGCTCAAAGGGCCTGGGGCAGCCTGGGCCTCGGGGCCAGAGCCTCTGGCTTCACTGAGCACACGGCCTCAAGAGTCTGCAGGCACCAAGGGCCCCGAGGCTGGCCTTTCCCAGAGGCAACAGCCAGAACCCAGGTGAGCGTGTGGGTCGCTGAGCACTCAGGTGGCCGCGGCCTCATCTGTGAGTGCAAGACATGGGTGTAGAAAGGGCCCCAGCCTCAGTGTCCAGGTTTGCAAAGAGAGGATCACAGTTTGGCCCCCTCTTGATGGTGTGTATGTTGGGCATCAGTCAGCAGGTAGCTTGTCAAGGGGTGTCCGTGACCTTAAGGAGCACCTGTGCTAGGGAAGGGGTGGAACTTTCCGTGGAGTGACCCAGCTGCAGGTTGAGCCCTGAGCCACTCTGAGCAGTCACTGAACCACTCTGACCCTCAGGTTCCTTCTCCAATGCCTGCCCTAGTGTGGGCTACCTCAGGTGCCATAAGCTAATGCCAGCCCAGGCAGTGGATCCAGTGGGGGAGCCTGTGCTTAGCAGCTGAACAGGCCCAGAGTCACCCCTGCTTGACTCTGGTCTAAGCTGGACTCAGAGGGTGGGACCTGTTTTGGATCCTGAGTCATACTTAGGGGACGATCATGGCAGAGAGAGCCATTGGGGGTGGGGCTGACAGTGAGGAAGGTTGGGGCTGGGCACAGCAGCAGGCAGGTGGACAGGGTGATGTGGGCAGTGGGCAGTGTCCATTCCCTGGGCCAGTCCACCCTGTCCTTGTGGTGGCCATGTAAAACCAAACTCAGGAACAAAGGTCCGGGTGGAGGTCACAGGGACGTGGCTGCCACCTCGTCCGGGCCCACCTGGGGTGGAAGTAGGACTCTTCCCCATGGGCCACCCCTACCCCCACCGCAGCCTCCTGGAGATAATGACCACAGCAGATGCGACATTCTTCAGCCCAAACGTGGACCTGAGGCCAAGGCAGCCTGCTGCTATCTGTCCTGTCGGCTCCGAGGCCTAAATTACCTGGCAAACGGAGATGGATGGCCGGGCCTTCCCGCCTTAAATTGATTCTGCGCTCGGCTCCGGCGGCTGCGCTCCCTGGTGATCATTGAGAAGCACTCTTCCCTCCATAATGGGCCAGTTCTCCAGCACCCTGATAGGAGGCGAAGATGTATATCTAATCGCCCACGAGCGGGTGGGCGGCGGGGCTCGGGCAGGGCCAGCCAGGCACACTCACCCAGGCAGGGAGGGCACCAGAGCCCTGCTGTGGGCTCCCTGTGTCCCCACAACCCTGTCAGCTCTCTTAGGAGGGGTCAGCAGAGGTCAGGTGCTGGACTGGACAGGTGGTCAGCTTTAGCTGCTATTGGGGTCATCAGGCCCTGGGGACAGGGAATCTGCCTTCATTGCTGTCTAGAAGGAGTGCATCATGGGGTGGTCAGCAGCACACACTGGCCTCCCTGTTCCTGCACTAGCACTCTGCAGGGCAGGACGTGGAGACTCAGAAAGGCCAAGACTTGCTCAAGGTCACACTGCTGGTGGGCAGCAGAGGGTGCCTTGGCCCCAGCCGTAACCCCACACTCACTGCCCCTCAGCAGCCGGGGCTCACCTTGATGATCACAGGTCATGCTAACCTACCCTAGAATGACCGCCACTGCCCAGCTCCATCTGACCGCTGTGGACCCTGACGCCACGGGCTCCTGCCTGAGCAGTAGCCAGATCCCTGGGAGAAACCGTGGGGCCTCCCAGCAGGACGCCCATCCCTGGCCACCCCCGCTGTGCAGTGTGGCTGGAGGAGCTACTCAACCTTGCTGAGCTTCCCTGTGGATGGGTGGCGAGTCTCTGTGGAGGGCTGTTTCAAGAGTCAGCGAGTCAATATTTGTTCCTGTGCTCAATAAATGTTGAAATGGCAGGACACCGAGCTGGAGACCACAAATGGCCCAGAGAGAGACTCCTTACAGAGGAGCCCACAGGACCGTGACTAGCCCCGGGCTCCTGCTGGGCTCGGGGAGAGGGCAGGGCGAGGGTCAGACTGCAGCAGTGACCTGGGCGGTTGGGTGGACTGTGGTGGGCGGGTGGATGGGGGGGCATGGAAGCCCAGGATCCAGCAGAGCTTCAGAGTGACCACAGTGAAGGCCAAGCTGCCACAGTGAGGAGACCTGGCTGCAGAAAGGACCGGCTTGCTCCCAGTCACCGGTGGCAGCAAGGTCACCTCTGCAGGTGGGGTGTTCCCTGATGTGTCCACATCCACCTTCCAGGTGGCGTTGGCCGGCTGTGCCAAGGCTGGGCTCCCAGTGTCTGAGGCTGAGCAAGGTCCCCCCATCCCCCACCATCACCTCCTCCGGCCAATGTCCATCTGGCCCAGGCCCCTAGGAATGGCCCTGCCTTCCCCAAGCACCCCCAGCATCCCTCCAGACTGAAGGGCCACCTCCTCCAGAGGACTCCCTCCGTCCTGTAGCTGACCAGGCTCCTGACCACACACCCTCTGCCCTGTGCAGCCCCCGCCCTCTGGACGGGGCTCTCTGTTCCTGTGCCCTCTCCCCTCTCCTGGCCCCTCTCCTGTGCGTCCTCAGGTGGTGGGAGTCGCTGGGCCCCGGCTGTGTTCCTCGCTGCCCTCGGAGCACTGCAGGCAGGACCCTCTGGTGTCCCCAGCAGGCCTGGGGTTAGCGGGAAAGGGTGTCAAGTGGCCCATGGAGGAGGGCTGGCAGCTCATCTGTCCCTCCTGGTCCTTGAGGGAAGCAGAGCAGGTCGCAGAGGTCACCCATAAGTGGGTGTGGCAGGGGCAGTGGACAGGAGCCAGTCCACCACGAAAGCCTCCCTGTGGCTCAGAGGCACCCAGGGAGTCATGTTGCTCCCCTGGTCCTTGTCACTGCGGGTGGCTCCACGGCAACGTGTGCAGCTGCTCCAGGTGCAGGGGCCACCTCCAGGTGGCAGGGCCTCCCAGCTCCTCACCTTAAAACCACAGCACCGATAACAGGAGGGTGACAGTGGTGATGGTGCAGGGCGGTGACAGTGTCCCCTGGGCTGCTGCTGCCAATCGTGGAGCTGCTGAGGACAGCGAGGACAATGACGGGGACAGCAATGTGCTCTAGGGAGGGGTGGGGGATGGTGACGGTGACAGTGACGGTCCTGGCAACGGTGCTGATGGTGACTGATGGTGATGGTGACGTGATGGCTTCTCTGGGGACTGTGGTGACAGGGAGGGGCACTATCGAGGACAGAGGTGTTGACGGGCCCTGGGGCCGGGCAGCGGCCACCTGTCTGAGGCCCACGCCCACCCTGTGGTGCTCTACCCACCCTTTCACAGTGCCCAGCCTCTGCAGCGGGCAGGGCTCACGCCCCCTCCAGCCGCTCCGAGCCCCGGTCTGGGTCTCCCTCTGCTAGAACACACTCCAGGGGCTCCCGAGCTGGCGGGGTGGCATCTCCCGGCCCCGTGGCCGCCGTGGCTAACTGCCTGCTTCTGTGCCTCTGCCATCCACGCTGCCTGCACCATCCTGACGCAAACACACCTCCTCTGAGGATCTGTCCTCTCCTGAACCCTGCTCACGGCCCTCAGGGGTGGACAGTCAACTGGGCAGCCAGGGGCAGGTCATTGGAGCTGACCCCTCTGTCCTGGACATGCCCTCAGTAGATGTGGCCCGTCTCAGTGATCTCCACCCTGACCACGCGAAGCTCCTCTCACCTCCATCAGGTGGACGCGTGGCCACGCTCCCAGCCTGGCCTCCCAAGCCCTTCCCCCACCCCTGGCAGGATTTCCATCAGCGTGGCTCTGTGTCCTGCAAGGCCGAATCCCCCGGGATGGCTCTGGGCCCAAGGCCAAGCTCCCCAGGAGTCCCCGGGTTCCCCCACTCTCCCATGGGTGACACCTGAGGGTTGGCACCTCCCGCCCAGGACCCGCATTATTAAGTGGGCTCCTTCTCCTCCCCAGTCGCACCTGTCCCCAAACCTTCCCCCCGCCCACACATGCAGAAATCATGTGGTCCTCAAGCCTGCCTCCTGTCCCCAGCTTGTCCCTCCTGGCCTGCCGTGGTTCAGTGGGACTTCAGGTCTGACCAGGAGGCCACCTTTCTCCCTCACTGTCACCACGCACTCCATCTGTGATCGACGTAATGTCCATTACTGGGAACCCTAAGCCCAGGCCGCTGCGCCTGCCTTCTCCCTCCTGAGGAAGCAACGCGCTCTGCCGCCTGCAGCTCCCACTGGGCAGTGGCGGCCTCCTCCTGCCCAGCCCCTCTTCCCTGGCAGAGGGGGTGAGCTTCAGCCTCACACAACACCAGCCTCAGAAGCCGCCGCGGAGACTGGCAGTGGGGAGCGGCTGCTTCTCTTCCCCGGAAGTTGGGTCAGCAGCCAACAGTGCGTCCTCCAGGCCCTGCCAGGCCCGGGGCTCACCTGGGCCGGGACCCGCACCCCCGGGCTCTGACTCTAGCCATGAAAAGACCTAGTCATGTTTCCTTTATAGAGGAAATCCTTCTCCATCCCAAGGGGCACTGTCCTAAGGGGACACAGGCCCCCCCAGTCCCTCCCGGCCACAGGCCTCAGGCCTCTGTCCCAGCTTCCCCACCAGGGTGTCGACCCACATGCATTATCCTCTGACCTGCCACAGCCCCGGCAAGAGGAGGGGTGGAGGGGCTGGCTCCTTGTCTTCCCAGCCAACCCTTCCCTCCCGTGTGGCACATGGTGACAGAGCCCCCAGGAGCTGTCCTCTGTGTCCCCTATCTTTCTGCCCACTCCAAAGTGTCCCCCTGCCTGTCTGCTAGACTCCAAGGTCACTTCACCTCCTCCACAGCTGGCCACCCCAGGGCTGGCCAGGCCATCTGGGCCTTTCCAGCAGACACCTCCAAGCCGACCCTGACATTCAGCAAGTGATGCTTGATTCAGCTCTCAGCAGCTCCCTGACTTAGGGACACTTGTCCCTGGTTTACCAATGAGGAAACGGGCACAGAGAGGTTAAGTAATTTGCCAAGCTCACAGAGCTAGTGGGTAGGGAAAGGGCTCAGTCCACCTGGCAGGGGCAGGCTGACAGCTCACCCAGCCGCGTTCTGCTACAGTCAGGAGCACCAGAAGGGCCAGGAGATGCTGTCCCCGCTCCACGGCCAGCACCACCCCGCCTCGGGACACCACGGCAAGTCTCTGGGTCTCAGTTTTTCCTCAGTGCCATCCTCCTTCCTCATGCTGGGCAGTGTCATCTCCTGAGTGCCACTCTCCACCCTTCCTCCTCCTGATACCTCCCCATCCTTCACAGGTTGGGCTAACGGCTCTGGGGAGCATCCCCGACTCCCCTGGGGCTCTGCAGGAAGTGGCCATGTGTCCTGGAGCTCCAGCCACCTTGGGCCCTGGGATGTGTGCCTCGTGCACCTTGCCTGGACGTGGAGCCCCGCAGGCCCTGGTGTGTGCGCTGGAGGCCCACTGAGGGCCATGACCCCTGGAAGGAGGGATGGCCCAGCACCCAAGGGGCCCCACGGCGTAGGGCCATCTGTGCCCCAGGTTCCACCCGTGGCCCACCTTGGCTTCTGGTGTGTGCATGTGCAAGGCTGATGCACACGTGGGCACGGTGGGTGTGAGTGGGTGTGCGTGAAGCTGCTGCGGCAGGACTGCGACAGGAATCTGCGGGTTCCCAGTGAGCAGGTGTGTGGCTGTGTGCATGCACTGCTGGGCCCTGGGAAGGGCACGCACCCCCGACACATGCTCTGATTCACTCACACACACTTCCTGGCTTCCCCCTGCCAGCATTCACACGCGGCCACCTCTGGCCACACCCTCGGGGCTGGGGCCCAGGCGGCCACTCTGACTTGATTGGCTGAGACCCAGACGGCCACTCTGACTTGATTGGCTGAGACCCAGATGGCCACTCTGATTTGATTGGCTGAGACCCAGGCGGCCACTCTGACCTGATGGGCTGTGGCTGGCTTCCCCAAGACCTGGCCCTTCCTGTTAGAGGCTTTCCTGGGGCTCCATGCAGCTGCGGCTGCCCTGCCTCAGTGTCCCCCACAGCCAGTGAGGACTGCAGGTGTCCCTGTGCTGGCGCCCCATGGCAGGCAGGGCAGGGGCAGCAGAAGCCCTGTGGACATGGCCATGCACATGCAGAAGCTGGGGACTTGTTCACCATCTAGCAGGCAGGGGCCAGGCGCTGAGGGCCTCTCCTCAGTAGCCCTCACCCTGTGAGCATGGAGTCCCGACCTCATGTACCTGTGGGTCCTGGACACCTGTCCCACGGCCTCCCTGCCTCCTCTGCCCAGGTCCTGCCCAGCCACAGGTGCCCTGGCTCTCCTGCCTTCTCCCCATCCACCCGCCAGCTCCTCCTCCCTGACTCACCTGGTCATAGGGGCCAATGACTCTCAGCAAAGGGCGCAGCTCTCCAGCACCCCAGGCCCCAGGGAGTGCCTTGGCCTGAGCCTTGGCGCACAGCCCCTGCCGTCTGGCGGCCTGCACTTCTGTTCCAAGCCCACCCGCCTCCAGAGCCCTCAGAGGCCTTGTCTCTTGCCCTCAGGGGTCCTTGGACCCAGGCGGCCTGAGGGCACGGAGGGCTCACAGCTGCTGGGCAGAGAGTCAGGGGGGCTTGGTGAGCACCGTCCTGCAGGCCTGCCTGCCAGAGTGTGGGCATTTGGACCCAGCAAAGCAGCAACAAGGATCCTCTGTGAGCTGCTTCTTACCTTTTTCTTAATACATTTTTAAGATCACAAAGTCAATGTTTGTTCAGTGCGGAACGCCTGGGAAACAAGGAAGGGGAAATCGCCCCTAATTGCGCAGGGCGAGAGGAGCGTGGTCACACCTGCTCTCTCCCTCCCCGTCGTCTCCATCCCTCTCCCAATGCTGCTGCCTGATGATCTACTGAGCCCCCTTAGCAGTGGCCCTGGGCTTTTTCTGCCACCACCATCCCTGCACCGCCACTCCCAGTCTGTCCCCACTGGACCCGGCCCAGGTCCTGGCCCTCCTCACCTTCGCCTCCCAGGCCTGAGCAGCCCGCCCTGCGTCCAGCCCTTCTCCGCCACGAGAAGGCGCCTCAGATCAGTTTAGATGGAGATGCCCCTGCCCTGCAGGCACAACTCGAAGGTGTCCAGGCCACACCGAGGCACCCTGCCTGGGCGGGGCCTGCGCTCAGAGGCTCCTCCCTCTGCTGATTGGCACTTGTCTCTCAAAGGTCCCACCCTACTCCCCTTCCCTGGAAATCCCTGGCTCCACCTCGGCTTGGGAGATTGGCCCCACCCGGCCCAGAGCCCGCAGCCAGGACTCTGTGCCCACCTCTCACGTGCAGGTGGCTCTTGGTGCACAGGGGCAAGCGACAGATGAGCCAGTGAGCGAGCGACCCCAAGTCACTGAACCCACCTCTGTGAACTAGTGTGTTTTCCCGCAGCCTCGGGGTGCGCCCAGCGCATCGTGGAGCCCGGCCAGTGTGCTGCCCGCAGGATGTCCAGCCCGCGCAGGGCAGGTGGGCCCAGGCGGGACGTGCTGTTTTCACGCAGTGCCTGGTTATGGAGGAGCCTGGGCGGCCGGCTTGTGGCCCGCCCCGTGAAGGCTCCTGCTCCCGGTGCTCATTCCTGGGGACGGTTCCAGGACTTGAGCTCGCTCACCCTTTGTCTAAACACGCGTCATGAAACAGTCCCCGGTTCCTTGTTTGCTCTCCATCCTGTCTCAGTGACCATTTGAGTAGTGAATGTGGATTTAAATGGGTCACAGCCACTGACAGTTTGTGGGGTTGGATGAGTTTTACCTTTCGTTTGCGGTTAGACGCTGGCCGTGAGGTGGTTGCCCTCCATGGTGGGTAATGATGGGGCCCGTCCACTTCCAACCTGGCTAAGCTTTGGGAATTCTGAGTTTAATATCTATCTTTTATGTTTCCCAAATTGGACAAACACTTTCTCTTCTAATTTTAGTTTAGTTGTTTTCTCACCCTTTGGAACAACTGCGAGGCAGGCATTTCCAATTCATTAAACCTCCTACGTGTGTTTTAAATTTCATTTTCAAGATAAAATCCTGAAGACAACACTCACGATCAGAACACACATTCATTAAAATGCACTTTCCTGCCCCTCCTTTCTCCATGTCCCAGATCTTTGATTCCCCTTCCTGGAGGTTTCTGGGATCGGCTCATTCTCCAAGCCGCGTGGATTTTGCTGGGACCACAGGGCCACTCAGACCAGGGAGCCCTCTGCCTCGCCGCTCCACAGGCTGGAATCCGAGGTCACCCACCAGCAGGGCTGGCTCCTCCCAAAGCCTCCCTCCTTGCTGGCTTGCTGGTGGCACCTTCTCCCTGTGTCCTGGCATGGTGGCCCTTTGTGCCTGTCCTATAAAGACAGAATGCACACGGGCCACTCTAGTGACCTCCACCTTTAGAAAGGGCGCATCTCCAAACCTGTCCTTGGGGGCGCCCGTCTGCCCACCACAGCCTCTGACAGGCACGTTCAGAGGAGGATTGTTCCTGTGGCTCTCCTCTAAGCCTTCTTAGAATCCTTTAGTGCTACGTGAACAGAAACCTGAGAAGACGTGAGCTCTGGCTCTCTTTCCAACCTGCTCACGAGTCCTTGTTTCAACTTGCCCTCCCGTGTCAGTGCTGCAGGCTGCAGGTGCTGCAGGACAGAGCTCTCCAGCCACGGTGGGACTTGCCCTTGGCTTGAGGAACGTCACCTCACCCCTGGGGCAGGTGGGGCAAGGGTGACAGGACTAGGGGATGTAGGGTGGCCTCCCGGGCAGGGTGAGACACCACCTGCCACACGCTGCGGAGGGCTCAGTCAATGCTTTCTGCCTCTCCGACTAGAACCTTTAATTCGCCCACATTTTGATTTTAAAATACATATTCATTAGAAGGAAACAGGTGCAGGGAGAGAGTGAAGAATAGGTCCCAGACTCACCCGGACCCTGGGGGCAGCCCCCTGCGGCCTCCCATAGCTGTGTGTGTCGTGCAGCGCAGGAGAGGCTCCCAGGCACCTGCTCTCTGGGAAGTCCAGAGCCACACCATTCCTGCCCCGTCAGATCAGCAAGACACCCATTCTGGTCAAACCCCACATCTGACCAGGTTCCCCCCACACCCTCTTCCGGGTGGCGTCAGCCCCCAGGCCGGCCTTCAGTGAGGATCCTGTGGATCCTTGGCCACCGACCCCCACCCTGATGTCTCCTCTCAGGCATTGCCGTCCCCTGATCCCCAGCCTCTCCCTGTGAATCCCTCCTTGCCGTCCTGGGAGTTGAGCCAATCTCTCTGCTGCAGGGCCTGCTGCCACGGTCCTGCGCCTGTCCCTGCGGCCTTGAAGACCACCCCTCCGCTTCAGCAAGCGTCCCTGCTGTGCTTCCTGCCCCGGGCCTCTCTTGCCAGCACAGCCTCACTGGGAGCCAGGTGCCTCTTCCCCGGCCCGTAGCCCGGCAGCCCTGCCTCTCTGCCGTCCACTCACCAAAGGGAGGAGAATCAGAGGTCATCCAGCAGCAGGAGCTGCAGACAAGAACCTGGGTCTGCAGGTGGCGGGAGCCTCGCCACCCAAGGACAGCTCTGACCGCTTGTGCTGGCCCCGGGTTCTGTTGCTGTTGTTCTGACAGCAGGGAACCCACCTGCCAATGCCACGGATGGCACCACGCGGCCCATTCTGTTCTGCTCGCCTTCCTGCTTAATAGCCCACATTCACACCTTTGCACCTCGGCCAGTATAGCTTCACACGCGGGGGTCAAGTGCAGGTGACAGCCCACGTCACAGTGGCAGGAACAGGGCTCCCTCTCCTGTGCAAGGAGAGGGAAGGTTCTAGAGTTAAGGTGGCCACTCAGACTTGTGCCTGAGGACTCAGGTGCCATCTTTACAGACCCTCACCCTCAGACCTCTGGCTCTGCCCTTGGGTTTGTTCCTTCCTGGCCACGTTCGGTGGCTGCAGGAGACCTGAGCATCCGGTCTTTACGTGGCTTCATGGCCAGTGGAGGATATGTTATGTGACAGTCACCTCCTCCACGTGGGGAAGGGGACTTAGCAGTGGAATTGTGACCCAGTATTCCTCCACAGGAGAGGGCACCTGGCAGACAACACTGTCACCAACACTACCTACCACAGCACGGCGGGGGGCCCCACGCCCAGGACCTGAACAGGCAGGGACTCTAGAAGACTCACGGCTGGACACGGTTTCTACAAAGCTCAAACCCAGGAGAGCTGAACAGACATCCTGGTGGAAAGGGGAGCTGTGTGGGTGACCTCACAGAGTGAGCTTTACACCACACCCTGTACAGGGTAAAGAAGGGACGATGGCCCCACAGTCCAGAGAGGTCGAGGCGGCCGAGGAAGGCGCTGAGGGAGCTCACTCTCTGTGGGCGCTAACCTGGCCCCTCTCCCAGCCTCCCTTGCAAGTTAGGTGGACCCTGTGCTGAACATGGCCCATGAAGGGCAAGCAGCGTACTCCTCTGCCCGGCATGGCCCTGGACACTCCACCATTGTCACCTGCTGTGAGAGACTCCGAGGGGACCTGCAGGCCCTGGGAGACAAGGAGCCACATGGGGAGGGAGCCTGGGCCCTGGTGAAATCATTCTCCACCCACTCCACCTGCCCGACGCAGTCTCCCAGTTCCAACTGGCCCACACGCTTGCCTGTTGGGCCCCTGGGTGCTCCCTTTGTCACCACGGGCTGTCCCTTGAGGGGACCATCTTGAACAGACCGAGTAGCACATGAATTGCTTTAGCACATCAGTCTCGTCCCCTCCCCAAACCCCCCACCCTCAGTCCTACTTCTAGAAAAAAATGTCTCCTAGAGGGTGCCTTTATTTCTTCTGTTATTTATATCCCTAATTAGAAAATAGAAATTTCAGCCTCTTACTGGCTAACTAGACAATATTCACTGCCTTTATTAAAGTTAATACATAATTTATCACGTAATTCATCTGATAAAAAAAAAACACAGGAGGACGGATCTCGGCCCACGTCGTCCTCGCGCCTCTCTGTGGCCTCTGCCCTCGGTGACGACGACGCTCCTCCTGCTCCACGCTCCGGGCTCCTGTTTGCGGGCACCGTCTCACTTTCCACCCTGCTCCGGGCAAGACCGAGCTTCCTGGGCTGTGTCCACAGATGGTCGGGTTTTCAGGAGGAGTCCAAGACCCAAAGCCCAGCTGTCCGCACCACGGCTGTGAGGATGCCGAGGGGAGGGAGGGGACGCCCAGCCTTCTTGGGGGGACGCCAGAGCTCCCTTCCTGGAGGTGAGGGCTGTCCTGTTGCTCGGGAGCCTTTCGGCAGGCCGGGTTCTGCCCATGAGGCCCCTTTCTCTCCCTCCTTCTCACCGGGTCGCCTTCTGGGCATCCTCTGCCCTTCTAGCGTGTTCCATATCCTCCTTTCCTTTTTCCTTTTCATTTACTCCCTCATCTTCCTGGAGCACATCCTCAAGTTACTTCTTAGGAGAAGTCAAATGAAAGACAGTTCTGCATGAACCTGTCCTCGATCCTCCCTCGCCTTGCTTGCTGCTGGCTGAGGGGGAACCTGTGGTCCAGCCACTGCTGAGAGGGCAGGCGCCAATTTGTCCTGCAGGTCTCAGCAGGTGACTTTTCCCTGCTTGAAAGCTCTGTCCCTGGGGTGTTAGGCAAGGGTATGGCTGTGGGCCGGCGGTGGTCCCGGGTCCTCCTCCTGTGCAGAGGCCCTTTCAGCTTGAAGGTTCATCTCTCCAGTGCCCTGAAGTCATCTGCAGTATTTGCCTGGACATGCCCTCCTGTCCATGGCTTCTGGGTATCGGCCTCCGACTGCTGTCCGTGTCCCTCCCTGGTCTGTTTGTAGGAGTGCTCCCCTTGGGGCTCTCGGCTCTTGGTCTTGGACTTACTGCACTCCACTTCCTGGTGTTTCTAGAGGGCGCAGCCATATTTCAGAAGCCGAGTGCTTGTCTGGTCGGCCACTCCCGCAGTAACGGGACTGCGTCAGGGTTGCAGTCCCCCCAGCCGTCTGAGGATGCGATGAGAGTGTGTCCAGGGGCCTTCTCACTTGCCCTGCTGGGTCCTCTGGGCTTAAGTTTTTTCAGGACCTTTGTCTCTATCTTTCATGCCGCTGGTGGCCACCATGGGCCTGGGGGTCCCAGGTTGTCTATTCGCGTGACAGATATAAGGAGGACACCGGCGTGTACTTCCTCTGGCGTGGTTCATGATGCCGACTCTGGGCTTCGTGGGCATGAAGACAAGCTCCTCCGCAGCACGAGGCGGCTGTGACTCCCCAGGGGCAACAGAAAGGGCTTCTTTCTGAGGTCTGCCCAGCCTGGCTTACCCGGGAGCAGACACCCTGGCCTCAGTGGCTCTCAGCATTGTCCCTGCCCATGGCACCCCTGCGGGCCCTGGAGGACTGGCTCCCAGGGTCATCCCTGTAGGGCTCTTTGTCCCCAGCTCCCCTGAGCCTGGCCCTTCCCCAGATTCCGGGGGGCGGAATCTCAGCCTCCAGCTGCCGCCAGGATCTGGGCTGAGCTTCTTCCTGTTTAATAGGTCACTTGCACCCTCTGCTTTCTGCCTTCCAGAAATTTATTTAAATCTCTTAGTCATTGTTGTGAGGATTAGGAAGCGATTCTGTATGCAAAGCACATGGTACTGTACCTGGTGCAGGAGGAGTGCTGGATAAATGTTAGCAATTATTATCACAGTAGTTAAGCCATTTCCCAGGGTGGGAGGCCTTCCTTCAAGGAGGTTGGTTTAGAAGACCTGGCCCTGGGCGGGCACCTGGGCATAGGCTCCCATGCACCTTGGCTTAGTCCTGCCCGTGCAGCCCTCTCACTGCTGGCCCCCAGGCTTGGCCTTGCTTCCAGAGCAGAGGTGTAGGAAAGGCACAGGCCACCGGCCACAGGTCTCCCTGGAGGACCAAGTTCCCTGCCCCCGAGGGCTTGCAGCGGGACCGCGGGAGTTCCAGCAGGAGGGGAGGTTAGGACAACCAGGGCGGTGTGGGAGGTTCCCAGCGGAGGCCTCTGGTTGCCTCGGGCTTAGGGGTGCTGCAGGCTCTAGGGAGCCCACAACCTCTGTGTCATGGGCTCATGGCTTTGCCACTGCCCTCCCCATGGCTGTGGGCAGACACAAGGACAGGTTCCAGCCTGTGACCGGGCAAGGGTGGAGGTCGCCTCTTGGGCTCCCCTTACGCTGTGTGAGACCTGCGGCCCTGGCTGCCTGATGATCAGCCGTGCAGGGCTGGTGGGGAACTGTCACCACCTTCTAGACATGCAGTGGCCCTTAGGGACTGAGGTGGCCCAACAGCCAGACAATCACTGGGTACATTCTGCCAGCTTTGGGTGAGCCTGGATGCCACTCCTCCAGCTGGACCTCCAGATGAGAGGACAGCCTGCCGGCAGCCTTGAGAGGTCCACCCGGGCCCTCCCTGACCCCAGGGACTGTGTGATGACACCTGTGTGGCTCAAGCTGCTGAAGGCATGGTCACTGTTTCACTGTGTATCGTCCACCTGTGGGGAACGGCCCCACCCAGGACACCAGCTAGCTGCCCCTGCAGAGCAGGGTGGAAGGTCCGGTGGATGTGGGATGACGTGTGGGCACCAGCCCGGAGGGTCTCGCTCCTCACAGCAACTCACACTCCTGGGACTCGCTGGCCCTGCTTCCCCAGGAGGCCAACTCGCAGTGGCCCAGGCAGAGGCTGCAGAGGCAGCGTGACAACCTCATTGAACAGCCTCTTCCTACCCCTTGGAGCTCCGGCTGCAGCAGGGACACGCTCCCAGGAGATCCCCTTTCCACCCAGGTGGACAAGACCGGAGGGTGCTAGAGCGGACGCAGCAGAGCGCAGAGATAAACGGCTTTGTTCCGCTGTTGGATCTCATTGCCTGGCGCTGGCTCTGCTCCCGCCAACCACTCGGCCGGCCCGCTGATGTGAGTGCAGAGGCTGACACCATTGAAGGCCCTTGATATATGCTTGTCCCAGGAAACTGCAGATATTATGAGGCCTGTCGACATTTCATAATGACTCTATGTGGGGACTTGCAGCCATGCGCTCCTGACAGAAAGACACCGGGTGGCCCAGCTCACAAACCCCTCCAGGTGGCCCAGCTGGAGGCAGGGTGGCAGGGGGGGAGGCCACCACTGCACTCACGGTGTCTCCAGGCAGCGTCTCCCAGAGCAGGCCACACCAGCTCTGTGCCATGGGCGGGTTCCTACCCACACCTGTCTCCTGGCCCCAGAAACAACACAGGATTCATAAAACCTAAGTCACCTGGTGGATACAGAAAGGGGGTTGCGTAGTAATGTGACCCCTGCCCAGCCCTGCTGGGCTGAGGCTCTGGGGAGCCTGCCTGTGTACCCCAAAGACTGCCGTCCACAGGAAGGCAGGCAGCTAGCTGCGTCTCTGGGAAACCCAGGCAGGAGCACGAGGCAGAGAGGGTCAGCCAGCCAGCTTGATGCCCAGGGCCGTGACCTTGGGAAAATGGCCTTGCTAAACTCGACTGTCATTAGGTCATCCCTAGAACAGCAACCCCACCTCGACTGCCGTGCTGCTGGGCCACTGGTACCAGGCTGGTGTCCAGCCACCTAGAGCCCTGCAGCTGCTGCACTGTGCACCTGGGCCAGGAGAGGGCCACCTTGTGTGGCCCTGTGGCCCGGTGGTCCCCTGGCTCCCAGGGCAGTTGTGTGGGCAACGCAGGCCACAGACTCCCATGGGGCTTCTTGTGCCTCAGGCGGGTCCTCAAGTTTCAGGAAGACACAGGCCCAGGTCTCCTGCTGTGTCCAGGACCTGGAGTGCAGCGGGGGGCGGGGCCTGTCCTGCGCAGGAGCATGGCCCTGGGACTTCCGGCGGACGTGTCCTCACGGCAGCACTGGCTGGGTCTATGAGTGGGAATCAGTCACCTAAGGAACAGCCCAAGGTCGCACAGAGTGCCAACAGCCGTAAGTCAGGGACACAAGGACGCGTGTCAAAGCATTTAAATGAGAACCATCATTGGCTTCTCAGTCTTTTTTGGCTGAATGCCTTTAGCAAGTAAATTCTACTTCTCAGAGTGTTTGTGAAATCCGATAATCCATCAAGTAAGAATGTGCCTTACATGCTTAGGGCCACAGACTAGGGACCTGGAAGGTGTTTAGGTATCAAAATCTGATGGACGCTATTTTTTAAAAATATTTATTCTTAAATATTTTTTAATATTTATTCTTAAATATTTAGGTGGACACAATATCTTTATTTTACATTTATGTGGTGCTGAGGATCGAACCCAGTGCCTCGTGCAGGCTAGGTGAGCACTCTACCACTGAGCCGCAGCCCCAGCCCCTTGCGTATCAAAACCTAATGAGGACTGATTGGAAACAGCTTCCTGAGGGTCAAGGAGAGTAGTGATGGTGCTGAGGAACAGGGGCCAGGAGCTCACAGGCAGACGGCTGAACCAGGCCTGAAAGGGGGAGCTGAGCCTGGACGGTCCCTGCAGGCGTGGAAGCACCAGGTGTTTTCTAGAATAAGGGGTTCTCTGGGCTGGGGAGCAGTGAGGATGAGGGTGCAGCCAGAGGGGTCCTTGGGAACCCTGCTGTGGGAAGCCATGGAGGGCCTCTGGCCCAGGATACGACCACTCTACTGGGCTCTCATACCCACGGAGACTGTCTGATTCCCAGAGTCCAGTGGCTCATGGTTCAGTGAACTCAGGCAACGTCCAAGTGGCCACTGGTGATAGCACCTCTCCTCTTGAAGCACACACCTGAGTGACAGCCTAGACACCAGGTTACCCAGCTGATGCCGCCCAGTAGCAGCCATGTGGGTGTGACATCTGGAAACTCACTCCCACCTCTGACCAGCACTGACCATCCGCCTCAGGCAGACCCTCTCACCAACTCAAGTACAGGAGGTGGCAGTCCTTCAGACCACCCAGGGCCCGAGGTGGAATCAGTGTGGAGAAACAAGCACTCCTGTCCACCTCCAGTCACAGGGGATAACAAAGAGCTACCCTCCTGTCATCAAACGTAAACTGGAAAACAGACAAATAAACACAATAACTCTCTATGGATACTGAAGGTCGGGCAGTGCAGGGCTGTGACCCCAGAGCAGAGCCAGACCAGGAGATACCCACAGCCATCCAGGACAGAAACAGCCGAACACGGCTCAGAGGAGGCAGGATGTGGACTGTTGCTACGTTGAGTGGACAGAGATCAGGGTTCAAGGCCAAGGCAGCACTAATCTGAGGCGTAGAGTGACACAGGGGAGGGAGCTAGGCAGAGAAGACAATCTGGAGATTTCACAGGGTTCTGTAGAGTCTGGCTAAATACCAACATGTGCAAGGCAGAAGGTATAAGTCAGCCATGCCCAGAGCTCATTGAGTATCTGCCTTCTCCTAAGAAAGACTTCATGGGATACACAGGTCATTCAGCAAATGCCCAGAAGGACCTTGCCTTAGAAATCAGGCTGAGTTAAAGGATCAAAATGATCTACAGGTAACATAACTGGCTGACTGAGAAAGTTCAAAACCCTTAAAGGAATATAACAAAATCCAGCAATCAAGAAAATAAAATTCATTGTGCTTTGATTGAACTTTTGAAAACAATTTTCAAAGAAGCAGAAATTTTTGATTCATATCCAGAAGGAAAATCAGTTCAAGAAATAGAAATAGCAGAGACAATGGGAATTATCAGGCACAGCATTAGAAGATACAACTTGATTTCCATGCTCATGGATGCCAAGTAAAACAGAAAAAAATGAGCAAAGACATGGAGGATATGAAAACATCAAGTGCAACCTCCAGAGACGAACTACACAATTAAGATCTGACATGAAAATATTACAGATAGAATTAACAGCAGACTAGACACAAAGGAAGGGGACAACCAAACCACAAGACATAGAAACAGAGAATCAAAATGTGAAATAAGTCGACAGGGCTTCAGTCACTTATAGGTTAAACCAAGCAGTCTGACATTTGCTAATCACAATTCTAGAATGTGATGTATTGTGGTGTGAACTACAGAAAACATATTTTAAAAACTAATGGAAAATTTTACTTCAGTTTTTATTTTAAAAATTTCTTACAAATTCAAGCACTTTATTAAAATCTGAACAGAGAAAAGACACACACACACACACACACCATCACCACCAGCACCACCACCACCACCATCACACCACCACCATCACATCATCATCAGCATCATTACCATCATCACCATCATCACCATCATCACCATCATCATCACATTATCACCATCATCACCACCATCATCACATCACCATCAGCACCATCAGTACCATCATCACCATTACCACCATCATCACCACCACCATTACATCACCATCGTCACCATCAGTATCATCACCACAATCATCACCACCACCCCCATCACCATCAGCACCATCACCATCACCATCATTGCCACAATCATCATCATCATCATTACATTATCACCATCATCACATTATCACCATCATCACCACCACCACCATCATCACCACCACCATTACATCACCATCAGCACCATCACCATCATCACCACCACCATTGCCATCATCACCACCACCATTACATCACCATCACCACCATTACCACCATCACCGTCATCACCACCAACACCATCACCAATGCACAAGATAAAAGGAAAGCCAAAAAGTCAGCTAGGAAAAAGACAAGATTTAACAGAGTAAAGATGAGAATAATTATAAATTCTTGTCATAATTTATGCTAGAAGACAACAGAATGGTATCTTTTAAGTGTGAAAAAAGGAAAAAGAAGAGCTGTCAATCTAGAATTCCATGTGCAATGAAAGTATTCTTCACAACAAAGTCAACATGAAGCTCTGAGAACAAACAAGAGCTGGGAGGACCCGCTGCTGGCAGAGCGACACTAGACAGTGCCGCAGGAAGTCCTGGGGTAGGAAGAAAACGGCAGCAGATGGACTTGGAGCCGCACGGGGAGAAGAGAGCCGGAGTTGAGAACCTGAGGACAAACAGAAAGTCCCTCTTCCTGTCTTTACATGTAAAGCAAAAGTGAGCTCACTGCTTAGAGAGGAGCAGGGGTGCAGGCAGGTTCTTGGCCCACGGAGAAGTCAGGCAGACGCAGCGACGGCTCCAAGGACAGCAGGAGTCGAGTGTCACATTGTACACTAGCGTGGTCTGGCATAATGTGTTTGGAAGGCAGATTCTGATAGATTAAACACATATTGTAAACTCCGCTTCAAACATGGGCAGAAAACACAGCGAGTCAGAGCTAATGAGCTTGTGGGAGAGAGAAAAATGGAATTTAAAAAATACCCACTATAAATGAAGGCCGGGAGAGGAAGGGGAACAAAGAAGAGGCAGGACAAACGACCAGCAAGACATCGCCTGGAGTCCACCCCGGGATAGTTACCTGAACCATGAAGGGTTAAAAGACAGTGACTGTCAGCATGGGGAAGGGCCAGGTGGACTGCTCCCTCCCGGAAGCCAGCTCTAAGCATCAAGCCACAGATGATTTAAAATGGGAATAACTGAGTCCTTCAGACTCTGAAGAGACAAAGACACAGTGGCCACGTTAGTCAGATGTGTAGATCTCAGACAAAAGGTTTCCAGGGAAAGAGGACACAGCCTGGTAACATAGGGGTGGGTTCATCAGATGACTCGACAGTCCCCAGTGCGTGGGCACCAAGTGACGGGAGAGACGCGGCGATCCCCACAAACTCAGCACTGCCCTTAGCACTGACAGGACCATAGACCCACCGTGGGTGAAGACAGGGAAGCTCCCAGAAGGTCACCAAGGCACCAGCTGCTGGCCTTCACCAGGACTGTGCCTGCCAAGGGCTGAGCAGGCTTTCCTTGCAGGAACATGGGAATCACCACCAAGATTCACTGCATACGTGCCTCAAAATCTGGGATTTTTAAAAATTTAAAATCCTGCAGAGTATGTTCTCTGGCCACAACAGAATGAAATTAGAAATAAACCAACCAGCAGTTACCTGGAAAAGACCCAGATGTGTGGGCTGCAAATCGCACTCCTCAAGGAGAGGTCACACCGGAACTGAAGGTGCTCTGGACTCAGTGAAAACTTACTTCAGTGATAAGAAACGCTGCGGGTTAACAGCCCGAGTTTCTGCACTAAGAAACCAGGGGAGAGAGCTCAATGAATCTAGAGTAAGCCAGGGGTATTATGATAAGGGAAAAGATAATCAATGAAAGAGAAAGAAGAGTAACAGAAATTAGGCAAACAAAAATGACTTCTTTGAGAAGATCAGTAACATTTAAAAACATCAAACTAGGCTGTTCAAGAAAGAGAAGCTCTGCAGATCACCAACATGAGGGAAGAGAGGGAGCGACCTCAGGGGGACAGACCCAGGAAGGACGGGAGCCGTGGACACACCAAACACCAGTAACCCAGAGCCCAGAGGAAACGGGCCCAGCCTGAAGGACCAACCACAGCCGACCCAAGGAAGGCTAGGGAATTGGACATCCTGCGTCCACTAAAGAAGGAGTCTGTAAGGGACGGCCTCCTGGACAGAATCCCAGGCCCAGAAGGTGAGACTCAGAATCCCACCCGACACGGAGGACGCAGAGCACCTGCCCTGCTTGAGCTGCTGCAGGCAGCCGAGGCAGGGGGCACTGCCCGTCTCACCGCAGGACACCAGTGCCAGCCTGATGTGACAGGAGAAAGCGAGGCAGCGACAGCCCTCAGGCACACGACGCACGTGACTTCAGGAAGCCACGGTCCATCACCCTGGAGCACACAGAGCAGAGCAGACCCCGGTCCCGGGGCCTGACTCACCAACATGTGAAAACCCAACATCACCTTCTTATAAGAAGGAAAGAGAAACGTGATTTTTCTTATATGTGCAGAGAAAGAGTTTGCAGAGATCAAGCATTTGATGAAAACAGCCTCAAGACTTTGGAAATAGCCAACTTCCCCAACTTGGTGGGGGGTGTGCAGGAAGGGCCAGCTGCCATCCCCCACGTCTGCACAGACGCTCACTCCCACCACCGGTATTCAGTGCAGTCCCAGAGCCCCAGCTGGATAGGAAGAGAAGAGCGGGAAGGACGCGGGCAGGCTGGGAAAGAAGAGAGAAAACTGTCTTTATTTGCAAATGGAAAATTGCAAGCAGGAAAGACCCAGAAGAATATACTGAAAGTCTTTTAGAACCCATTAATGACATTAGCAAAATCACAGAACACAAGGCCACTGTCTAAAAATCAATCCTATTTCTATCTGCTCACAATAAATAATAGAAAAATTGAAACATTTAAAACAAAAAATCAATGCCAATTAAAATAGCATGAAAGCCACCACAAACATAGCAATTAATTCAATAAAATATGTTCTAGACATAGATACTAAAAATAACTAAGCACCACTGGGGGAAATCAAAGGACAGCCAGACAAATGTAGAGATCGGTGAGATGTACAAAGCTGAAGAACTGGGAGACTCAGTATTATCGTGTCTTCCGTCATCCCAACATCAAGCTACAGGGTCAATACAATCTTAGTTTAAAAAAAAAAACCCTCTCGCTGGGGGTGGTGGCCCACACCTGTAATCCCAGTGGCTCGGGAGGCTGCGGCAGGAGGATTACAAATTCAAGGCCAGTCTCAGCAATTTAGTGAGGCCCTAAACAACTTTGCAAGACCCTACCTCAAAATAAAAAGATAAAAAGGACTGGGGATATGGCTCAGTGGTACAGTACACCTGGGTTTAATCCCCAGTACCACAAAAGAAAGGAAAAAAAATCCTTCTCAGTAGAAATCACCAAGCTAATTCCAAAATCTATATGAAAATTTAGCGGGCCAAGAGTCTCAAGGTAACTGGGAAAAAGGGGAAAGTGCTCTGCCTAATTTGAATCAAAACTAATCAAGGAAATGTGTTGTTCCCGTAAATCGATGTTTAGATTTAAGAATGTGGAGAATTTGCAAAGACTCACACGTGTGCTCAATTAATTTTTTATAAAGATGCCAAGGTAATCCAAAGGGAGAAATACTGTTTTCAAAAGATGACATTGGAGCAATTGGATTGCTGGAGTGATTGGATGCATATGGAAGAAGTGAACCTCAGCTCTTACTGCAGGCCGTTACAAACATTGACTTGAAGTAGATCATAAGCCTAAATTCAGACCTACAACTTTAAAGCTTCTGGACGGAATCACAGGATAAAAATCTCTGCCATCTTGGAAGAAGTGGAGAGTTCTTAGGTCTAACAGACACACGATACAAGGAGATGTCGACAAATTGAACTTCAGTTTGTGCAGAAACTAAGAGCTCTGCACTTTAAAAGACTATTAAAAAAAAAATGGAGAGGCAAGACACCAGATAGGAGGAAATAGGAGGCCGAACATACCTGCCTGCGGGGTTGTGTACTGAGTATGCGAAAGCCTTAGGGGTAGGAGCTAGAGCTGCACCAGAGGCCGCCAAGGGTCTGAACAGACACACAGATGGCAGCTCAGGAAATGAGGCTCAGCCTCAGCAAACAGCAGGGACAGTGACTGACGTGGCCGCCCAGAGGGATGGTGAACCTCCAAGAGACCCATGGGAGGATCCTCGGGCTGTGTGGTGACTCTCGGACCCCAGGGGAGGTGGTGGAGGCTGCAGCTGCTTGGGGGCACGTCGGCAGATTGAATACACACGTACCCAAACCACGGAGGTCTCCACCCTAGATGGGCCCCAAGTAGAGGCGCACCCAGCCCCCCAGCGAGGTGAGTGGGCGGGCACGGGCACCACAGAGGACAGCAGGACTTCCCGAGGCCTGGAGTCTTGGGCTGCAGAGAGCACTACCAAGAGGTGAAGAGAAGCCCGGGGTGGGAGGGACGTCTTCCAGATCCTTGTAGATCAGACAGGAGCAAAGACCCTCAGCACTCACCCAGGAGACCTGAACCAGCCTCAAGGCAGACACAGGGCTCCGCATGCAGGCCTTTCTTCCAGGATGACCAACCACTGGCCAACCAGCCCCCGAAAGTGCCCTGAGGTGGCCATCAGGACTGCAAGGGAAAACCACGAGTGAGCCCTGTCCCCGCAGGAGGCCACGCCTGGGACGGACAGGGGCAGTGCTGCAGATGGAAGTCGTCCCCTTCACTGCTGGCCAGAAAGTAAAGGACAGAGCATGGCACTCCCTGGAAAAGCCCAGCACCCACTCAGCGTCCACCCGCCCAGCCGTCTCCCAGGCACGCTCAGGTCAGCTGGGGAGACCTTGTGCCATGTCCACAGCGGCATCATTCATAAAGACCCAAAGTGGGAAAAGCTGAGTCGTCAGCGGGTGAGCAGAACAGTGACAATCCCGACAGCGGAATGGAGCAGGGCAGGTGCCACGGCCTGGATGAGTCCCCAGGACACAGGACACGGCGCTAAGTGAGCCGAGAGACCACATCGCATCCCATCCACAAAGGAACCCCCGGGGACAGATGGGTTGGCATGTGCCAGGGCGTGTGGGGACGGAGCCGCGTGAAGACAGCCATAATGGGGAGATGAAGCCCAGCGTGATCCTGGACGCGAGGCCATCGCCAAAGACGTGATGCTTCAGATGACCATCTTCTCATCAGGCTCTGTGGCAGGACAGCTCAGGGGTCATTTAGGGCTCAGATCAACTTAACAAACGTTGATTTTGTCCTGCTAAGTGCTGAGGGAGACAGGAGGTGGGATGGGGGCTGCGAACGTGGCCTACACAGACCCCCATGTGCGGGGCAGGTGGGGGCAGACTCACCTCAGGGCATCAGTTCCGATGGGCCTGCATGGTTAGCCTGGTGGTCGGGACCCTGAGTCCAGCCCCGCTCTGCGAGACAGACACACAGACCCAGCAGGAGGAGCCAGGGCAGAGGGTCAGATGTGGCCCAGGTGCTGCGTGGAGAACAGGAACCATGGGAGCTCCTGGGGACAGGGCCAGCGTGGGGCTGGGGAGGGAGCACTGGGTGGGCCTCAGCAGGAGGAGGCCGCTTCTCCCCTCTCTGCACCCCGCAGCATCCAGGCAGCACCTCCCACGCCAGCAGAAGCCTCTAGATTCCTCCCCGGAGCTGCCAATCTTGCTGGGTTCTCTGCTGGACTCTAGGGAAGCCAGAGGACAGAGCGTCTTGCTCAGCCCGGCGTCCTGTGTGTCCTCAGGCCGCTCCTCGCTCAGCCCTCTGCCTTCCAGGAGCCAAGCTTGTGCCCCACTCTCCACAGACCCAGGAGGCTCCAGGGACTTCCACTGGCTGAGGAGGAAGGGCCCCCAGACATGGACATTGCCATGGGCTACCTTGCCGTGACACACTGGGTATCCAGGCTGAGCACAGAGTCCAACTCTGTGATGGGCTGGCAGAACTCCCAAGGCTACTCAATCCCGGGGGAACTTCAAGGTGGAAGAGATCAGAACACACCAAACAAGAGGAAGCAGAGCGAGCCACTGAACTGCAGGCAACAGCGCTGAGGGGAAGGACAGCAGAAGCCATGCTGACCACGTCCAGCAGGACAGTGGAGGAGTCAGCGCAGACCAGGGGACGGGCTTCAGAGCACAGCACCCCTGTGGCTGAAACGCAGGCCGAGCTCAGCCCCACAGCACAGCTGAAAGCAGACATTGTCTGGTAAGTAGAGCCAGACAACAAAGAGACAGAAAATAAGAAGAGGGAGTCAAGTGGGCCACCAAGGCGGGGTCCATCACCAAACGATGACCCTTCCAGAAACATGAGAGTAGAAAACAGGGAAGGGGATTTGGCCAAGAAATAACTCAAGAAAATTGGCTTCCCCTGGAATAAGGCCACACTGGTGTGAGACTTGGAATGTCAGGGGTAATGAGACCCTGAAGACCTCTGGGCTGATGGGGACGTGCACACGAGGGTCAGGAGAGAGTCTTCTCCAGCGGAGCAGAGGTGTGAGCACTTGAGGCCAGTGAGCCAGGATCTGCTGCCAGGGTCGAGTTCCGAGTCGTGGAGACTGACGGAGGAGTGCAGAGAGACCCACTTCCACACCGGGGGAGAGCTAAAGCAGGCCCACTGTCTGCTTCCCACCCACCCGCCCATCAATCCAGACGTGGAAGGATCTGCCCAGGGCCAGCTGGGGCCTGTGAGGCCTTCCCAGCTCTGCCTCCCCTGCTGGTCCAAGAGCAGGCAGGGCTGAGACCAGCCCCTCCATCCCCCTCCATGCTACAGGCCCTGAGTGCGGTGATCCAGTCCCCTCAACAGAGGGGCCAAAAGCTATTGCCACAAATGGGGGACCTCACTTTACCTTTTGGGGGTTGTGTAGAGGTCAGGAAATTGGGGAAGACCCTTTCTCCTGAAAACTAGCAACATGGGAAGCCATTATCCCCTCTCCTGAGAGTTGCATCTGGGAGAATCTGAGCAGGAGCCCTCTGTTTTCATAAGTCTATAAACTGCACCGGGGCTTTTCAAGTAAGAATAAGGATCAGTTTGGAGGAAAACATTAAGCCCAGGGTAAAATTTAAGCTGGTTCTAAGGATCCGCAGGAATTTTTGAGGACCCCATGCCAGGGCACAGAGCTGTGAATATGTAGCCGGTCAGCGTGGCACCCAGGGAAGGGAGGTACAACTGGACTGTGGGCTCCTGGGGGCAGAAAGGACCCAGGATGGGGCTGTGAGGAGCAGCACCAGGTCTGGAAAGACTGTCTGCACAAAATGTCAAGGAGTTTGGTTTTATCTGCCCTGTGACATGTATGTGCACAGACAGAGGAAGATGAGCATGGTCACACCTGGCATTTAGGAACTATCTTCCTAGCATTGCAGAGGATCAGAGGCCCACAGGTGGACGCCAGAGAGATGGTGAGGAGGACGAGGAGTCCTCCAGGTGAGAGCACGATTTGTTCACAGCACCAGTCAATGAGGCCCCCACACTATGTCACAGCTGTTCCAGAGTCTGCAAACTGCAGGATGTGGCTGACCATCCTGAGCAGCGTATGCCAAAGGCGGCTGGTGCCAAGGGTGGATTTCCACCTGCTTCGTACTGGCAGTGGTGGGAAGCAGCTCTACCTGGACCATATGGCTGCGAGGTTCCAGATACCAGACACTGGGCCGGTGGTGAGTCACTGTGGGGGGGCAGGCACCAGAAAACTATGTCACTGGAGGGTTTGCTCCTTGTACCAGACATCAGGGGACCACATGGGAACATTTACTACCAAAAAAGTTCTCTGGAAAGAACCAGGGAAATCTGTCTGGAAAGCCTTTGAAGAGAAGGTGCAGCTTCAAATCCATTTTGAAGGATGAGCTTAGAGCAGCGCTGGACAAAGAGAGAAAATGGAGCGTGTAGACAGAGGTGAGAAAGTTAGCCTAGGAGAGGGAAGGGGCAGGATCCGTGGGGTGGGGAAGGCCAGGCTAGCAGTGGTGTCAAATGGCCCTGGGCTGGGCAGTAGGACTTAGAGGTGACGGCGGGACAGAGGGGAGGCCTTAGCAGTCCAGGTGGGCATTGGTGCTGGCCTCGGCCTTGGTAGCCATGCTGGGAGAGGAAGGTTGGCTGGGGTGGTGAGGTTTGCCAAGGTGAACTCTGGAACATAAGTGTGGAATTATTGGGTCACTTGGAGTAAGTAGGGTTGACAGTACAGACCAAGGAGAAGTGAGTTGTTCAAGGTCAAACCTAGAATTACTGCTGGACCTAATTTAGGAGGCTGTGCCAGCTGGGTCCACATGAAGAGATCTCTCTATTTCTCTACTGCTAGGCAAAGAACCACACTATCTGTTTCAGCAAGTCCCAGAAGCCCTGCAATGATTAGTGCTGGTCAGGTGCTGGAAGCCTTATTTCATTACTGCTCAACATCCTCAAAGGACAGAGACGCCAGCCCAGGCAGCAGCCCAGGCTAACACATGAGTCAATTTATTTCCATTCCAGCTGAACAAGGTGGCTTTCCTCAGCCTCACATCCCCTCTGAAGTTGGAGACAAAGAACTACTCTCAGCCAGGGAGAAAGCACCAGCCACAGGAAGACGAGCTCTTATCAGGGTCTGCGCGCTCGGCCACGGTTCTGTGCACAGCAATGAGGCCCCCACGCTATGTTACCTCCGGGACCTGGAAAGGCCTCCCATGTCCAGGCATTTACTTTAAAGAGAATAACTCTTCTAGGGAAGAAAAATATGAAACAACAAAGGGAATATGCAAATATACGATGCTGAAATTGACACATTGACAGAGATTGGCGTGTTAACACGTGGACCCAGAGTGGAGGCAGACACCTCCAGAACGTCCACACAGGTGGCCTACACCCAAGGAGGTGGGTGCCAATGTCCCCGCCTGACCTCAAGGTAAAGTGGGATAGAGAGTTTAGGTGGCTTGCTCAACATCAAAGTACTGAGCTGCAAACCTGAATTCACCTCAGGCAAGTTTTGTGGGGAGACATCTCAGTGTAGAAATGTCCTAAAGATGAGAAAGAAAACAAAGCAGGGTCTTAGTGAAGGGGGTCTGGGCAGAACTACCTCTGTGGCCTGAATACTCCCACGGTACTGAGGCCCAGGGCAGCTGGGGAGAGCTGAAGCTCTGCACAGGGATGGGGCTACAAAACCATAAAACCTGAGTGGTTGAAAGGGATCATGCTGACCATCTAGTCCTGGCTCCATTCAGATCTAAAACCCCATCACAGCACAGTCAGAGCCAAGCCGGGCCCCTCCCTCCTCCTTGTGCGCTGGCTCGTGACGGCTCGGGCAGCAGCTGCAGCCGTTGAAACAGTTTTCATTTCCTTCCTTTGTTGAGATGCAATGGAAGCGCAGAATGTGCATGGGGGTGGGTCTGATAAATGCTTCACTGGGAAAGCAACTTCATAAATGGGCTGGAATTAAGACACAAGATGCTCAGCACCCTCCCACTCGTTCCTGGTTGACGCTGGAGTGCACCGGGGCCTTAGCTTTATTCACTTGACTCTGACGGCTGCGTTTATGAGTTGTAAATCTACTGGGGAAGAGCCCGTTCAGGGCGACAGACGGCTGTAATGCTTTCTCTCGTTAATGTGCTCAGAAATGGAGTATTCCTGCCATTTGGGCTCAGCAAATTCTCCTTGAACGCGTAGGGAGAACGCACTATGAGGTTCAGCACCACGGACAGCGCCCAGCTGTTGTGGGGCTCTGGTGCTGGGACATGAGTCAGCACCTTGGACAAGGATCCCTGCCCACAGAGAGCCCTTGGATGATCTCCACTGCAGAAGGCTCTTTCTTCTTCAAGGCAGGTTGGAGAAGGAGGGATAGCTGGGGAAGGTCTCCCAACTCTGGTTGCTCTGTAGATTGGGGGAGATTGGAATAGATGACAGTAGACTCCAGAACAACGTTCGCCTTTGTTCAGGTACCATTAGCATTTGTTGAGAGAGGGAGGCCTTTTCATAAAATAAAATAGCTCCTTACGTGCAGCCAGCCAATTACAGCACGGAACACTCTGTACACCCTTTTGCCTGCAGGCCCTAAGGGTGGCACCGTAAGGCGGTAGAGCCAGTGCTGGCTTCAGAGATGAGAAACTTGAGACCCACATTCTTGTCCAGGGTCACTCTGAATCCAGCAGGGGAGAGTCAGAGTCCAGGCCTTGCACACAAAGCTTCCTCTCAGAAGAACATGGGGGTGGAGTTGGCGCTGGTATAAGTCCCCATTGCCGTCTAAGCCTTCACAACGGGGAGCTTTGCGTTAATAATGGAAAGCTGCCATCAGAGGTCTCTTTCTAGAATGCAGTTCCACCATGTCACCCTCTGGAATAAAGCCTTGTAAGGGCTCCCCATGGCCCACAGGAAAAAATACAAAATCTTAATAAGATCTTCAAAGTCTGACCCTGACCTGCCCCTGCAGAGCCGGCCCCTGGCGCTCCATCTCAAGCATCCCACTTTCCAGTGCCGGAAACTAGTTAGTACCACAGAAGTCTCTTCTGTGGCTCTGGGTCTGCACGTGCCAGCTCCATGCCTGCAGGGCTGTCCCCCCCCCCGCCCGCCGCCCCTGCCTTGGGTGTGTCTCTGTGTCTCTTAAACAACGCTCACCAGCAACACACCATTCGCTTTGAAGCTCTTGCCATCCCAACAGGCAGTTTAACTTTCTGCTCTGTGTTTCCACACGGCTTTGTTCTTATCTCAATTATCACATTTATCACACTATACTCTAATTATTTGGGCACATTACTTTCTTCCAAATGGAGCTGTGAGCACCTCCAGGACAGGGACTCCAACTGATTCATCTCTGTTTACCCTGCCAGTGCTCGGATGCAAATGTTCCCAGGGAGTGTTGCAGGATGAGAGCCTGGGCCCAGGAAAGACGGTTGACAAAGACCAAATGAGCACAGGGCCCTGGCCTTCACGAGATGCCTCTGGCTGTCTGAGGAATCCGGAACCTGGGGCTGCTCCAGGAAGACCTGTGTGCCATGGGGCCCACTAGCCATTAGCACTCCTAACCCACCTGGTGCTCTGCTCCTGGAGCTGGGTCCATCAGTCACCAGGGTGGCCACCTCCAGTGGGAGATCTGGACACCCCTTCTGCTCTCACGCTGCTTCTGTAGGGGTGGACTCTCTGAGCCGAGCATCCTTGGCTTTGCTTGCTGTGAGCATAATCGATGCTTGTTTTATTAGAGGTAAGATTCATCCAGCGATTGAACAGACCTTTACTGAGCACTGGCTGAGACCTGCACACGGCGCCAGGTGTGGAGGATCCCGTGACAAGCAAGCCATAGCTTGCTTCTCACTAGAGACTAGCCCGAGGCAAAGAATCTGAGTGCTCTGACCCACGTGGGCTGTGACAGGCATAGGGAGGAGAGGCCTAGCTAAGGGAGTTAGGGACGGTCCCCAGGGGAAATGCACTCAGCCCTCTGTATCCGTGGATGGGAATATTCTTTCAATGCACCTGTACTGAACATGTACAGCTTTTTTCTTGTAACAATTCCCTAAACAATCCAGTGTAACAGCTATTCACCTCCCATTTGTCTTGTATCAGGTGTTGTAAAAAAACCTAGAGATGGTTGGAATTATATGGGAGGATCACAGAGGTTATCACAAGTATAATGCCATATTATATAAGGGGCTTGAGCCTCCTGGACTTTATTGTTTGTAGGAGGTGCTGGATCAGTCCTGGTGGCCCCACAGGAGGAGGTACATGCTGAGGCTGAAGGCCCAGGCTATGCCTGGAGCAGGGGTGGTGTGACGTCCACCCTGCAGCTCTTCACTGGGCTCCTTTTGAGATGGAGCCTTTCGCTGTCCATCAGGATCCTTGGCTCCAGCCAGACAGGAAGCCAGTGGAAGTCACTATTTTGAGGTGACTCTGAAGGGAACACTTGGCTGAGGGTGGGGACTACACATAGTCAGGTGCTGAGTTCACACTTGCTCATTAGGCAGCCCCTACTGCCTCGGGCCCAGGCCTAATTCCCGTCACTTTAGGGATGTCACGCCTTAGCGCCTCCATCATGACGAGCCTCGGCTGCTAATGGGTGTGTAATTTGGGGGATAATGCAAAATCTGTTAACAATCAGGGCTCCGGGTGTTCCGCCAGCTGAGAGAGTGGGCTCTGAAGATCTGCGCCACTCCTGCTCCCAAATGCTAGTGCAACCACATGGTTTTGCAGGGCTGGGTGGGACGGCCCCATTGTGTATGTGTGAATTTGACTCTTCCAAATGCCTTTCATGGGGACTTTTTCCACATCTGAGCCTTACAAAGTCCTCTTAGGTCAGCAGAACCTGTGTCATTACTTTCCTTCATGAAGGATGCGACCGAGGCTTAGAAAGGCGTGGTAACTGGTCAGAACACGGGCCTGGACAGCGTGTCCTCCAGCTGATGATCCAAGTCACTGTTTGCTGCAACATGTTACTAAGCAGGGAGGCCTGGACTTCCAGCTCCACCCTGCTGTACCGCTAGGGAATGGTTTATTTAGGGCTCTTCTGGATGCAAGACTACAGGGACACTGCCCCTGGGGGGCTCATCTCTGCACACTGGGCCCTAGGCCTGGAATGGAGTGGACACCCCCTAGGCATCTGCAGATGAACAGTGGTCTGAGGAACAGGAGACTGGGATGTGGCTATGAGTAAAGGGTCCATTGGTGACTCAGTAACCCCCTCTGTACCACAGGGATGAGCAGACCCACAGGAGCACCTACCGTGTTGGAGAGACCCGAGTTCATTTTATGCCTTTGTCCCCAAGCCTCCACTGTCCCCATCCGATCAACAGAGAAAGAGTATCCCTTGACCCCACGCAGAGATGGGATGAGGTGAACATCTGCACAAGCTGCTTGGTAGGGCTGACACCCTGAAGTGTTTGGCGAGTTGGCGGCTTTGCACCTACAACGACCACACAAGGAAGGCCTCTGCCCCCGGCCATGCCCATGACTTCGCCATTAGCCGTTCACTTCTCATTCGCTAGTGCGGCTGGCGCCTGGGAGATCAGTGAGTCCCCCGCCCGCCACCAGTCCACTGAGAGATAAGAGGCATCCATGGGCAGCTCCGGCGTTGTCCCACTTGGCTTCTTCAACAGAGCAACTGAACTTCAGAGATTGGAAGAAAAAAATAGGGATGAAGGAAAAGAGCAGGAGAGAGATGCAAGGCCATATCAGTTTTGCAAAAGAGGATGATTCAAGTAGAATGCGGACTAATTTAAATCCTGAAATGACTGATGTATTTTCCATGGTGTTTTATTAATCAGCCTCAGATGGAGCACAATTTGCAAATTTCATGTGGCAGCTATTAAACATTTTCTCCTACGTAAGTAAATGAAAGGGATTTACTAATTCCAGCCGACACTTCATGAATTGATAATGGGAGCCAGCGCCCAAACACAGGCGGACATATTGAAGTTGCTCAGAATGCAATGCTGCGCTCAGATCCCGGCTAAATTAACTTAATCCCTTGCTCGTTTTCTGAGCCCCAAAAGATTTGACAAATATTGATGCTAATGGCGGCGGGCAGTGATTATTGAGAGGAGCGACTAGGTAGTGTGAGGATGGAGGAGGCTCTCAATGATGGCCCAAGATGGGAGAACTCCTGCCATTTCTTCTTCCAAAGCCCACTGCCCCATGGTGCATCTGGGCAGGTGTCCAGTGGACAGAAGGACATGTCTCTGAACGTCTGCTTTTCCTCCCTCTCATCTCTCCCAAGCCAACCTCCGGTGCAGATCTTACCCTCGGGGCTGATTTTGTTTTTGTAGCAAGACTTCTCCTTCACACCTCACACCTTCAGAGAAGGGTTATTTAGTTTTCCATTGACACCCAGGCAGCCAGGGTTACAGGTGAGGATCGCCGCCCCAGGTGGTGAGGGAAGAATTGAAGAACAAGGTGCTGTGTTGGTCCCAGATGAGGGCAGAAGAAGAGTCCTCAGGCGCCGAGCCAGACAGACCCACCCACCTGCTGACAGGCCCCCGGAGCCTGGGCACCTTGGGAGAAATGGGGAGAGTGTTGAGTTGGCATCACGAGGCTGAGCTCTATGACCGGCAGGCTCATTGTGTTCCCCTCAGTCTCAGTCCACTCCTCTGTTAGACAAGAGCCCTTGAATTAGACCACTCCAGTAGAAGGAGTGTCTGCAGCATGGGCTCAGTCCCCAGAGGCACCTTTTGCCTGAAAGGAGTGTGAAGGAGTGAGGGATGGGGCACAGAGCCTGCAGAGGGGACAGGCCCACAGGTGTGCTGCAGGAAGCCTGCTGTCCCTGGAGTCCTCCCAGCGCTCAGGGTGCGCGCTGTGGGACAGCAGGTGGGTTGCCTGTGCCTCTTCTGCCTCCTCAGCCTTGCCTCGTTCAAGCCCCTCCAATCCACATCCATCCTGTGATGGTGCATTTTCAGCCTCTGGTCTGTGCCAGGATCTGCCAGGCTCTGCCAGCCTCTGAGGATGTGATGGGAAATGAACTCTCTGCTCTGCAGTCACCAAGGGACAAGCACATGTGGACAACACAAAGAGGGCCTTACAATTCACTAGAGTTTCCGTCAAGTTTAGCCATGGTACGACATGATGCCTACAAGGTGCCATTCCTTCACTTTTCTTCCTGAGCACCCGCCACCCCCTCTACCACTGCACTCCATTCCACTTCAGCCGCCGCACTCCACCTGGCTCATCGGCACAGCCAGCCCCACAACACACCTTGCAGGTCTTCAGTGTAATGGCAGAGGCTGCCTTTCCGCTGTCTGCAAGCCCTGCAGAGCAAAGATACAACTTGCTCATCATAAACAAATCCCTGGGTATGGGCTACTTCTTGACCTTAGCAAATGTTTGTTAACTAAATATTTTTTCTTACACAATCTGACAAGAAAAGAGACTATGAAGGGAAGTCCGTACCTTCGCAGATTGTGGCATCAGTCATTGAGGGTAGCATTAAACACAGCCCAACCCCTGGCCAGATGAAGGTGAATCCTCACACTAAGGCCTGTTTACCTCAGTGCCTCTTGTCCAGCGCAATATGCCAGGCTTCCACCAGACATCGGAAAGCACGACAGAAGACAGTTTTAACACACCATGAAGAGGAAAGGCCAGCACAGAAGCCGACTCCGAGATGGTGCAGAGGTCAGAAGAGCACGACAGGGAACTTGAACTAATCATGATCAATACACCCAGGGCTCTAGTGGATCGCAGACCACACCCAAGGACAGGTGTAACACAAGCCAGGAGGTGGAAAAGCCAGAGATGGAAAGAGTGTCTCCGACAGCCTCATTAGGGGAGCGGCTACCATCAGGGAAAGGATGGCGAGCCTGAGGATGGGTCAGTAGGAGTCTCCTGAGTGAAGTCTAACAGAAAGAAACAGAAGAGAACACAAGAACAACAGTAGGCTCCATGTGTGCGTCATGGACCATCGGAAGCTGAGAGGGAACAGAGCAGGAGAGATGCTTGGAGAAACAAGGGCTGAGAGCTTCCCAAAAGAATGCCAGACGGGAAACTCCCGATCCGGGAGCTCAGAGCACACGGTAAGACTGCCCCCGAGTCTGCCCAGGGGAGGAGGAGGAGCCGAGCACCACCCGGCCTGCCCCACAGAGGAGCAGGAGCAGGTCAGGACCCGGCCCACCGCGTGCACACACAGGAGGAGCACTGCGGACCCCACCTAACAACGCATGGCTCTCCTGGTCTACTTCCATCTAGAGACAACGCCAGGACCTGCAAGACCATCACCAAGGTCCTGCAGGCCTGGCTACAACATGGGTGTCCCTGTTAGCTTACTTCCCCTGATCCCTCTTTCACTCTTCCTATGATCTAATACCTCTATATTCTCACCTCCTACCTCATGAATCCCACATCCAACACCCCCCTCTGTCCACCATTAGAAATGGCAGACCCTTATGCAAACCTACTATAAATACATTAGACATTAATCGACACATCATTTCTGTTTATTGTGACAAAACTGTAGCTGATGAAACGGGAGCTATTTGGTCTAAGACTGCATATTGTTTGTGTTGGGTGCTGTAAATATTGATCTGCCCCTTAAAGCTGAGGTATTAGTAACCTGCAGGGACACTACAAGATTATAGGGTAGAAACTGTAGTACCTCGGACCCCCACTGCTAGAGAGGAGGACACATAGACAACATGAAAGACAAGGGAAGGAAGAGCCCGAAACAAACCAACTGTACAATAATGGAGTCCACTGACAGCAGATGACACGTCAGAGAAGTTCAGAATGTACAGGATTAAACTGAACTGCAAGGAAAGAATGAATTAAGAGAGCAAACTCAGGCAGCAACTGACCATTCCTCAAAGAGATGAGAGAGTAAATACAGGTAGATAAGACTACTTCAAGAAAGAGAGAGAAATCATGGGCTGGGGACATAGCTCAGTTGGTAGAGTGCTTGCCTTGCATGCATAAGGCCCTGGGTTCAATCCCCAGCACTGCCAAAAAACAACAAAACAAAGAAAGAGGGAGATTCTGGAAAAAAACCCAGAAATACTTAAAATCAAGGAAACAATAAACCAAATAAAAACTTCAATAGAAAGCATCACCAATAGTCTAAATCACCTGGAAGACAGAATCTCCAGCAATGAAGACAAAATACATGATTTTGAAGATAAAGTTGACCACAAGTGAAGATGGTAAGAAACCAAGAACAGAACCTCCAAGAATTATGGGACAACATTAAAAGACCAAATCTAAGATAGAGGAAGGCACAGAGATACAAACCAAAGGAATGCACAATCTCTTAAATGAAATAGTGTCAGAAAATTTCCCAAACATGAAGAATGAATTGGAAAATCAAATACAAGAGGCTCACAGGACACCAAATGTACAAAATCACAATGGATCCACCCCAAGGCACATTATAATGCAAATGCCTAGCATACAGAATAAGGGTAGCATACAGAATAAGGGTAGCATACAGAATAAGGTAGCATACAGAATAAGGGTAGAATCTTAAAATCCTCAAGAGAAAAGTTTCAGATCACATAGAGAGGGAGACCAATTCGAATCTCAGATTTCTCAACCCAGACCCTCAAAGTCAAGAGATCCTGGAACAACATAGACCAAGCTCTGACAGAAAATGGATGTCAACCAAGGATCTTATGTCCAGCAAAACTAAGCTTCAGATTTGATGACTAAATAAAACCTTCCATGATAAACAAAAGTTAAAAGAATTTACAGTGAGAAAGCCTGCACTACAGAGCATTCTCGGGAAAATGTTCCAGGAGGAGGAAATGAAAAACAACAATGAAAATCAACAAAGGGAGGATCTACTCTAAAGGAAAGGCCAATTAAAGGAGAAACCAAGTCAAGTTAAAAAAAAAATAAACCAAAATGTCCAGGATTACAAACCACATCTCCATAATAACCCTGAATGTTAATGCTTAAACTCATCAATTAAAAGACATAGACTGGCAGATTGGATTAAAAAACGACCTAACAATATGCTGCCTTCAAGAGACTCATAGGAAAAGACATGCACAAAGAACACAAGGTAAGATACGTGCCCAGCAGGACAGTCAGGGACCCATGGGCCCCAGGTGTGGTGGACTCCAGAAGCCCTTCCCACACCCCCTTATCTGTACAGCCACCTCAGGGCCACACCTGCAGACTGTCTGCATGGATTCCCTGAAGTTGCTGACCCCAGACTCCAGAATGGTGGCTCCAGAACAGTCCTCTGCTGGCCACACAGCCACCTGAGGGACGTCTGGGGACAGCAGCAACAGAAACACAGTTGGTTGAGTCGGTCTGAATGGCATGGCTGCTTCTGTACTAAAGCAGTTAATGGAGCAGATCTGGGGCAGCTCATGCATCCCCAGGAAGCCAAGAAGTAGGCAGGGATGCAGGGAGCTGCCCAGCCAGCACCAGGCCCACCTCCGGCTTGCCTCTTTGCCCACCTCCTGCCATGCCTCTGTGTCCACACCTCCTCATGACTCTGTGTCCACCATCCTCATGCCTCTGTGCCCACACCTCCTCATGCCTCTGTGCCCACACCTCCTCATGCCTCTGTGCCCACAGCTCCTCATGCCTCTGTGCCCACACCTCCTCATGCCTCTGTGCCCACACCTCCTCATGCCTCTGTGCCCAAATCTCCGCATGCCTCTGTGCCCACACCTCCTCATGCCTCTGTGCCCACACCTCCTGCCATACCTCTGTGTCCACACCTCCTGCCATGCCTCTGTACCCACACCTCCTCATGCCTCTGTGCCCACACCTCCTCATGCCTCTGTGCCCACACCTCCTGCCATACCTCTGTGTCCACACCTCCTGCATGCCTCTGTGCCCACACCTCCTCATGCCTCTGTGCCCACACCTCCTGCCATGCCTCTGTGCCCACACCTCCTCATGCCTCTGTGCCCACACCTCCTCATGCCTCTGTGCCCACACCTCCTCATGCCTCTGTGCCCACACCTCCTGCCATACCTCTGTGTCCACACCTCCTGCATGCCTCTGTGCCCACACCTCCTCATGCCTCTGTGCCCACACCTCCTGCCATGCCTCTGTGCCCACACCTCCTCATGCCTCTGTGCCCACACCTCCTCATGCCTCTGTGCCCACACCTCCTCATGCCTCTGTGCCCACACCTCCTGCCATGCCTCTGTGCCCACACCTCCTCATGCCTCTGTGCCCACACCTCCTCATGCCTCTGTACCCACACCTCCTGCCATACCTCTGTGTCCACACCTCCTGCCATGCCTCTGTACCCACACCTCCTGCCATGCCTCTGTGCCCACACCTCCTGCCATGCCTCTGTGCCCACACCTCCTGCCATGCCTCTGTGCCCACACCTCCTCATGCCTCTGTGCCCACACCTCTTCATGCCTCTGTGCCCACAGCTCCTCATGCCTCTGTGCCCACACCTCCTCATGCCTCTGTGCCCACACCTCCTGCCATACCTCTGTGTCCACACCTCCTGCCATGTCTCTGTGCCCACACCTCCTGCCATGCCTCTGTGCCCACACCTCCTGCCATGCCTCTGTGCCCACACCTCCTGCCATGCCTCTGTGCCCATACCTCCTGCCATGCCTCTGTGCCCACACCTCCTGCCATGCTTCTGCACCTATAACCAGCACCCCAGCTGCTACACTTCAGCCCTGGGCCCTTATGGCGTGGGCCCTGGGAGAGAGGCCTCCCTGCCCTTGCCCCTGGGGTACAAGGGTCACAGTCTCAATGCCCTCAGTCAGGTCAGAACAGAAGGGCAGTGTTGGGTTTTATCGGCTTTGTTACAGGAATGCAGAGTCTGTTCCCAGACTTATGGAAGAGACTTCCCCCAGCAGGGAGGCGATCCTGTGCCAGGCACCCACCATGGCATCCTCTCTGGCAGGGCTGAAGGGAAGGACCTCATTGCCAGCTCTCCTTGAAGCAGCTACAGCCCTGCTGAGATGAGTACGCCACCCAAATAGGCAAACGGCCTCAGGTCCAAAGTTTAAATCCAAGGCTGACACCACCTCTTAGCCAAAAATTTTATACAGATGCTATATACTCTGAAGCATGGTGCATAAGCAGCCCTGCCCTGGGAAGGAGGTTCCCGCGTCCATCTCCATCTCTCATATGAAAATGTGGCACGTAGGAAGGTGGACGTGGCTGGGCAGCACTGCCCAGACTGCGTGCCCAGAACCATGGCTAGGCTTTTGGTTTGTGTTTATTTTCCTCTCCCTTGAGAGGCCAACTTTCTGGAGCAACTGGACTGGGAAGAGTGGGGATCACTGGAGAGATGGGCCTCTGCCCCTCCAAGATGCGCTTCCTGGTTTTACTTGACTGCTGGCTGTAACATTTTGTACCAGAATAGCCCTCTCTGTCAAGCACTACCCAGACTCGTGCATTCTTTACCAGTTAATATCACGAGAGCCAGCCCCCTGCCCCGCCCCTTCTGCCCTGAAGGCGTAAGAGTGCTGCCAGCTCTGCTTGTCCCTCGGGGTGAAAGCGTCACCTTGGGCCCCATGGTCCACACTTACTCATGACCCCTGTGGCCAGCACGGAGCATAACTGGCAGGACCACAGATTCCATTAGCACCCGCTGGTCCAGCCAGTTAGGAACAGACAAAGGGCCCTTGGGATTTGCCATTTTAGCTCCAAGTTCTCCCCTGCCCTGCAAAGCCCTTCCGGGGTCCAACCCCAGATGTCCCCCACTTCCCGATGACCACCCTCCATTCTGGGGGCACGGTCAGGTCTGTGCACATGCCTGGCTCATCGCCCCACGCTGCCTGCCGCACTCTGACGGTCTCCCTGCCCTTTCTACTCTTCCCCCGTCAGCTCAAGCCATCCTGAGGACGGCTCACATCCATCCGTCCCTCACGCGGTAGCCTCGTTCTGACAGGTGGTCCTGGAGAGTTAATGGGGTCACCTGCTCTGAGTGAGGGGAGGCCAGGGCACCAGGTGGGAGGGATCCAAGGATGGCTCCAGAGCATGGCCGCGGACAGGACTGTGGGAAAAAGCTGCTCTGCGCCCTTTAGGAAAGCCGGGGTGGGGGGCTGTTTTGCATGAAATGTAATAGATTTTGGCAAAGTTAGGGAGTCAGGACATCTTTTTGAGGATGACCAGTGGCTGGTAGGAGGTCATGTTTGTCTAGGACTTGAGGTCAGGGGAGGTGATGAGGTCTCCAGAGTGGCGTGTGACAGGGAAAGGGCGACACGGAGACGACCGTGCCCCAGCCTGCAGGTTCCCTGAGAGTGAGCAGGACACCGCTCAGGAGCAGAGAGAGGGGGAACTCCCTGTGGTGGCCGGCCCCGGCTGTCGCCAGAAGCCGCTTTCCCCATTTTCAAATGGAAACCCAATGCCTGCCTTGCCTCCCCCAGAGCCATTGTGGACACACACTATGACAGAGGAAAGTGCACTGCAGGCTGCACAGGGGACATGTCCATGTGCCCTGTGGAGACACAATTCCCTACACAGCAGCAGGAATGAATCCGCTTGAAGGCATCCACTTGTGCCTGATGGCAGGAGATGCCACCACTGCATTGTCCCTGGTTCATGGCTCCCTGTCCTTGTCACCTTTCCAACCCAACTGTGAACCAGCTTGTTCCCCTTTCCTCAGACCCCTCTTGCCACAGGCACTGCCATCTGTGACCTCAGTCCTCTGGCTCCTCCACGTCCACGTCCACACAGACCTTCCTGGCTCCCACCTCTGCCCCCGGGGCGGGGGGCTCTGTGAGCTGCTCAGGGCCACTGAGGTCCTGCTCCTCTCCTCTCTCTCTGCTCTGACCACTGCAGGTCTCCTGGGAGGGTCTGCCCAGCTCCCAGCAGCTGGTCTCCAGGCTGCCTTCCTTCTCCCACTCCTGAGCACCCCAACGAGTGGGGAAGGCCCCCACATCTCAGCCAGCACTGACGGGCTACCTGCTCTGAGCCTGTCACTATGCTAGCCTCGGGGACAGAGCAGACGAGGACGCAGTCTTGTCCTAAAGCAGAACTCCCCAACAGCCTGCCTGAGGACCCAGGGTGGAGAGGGCTCAGTGCCCTGGGTTGTTTGCAGCCGTGGACCATGTGCTGGACAGCATCCTTGGCCCCAGGGTGCTGCCCTGTGGGTGTGGGAGTGCAAAGGGAGCAGGGCTGTTAGGAGAGAGATGTGGTGTGCAAAGCCTGGGTCCCATCCTGCCTCCCTACCTGCAGGCCCAGCTCCCCAGACTGGGCTCCTGCAGTTTACTCTGGGTCTCTTCACAGTCCCCTGACCACTTCAGTTTTTGTCCCCAAGGTGACGTGAGTCTGGGGCATGAGAAGAAAGTCTGAGCCAGGCCTCTGACCCTGGCCGTCTCTGCTTTCCCTGGGGTACAGGCAGGACAAGTCGGGTCCAGACTCGAGGCTCTTCCCAATAAGCCCTCTGTGTCTTGCCAGCTTCATCCTGCTCTGCCCACCTCAGGGTCACTCTGACTCCCTGAATGAGGAGACCCTGCTCTCCAAAGCCCTGGACTTTGCTGTCTGCTCCTTCTTGTGCTGTTCTAAACATAGGGAACCTATGTCTCTCCCAATTCTGTCCTCCTAAGACACTTTTTCTTCTTTCATTCATCATCACCCCCAAAATCTAAAGGGTTTTTAGGCAGAGGCCCCATGCGTGGTTCCCCATGATTTCCCAGAATTCCCAGGGTGGGATACACATCATGCTTCCTTGATCTCATGACAAAGTGTTTTAGACAATGTGGGTGGGGACAGTCATGGTAGTGATGATGGTAGAGATGGTAGTGGAGATGATGGTGCAGATGACGGTGGTGGCAACTGGAGGTGGTGATGGCAGTGATGATGGTGGTGGTGACAGTGTGGTAATGATGGTAGCAACTGGAAGTGATGGTGATGGTGGTGATGGCGGTGGTAGTGGTGGTGATGGTGGTGGTGGTGGTGATGATGTTGGTGGTGGTGATGATGGTGATGGTGGTGATGGCGGTGGTAGTGGTGGTGATGGTGGTGGTGGTGGTGATTGTGGTGGTGGTGGTGATGGTGGTGGTGGTGGTGGTGGTGGTGGTGGTGATGGTGATGATGGTGGTGGTGGTGGTGGTGGTGGTGGTAGTGGTGGTGGTGGTGATGGTGGTGGTGGTGGTGATGGTGGTGGTGGTGGTGATGGTGGTGGTGCTGGTGGTGGTGGTAGTGATGGTGGTGGTGGTGGTGGTGGTGGTGGTAGTGATGGTGGTGGTAGTGATGGTGGTGATGGTGGTGGTGCTGATGGTGGTAGTAGTGATGGTGGTGGTAGTGGTGGTGGTGGTGATGGTGGTGGTAGTGGTGGTGGTGGTGGTGGTGGTGGTGGTGATGGTGGTGGTGCTGGTGATGGTCGTAGTGATGGTGGTGGTGGTGGTGGTGGTGGTGCTGCTGGTGATGGTGGTAGTGATGGTGATGGTGGTGGTGGTGATGGTGGTGGTGATGGTGATGGTGGTGATGGTGGTGGTGGTGATGGTGGTGGTAGTGGTGGTGGTGGTAGTGGTGGTGGTGTTGATGGTGGTGGTGGTGGTGATGGTGGTGATGGTGGTGGTAGTAATGGTGGTGGTAGTGATGGGGTGGTAGTGGTGATGGTGGTGGTAGTGGTGGTGGTGGTAGTGGTGGTGGTGGTGATGGTGGTGGTGATGATGGTGGTGGTGATGGTGATGGTGGTGGTGGTGATGGTGGTGGTGATGGTGGTGGTGATGGTGGTGGTGGTGGTGGTGATGGTGGTGATGGTGGTGGTAGTAATGGTGGTGGTAGTGATGGGGTGGTAGTGGTGATGGTGGTGGTAGTGGTGGTGGTGGTAGTGGTGGTGGTGGTGATGGTGGTGGTGATGATGGTGGTGGTGATGGTGATGGTGGTGGTGGTGATGGTGGTGGTGATGGTGGTGGTGGTGGTGGTGGTGGTGGTGATGGTGGTGGTGGTGGTAGTGGTGGTGGTGGTGATGGTGGTGGTGGTGATTTTGATGGTGGTAGTGGTGGTGGTGGTGATGGTGGTGGTGGTGATGGTGGTGGTAGTGGTGATGTGATGGTAGTGGTGGTGGTGGTAGTGGTGGTGGTGGTGATGGTGGTGGTGGTGATGGTGGTGGTAGTGATGGTGGTGGTAGTGGTGATGGTGGTGGTGGTGGTGGTGATACAGGTGGTGATGGTCTTGGCAATGTCAAACAGCAGCTGCTGTGCCACCCTTGGGGAAGCCTGTAAATCAGCATCATGGAGACCTGAAGGAGGAAAGGTGTGTCAGGGGATTAGAGTCACAGACGGCTGAACTCTTCTCCTCCAGAGACATCTAGTGTCCTGTCAGGGGAGGGCTGAGACGAGAGTTGACTCATTGTATACAGATTCCCAGCTCCACCTCACAGCACAGGGACACCCTGCCTCTCAGGCTCTCCAGCCACCGCAGAGGATGAGGACTCGCTTTAAAGCGGCAGGCGGCTAAGGCGGCACTCCTGAATTAAGGGGAATTAGATGAAGGCCCAGCTGGGGCTGAGTGAGGAGCCTGATGGTGCCACTGTGCACATCTGGATGTTTGCAGCAGCTCTCTTGAGGCTGGGGAGGGCAGAGGAACCAGGAGTCCTTTCTTCAGTACGGAGCTGGGCACTCCCAGGGCAGGTGGAGATGGGCACTCCCAGGGCAGGTGGAGATGGGCACTCCCAGGGCAGGGCAGAGCCAGTCACTCCCAGGGCAGGGCAGAGCCAGTCACTCCCAGGGCAGGGCAGAGCCAGTCACTCCCAGGGCAGGTGGAGATGGGTACTCCCAGGGCAGGTGGAGATGGGTACTCCCAGGGCAGGTGGAGATGGGCACTCCCAGGGCAGGGCAGAGATGGGCACTCCCAGGGCAGGGCAGAGCCAGTCACTCCCAGGGCAGGTGGAGATGGGTACTCCCAGGGCAGGGCAGAGATGGGCACTCCCAGGGCAGGGCACTCCCAGGGCAGGTGGAGCTGGGCACTCCCAGGGCAGGGTGGAGCTGGGCACTCCCAGGGGTGCTGTGGAGGCCTGGGATGCATGGTCCTTCTGCAGGAGGCCACCCTGTGGGTGCTGAGCCAGCGCTGCCATGCAGATGAGTAGAGGCCACTACAGGTTACCTGTCACTGTCCCCTGGGCTTCTTGTGGCCCTGAAGAGGTGACCACAGCTGTCAGGAAGGAGTGTCTGCTCTTGGTGGTGCTGGGAGCGGATGGCTTTATGGATATAGCTGGGGCTGTGGGCACCAAGGGCCTGGCTTCCCCACCTGGTGCCCTGTCCCCTCACCTGCTCTCCCCCTGGCTGGGCGACACGGCCAGCTCCATGCTGGTGAGCTTTGTGTCTTCTGCCCAGACAACTAGGCTGAATTCTGTCCCCCAGATTCATATTCTGCCATTTGAACCCAGCCCCTCTGAACGTAGCTTATATAAGAATAGCGTCATTACAGATATGATGAAGTGATTCACGAAGAGGTTATTAGGGTGAGCCCTGATCCCACATCTGGCCCTCGTGGAATAGGGAGTCTGGAGACACACATGGAGAAGGCCCGTGCAGGTGGACAGGACTCCACAAGGCCAGGGGATGCCTGGAGCAGATCCCGCCTCCCTACCTCAGGACCAGCCCTGTGACACTTTGATTTCTGACTCTGCCCCAGAGCTGTGGGACCAGCAGGTGGGCAGCACACTCTCACGCCAGCCCCAGGACACCCACATACCTGGACTCATGCAGAATCTGCCATGCCCTTGGGGATACGAGGCCTGGAAGAGCCGGGGAGTCAGCTCCCCACAGGGTCACCAGTGCCACAGGGAACGAGAACGGTGTGTGTGGGCGGTGGTCCCTTAACTCCTCAGTGGCCATGCCGAGGCACAGTCACAGGGCCTGTCTGCGGTCCCAGCTGGACGGAACCCTGGGCACCCACGGTGGTGATGCACCCCACAAAGCCCTCACACTGGCCTCCCTGGTTTCCACGTCCCGGTCCTCGGATCACCCCTCGTGTTCCTGAGGAGGATGCCCTGCAGAACTTCCTCCTGACCCACGCCTCGCAGGCTGAGCCCCACTGACCTCCAGGAAAGAGAGCCCACCTTGAGGCTCAGTCAGTAAGAGGAGGTCAGGGAGGCGGGGCTTCCCCTGTGAGCGTGGTGCGCCAGGTTAGTCTCGGGGACATGGCTGTGGACACACAGGGGTCTGCTGCCACTGGGGGCTGGCAGTGACTGCTCTTTTATGTCCTGAGAGAAGGAGGGCATCCAGGAAACAGGGCTGAGTGGACCAGGCACAGGTGGCCACAGAGTTCAGCCTCCACTCCACGGAGACACCCTGTGCCAAGGAGGCTCGAGAGCATGGTTCTCTCAATCTGAGGCCTGGGTCTGACCCTCCTGGCGGGGGTCCTGAACTGAGGGTAAGTAAGGGAAGAGGGTGTGTTGCTATAGCTGTGGGCCCCTTGGGTCATAACCCGGGGGCAGGGGTGTTCTGCAGCTGTGGCGTGGATATTCTTTCCAGCCACTCCACCTGCACCATGGCTGTAGGGATCGGGGCCCAGGGGCATTGCCAAACATGGTTCCTAGCAAGCCCGGTGTTAGGGTCTGGATAGGTGTCCCTGAAAGCTCATGTGGAGGAGAAATGATCGGGTCATAGCCTTGGCCTGATCAGTGGACTGACCCCTGGTGGGATTAACTGAAGTGCTGGGGTGGGGCTGAGGAGGTGGGAGTTGGGGTATATATTTTGTATCTGGTGAGTGGAGTCTCTGTCTGTTTTCTGATCATCGTCATGTGAGCTGCTTCCCTCTGCCACCCTCTGCCACCCTCTGCCACCCTCTCCTGCCATGAGGGTCAGCCTCACCTCGAGCCCTGAGGAGAGGACTTGGCCTTCTAGGGACTGAGACTCTGAAATCGGGAGCCCTCAGATCAACTCTTCCTCCCTGTACCCCTGCTGGTCGGTCCTTTAGTCACGGCAGTGAGAAGGCTGACTGAACACCTGGCCCTTCCCACCAGGCCAGGAGAGTGACTCAGGACGTCACCACGCAGCACTTGCCATATGACAGTACCCAACAGGGTCCTGGCCGATGGGACAGGGCGCCTGCAGGCTCACCCCTCCATATATAGAGGCTAGGCAGGGTGAGTCGGGTGAGGACAGGGTGTCGTGGGGCATCCACAGCTCGCCAGCCACACCACCCTCCCACCGTTCCACGTGGGTCAAACAGGGAGGGGTGCTGTCCACACTTCTCTCTTGGCCACTCACCCCGAGTCCTGGAGGTGGCTCAGGCACAGCTTGGTCCTGCAAGCTCCTTCCCCGGGGACATGTGCTGGACTTCTCCAATGCCAGTCACGTGGGAGCCAGCAGCCAGTGGCCTCTGAAGGTGACGTGGAGGACAGAGAGGGGATGACTTCCACCACTCTAAGCACAGACCTCCACTGTGCCTCCTTCCCAGGGCCCCTCACCTGAGAGTCGTGCTCATGCACACCTCCAACAAGGGCCCGAGACTGGACCTCTCCCGTCCTGAGAGGCAGTTCCCAATCCCAGGCAGTGACCGAGGGGCCGTGTGGGGCAGAGAGGCTGCTCTGTGCACCCCTGAGAACAACGGTGGGGTCACTCCCCACAAAACACGTCATCTGACCATATAACCCAGCAACCGCGCCCACAGCTGTTTACCCAGTTGACTTGAAAACTCTCCTCCACACAAAACCCACAGGCCCTGTGCCGCTCACTCCCGTTAGACGATGTTCTGGAATGGGCAAAGCCTGGATGCTAAGGAGACGGGTACCGCCAGGCTTGGGGAGACTGGGATGCAGCACAGGGTCTCTGGGGTGGTGAAATGAGGTCGCCTTGTTCACAGTGTTTGTGTGACTCCATGCTTCTGTAGAAAGCCACAGAACCTCGGTGGCCATAATGCAGGCTGATATGAAAAAATACTTAGGAGTTCAGGAAGGCTCGGATGGAGGAGAAATGTGTCAAAACAATGTAACTTGTTTCGAATGAGCCCCAAAACCTCACAGAAGGTGGGGGGGTAAGGAGCTGGCCTCAGCAGCCTTGGAAACAGGTGGGGTATATAAGACAAAGGCAAAAGGAATAGAGGGAAGCGCCTGGTCCATTGTGGGCTGTTTCTCGAGGGCCAGGGCTCAGCAGATGTGAGGTCTCTCCAGACTCCCCTGGAACTGGCCAGCCCTGCGTGGCTGCGGGCGGGAGCCTGGGGAGGTGAGGTGACAGATAAGGGGAGGTGACAGATAAGCGGGAGCAGGAGCTGGAGAGTTCCCTGTAGGGTGGATTAGAGTTGGCGGGATCCCAGGGCCCTGTCCAGGTCAGCAGAGATGAGGGAAACTGGGGAAACACGGAGCACTAGTGCAGCCACACAGGTGGGCGTGCACACATGCTCGCTCTGTGGCTGGCGGGGTCTAGACACACGTCACCCCAGCAGCAGGGAGCGCCCAGCTCCAGGTTCAGGCTTCTAAGACCAGGGGGCAGGGCTCCCGGGAGAGCTGGCCACTGGGGCAGGAGGTGGGGGGAACCAGCCGGGAGCACTGTGCCTGGCAGAACGCAGGAAGAGCTCAGAGGAGGCTGGTGGAGTAGCACGTGGACACAGGACCACCTGGAGGAGGGACGCCTTGTAGCTCAGGCTGGAGCATCTTGAGCAGACTGCAGATGAGCTCCACAGGGTGGATCCAACCCAAGGGCAGAATGAACATCTGAGGTCCATACTGATAAGGTCCACCATGGTCCCCACTGACCAGGTCCACCATGGTCCACGCTGACGAGGTCCACCGTGGTCCTTGCTGATGAGGTCCACCGTGGTCCACGCTGACGAGGTCCACCGTGGTCCACACTGATACGAATAAATTATTGACAAATGTGGGGGGGGTCACACGAGCACCCAGGCCCAAGAATCCCACAGATTTTATCAGACGCTTACTGCTAGAGGAGGTGGAGGGTGACTCTCCAATCTTTGGGGTGGGCTGCACAGGGCGACCTCCCCCCCGCCACAGGACATAACCAGCATGTGTACCCCATGCCAACCGCAACCTCAGCCAGGAAACCAAGGTCAGCACCACCCTGTCTCTGAGCTCCATTGCCCTAATGGTAAGTCTACAGTCTGTCCCTGCTGTGGCCTGAATGTGTATGTCCCCCAAATTCCAAATATGTTGATATTCTCCCCATGGAGGGGCCTGTGGGAGGTGACCAGGTCATGAGGTGGGGTCCTCCTGAACAGGATCAGTGCCCCTGTACAGAGGCCTGAGGAGGACCCCCTGCCCTCCCACCAGGGGAGGACACTGTGAGATGGGCCCATCCACGGGAAAGCAGCTCTCTGCAGACCAGGTGGGCCAGAGCCTCCCGGGCTGCCCGGCCCCTCCAACCTTACATGAAGAATAAGTGGCCCCATGTGTGGCAGTTTGTCACAGCAGCCCACAGGGACCAGGGCAGTACCCTCGAGGAGCAGACGAGAATGGCCCTCACCTCTGTCCTGCCGACACACGGAGCCCAGTCTAGTCTTGAGGAAAACAGGACGATTCCCTGACCACAGCTCTGCAGGACCCCCAGGGCTGCCTGCAACAGGCGCTCCAGGAACTGGCCCAGGCACAAGCAGCCACAGATGACCACGTGTCGGGGATCCTCCGTGGGGACCCGGGACAGAATTCGGCTGCCCAACAGGGAGGTCCTGACCCAGGGCAGCTTCAGCTGACCGTAGTGGTTGGCGGTTCATTTACTGTGGCAAACACTTGACGCTAGTGTGAGCCATATAGAAGGGGCCGGCCAAGGGGGAGGCGAGACTTTCTGTAAATCTTCAGATTTAAATTAAGGGTTAACGGACACACATGTAGGCACACAGGGCTCAGAGACCCAAGCAGGGTCCCGCAGCCAGTGTGCCCAGCCTCCCTGGGTCGCCAGGGAGCTCCCGCAGCCAGCCAGGGCCCCCTGCTCCATTTCCTCCTTGGGGTCCACAGGTTCAGGGCTCTGGTCAGGCTTGGTGGGGACCATCGCATTTGGGTAAGAAAGGGCCTGTTTGCTCTCCCTGGTTGGCTTGGTGCTGCCTCAGTTCCAGGGGCCCACCCCACTCCTGGGTGCTCCCCTCATTCCTGATAGGACGCAGCTCCGCCCCAGGCCTTCCGCTCTTCCCACCTTCCCTCCAGGGAGCGGCCACCCACACCACACTGCTGCGAGGACGGTCACGGGTGCGCAGCTCCCCGGCGCATGCGGGGTCTACCTGGTGACACCATCCGTCACCATGGCTGCCTCCAGTCATTTCAAGCAGAGCCTCTCATGTCCACTGCAAGGCAGACCCTGGTCTCCACAGGAGCCCCTCTCGGAGCCACGACCACAGCCATTCCCCTGACTCTAGAAGGTCTCTCAGGTCACACAGGTGGACAGGGCCAGGCGTGGGCCTGAAGACCAGGCGCTTGGGTTGGACAAAGAACTCTTCAACGAGATACAGAAGGAACCGATCCAGAGGGAAGACGTGGTTAAACTGAACCTCTTTATAATCAGGATCTCCTGTCCCTCAAGGGCTCCCTCCTCAGAGGGAAAAGGCCAACAGACCCCTGCCCGACACCTGAGAGTGCAAAGGCGCCCCGCAAATCAGTGAGGGAACGATGAAGCCCCGTGTGGAACGAGGCAGCCAGGCGGTGTGTCCCTGAAATCCCTGCCACTCGGAGACCAAGGCAGGGATCGCAAGTTCTAAACAGCCTGGGAGCTTGGAAAGACCCTGCCTCAAAACAAAATCTTAAAAAAACTTTTGAAAGGACCAGAGGTGTAGCTCATTGTCCCCCGATTCCCCAGAACCAATAGAGAGAGAGAGAGAGAGAGAGAGGGAGAGAGAGAGAGAGAGGAGGAAGGACTTGGAGGGGATTGCTAATGAGCCATAAGAAAATGTGCTCACCATCATCATCAAATGAGAACCCAAACATGGACCACGCCCAGCGTTGGCAGCCTCCCAGCCGGGGCGCGCTTGGCTGTGGGAGGGACTCAATGGCACAGGCACATAGGAAGCCTCCCGGGAGCCTCCTGGGCGTCCATACAGCAGTGAGGCAGGCGCCATCCCAGGACCTGTGATCCTGTCCGCGGGCCACCTACCTGGTGAGGAGAGCGTCCGAGACACCTACAGGACGTCCTCAGCGAGGCTAGGTTCAGCTTCGTGGCTCATCCGTGGGTCTGCAGAGCCCGTGTGGTGCCAGGACAGAGGTTCTGATGTGACCTGAGCATGTCCTCCCCCCAGAGCCCCCTCCAGGAGATCCCCGAGGAAGCAGGGAAAGGGGACTGGGAGGGAGAGGGCACTTGCCGCACTCAGGGCTGTGGGTCACAGAGGAAGGACCTCCAGGGCTTAGGAGGGTGCAGGGGGCTGAACAGGGAGCACCCACCAGCTGTGGGTGGGCAGGAGGCCCAGGCAAGGGAGCAGTGTGTGCAGAGCCCAGAGGACAGGACAGGGGAAGAGGTGTGCCATGTTCCTCCTGCCTTATGAGCCACCAGCCTCAGAGACCCCGAGCCTCCCGGGGAATGAGTTACTAAAACAAGCGAAGGCAGAGAGGAGGTTCTCTGAGTGACAAGTGAGGGCTTTGTGGTTTGGGTTTGCCTGGGTTTTGTCCATACCATGCCTGACCAGAGCCACTTGTGGTGACCAGCCTGATGACATCATGGCCTGGCTGACTCCGAAGCCTCTCCTCAGGTGGACCTTGAGCCATCCCACCTGGGAGTGCAGAACCCAGTGCTCCCCAGCCCTGTCACCTGGTAGTTGGACCCCGGCCACTGGGAAGCATTTACACCAGGTACATTGGCGAATGACACAATAAGGGCTTCCCCTCCTCCCACCCCACCCCGTGGAGACAGCTGTTCAACATTTGCAACACTTGCTAGGTCCAGCTGTCCCTGGACCTAGGTGGCATTTGTGCAGGTAGATCCATTCACCTGAGTGAGCATGTCCCCTACATCAGGCCCTGGTATAGAGCCACTGTCAGCCCAGTGCCCAGGGCCAGCCTGCGTGGGGCGGGGGGCTATGGATAGAAACCTTTGCCTCCTTGTGCTCCGTGGGCCATCTTGGCCTGGCATGCCCCAGGAGGTGGCAAAGGGAGCAGAGCCTGCCCACTGGTGGGTAGACTTCTTCCCAACATCAGACCCTGGCAGGGGATCTCCCCTGCCCCAGCTCCTGAGGGCTGGATCAGAAGACCACTTCCCACAGGAGGGACAGAGCCTGTGGCCACCTGGGCTACTCTCCTGCACCCTCATGTGCCCGCTTTGTTCCTGGTTGACCACACAGGACCTGCAGGGGGCCTCCTGCCAAGCAAGAGGAGGCTCCTGGCAGCCCTCTGACTCCAGTGAATCCAAAAGAAAACAGTCAGGAGAATGAGCCCCAGAGGGGAAGGTCCACATGATCTTATTCTGCCATAGTCTCCTGGTCCAGTGGCCTGGGGCCCCCGAGTAGTGGTTATTAAGATTATTTTAGGTCACAGACAACTTGAAGAATCTGATGAGGTCTCTGTACACTCTGCAGAAAAATCACACACAGACACACTTGTTGTGATCTCATGATTTCTAGGCTCCATAGTCCCCCACGGAAACCCAAGTGCAGGAAGCCATGTTAAAACCCTTCTCCTTGGCATGTGTCACCAACAGTAAGGAATAAATGATTCAAAGGATAAAATTAGATGTCTACCTCATCGCAAACACAAAAATAAATCCCAGATGGATGAAAAACCTAAATGTGAAATGCAAAACTGTAAAGCGTTTAAAAAAAGCACAAGAGAATGTTTTTATCACATCTTGGTGAGGATAAGACAATAAACACAAACTAGAAAAAGCTAAATAACCCAGGAGAAAAGTGGACCAGGGACAGTAGCCGGCCCGTCACAGGTGGGGTCCTGAGCAGGACACAGGAGGCCTTGTGGACACCGGGAGTCAGAGGAACACAGAACGGAACCCCACGATGCGCCACCTGGGGTCCAACGGTGACGACTTGGAATCGCTGACAGCACTGAACGGGGCCAGAGTGTGGTGCAGGCTGCTGAGCTTGCCGGTGTGGGGCCACTTTGCAGAGCAAGGTGGCATTTCTGCCCAGTCACCAAGGCTCATGGTCGCTAAGTGGCATGGTGACCCCGCTGCCAGGCGGGTCCTTGCCGGCCTTCCCGCACACGCTGCCTGCTGGAGGCTGTCCTCAGCTGGTGTTTATAATAGCTGGGAAACCAGAGAGCAGCAGCCTTCCCGCCCTGGGGCTCCAGGTGAAGCACACCACGTCTAACCAGCAAGTCTGTGTCCCCAAAACATAATACCAGGGGGAAAGAAGAGAGAGTGACGAAAGAATGCACATGGCGAGGTCAGGGTGTGGCGCGCCCGAGCTCAGAACCTGCTGCGTGCCAACACCTTGGGCTGGGCCTGCCTGCAGAGAGGCAGCCTGGCCGGGGACGGGGACAGGGGACGACTTCCTACTGTAACTGGCCTTCTTTGTCATTTTGAGAGAAATGGAAAGCTAATGTGGTTGACTGCTAGCACCTGCTTATTGGGGGAAGAGTTTATGTAAATGTCAGTTATACTCTATTTTGTTCTTCTCTGCATGTTGGGAATATCTCACAATTTGAAAAAAAATAGAAATAAAAGTGACTGCAGGAGCAGCTGATCCCTCCTCTCCTCTGCCATCTCCGCCGCGCGGCCCAGCGGGGCCAGGACAGAGCAGCACCCAGACCCAGCCAGCAGGCGGGCCGTGGAGGGCCTAAGAGGGCCCAGAGACTGCCAGGAGGAAGCTGCCCCGCTGGGGGGCCAAGAGGACCCACCTGTCCCCGCCCACAGATTCACTCCTGCCCTGGGCCTGGGGACAGGAAGAAGCAGAGAGTGGGGGGGGGGGGGCATCCCGCCCTGCCCTCCTGCCAGCTCCACTTCCCGAGCTGTGGGTCCCTCTCATCTGCTGTTCACCCAAATTCTTTAAAGGAATCTTCATAATTCGATTGTGATGAAAATCCTTAAGGAAATAAAGAGGGTACCATGTGGGTGGACAGGTCTCTCTGAGGACCTGATACTTGCTCTGAAGACTGAAGAAAAGAAAGATCTAGAAACTTGGGAAATTGAGAAAGAGTTTGGTGAGCCCAAGGATCATGGAGGAGTCCAACGTGGCTGGAGTATAATCAGAACAGAAGGGTTCAGAGATAAGTAGGGAAAGAGGCTAAACCCTGATCCTGATCACACACTGGGCCCTGACCCAAGTCACAGACCAAGCCCAGGTCCCACATTGAGCCTAATATCACACAGAGCCCTGATCTAGGTTTCACTCTGAGCCCTGATCCTTCCAACTCTGAGCCTTAAACCTGGTACAGACAGATCCTTGATCCTCAAACCAAGCCAAACTCTGGCTCCTGGTCGTGAGTGGGCCCTGATCTCCGTTCAGACATGCCCCCACTCCCTTGTCACGGGCCAAACCTTGATCCCTGGCCCAATCTCTGGTTACAGTGTTGTTCCCAGTCAGTGGTCTTAAAGTGCTGGCTTTAGGGGTACATATCAGAAGTAGGACGGTGGCCGGGTCTGCAGTGGAGACTCCGCCCCTCCCCTCGAGGGGCAGCAGCAGAGTGCGTCCAGCCGTGGGCCAGCCCAGCTCCCTCCTTAGCAGGTAGGGGAGGCGTGGTAACAAGCCTGGTGACCCTCCACGTGGCCGGGGCATGCCACATGCGGCAGCTGCCTGCGTGTCTCTGCAAAGCCGCAGCCTGGCCCATGATGGGATGCCGATTGCTCTCCATGGTGCCTGGTGCTGTGTTAAAAATTTTAATGTTGATTTTATTGAAAAACAGAAATAGCTCAACATATGCTCTGAGGCTCTTCAGAGCTAACTGGCACCTCGTCTGGGCCCCTCGGTGGTCCTTCTGAGGACCTGCCAGGGACTAACAGCAGGCAGATTAGGACAGGCTGCCTGCTCTCCTGCCATGCCCAGTGGGTGCCCATGAGGTGGTGGGCAGGCCAGGGCCGGGGTCAGGGCCAGGCCTCCCAGAGGGCCACATGCACATTCCTTGGTGTTGTGACAGCTCGGGGAAAAATGGTCTCTGGATCCTGTGCCTGGTACAGGAGCCTCGTGTGCCTGTGTGAGGGCTGACAGAGGCCACAGGAGGAGGGTGGCCTCAGGAGGGCTGGCATGGACAGGCAGGCAGGCCACGTCGAGCCTCCCAGGAGTCTCCTGGGCATGGGTGACCACGTGGGCAGGCAGTAGTGGACAACAGGAGGGTCACCAGGCTTGTTTGGACAGCGAGTTGTCCAGGTGATATGGGAAGAAGGTTTGACACACAGTGACACTGTCACTGCTGGGCCATGTGGCTGGGGACACATGGTGGACTCCATAGCTCAGTGTTCTGTGTACACATCTGGGTACGCATGGGACCTAATGCTGTAGACTACATGGGACGCTGGGGCTACCTTAAACTCGCCTCCTGGCCACCCTAACTCTTGACACCTGAACTCTGACCCACTCTGCCAGCCCGGCCTGGTTCTGATCACATGTGGCTGGCCAGGCTCTGGGCTCTGGGCTCAGGGACCGAGGCTCAGTCTTCAGACGGTACCCTTGGTGACATCCACAGGCCACCTCTGGCCTCACCGCTCCCACTCTGGGTCCCTCGGGCCCTGCCCTCCCTCAGGTGCCCAGCAGCAACTCCCACACCTACTTCTTGGTACTCTGGCCACCCTGCTGTCCCCACACTCCCAAGCCCGAGGCCTGAGGGAAGCCCACAGTGGCTAAGCCCCTCCTGCGTCTCTTCATTCCCTGTCCCCTTTGCCTAGACAGATATCCAGCCCCCTGAGGAGACCCCTGTGCTGACTGGGCTGCCCGATGAGGCCAGCTAAGCTTTGTCCCTCCAAGCCCTCTGCTGCCACCAGATTTGAGCTTAGAGCTTCACTGGGCCCCCATTTAATAGAATGAAATTAAAGAAGAATAAAATCAAAGTCCTCATTTGACATTCAAAGTCCTCGTAGGCAGAGCAGGGCCATTCCTGGCTCACCGGCCAATCCATTTCATATTTCCTGCTCTGCTCTCTCTCCCACCCCAGGACCCTTGAGCCGACACCCTCTCTCAACATGTCCCTCTCCTGAGCACACCAGCCCAACCAAGTTCAGTGGGCAGCTGCAGAAGCCCCAGCGGTCAGACCCATCACTGCCCCATGCAGACCACTCCCTGCTTCCCAGCCTGCGAGTCGGGCCCCTTTTCCCCTCTGCACTACTGCATCGTCCCCAGTGCCCAGCCAGTGCCCTCCGGGGCTTCCAGAGGGGATGTGAAATCCCAAGTCTGACCTCCCGACCCCTCAAGGTCAAGTGAGCCTCCTGCTCCTCCTGCATTCCACCCACCAGCCTCACTTCCAGCACTTCCTGGCCTCGCCCTCCAGCCCTCAGACCTCCCCAGGTGGCGGCCCTGCCCGCCCGCGAGCCTGTCCCTGCAGCTGGCCCTGCACTCTCCCCAGGCTGTGGGGCTCCTACGCAGCCTGAGGAGCCCAGGGAAGTGCCGTTCCTCCAAGAGCCTCCTGTGCCCTGCAGAATTGCACCAGCCTGCTCCAGCCCCTCCCCAGGCCAGGGCCGCTCTCCCTCCCTGCCCTACAGAGCGCAGAGGCAGGACTGTCCTCCCCTCTGCCCGCTGCCCACTGCGGACCCCAGGCCTAGCCAGGAGCAGAAGGCCTTCTATAAACGAGTGACTGACCAAACGTGTGACTGATGTGACTGTAAAGTCCCTGCCTCTCTTCAGGGCCAGGAACCCCAGCTGAGAGAGGGCAGGGCAGGAGCCACCCTCCCACTGTGGCCACGTGTTGGCATCCCCATGGGCAGCGCCAGGCTGGGCTTTACAGAGTTGGGACAGGTGACCTTGAGGAAGCCCAGACTCTCTGAGCCCCAGCGCTCCCCCTGCCAAACAGGAGCACTCCTGTCCAGCTGGCAGTGCCACGGTACTGATGCCCGTCCTGAGATGCGTGTCCAGAGTGGGCGCCAAGGTGACAGAGCACCTGCCCTGAGCCACGCTCCCTCCACACGCACCATCTCACTTCAGTACCTGGCACCGCACAGCAAATAAGTTCTAAAAACGGAATCAATCTCCCGATGACCTTTCCTGCGGACTCCGAGGGCCGGGATGCCTGCGCCTCCCTCGTGTGCACTTCCAGCTCTGGCAGGGCACCAGCGGAAGCCCTCTGTTCTGCGCCCTCCCCTCCGCCTCCCACTCTGGAAGGTGCTAATTCTGACGGGCCTGACAGCTGAGCCGGGAAACCGAGACCGCAAGGGCCGTAAATATGCCAGGCTGCTCCCCTCTGCGGTGCGGAGTCTGCGCTCCGTTCCCCCCTCCTTCAGAGCCCACTTCCCAGCCCAGATGCAGCCGTAAAGCACCAGCCCCCCCGAGAGCACACGCCAGAATGATTCCCTGTCTCCACCAAATTCATCGGCATCTCAGTCCTTCTGGGGTGACCTGGACGGCAGGGCTAGCCCAGATCCACCCAGTGACCCCACTCCGCACAGTGCAGACTGACCATGGGGGTGGGCCAGGGCCAGGGAAGGGGGCAGGACCGGAGCTGCCTTTAAAAGGCGGCATTCTGCAGCCTCAGCCTCCCTGCCCTCCCAGGGAGCCCTCAGTCCCACACCCCAGTCCCACACCGAGTCACAGCCCAGGGAGGCAGCGAAGGCCTCATTTAATTGGAAACACCTGCTCTGCCTTCTCAGCTCAGCCTTGGAGAGGGAACTAGAGAGCCTTGTGCCGAGGGTGCAGCGGAAGCCCCCACTTCCCTGAGCTGGAGCTCCCGAACCCTCTGCTCCAGAGTCCTGTCACCCTGCGGAGGTGACAGGGAACCAGGGAGGGAGGCCAAAGTGGCCGATGACCCTTCAGCCTCTGAAGGGCTCTTTTGTTCAAGAAGGGGTGGCCTCCTCTGCACAGCAAGGTCCTCTGCAGGGCAGCCCCTCTGGGGGCAGCAGCTGTCTCCGGGGTTGGGCTCCCAGGCCCCTCTGCCGTGCCTCCCAGAGGTCAGGGCTCAAGTGCAACTGCTCTCTCCTTGGTCCTGCCCTGGATGGGAGGTGGGACGGTGCCCTGCGGCGCAGTCTCCTCTCACACTCGAGAACCCGCAAGCCAAGCAGCTGCTCTCCCCACCACCCTGCCCCAGACCAGGCACCGGGGCTCCCTGTCTGCTCAGCTGGCTCCACCGGCCATCTCCACCGGCCTTCTCCCTTTCACAGGTGACACTCTGAGGAGGGACTGGCCACTGCCAAGGGCAGAGCCACGGCCAAGGTTGAGCTGAGCATGTGCTGTTTGCCCCCCACACTGTGTCCCCACAGGACGCCCATGGCTGTCTCCCAGCTGAGTCCAGAGTGAGCTGACCCGCAGCCTCCCATGGTCGAGGGCCAGCATCTTCTGTGGGGTCCACCTCCTGGCTAGATGTCCTCCACGCTTCCCCACTCGAGGGCTAGGACAAGGTGGTTGTGCCTAGGGTGCCTCCATGCTACTAGAGCCCAGAGCAGGCAGCGGTCCTGCTGTGTCTTGCTCTGCCTCAGGACAGAAGGGACTAGAGAGGGAGAGGGCAGCAGGAAGAGCAGCCCCTAGGCTTTGGGGCTGTGGGACAGGCTGAGGAGGCAGGGCAGCCAGTCACAGGTGGAGACTGGTCATGGGCCATCCAACTCTGGAGAAAGACAACAGAGTCTCCAATGTTGGGCAGTGTCCATCGGGAGGGTGGAGACCCTGTATCTGAGGGATGCAGTGACCCAGCAGGCGGGGCCCAGCCAGGGGTTCTGGGCAAGTGAGCAGAAGGCAGATGCGGGATGCCAGGCTCAGAAATGCTGGTCAGCTGGACCCAAGGACCCAGAGCCGGACCAGTCCCAGCAAAGAGACCACCTCACACAGGGGGCACCACCCAGATGGGAAGGTCAGAAGCCCAGTGGCCAGCAGTGACTCTCAGGCCACCTGGAAAGTAAGGGCTGACACACAGCATCCAGCATTTACTGAGAGCCAGGAAGGATGCTGAACCTCACACCCAGGCCAGTCGACACAGCCTTGACCTTGGGAGTGCCCAGGACACACATGAGGTCCACCTGTCCCTGGGGGCTCACACTGGGCCTGAGCACAAGCAGGGCAGGGCAGGCATGGATTAAGTGAGTGGGTAGATAAATGGGTGCATGGGCTAGTGAAGGAACGGGTGTGTGGGGGCACAGCAGCTTAGGGTGACTTCCTGTCCAGCTCTGACTGTTGAGTGCAGTCCTGGGGACACAGGGCTCCGTCACTCCTGAAAGCTGTTCCCCAACCTGCTTCCCCTGGGTCCCTGCTGCTCTCCCCTCTTCTCCCTAGGGAGGCTCCTCTGCACAAAGCCCTGTGCAGCTAGGAGGGAGGGGTGCTGGGAGGGGACCGTCCCTCTGCCAGGGGCTTCCACAGGGATGGCTTTGCCAGGGGAAACTGCTGTATTACAGGGGACAGTGTTGAGCCTCGGGGTAAGGGTGCAGAGGAGGGTGGCCAGGGAGGGGACTCGGGCCCCTCAGGGAGGGGAAGGAGCTCTACACACATGTGACTCAGGGCGCAGGGCAAAGGGCACCTTCCCGTGCCTGCCTGGGGTGGGTCCTGGCTGCTCTCACACCTCGCTCTGCCAGCCCCTCTCCTCCCTCCAGATCCTCATCACCCCCAGGAGCAGCTGCCATTAGCTTCTCCCTGAGCCTCAAATCCCCAGTGCTCAGCAAAACTCCCCTCTGATTGAAGCAGCTGCACTCAAAAGCTGTGCGTCTGCCTCGGAGCTCATCAAAGCCCCTCAAAGGGAAGATTAACAAGAGCCCAGCAGCCAGGGCATTGTCGCCCGAGCCTGCCCTCCACGCAGCCCGCAGAGACAGCGTTAGGGAATTGCACTCAGAAGCACAGACTAAGAAGCACGCTTCAGGGGCACGGGATCATCCCATCTCCCCAAGTCAGCTTACAGCGCTGGAATTTGAGGGTGCATCCTTTGAGAAGCTTAGATTCTTGAAGTCACCTCAAATTTTATTCCGATTAAGCTTGGGGTAAAATAAGTAAATCTAATCTTTGACACTGTCTTAGGAGCCCAGCATCTTAGCTTATTAAAAGCCTAGAATTTCAACATCTGTGAACCACAGAAACTGGATCAAGAGGGTGGAGGCTCCGAGCAAGACAGGCCCAGGAGCCAGCCCTTCCTCCCAGGGCAGGAGCCTCTGCACCCTGCCTCAGTGCCAGGGCACGGCTCGTACTGGTGGACACACGTCTGCACACCCCTCGGGCCCCTCCAGGTGTCTCCAACTCCGGGAAGGCTCTCTCCACCTCCTGTGGCTGGCAGTGTCCCCAGGGGGCTCCAAACACACACACACACACACACACACACACACACACCTCCTGGGCCCTCAGACAAGCTACCCTCCTGGGGTCCCAGGAAACCCCACCTGGTGGCTTTTAAATGTGCTCTATCCAGGAGCAGTGGACCCCAGGGAAGCCCAAGACCCCAAACAAGGCAGGAAGAGGCCGTGGGTATGGGACACTGACATCCCACCAGCTCCGTCCACAACTCCAGCACCACACAGGGCCACCCCACCATGGCCCTGGGGGTCTGAGCCGCATAGACAGAGAACATGGCTCTGTGTGCCATGTGGTCTCAGGGCCAGTCCTGCCCTGGAAGCTTCTCACACCCTCAGTGGACCCTAGGCCCAAGAGGGCAGTGCCTGGAGCCAAGATCAGCACTTACCAGCCCAATGCCCTTAACCCTGTGCCCCAGAGAGTGCCTTGGAGCCCGTCTCCTCATCCCTTATCAGTGAAGTGGGTCTGCAGGGCCCCTTTCTGGGGTCATCAAGAGGCACAGCCCCAGCAAGGCACCCAAGTTCAACTAGTGCAGGAGGCATTGATGCCCCCAAAAGTCCAGAGCCCATGCGGCTGGGCAGTCTGCAGCAGGGCAGCAGGTGGCAGCGTGGACAGCAGCGGGACTGGTGGGAGGACTGCACAGAATCAGGAGCCCCTCCCAGCCCTCCCCCCAGCTCCAGGAGAGGCCAAGCCGTCCCTGGACAGCAGAGGCCCCTGTGGCTCGGCCTCACTGATCTCCAGGGCTGCCCTCCTCCCAGAGACACAAGCAGTGCCCGGGAACTGGAGCCAGGGCCAGGGAGGGTCTCCTGAGGAGAGCGGAGCAGAGCCCAGGAGCCCGGCCTGTCCTGGGTGCTGGGGAACTGGCCAACCTGAGCCCACTCCAGGAGGGAGTATGAGGGCACAGAGACAGAGGGACTCAGAGTCATTGTCCTTCTAATAACCCAGCTGAGCGGGAGCCAGCCTGACCCAAGGCCTCCCTGGGGCCCCTCTGCAGGCTCCCTGGGCAAGGGCTCCCTACAGCCCCTTCCCCCCCGACCCTTCAGATGCCTAAGCACTCGGGGCACATCCACACTCCCCTCACTTGCAGAAATGAAAGGGCACAGGCAGAGTGTCCACTGAGGAAGGGACATGGGGAAGGACCCCGAGACAGGCCAGGACCCCCTTAAGACGGCCAGGGGTAAGGACATGGGGAAGCCCCCCCCAGAGAGAGCCCAGGATAGGGATGTGGGGGAGGCCCCCCCAGAGAGAGCCCAGGATAGGGACATGGGGGAGGCCCCCTGAGACGGCCTGGAGTGTCCTCTCCCCGTCTCCTTGGCCCCTGCTTTGGTCGCCTGGACCCTGAGCAGACCCCACTGCCCTGCTGGAAGCTCACACTGCCCTGTCCACACCGCACCCTGCTCTCCCTGCCAGCTGTCTGCCCCACGCTCCCAGGTCCCCAGTTACCACGGCTCTCCCCTCCAAGTGACCAGAACCCTCCCGTGGGCTCCTGGAGGCTCCCTCCTGGGGCCCCAGGCCTTGCTGTACTCAGGGGCTCCCGACTCCCCACTGCGGCTTTATGGCCTCTGGGCTCCTGCAGTGGCCAGTCCCCCACCGCCCTGGAAGCCTCCTCTAGACTCCAGGTGCAGAGTGGCCGCTGCCCTGGCCCTTCCTGGTGGAGCTGCATCCCTTGCCAGGTCCCCCTGGGTCTGTGACTGCAGGCCTTCCCGTGGCTCTCCCCAGAGCTCACAGGGACCCCCAGGGGCCCAGGGCCCACCCCATCCAGGTGAGGAGCTTGACCTTCAGGGAGGCCACACAGGGCCACTGGCTTGTGCCTGTGCTGTGAGCCTCTGGAGTTGATGCCAGGGGACGGCCATGGGGTGGTGACCCTGGGGTCCTGCAGAAGGGGCTGTCTGGTGTGGCTATGCCTGAAGCAGGGATGAGCTTCCCCACTACAAACTGGGCTGAGAGGCCTGCCTGCGTGGCTGGTCAGTGAGGGTGGATTAGAGGGTCCAGTGCTGTTACGCCACGGGCTTCACACAGTGCCTGGACAGGGCTCAGCAGAGGGCGCCCTCCAGAGGCAGAGGTGGTAGAGCAGGGGTGGGCTGGGAGGACCTCTCTGAACCTCCGTCTCTTCTACTCCAGGGGAAGGGAAGTTGCTTATTCTTGCCCCTGCCCTTCTAGTTGCTGTGTGCTGGGTACACGGAGCGGTGACTTGCCATTTCCCGATGGCATTCCAGGTGTCAATCGTCTTTGCCTGACTGACACCACTCCACGTTTCACCACCACCCTGGGCACCCCCGGAACTGCTGCTCTTCCAAACACTGCTCGCCCCGACCCCAGGGCCATGTCTCCTTCTGGCCCTGCCCAGTGCACACACACCTCGGCCACGTTCCCGACAGCAGTGTGGTGGGGAGAGAGTCACCAGCCCCATTCCTCAAAGGAAGGTGGAGTCCCTCGGAGGTGAGTGCCGATGGGGCCGGAGCTTGGTGCTCGCCTGCTAGGCCTCGTCCCTGTTGGTGGCAAGGCCAGTGCTTCCCTGGGGAACTGTCCCTGTGGAGGTCTGGGACGGGGTCTTGCCTGCCCCCCAAGTCCAGAGGTGAGCTCCTGACCCAGCCTGTCCTTGGGCTTGGTGTGAAGTCCACTCTGGGACTCGACTCTGAGACATTTCCTGGAGTGAGACTGGATCACCAAGAGAGAGGAAGCCGCCTCTCCTCGGGCTGGTCAGGTGGGAGCAAGCCGCCGTCCAGCCTGTGGGAGGGAGACCTTTCAGGGGGAGGATGAGGAAGAGCTGAAGGACGGAGCCGGCCTGGGGATGCCCGGACCCCCCCTCCCTGGGGTGGTCTCTGAAGATGGTTTCTGTCCCTGAAGACAAAGAATCTTGCAAAGCACTCTCCAAGCCCTGGGCCTCTCCCCGGGCACCAACAGGAGGCTGGCTCCTACACTGGGGGGCGTGGATGCAGGAAGATGGGGTTCAGAAGAAGGGCACAGTTGTCCCCTGCCCCGGCTCCCTAAACTTCCTAGGGTGGCCCTTGCTCTCTGGTCCCCAGAGGACCCTCCAAGTGGACCACACTCCACATTACAGTCCACACCTGGTGTCACTGGAAGGTGCCAGAGCCCAGAGGTGTCCAACTGTGCAGATGGGCAGCGGCAGGCCCTCTCCACTGCTAATGAGAAACAGCTGTTCTTCGGGCGGGAGGCACTTCCACGTCATGCTCAGGAGCGCGGGGCCTGTCCTCCTGCCCACCTGTCGGCCATTATGAGCACATTAAGGGCGAGCCCAGTCCTGTGAGTCAGCCTCCCAGGGCTCTGCGCCGTGCTGGGGAGGGGGCGGCTGGGCTGGCCAGGCCAGGACTGAGTCAGTCACAGTCGGATCTTTGCTGTGTGCCAGGACTCTCCCGTGGAGGAGGGGGGAGCGGAGGCAGCCCCCCCGGGAGAGCAGAGCGAGCTGGCGAGGCCGCCTGGGGCTCAGGTGCAGAGGGCAGGGGGCCTGTCCCAGGGCAGCAGCACTGAGGGCTAGGGGCTGGGACCCTGCACCCTGGGCTTCTTCCTGGGGATTAGGTGGGGATCCCAGAAGGAGGACCAAGCCAGTGGCAGAGGGAGGGAGTGTCGGGGGGGGATTCCTGAGAACGTCCCTCCAGTGCCCAGCGTTCAGTGCCTCTCCTGCTGTCCCCATATCACCTGGGGCAGATGACAGTGAATTAGAGGAGGGAAGAATCCACTGACCACCAGGAAACTGGGCTGGTGAGGGCCAGGGATGACGCTGACCCAGATGTAAGATGTCAGCCTTTGTTTGCCCTGAGGTTAAGGACCCTAGGCAGGTGACCAAGAAATGTCCCTGAACTGCCCACACGGCAGGTGCAAGGGCCAGCACCACAGGCCATAAGGCTTGGTCTTGGTAAGGACAGGGCTGGACGAGCAGCCTGAGCTCACTCTATGTTCTGGGGCCGGGGTGGGCCATGGCCAGCTCGGCAGTAGCCCTGGGCTCTGGCTCACGCTGGCCCCTGCACTGTGACCCCTGCACTGGTGCCGCCTCAGAGCAGGCGGGCAGGCACTGCAGGGCCCCGCATCCCCTCAGCACCTTCCTGCCCTCTGTTCTCGGCCCGTCCCCCACGCAGGTCACCCAGCAGCTCAACGGCCAATGAGGAAGAAGCTTCCCCAGCTCCGAGGCCACCCCCAGCAAAGATGCTCCCGCTCTGAGCTCCTGCAGGGCAGCAGCCAGCCCTGCCCTGAGCCCCAGGGAGGACGAGGCCAGCTCCCTACCAGCAGCCCTCGGGGCCACAGGGCCAGCAGGGGCAGATAGGGAGAGGACCCGGAGGGTGCCTCAGACGGTGACTGTCCTTGTCCTCCCTTCTCCTCCTCCTGCTTTAGGAGGGTCCTTGGCTGTGGCAAACTGAACCTGCCTGGAGGGGGTCAGTCTCAGAGAAGCTCCCCTACCCCGCCTCGGGGTGCACCCAGGGTGACCGCTGCTGCCCTGCAGCCCGTCTGCAGCCTTCCTCTCGAGGCCAGGGCCACACCTTGGGTGAAGCCACCTGGCCACAGGGCGAAGGCCACCATTGTGCCTCCCAGTGCGGCACCACGTCATCAGCCGGGGAGGAGCCATGCTCTGGGCTGTGCCGGGGGCCGGGGGGGGGGGAGCAGGAGTGCACACCCCGCTCTGCCCCTGGCCAGGCCTGGGAGGCCCAGCCCTAGCATCGCCGCCCGCTGGGCAACAGTCCACCCAGCTCCCTCGTGTGATCTGGGCCCAGCACCTATCAGCCTCTCACTGCTACAGACCATGACCCCGCACCTGTGACCTGGGAGAGCAAGAGTCAGGAGGGCCAGGGTCGCTGGTACCAGCCCGTGTCCACTGGGGGAGGGGGCCAGGAGTCATTTCCAGCCACAGAGTAAGTGGGAGGGGAACGTGCCCTGAGCCCCCCCCCCCCCGCATGTGGCTGCTCCCCTACAGCTGGGCCCCGACCAGAGCTGGGTTCTGCCTTGATTTCCCTCCTGCAACCCTTTCCAGACCCCGTCCACACGGCTCCCCCAAACAGGGCCTCGTATTAAGTAAATGAAGCACAGAGCACCCAGCCACGATGGAACCCCAAATCCAATTATTTGCGTGTAGGAATATTCTGTGAAATAACTGCACACAGTCACATAAAAGAATCATTGTTCATTATTTAGGTAAAATTCAAATCTGACCGGCCATCTGTACTCCATGTGGAGCCCGACTCTGACCACCAAGGCCAGCTGCTCCCCTCTTCCCTCACCAGTGGAGGGATCAGAGTCAACCAGCCCCCAGACCTGTGGCCCCAAAGACAATCCCTTATGACCCAGTGCCAGGATGGCAGTCTGAGGCCACGTCTTCCCTGCTTCCTCTGACCTGTCCAGGACCTGGGGTGCGGCAGGACAGGCAGGGCCGCGGCCACCACCTCACACACCACAGCCGACCCCACGGGCGGACCGCACAGTGGCAGTGACAGCTCTGTGCCAGGCGCTCTGCGCACACGGAGGACCCTGAGGGGAGGCCGCTGGGTGCCTGTTCTGTGGGCGAGGCCTGCAGGTGGCCCTGCTGCCAATGGAGGGGCAGGAGGCGCCTTCCTCGGGGTCATTCACCCCTCATCAGTCTCCTCTGTGGGACCCAAGGAGGGCCCTGCCTCTGCTTCCTGGGTCAGGCCTCTGTCCTCTGCTGGCCCCCTCCAGGCCTCCACTTCCCACCTCTGACCATGCCCTCTGCACCAAGCACCTCACGCGGACACATCTCGGCTCTGGGTGATCCTCCTGCAGGAAGCCTTGCCAAGGACCGGCTCTGCCCAGACCCTCCCCAGGGGCTCAGGACTCCAGGGGGTCAGGCCAGTAGATATGAGGACTGAAGAAGACTCTTGGTGATCTTGGCAGTGGTGATGTGGTGCCGTGGACTTTTGGTGTGACCTACAGGAAGTGTCATGCCTACTGAGGGGCCCCAGGGCACCTCCACGACAGTGAGGAACAAGAAGACGTTCATGGCCCCTGTGTTATATCCAAGTCCACTCGAAGCTATAAATAGTGCTGGGGTAGTTGGTGGTGCAGGTGGAAGAAGATAAAAATCCAGGCGAAATTAAGGATTTGAAGGTGATAAACAAAACTTTGAAGCAATAGATGTTTAGAAAAGTATTTTATGACATCAGGGCAAAGACGAGTTTTAAAATAAGACAGAAGTGAAGGCTTACAGAGAGAAAAGTAATGAATTTGAACATACCAAAATTGAAAACCTCCGTGTAAAAAGGACCATATTCTTGGTTAAAAGATAAGCAACAAAGTGAGACAGACTTTTGCAACATAGAGAAAATAACGGGTCAATATCCAGAATAAATAAAGAACATCTACAAATCAATAAGGAGACTCAACAGAGACACAGGCAAAGCACATGAACAGGACATTCTCAAAACAGGAAATCTAACTCCAGATACGCATATGTACACACGCTAACCCATGTGTGATGGCCATGCCGATGGTCACTGAACTATCACATCACACCTCTTGGGATTTTTGCAAACCCAGAAGTTGACGGTTCCCAGTGTGGGGCAAGATGGGGGTGAGAAGTCACCCAGCTGTGGCTCTTGTCCTCCAGAACACCAGCGACATGGAGCCAAGTTGAGAGCTTCTGGCGGGGAGCCCTGTGGGCACCCTCTCGTGTTGTCCACACACATCTCTGCAGAATTCAAGGCGGACAGGATGAGCACCCTGGCCAGGGACCCAGACCGGGCATGTGCCTCCCGGGGTGTCTGCTGGCTGCTGTGTACCTTCTCTGTGTCTATCTCCTGAGCTGCAAATTGGGCCCTTTCCCTCAGAATGTGCTTGTGTGGATCTGCTGGGAAGATGTGTGTAAAATCCCCAGAACACATGTGACCAGCAACGGCCCCAGAGACAGCGGCTAGGCTCCTGGCTCCCTGGGACAGCCAACACTGGCCACACAGGAGGCCCTGGGGGGAGGGGCAGGAACGAGCACACACTGTTACAATGTTGCACTTGAAAACACAAAATAGACCTATGTAACTGAAAAACCAGCCTCTATCTCAGAGCAAAGCCTGTCCAAGGAAGGGACATGGCCTTTGTCCTTGGAAAAACCCACAGAGCACTCCTAGGCACATTCCCACCCTGCTGAGTTGTTTATCTACAAATAACAGGAGAGGTCTGCTGAGCCAGGTGTCCCTGACTCAGTCAGGCTAGATGGGGACCCATAGCAACCCCCTAGCAACCACCAATCAGCATGAGACAGGGAAATACCTGGGATGCCAGATGACCCTCCAGTAGTTTATGGTGGTTGATAACAAGTTGGGAAACCATGTAGTTCAGCACCTACACCCCTCTTGGCTTAAACCGATCAGTTCAAACGAATACCCCTTTTGTACTGACCAATCACCCCTCCCCAACTTGTTCCCGCCAGCGAATGTGCTAATCATGGTTTAGAATTGTTATTTGATTTTCCCGCGGTGTGTGATGATTTGCTAAGAGAGGCTATGATATATGTGAGGTCCCTGCCTTCTCCAAAGAATATATAAAACTGCTGCAAACCCTGGGCTCGGGACCTCTCAGCGTCACCAGTTGTTGTGTGTGCACGTGGAGGACCGAGCTAGCTCGCAATAAACACCTCTTTGCTGCTTACATCAATCTTGGGTCTCTGGTGGTCTTTGGGGGTCCCGAATTTGAGCATCACATAACCAACCTGGGTGGATCTTAAAAGAAAATGGTAAGTAAAAAGAGGAATTAACGGACTTTACTCACCCAGTCCCGTTCATGCAGATGTGTAAGCACAGGACAGGAAGGCTGCTGCTCATGTGCTCCCGCGCAGTCGTTGTGAGACGGGGACTACTGGCTCCCTACACAGTGACGGTGACCGGTCGCTCCCAGGGAGGGATTCTGTGCTGAGGGGCTGGGCCGCCAGCGTCTGCGGGAAGACTCTTTCTGGTTTTCTGGGGTTTGTCATTGTTTTAACCAAAGCCCCTCGGAGGGGCCCCTCCTGAGGGGTGCCACCCGCTCTCCATCCCAGCAGCACCGCCAGCTCCCTCGTGGCCATGGGGCCTGCACCTGCTGCTCTGTCCTGCACTACTCTTGGGCCAGCACCACCACTGGCCAGTTTCAGCCGTGCTGGCCCTCCTAGGCCTCAGACACGCCCAGCTCTGGCTGCCTCGGGGTCCTGCACTCTGGGTCTGTGCCCCGAAAGGCTTGCTCCTGAAACCTGATCACCACTCTGACCTGAAGGCCAGGTCCTGGGAAGCCTGCCGGCCACCCAGCTGCATACCGCCCCCTGCCCCCTGCCCCCGTGCTCTGTGTGGTTTCACTTGTTGACAGATGTCACGGGTTTCTTTCAGCATGTCAAACCTGCCCCAGGGGCCTGGAAGCCACGGAGTGGGGCCCTGTCTGGCCTGCAGCATGAGCATTGGCCACAGGAGACCCAGAGGAGGCCATCAGGAATGAAGGGTCCCCAGGACGTGCATCTGTGGGGAGGGTGACAACACCTACAGCCTGGCTCAGCTGCAATCCTGCTGATGTGCCACTGGGTGCCTGCCAATGGGTCAGAGTGGTGACCAGGGTGCACAAACACCTGCCTGGCCTTCCTGCACTGCCCTGTCTCCTGGGCTCATGGCCACGGGGCTGGCACCCAGCATGACCGGCAGTGGCGGTGTCCCTGGACAATCGTTTTGCAGAAACAGCTGTCCCCTGGCACAATGACAGTTTCTCGCAGAGCCCTGGCGTGGTGGCTGGAATCCCACAGGCCCTCCGCCCCATTCCCTGTGCCTCCCTGCACCCCAACCTCAGGCTCTGAGGGGTTGCCTGCTCTCCCTCCCGGCAGCACCCATGGCTCGTTGGTGAACTCGGGCTGCCTGAGGCAGTGAGGCCCGTGGCGTCAGGCTCCTCAGTGGGCAGCAGATGCTGAGGGTGGCGGAAGGAGAGCCCCACTCCCCTCCCTGAGGAAGGGGCCGTCCACTACATCCCAGATGGACGGGGACCCTGGAAGACCAGGGCTGACTCCACAGGTTCCTGCCTTGGCTTGGAGAACCATGAACAGCTGCCCAGGCCGTGCTTTGGGGGATGCCCTCCAAGGTACCCCACTGCACCTGCTCCTGCCCCTGTGCCTGGACCACTGCAGCCAGGCTCCCCTGCCCCCAGGCTTCAATTCATCTTCAGCTGGACAGTGAGGGGGTGGCCTGTGCTGACCAGTAGGCAGGGGCCACTGTGCTCGGCAGCTTGTGCCCAGGGCCTTGCTGTAACCCCCACCATCATGCTGCAGCTGTCCCCTTCCTGCCCGTGGCACAAGCAATGGCCTCGAATCATGAGCCCCCAGCCAGTGTGCCCACTCAGCCAGCCCCTTCTGACCTCCCTCCTGGGCGAGCTCCTGATACCCTGCAGCACCTATTACAGCTGGAACTGTGTGTGGTTTGCCACCTGCTTTCACCCCCCGGGCAGGAGCTGTGCCCACTTCCTCATGGGCCACACCCAGGGTCAGCCTGTGTCCTATGCAGAGGAAGTGCTCCAAAGGTGTTGGTGTGTGTCTGTGCACAGACAGTTCACAGAGAGGACGCTGCACCTGAACCAGGCCCCTCTGATGCCAGGCCAGACCATCCCAGGCACAGCCACAGCTCAGTGGCCCATCTCTAAGTCTGGGGGTGCCACGGAGGCCACCCTGTCTCTGTGCTCCTGGGCCATGACACAACCTCCAAAGTGCCTCTCTGCAGGCTACTCCCTACTTTGGATCCAGTGAGACAATGTGTTGATGCTCTTTGTGCTTTCAAAATGTTGGCCTTGTTTGGAGACCCAACTTGCCTCCCATTACCAAGCATCGCCTGTAAACTCGCCACGGCCAGGAGATAGCACCCAGGACCAGGGCGGAGCCTTCTATCTGCAGCCCTGCCTCAGTCCCCACCCCGTCCCCTGCACTATCAAAATGCAGGGTATTGGCCCCAACCTCAGTAGACTGGGCACTGTGTGGGCAAGAGCCACCCTTGCAGTGGCCAGAGGCAGCTGGGCAGCCCTGGAGGCGTAACTAGGATGAAGGTGAAAGGGAACCTGAGGCCTTCCAGGGAGGTGGGATGCCCCCAGAGGCAGGCGAGCCCCCCCCCCCCGCCATGTGTGCCTCCAGGGAGAAGGGTGAGCAGTGAAGTCTACACCGAGAAACCCCTGGGCCATCATGGTGCCCACCTGCCTTCGGCTTGGAGACGCTGGCCTGTTCCCAAGTGGACCTTGACTGACAGGCCCCACCCTGTGTGGGCTAATGGCCCAATTAAGCCAAATTTAACAGTATATGAAGAGGCACCCTGATAAGGGCAGAGACTAGGGAGGGTCATTACAGAGGGGGAGGGAGAATCTGAAAACCAATTAATAGATAAGGATCTCTGCCCTCCCTCTCCCTGAGCATCCACTGTCACTAACACAATCAGAGCAGCTGCCCTCTCCGGAAATGAAAAGTCCCTCTAGTGAAAAGCTGGCATGGAAAAGAGCTGAGGAGCTAGTGGAAGTTCAGTGTCAAACACACATGTGTGACACTGAAAGTCACTTCCACTGTCATTATTACCATTAATACTGTCATCAACATGCCTGCTATCACCATCACCAATACCACCATCATCACCACCACCAACACCATCACCACCAACAATACCAACAACACCAACACTATCATCACTACCACCATCACCATCACCACCAACACCATCACCACCAATACCATAAAAACCATCACCACCACCACCAACAACAACAATATTATTACCACTACCACCATCACCATCACCATTACTACCAACACCATCACCACCAATACCATAAACACCATCACCACCACCACCAACAACAAAAACAACACCATCATCACCACCACCAACACCAATAACACCAACAACACTACCACAATCACCATTACCACTAACACCGTCATCAACACCAATACCATAAACACCATCACCATCACCACCACCAACAACAACAACAACATCACCACCAACAAAAACAACACCACCATCACCACCAACAACACCAATAACACCAACAACACTACCACTATCACCATTACCACTAACACCGTCATCAACACCAATACCATAAACACCATCACCATCACCACCACCACCAACAACAACATCACCACCAACAAAAACAACACCACCATCACCACCAACAACACCAATAACACCAAAAACACTACCACTATCACCATTACCACTAACACTGTCATCAACACCAATACCATAAACACCATCACCAACAACAACAACACCATCACAACCATCAACATCACCACCACCAATACCAACACACTACCACCATCACCATTACCACTTATACCATCACCACCATCACTACAACCAACACTATCACCACCAATACCATCACCACCATCACTATCACTACCATCCCCATCACTACCACCAACACCAACTCCATCACTACCACCACCATCACCATCACTACCATCCCCATCACTACCACCAACACCAACTCCATCACTACCACCACCATCTCCATCACTACCACCAACAACAACTCCATCACTACCACCACCATCTCCATCACTACCACCAACACCAACTCCATCACCATCACCACCATCACCATCACTACCATCCCCATCACTACCACCAACACCAACTCCATCACTACCACCACCATCTCCATCACTACCACCAACAACAACTCCATCACTACCACCACCATCTCCATCACTACCACCACCACCAACTCCATCACTACCACCACCATCACCATCACTACCATCCCCATCACTACCACCAACACCAACTCCATCACTACCACCACCATCTCCATCACTACCACCAACACCAACTCCATCACCATCACCACCATCTCCATCACTACCACCATCACCATTCCCATCACTACCACCACCACCATCCCCATCACTACCACCAACACCAACTCCATCACCATCACCACCATTGCCATCAACATCACCAGCATCATTGCCATGGTAGGGTAGGCCTGACCAGTCTACTGTGGGTGTCTCATTTCCCTGGGAATGACATCTAGAACCCAGGAAGAAGACAAGGAAATGTGCCACTTGTTTGGCTGAACATAGTACCCTAGGAGCAATGTTGTCCTTTGGCTTGCCCTGTCTTTCTTACTACCCTCATTGTCACAACCACCACCATCACCATCACTATCACATCAATGTCAGCAGAACATGTTCAGTGGGTCATTAACACCAATGTGACACTATCATCAGAAACATTAGGGCCAGCACTATGTTCCCAGGACCTGACCCAGTGCCTGGCACACTGTGGTGTGTATGTGAGCCACCAGCTCCACACCAGCATCCTGATCACCAGCCACTGCCTCACTCTGGGCTGGGCCTTGCCTTGCCTCCCAGGATCGACCCAGGTCTGGACACAGTCTCGTCAGTGGGCACACTCTCACTGCTGGGGAGAAGCACTCCTCAGGCTCCAGCTGACTCCGCTCTGCTGGAACAAGCTGGAGGTGTGGAGAATTCCAGAGCACACTTAGCTTTGGGGAAACACCTTGGGCTTCCTGCGATGGCCTGGATACCCCCACGCTTTGTCTCAGGCTGACGCCCCTTGTTGCTAGGTTGTGCACCTGTCAGGGGGGCTTAGCTCACAGCAGCCCAGAGCCACTCTGCCCCTGGCTATGTGCCCTCCGTCTTCCTGGCAGACCCCCACCCTACCCTGTCTCAGCCACATGGCCCTGTCCCCCATAAAGGGCCTTTGTTCCCAAGCCTGTCGCTGGATACCAGTCTGCTTTCCCGGCCCTTGAGGTGGCAATCATATGAATGAGCATCTCCCCTTGGCTCCAGGAAGTTCTGACACCAGGGTCTGTGTGCAGCAGTCACGGCAGGGTGTGCTCCAGACCCTGCCACCATCACCAGGGGAGGAAGGTGAGGCGGAGAAGTGCTTGGTGCACTTGCCGGGCTTCTGCCCGCCCCTGGGGAGTTGGGAGCTGCAGGAGCCCTGCAGGACCCAGGTTGGGACAGGACATTGCTCCTGAGCCAGTCCTGGATGTGCCTGCCCAGATGAGGCTGAGATCAGCTCCTGCAGGGGGCGCAGTGTGCGGACCCCCTCCAGCACTCCCACCCAGGAATGCTCGCTCTGTCCGCAGGGTGCGCACAGCCCAGCTTGGGCCCACGGCAGTGGGCTTGATGACCCCACACCTCCTGACCACTGGAGGGGAAACCACTGTTGCCTTGCCCTGAGGTGTCCTCTTGTCCTTCCAGCAGCTGGAACAAAGAGGGAGGCTTGGAGCACAGAGCACGGCCACACCGCGGGCCTCCACCCCTCCAGCCACAGGGACCAGCCTGGAAGTGGAGGGTCCTCCCAGCCTCTCCTCCTCCCCAGATGCCACGTCCCCAGTTCCTGGAGGGAGCCCGCGCCTTCAGTCTCCAGGCCCCTGCAAGCCTGGCCCTCCCCCCACGGCTCCCCAACACTGCAGGGGGCCTGGGTCTCACTACCACTTGCTCACACTTACTGTTAGGGTCAACGCATGTGGCGAGTGGCTGCAGAGAGAGCAGTGTCTTCCTACATGATGGGACGCACCCCATTTCAAACTTGAGAACACTGGCCTTCGCTTTCATTTGAGGCAAACAAAAGCTGGAGGGGGAAGGGCCAGGGCAGGCACCACGGGTGGGGAGGGGTCAGCAGTGGCTGGGGAACCCGAGGTCAGGAAGCAGAGTCTTCTTTTAGTCACTTCTCCCACGAGGTCCGCACAGCCAGCGTGGACAGGGTCAGCTGCCTTCAGCTCAGCTCTCCCTGCCAGCCTAGGCAGACAGCAGGGCCCAGCCAGCTACCTCCTGGGCTAGAGCCCATGTCATTTCTGCTGTGTGACTTCATGATCCAGGGCTCCTCTTCCAGTCAGATGGAGAAAAAGGGAATGTGACAGATTTTGTGGTGCTCCCAGCCTGAGCCTCTGCTGTCCCACCTTGACCAGCCACGGAGCACTGTTCCCATTGCCTCAGAAAAAAAGATCCTGGTCTCACGGCAGCACATGGGCCTCCTGGGGGCCACACCATCAGGGGAGGTTCCTGGAGCCACTTGCCGTGCACCAGGCCTGGGGACACCACCACCATCACCAACACCAGCAACACCACCAATACCACCACCATCACCATCACCAACACAATCACCACCATCATCAACACCAACACCAACACCATCACCACGACCACAACCATCACCAACACCAGCAACACCACCAATACCACCACCATCACCATCACCAACACAATCACCACCATCATCAACACCAACACCAACACCATCACCACGACCACAACCATCACCAACACCAGCACCACCACCCCAGCAGCCCCAGCACTGCCACTAGGGCAAGACTGTCAACAACACTGACAACAGTAACACCACCAGTTCCACCCACTGCCTTAGCCTGACAGTGACGGCAAGAGCCAGCAATGACGCCACCCGCAGAGCCACCCTCCCAACACCCTTGGCAGTGGCAACCACAGCAGCACCACACTGGCACTGAGAGCACACTGAGGGTGGCTATCCAGGGACTGTGGCACCCGTGACAGCACCCAGGTGTCCCTCCCTGAGCAGCAAGGTAGAGTCTCTCCCATGTGCTCCCATGAGGGCCTGAGGGTCAGGGTCCACTGCCGTCCCCACTGCAGGGAGCCTGAGGTGCGGTGCAGAGCTGAGGGACGAGAGCTGTGTGCCCCTCCAGGCCTCCACCCTGCAGACGCAGAGAGCCTCGTAGAGACCCCCCCGAGGAGAGGGCCAGCTGACTCCAGCTGGGCAGGACAGTGGGTATGGAGGCCAGGCTCAGGCTCCCCTCCTGCCGCTGCTTGGTCACCGCCCTCTGAGGCTGCCGAGGAGCAGGCAGCGCGTCGGCCTCATCAAGCACTAGGTAAAATTTTAAGAAAATCTCCAACAGGTTTAACTTTTCCCTGGTCTCCAGCAGAAATGGACATCCATGAGCAGGCTGTTCCCCCAGACCTCACTGAAGGGAGCAGGAGACCATGGCCCGGAGGGGCGGCTTCCAGCCAAGAGCGGCAGAGCCCTCGGGGGCTCGCACCTCCCCCAGCAGCGCCAGCACCTCTTCCCCTCCCTGCCCCTCACAGCCCCTGCAGAAGAGGGGCGCAGTCTCTCTGGCCTCATCGACTCCTCGTCCGATGAGTGAGTGACCCGGGCAGCTGTCGTCCCTCTCCATCCTGGGCTGCCCAGGAAGCCAGGAGGGCCTGGCTGCACAGGGCCGGCAGCGGCTTTTCTGTCTGCAGGGGGCCAGCCACCTTCACTGCACAGAGACCCCAGATCTCGCTGCCTCTTAACGGCAGGCGTTTGCTTCCGAGCACATGGGTCTGCGGCCCTACCTGGACCGGGGGTCTCACCTGGGCCCGGCCAGGGTTGCCCCACCTGGATGGACACAGGGAGGCTGCTGCACCTCTGGGCACTTCTGGCTCTGGCAGACGAGGCAGCCACCACAGAGGCTTGATGTCCTCCTGCTGGAGCGGGGGTACAAGAGGGCTGACGGGAAATGGACGTTTCCTGAGACCCCCCCAAGGGGGCCCATGCCACCATCTTCCATGGCCAACCCGGGGCCTGCGTCTACGCCCAGCACCAGAGTGTGGAGCACATAATCCACACACTGTGGGACGGTGGCCAGGCCACTCGGCGGAAGCATGGCTACACAGTCCCAGCACAGGGAGGGGCCGGGGAGCGGGTTCCCATCTTGTCCTGGAGAAGCCAAGGAGCTCATAAGAATGCCAGAGAGCAGGGCGGAGACCAGCCAGGCCGACCCGCAGGGCCAGGGCCGTGTCCTCTCCCACTGCTGCGCTCCAGTCACCAAGGGTTCCCCAGGCCTGTGCCCTGCAGCACCGCTTTCAGGAGCAGATGTCACCTCCAGGGCCACGGGACCAGGAGGAGAAGAAAGGCCACACCCGTGTGGGTGAGGAAGGACCCACTGGGCCAGGTCTGGGCCAATGTGTTGTCTTGTTACAGCCACACGATTTGTGACATTGTTTCTATTCAGCAGATTGGAAACCTGAGGTCCCCAGACATGACACTGGCTGGTCACAGACTGGGCATCCAGAAGAGCAAAGCTGGGCCCAGTCTCAAGATCTTCTGGTCTAGAGCAGCACAGCTGGGCCACAGTGCTGTGGGGACAGGTGAGACAGCCACCTGAAAGGGGGAAGCCCCTGCAGGGTGCAGAGGTCGGAGTGCTGGGTTTAGAGCTGGGTTCTGGGGCAGAAGATTGGGTGCTGGTGCAGAAGCTGGGTGCTGGTGCAGAAGCTGGGGTGACAGCTGCTGTGTCACCTGCAGGCCCGTCAGGGTCTTAGCCCAGAGCCGCGAGGCAGGCAGGGCTGACTGCGGAGCATGGATGTGCCCTTCCCCCGGATGCAGTTCACCCTCTGGAACCATCCAGGCCAACCCCAGCGACACTGGCCCGCAATGAACTTTTCAACGGGGCTGGAAGGAGGCCTGAGTGGGAGATGGGACCCTTTGTCTTTGGAAAGGATCTAAACAAACACACCCTCGCTTGACTTTCTTCAAAATGAAATTGAGTTTTATATGTCAGCATTTGGCCGGGAAGAAAAAATAAATGCCACTAAAGGCCAAGTTGTCATGTCCACGTGGCCATCACTTGCCAGAGCTGAAATGAGGCAGTTAACACGGAGCGGAGCAGACGCCGCACTCAAGTAGCACAGGGGCAGGACGGTGCTCGCACCTGCCAAGGAGGGGGCAGACGGCAACAGGGAACCACTGCTTCTCCTGCAGAAAAGTGAGCCTCCACACACCCTGCTCTCACCATCCCGCCGGGCCCTGCGGCCTCCCTGGCTGGCCGCCTCGGCAGCCTCCTGTGCCCCAGCCTCGGCCAGCACGGAGCTCCTGTCCTTCCCAAGGTGGGGGTTCTCCTGCCTGCGCAGCCTCTGACTCGCCGCCCCTGGGCATTCTTCCATCTCCCGCAGAGCAGAGCCCTACTCAGACACAGAGGATGCTGCCTGGGTCCTCCCTCCAGGGTCCTCTGGCCTCCATTGTGCACAGTCGTCTTGCCCATCCCTGAGGATGACACCAAGAGAATCCTGGGACACGAGGGTGGAGTTGTGTCCAGCAGGCTTGGCGCACACCCAGCGTAGAAATCCAGCTTGCTGGGCTGCCCAGGGCAGAGGCCAGGGACCCTGTTTGGGTTCAGCTTAAGGAAGAGGCCACAACCCCAATCAGGCCTGGCCACCACAGTCCCATCTAGCCCTGCCAAGTCCTGGTCCTCAGCATCTCTCTACTTCATGGTAGAATCCAGTCCCCTTCTACACGTCTCCAGTGCCACTGTGGCAGCAGGTCCTCGACCCTAGGCTCTCCCTGAGCTCTGGCCAAGCCCCAGCCTTTGGTGGGCACCCGGCCCACTGCTCACCCAGAGCCAGAATCGGCCTGAAGTGTAAGGTGCCTCACTTTTCTGCCATGGTCCCCCTGCAGGGCTCATTCCATGTGGCCTCTGGGTCCTGTGCAGACATGCTCCGGGCCAGGGGTGCCTGCATGTCCCCACAGCCACCTGGGGGTGCTTTCTGCTCCACACATCCAGCAGTGTGGCTCAGAGAGCCCCTGCCCTGACCCACATCCACAGCCACTGTCCCCCACTCTGGGCAGGCTGGAGAGGACAGAGCCTGGGTATAGCCTCACGTCCGCCAGGGCCAGCACTCAAGCGGTTGCAGTGGGAACCCAGCCTGCGTCTCTGGGCTCCTCCCTGCGTGCCTGTGCGTCCTCTCTGTCCCATCCTGAGGGCAGTGCTGCACTCCACAGCCCCATCAAAGGCCATGATATTACTCAAGGAGGTAAGGGCAGTCTTGCCAGCTTAAGATTGATGTGCCAGGCTGGGGAGGCCCAGGTGGCAAGGAGCCCAGGAGGCCTCTGGCCAACAGGAGGCACGAACCTGAGGCCTCAGTCCACAGCTCACAGGATGGGGTCCCCAGAAACCAGGGAGCTGGGGGCAGGGTCTCCCCAGTCAGGCCTCAGGTGAGGCCCCAGCCCTGGCCAACACCACCCTGTGCCTGGGAGACTGTGAGCAGGGCCCAGGCCAGCCCGCTGGACGTCTGCCCACATAGCATGGGTAAGTTCAAAGGGGTTGTCACCAGCAGAATTAACACAGTGCCTGTCCTCGTCAGGAAGCTGAAGAATGGCAAGGTCCTCTGGGGTGGGCCACATGGAGCCCCTGCAAGGGGCCTGGGGCATGGCACCTAAGAGGCCCTGCTGAAATGGGTCAGAAACGGGTCCCAGGAGGCAAGGAGGAGCTGGGGAAGGGCCCTGCTCTGGCTATGGAGAAGTCTGTTCTGTGGCAGGTCACAGGACCCATTCCTGGGAGAGGGCAGGGTCCAGGGGACCAGCTGCCTGCCGGATTCGGTGAGTCAGGTCAGGGTTCAGAGGCAGCCAGCTGCAGGGCCTAGGGAGATGACTCTGCCCGGGGGGTCAAGTGCTGGGCAGGCCAGCTGCGAGAGGGGCGCTGCCTGGGGGCCTTCTCCGCCACCAAGCTCAGGCTCCTTCGTCCCCCAGGCCCTTTACTTCCTGTAGGGTGTGATGTAATGTAGGGCATGTGGAATCAGAAAAGAGGAAGCCTGACTTGCTGGCTGCTACCCGCTTCCCAGTCCTGGGGCCACGTGTGGCTAAGAGAGCACCTGGCGATTAGCCGGAGGGCACTGCCGTGGGCTGTGATGAAGAATCGGACCCCCTCTAGGATAGGCTCAGAACCCTTCGGTCCTCGCGGACAGCTCTGTCTCCCATTGCCGCCTGTGGGATGGGTGTACACGTGAACTCTCCCCACCCTGCTGACCTTTACCCTGACTGGCTCCTGTACATCATATTAGCTGTGTGCGTTTTCTCATTAAACGAGATCCTGCTTTGACTGTTCTCCCTGGCTCGTCTGATCGTCCTCCGGGGAGGGAGGGCTGGGTGCGAGTGGCCAGTCCTTTACCTTTCTTGGCCTGTCCTGGTCGGGGCGTGCCCCCCCAATCTCCCCCGCAGGTCAGGAGGAAGTGGGGGGGCTAAAAACCCCAACACTTCCAAAGCTCAGGAATCCGGCAGATGAGCCCATGATCCTTGGTGAGCTGAGCTGATGGGAAAGTAGTTTTTCTCTCTCTCCCTGGAGAAATTAAAGGTAGGAAGCTCATGGCTATGACGGGCTGAGTTCCAACCAACTGGCCCAGCAGGAAACATCAGGAAAGACAGACTGGGCCTCCAAGGAGGTCAGATGGGTGGTGTGCTGTGTGGTCCCCACATGTGGGACCTGGGCAGGGGCAGGACTGCTGCCCAGGAGTCCCAGCAGCACTGCCCTCCACCCCCTTGGCCATGAGGGGGTGAGACCGCTGCCCACGGCAGTGTGGGAGGAGGGTTGGGACATTCGGGCAGCACTGGGTGGATATTCTATTTCCAGATGCTGTTGTTAAAATAATGATACATATTTTAATAGACTTTCTTTTTCAGAGCAGTTTCAGGGTTTTGGAAATGTGTGCAAAGAACAAAATTCTGTGTTTCTGAAGGTATTTAGCAGATGGAGGAGCAGCAGCTGATGTAGACCCAAGAAAGGAGAAGCCTTGGCTGGCAGCAGGGAAAGGCAGCATCCAGGTGGCCCCCACCTTAAGCGGTGCCCGGGTAGGGGACAGTGGGAGTTACGGCCCAGGCCCCTCCTCGGATCTGAGAACCCTTCTGCCCCTCTCAGAGGACAGGCGTGTCTGAGACGGCCAGAAACAACATGTGTCCTGGTTCGGAGTTGGGCAGTACCACCCTGGCCAGAGCCTGAGTAGGAGGCTACCTGAGCCCACAGGGACGGGCTTTCCCAGGGAGGAAGGCCTGCAGACTCGGGCCTTGGGGGTCTCCCAAGGATGTGGCCAACTGCGTTGCTGCACGTGAGGTCCTGGGCCAGGCAGCCGCCACTCAGGCTCTGCCCGTCCCAAGTGCAGTGCCCAGGTGAGGACAAGGGGCACCCAGACCAAAGTGAACAGCAGCTGGGAAGAAACAGGTGACGCTGCCTGACAGGAAGCTCCCCAGTGACCAAGGACAGGTCCCGCGGAGGCTCAGCAGGCGCAGGGAGAGAGTCGGGGAGAAGGGACAGGTCAGGGAGGAAGCCGCTTGGAGGAGAGAAAGCAGCAACTCCAGAAGGACCAAGGTCACGGGGGCGGGAGAGCCCAGAAGAGACTCCGTACAGGCCGCCAAGGCAGGGTACTGGCACGTCCTGAGTCCCAGTGCTGAGTCCCATGCCCAGGACCCAAGTGTGTGAGCCAATGTGGAGAGGAGGTCTTGAAAGAGGAGATTCGGGTCCAGTGAGGTCACAACAGGGCTGCCCTGACCCAATCTGCAGGTGTCCTTTTAAGAAGAGGAAGTCAGAACACAGACACGCAGAGGGATGCCTTAGGACACCGGGAGAAGATGGCCGAGGAGACAGCCCTCCAGAGGAGCAGGCCTGCCCGCGCCTGACCTTGGACCCAGCCCCAGGGCTGATACATGGATTCTGCTGTTCCGGGTGCCCGGGTCATGGCTCTTTGTTGTGGCAGCCCCAGCTGACCCATCCGGGCAGGTCCAGATTCAGTGGGCTGGCTAGGTACACGGCCCGCACGTGGCACATAATTGTGACATCTCCAGATCCAGGGAACAGAGAGGAAATCTGACCAGATGCCAGAGAGGGGAAAACAGAGCAGAACAAACAACTTCACACCAAGACCTGGAACCCAATGCCATGGTTCTCCAGCAACGCTGGACGCCGGAGACGAGGCCGCGGGACTCAGCTTCTGGGCCAGACACCCGCCCGGGCCCCATGCCTGCCGCCCTCTGCTCAGAGCAGCCGCCTCGACTGCTTAGGTACAGAGGCCCCGGGCTCCCACGTGCCCCTGCCAGGGATCTCCTCCACCAAGACAGGGGCAAGACAGGAAAGAGGAAGTCGGGAGTCCTGGGACGGGGGAGAGCGGCTTCTTCGGAGATGAAGTAAGTTGGCTGTGGATGTCTCTGAATGTCCTGGTGTGTTTACCCAACTGGGAGAGCGTTTGAGATGGAATTAGTGCTAAGTGTACAGAAAACTAAGCAAATGAAAAAATAAGACCATTATTAACTCCGGTGGGGGGAAGCGTGTTGATGCAGGAGGAGAAGAAATGGCATGTTGAGGGCTCCGCTTCGAGGCCTGTTTGCAGTATCGATCGCACAGAAATGGCATTGTCGCGGTCCCCGGTGGGCGGGGGCAGGCAGCAGGCAGGCCTGCGGGGGGGTCCGGACAAGAACCAGCCCTCCTCCTCCATGGGGGAATCAATAGGGAAGCTGAGATTGCTGTGTGCATGCCGGTCCTGTCCGAAACAGGAGGCGAGACCACGGGCCTCAGGAGGAGGGGGAGATGTGGCCCGTGGGAGCCAGCGGGACAGGAGGGGCACCACACAGGCTGAGAGGGGCAGCAGCCGAAGCCCCCGATGGCGGTGCGTGTGTGGCACAGCTGCTGGGCTCCAGGGCAGCAGCAGCAGGGGCCGGAGTTGGGCCTCCGAACAACACGGATTCATCCCCTCAGCTCTGGAGGCCCGAAGTCTGAAGTCAGCCCTCGAAAAGCCAGGCTCCCTCTAGAGGGCTCTGGGGAGGTTCCTAACAGCCTCGGCTGCACCCCGACCTCTTCTCCATCCTCACATGGCCCTGGCTCTCTCCGTGTCTCTCATGAGGGTGCTCATCATCAGGTTTAGGGTCCTTTAGATAACTCATGATCCACCTGCCTCAGCCTCCCAAGCCATTGGGATTACAGGTGTGTGCCACCACACATAGCAAGAAATACTTTTTAATGTAAATATGACCCATACAATATTCGGGACTTTTTTTGCTAAAAATCTGTGTTGTCTATCAAAAACTCAAGTGCAATGTGGCGTCCTGTATTTCACTGGCTGCCCTGCCTCCAGCCTGCAGGCCCTGGGCGCAGGACTCTTGCTGGGGCCTGGGGGCTCGGGGCTCTGGGGTAGAGATTACCATGGAGCCTAATGACCCAACCCCCATAGGTGCACTCTTAGCAGAGAGGCCCTGGGGTGGACACGTGGTGGGGGAGGCCTCTCCTGTCCAGGAGGAGGGACCAGGGCTGGGAAATTTGAACAGCAAGTGCACCCCTGCCCTGTCCTGGGAAGAACTTACCCAATGGCACGGTGGCCCCTGCCCACAGTCCTCCAGGGCAGCAAGGCTGGGTGGGGACCAGGGTGCTCAGATGTGAGAGGAAATGTCTTCTCCCCATGTCCAGCTTCGAGGAGCATGGGAAGGGAGGAGGCTGAGGACTCCTCTCCAGGGCTGATACGCTCCAGCCTCAGCTGCTCTGAAGATTTCATGGTCCCCGCCGCAAAGGGCAGCGGCCCCCAGCAGGCACACTCCAGCTCCCCATGCAAATTGATTTTCCTTCTCCTTTCTTACTATTTTTTCCTTTCAACAATTAGCAGATGAAGAGGCTGGTTTCAAATCGGGAAAATGAGACTTTAGGGTTCAGATTGGCCGACAGAGAGCCCGTGCTGCCTGCAGGGTCCTGAGCCATCGGTCCTCCCAGCCACCACCAGGGGCTGTCCTTTGGGGTAGGATGGACCTCGGGAGATGGTGTTGGCCTCTACATCCATCCTGTCCTCCTCCTTGGCTGCGTGGGGCTGGGGGCAGCCTAGGGAGAGAGCAAGGCTGAGAGGACTGGGCTGGGCTGGACAGTCACTGTGCCAGGACCTGGTGCCGTGAAGGCCCTGCGGAGCTAAGTCCCACCCCTGCCAGCCAGGAGCGCTGACCTCCAGCTCCCACCTGGGTCTGGGGGCGCCCAGCACCCCAGCTGCAGGGGAAGCTTTCCTTTAGCCACTGGCCACTGGTCCTTTGAGTCCAGTCTCACGAAACTCCCCGGGAAGCCGTTGTTCCTCGCCCTCCCCCAAGCACCTACCCCCCATGCAGCCCTGGGTATGAATGTCCCCCCAGAAGCTGCTCTCTCCCTGCTGGATAGGAGCACCACAAGTGAGCCCCACTCCCCATGTTGACAGGGACAGTGCTCACCCGGGGCCTCCAAGTGGACAACTCCCTCCCCCGGGGGGACACTCTGCTCAGAGGGGAAGCCAGTGGACCAGCTCCAGGCCAGCCAGGTCCACTGGCCTCAGCACCCTTCAGGTCTCCTCCTCGTGCCCACTAAGGGGGCTTAGCTGCCTGAGGGAGAAGGGGGTGGGGTCCTCGGGACCCTTCAGCACCGTCACACGATGAGTCCTACTGGACACTCCTTGCCCAGCCTGCCCCAGCTCTCCACTGCAGAGGGACAAAGGGAGCACGAGGCCAGGCCACTGGGCAGAGGGAGCCAGGGCCACCTGGACGGGGAGCCTGGTCCATCCTGCCTGGCACGGAGCTCCGGGCCCAGAACCGACCCTGAAGCCTGGAGCTTCAGAAGTGAGGCCCCAGCTCCCAGTGTGACAGGGACAGGGCCTCAGAGGGAGGGGCGCTTCCCAGCCCACCCTGCACTGCCCAGCTGCCCCGCGCCTGCTGCTAGCTCCCAGATTCCCCAAAACACACCAGGGAGGGGAAGTGCTCCCTCCCAGCCCTGGCCAGACCCCCAGGGCTGGTGTCCCTGCTTCCTCTGTCCTGGACGGCTGAGCACACTGCACAGGAGCGAGCATGGGGCGCTCCCTTCATCTTCCAGGGGCCCTGGAAGGCCCAGCCCCTCCTGCTGCTCCTTATCTGCAGCTGAACAAATCTGGAGGCAGGTTTGATGTGCCGTGGGGGATGGGCGGCTGGGGCCTGGGATTAAGTCCCGCTTTCACCACCTCAGGGAGGTGATGCCCTTGAGTTGATGTCACAATTTTCACTTTCCCCTAATTAAACAGAAAGCGCAGCCAGTGAGGGGGAGGGGAGGAAATTAAGAATTAAAGGCATCTGCCCGCGGAAGTCCAGCGGTTTGGGCCTTTCCATTTAGTATTTAAAAGCTTCCCTGAGCGTCTGCTGCACAGAGATAGGAGTGGGTAAGTAAATGGCAATTTCGCCCCCTCCCCCTGGCCCCACGCGCTGGAGCAGGGAGGAGGGAGGAGGCTTCAGGCTTCCAGCAAGCAAGGATATTCCTCAAAGGCCTGCCGGCACGGAGGGCTGGGGACCTCTCCAAGAAAAGCACTCAGCAAACGTGTGACGAATCTTCACTCCTTCTGTGATGGGCCTTTCCCTCCCCGGGGGAGTGGAGGGACCCTGTGGAAGGCTGGGGCCCTGTGGGCCGGGCCTTGGGGACAGCTGGGCTCTTCCTGCCTAACAGTACAGGCCTGGGTGACCAGGAGACCCTTGCCAATGGGGGCCATTTCTGTTTGGGACACCTACCCCCCACTGCCCCACGCTCCTGGAGAAGTCTTCTGCTGTGACACTGCACACCACAGAGCAGCTGGGCCAACCATCCTGCCACTCAGGGGATATCCTCCCCCGCACCCTATTCTCAAACGTCACTTACCAGTGTCCCCAGCTTTGGGAACTGAACCCAAATTCCAGAACTACCCAGTGCCAGCCTCTGGCCTCCCCCTCCTCTCCTGCACGGGTGCCTTCTGCATGGCTCTCCCCTGATGTTCCTGCACACAGGGCTCAGCACCTGCATGGGGAGAGTCACAGTCCTTGCTCTCCATCATACTCTCTGAGTGTTGGGTCTTCTCATGAATGGAACTGGCCCTCACCAGGAATGCCATGGAAGTGTCTGCTAACTTCCAAGTGTTCCTACCCCTCTCAAAGGTGAGTTCCACAAAATAGGAAGGAGCGCACATCTGGACTGGTCCACAATGATTCTCCAGGGATGGAAGGAACCAGCCATGGAACTCGGATGGAGGGGTGGATGGATGGATGGATGGATGGGTGGGTGGATAGATGGGTGGATGGGTGGATGGATGGGTGGGTGGGTGGATGGATGGATGGATGGATGGATGGGTGGATGGATGGGTGGATGGGTGGATGGATGGGTGGATGGATGGGTGGATGGGTGGATGGATGGGTGGATGGGTGAGTGGGTGGATGGATGGATGGATGGATGGGTGGGTAGATGGATGGATGAATGGGTGGGTAGATGGGTGGGTGGATCTCTTTCTGACCCACTCTTCCCAAATCCCATCTCATTCTAGTTAGGAATTTCCTTAAACTTCAGGAGTGTGATTTCAATGGTGGGGGACATTCCCGGGGAGGGTTGGCCCTCACTGGCTGAGGTGGGGAGGGTGGAAAAGGGCTCTGTGGGGGTGGAGTGACTCAGGCCAACCAGGGAGGGATGGGCTACTCCATTGGCTACTGGCAATGGACAGGCTCTGCTGGGGGTGAGTGGGCCTTGAGGTGCTCTGCAGATGCTGGCTGGTGGTGGACGTGGGCAGGCCAGGCTGGGCTGTGCAAGGCAAGGAAAGGAGCATCCGGGGGCTCTGCTGCTCCCTGGCCTGCGAGGGGCGGTCCTGTGCTCCCTTCTGGCTCCACACTGCGTTGTTATGCCCACCTGGTGAAGGAGCCCCAGAGTCCTGTCCGCCCCAGGTCACCAGCCAGTAAGAAGCAAAGCCCAGTGGGCTCCAAACCTTCCACAAAAGATGGGTGGCCTGCAGCTGGGGCAGGGGTCTCCCTGGATCCTGAAAGCCCAGAGCTCCTGGCCCTGCTTGTCTCTCACCTCTGCCCCCTTAGCAAAGCCACCAGCCCATTCAGACAAGCAATAGTCCCTGGAGCCCAGCCAAGATGCTACCTGTGCACTGGCCTTGACCGTGGCCCCAGGAACCAAGGTAACGTTGACCTGTGCCCAGGACCTCCCAGAGGGCAGGTGGGGCGGACGGCCTGACAGGGCTGCCTAGAGTCTCACAGAATGCCAGGGCTTATTCATCTCACCCTGTGAAGCTCTGGAGTCATACCCGCCTCCTCCTTTGTCCAGGACTAATTGTGTGGCCTGCCTCTCCAATTCTGTGATTAATTGCTTTGGGGAAGACAGCACCTGGCTTAACTCCTTCCCGTCTGAGCGGCTGCCTCTGTTCCTGGCCCTGCCCCGGCCAGGACCTCAGGCTCCAGGCCCCCTCATCCTCGGCACCAGCTTCAAGTCTCAGTTTCCCCATTTCTGAAATGCAGATAAGCCTCTGCCCTGCCTCCTGTTAATTCATCCGTTCCGTCCAATTCAACTCCAAGTTTCTTGACAAGGATTAGGTACAGCCAAGCGTATCTATCGCACACGTCGGCTGTGGCAGGGCCTGTTACAGGAAGAATAAGCCGGCACAGGAGGCAGGGGGTGGGGGGCCGGAAGGCGGGCCGAGTGACAGCACCTCCCAAGGGCCCAAAGGAGGGGCCATGGCAGCAGCAACCTGCAGCGAGTGTATCACCAGGGCTGGGCACTGTCCCAGAAGCCCCTGGGGCACCCACAGCAAGCCAGGGACAGCCAGATGGGACGGGTAGCCAGAGCCTCCTACATTGGGATTCCCAGTCGTGGTGGGGCAAGGTGCCTGAGGGCAGGCCAGGATGTCCCCACCCCTCTGCTCCCAGCACTGCCTGCTCCTCCAGGGCATGTTCCTTGTGCGATCCAGCACTGGAGTGGGGTGTCCTGCCTCAAGTGGTCAGGTGCTCACCCAAAGGACAGACACTCTGGGCAGTTTCTAAACCACCTGCTGCATCTGGGCATCTCCAAGAGCCACAAGGCTCAGCCACAGTTGGTGATTAACCCCCTGCACAGAAAACACCAGGGCAGGGGACAAGCCTGGTTCTTCCAGTGTCCCCAAAGAGAAGAGGAGCAGCAAGACCTGGCTCCAGGTCATGAAGCCAAGAAGCCTGGGTGCAGGACAGATGGCCAGGCTCACCAGTGGTCACAGCCAGGACCTTCCCCCAGCTCCATGGGCAAGCTCGGCAGGACTGGAGAGAACCGTCCACCAGGGCCAGGCCCAGGACTGGTGAGTTATCCACTCGCCTGGCACCAAAGTGTAAATGACGCCAGAAAACTGGGAAAGCCAGATAAATGCATCTAAGTGCAGATTTAGAAAGAAATGATGAAAAAATCCAAGTCAAACAAATATCCAAATCTGCATAATAAAGACCCAGGATCCACAGGGCAGGGGCTCCTGTGAGATGAGCACTGAACTCCCGGGACCAGGAGCAGCGGCATTTTATTTAAGGGTCACACCCGGGGCCCCCACACTCCAGGCTGGTGCCCCACCGCGAGCTACACCTGCAGACAAGAACGGCATTTTAGTGCCATGACTTAGACATGTGAGGAACTAAACGCTGCATTTTTGTATTTTTCATCTTGTTTCAATTAACAAAGATGGCATGTATTATGGCCCCTGACAAGGTATGAGAAATATTCTGCTATTTGACCCGTCGGGCAAGGGCAGACCAGGCCAGTCCACACACAGCTCGACATGTGTGGCTTTCTGCGGTTGGACATATACAACCCATTCTTGGCAATTTTCAAGAATGCAGTACTTCTGAGTGGCAGCAGTTCAGAGGGAGAGGGGCCACCTGCCCTCTGGAGTCACCTCAGCTGCCCCACACTGTCCCCAGCCCTGTCCCAGACTGTCTCAATTTTAAATTTTGTTGTTTTGTTCCTCGGGCACATGTTTGTTTTCGTGGATTTTTGGAGGAAGGTCCACCTCCCATGAACGGATGTGAGGCTCGGGAACGCGCAGGAGAGGGGACGTGTTTCAGTTTCCCCTCCAGGACCTTGAGCAGGGCCCTGCAGGTCAGCATCCTCGCAGGGAAGGTAGAGGATCGAGAACCGGCCTCTCGCGTGGACATGGAGCCTGCCCTCAGCCGCAGCTGTCCTGGGCTTGCCCTCTGCCTGCCGACTCGGCTGGGCAGCCTCCACCTCTGCCTGTCCAGCGGGACATGGCAGGGCCTGTGTGTCGGGCTGTTGCAAAGATTGAACCAGAGCCTGCTGCTGAGCACTGAGCAGTGCACAGCTCGGGAGCACCCAGTGAGCAGAGGTGGTCCGAGGGAGCTCCATGTGGGGTCCTTCACTACCGTCCTCACTGTCACCACCGTCACCATCTCACAGCCCCAGAAACATGGGATGAGGATGTCCTAGGAACGTTATTTTCTGTTTATTTTTCCAGGTGCCTTGAGCATCCCCTCCTGCGTAGCCAGGGGGAAGAGGTGGCCTTGAGCAGTGGTCACTCTGCAACTTCCCCAGGGCTGACGTCTGGCAAGCGGTCAGTCTTACATCCACCCTAGGTTAATAATGAATGAATTTGCTTTGCTTGTTCTGATGCTGAGATGTAACACCCACTGTCTGTGCCAATAATAAATTGTAACAATGGTTAACACCCTGGGCACAGTCAGCAGAAACACAGGCCTGTGGCCAACCAGAGGCCCAGGCAGAAAAGAGACACCGCCACATTTCCACAGGCGGGCACATCCCAGGGGCCAGTTTCTCACACACCTCGGAGCCAATCTGGGGGCCATCTAGAGGGACTAGGAGGCCAGATTCCCAGGTCTGAGATCAGCTCTGTTCGTGATGCTGGACAGTGCTGGCATGACCCTGTCCCTCAGGAGCCCGAGCTGCCCTCCCTGTAACCAGAGTTGAGACCATTGCAAAACCAGCAAAGTTACAGTAGGAGTAACCACTCTGCAGTAGGAGTCCTGAAATGGCCAAGGAACGCACGAGGACGCGATGGACTTCACCAGGAGCCTGGAAACTCCGTGAGCATGGCGGTCCTACACCCACAGGAGGGACAGCACCGGGAAGGAGAGGCTGTCTCTGGTGGGCGTCCAGCTCCTGGGACCTAGGAAGATCTCACGGGAATTCACGGGGCTGTGGAGGAGCACGCCCTTCAGCAGGGTCAGGAGCCTGTAGCCGTCACCTCTGCCTCTCTAATCTGCCTCACCAGCAGCCACAAACCACAGCACACAGGGAGAGAGAGGTCCCTGGTGTAGGCCCAGCCCACTGGCCCCGCTGGGCTGGCATGCTCGTCTGTGTCCACTGGCCGCGGGTCTTGGCTGGAGCACCTTGGAAAGGCGCCCTGGTCCATGTCACCCCTGGAGCAGCAGGCCACCTGAACACGTCCTGGCTGCACAGGCAGCGAGCCCCAGAGCACGTTGCATCAAGCCCCTGCCGGGCTCGCCTGCTCACAACCTTTGTCCAAAGAGCCACAGAGTCAGAGTGGGAGGGAGAGGCAGGACTCCACCACCATCCTCACCCCGCCTCCTGCCTCCCTTCCCCAGAAAGAGCCACAGCAGCAACCGGGTATGAGCACCACCTGTGAGTCTCTTCTAGCACGTTTTCACGTTCCCGTGAGCAACACACCAGGCTCTTTTGCGGGGGGTTGCACGTCACATAAGCCATGCCAGGCTGCACACCACACTGCAGCGCTCTCATTCATATTTGAGATTTGTCCCCCTGGAAGAGTGGCCTCTTCTCAGGCACACGGCAGTGCCCGATCCACAGTGCCCTCGAGTGACAGGCAGGCAGTGCCCAGTTTTGCTAACATGAGGAGGCCACGGTGAGCTTTCTCGTACCTCTCTGCAAGCCCTGGATTTCCTAGCAGTGGCCCCGCTGTGCTGCAGGCCCCAAGCGGCCCCACGGCACGCCACACCCTCCCGTCACTTGCTGTGGCCAACCTCTAGCTTTGGCCAGCCTGCCGGATGTGAAATGGCACTTCTTTGAATTAATTGCCATTTTCCCAGGTAACAGTGAGTCTGGGTTTCTGTCTAGCACTTAGTTGCCCTTGTGTTCTCCCTTGCGCTGGCCATTCAAGCTCTCTGCTGTGCTCTTCCTCCTCCTGACCCTCGTTTGTCCCTCTCAGTCCACTGTTCTGCCTGCTGCACACATGAAGTCACTTTCTCCCATCCGCCCAGTTGTGACCTGGTATCTTCCAGTCGGTGCATCGCTCTGAGATGCACCTGCGTTGCAGAGAGAGTTGCGACTCACTCCTGCCCGTGGCTGAGTGGTGGCCTGAAGCCCGGAGGGGCATGCTGCGTCCTGTTGAGCCATACGGGTGTTGATAGGCAGGGGCTGTGGGCAGCATTCAGCTTCTGTGAACAGAGCGCTCTGGACACCCAGGGGCCAGCTTTTCTGGGAGGCTCACCTCCTCTGTCTGAGGAGAACCGCTGGACAATGAGGCAGCTGCACATCCCAGTTGAGGACCCGCCAGGCTGTTGGCCAAGGTGGTTGCGCCATCTTCCATCCGTCCCAGTGTGCAGGACGCCAGTCCTTCCACACCCACGCCAGTCCTCGCAAGGTCCCACGTCTAGGTGGGTGTGCAAAAGACCTCTCCACAGTCTCGAGGCGCCTGTCCACAAACCACAGCACACAGGGAGAGAGAGGTCCCTGGGCTCTGGAGCCTTTCACCCACCGTGGAAGAGTCTGTTCCTGCCTTTTGCCCATTTTATTGTGGAGTTCTGAGAGTTCTCTCTGTAATCTGGTTAAAATCCTTCATCACATACGTGATCTGCAAATATGCATTTCCAGTCTGTGGCTTCTCTCTTCTCTCTGTTAACAGTGTCTTCCAAAGAGCAGCTGTTTCAGATCTCGTTGAAGTCCAACTTGTTCTTTTGTTATGTTTTTGGTGTCATATGAAGAAATAAATCTTTGCCTGAGACAAGGTACGAAGCTTTCTTTCCCCCTGTTTTCTTCTGGGAGTTTCAGAGCCATGTTTAGGTCTTTGATCCATTTTTAGTTAATTTTTGTACATGGTGTGAGAATAGATTGAGGCTCCCTTGTGGGGTGGGCTGTACGGGGGCCTAATTGTTCCAGGGCCGTTTATGGAAAAGCTCATTCCTTGCTTTTGCACTTTTTTTTTAAGTCATTGGTCCATATGTGTGCAGGCCTATTTTTAAGCTTTCTATTCTGTCCCATTGATGTCTCTGTCTGTGTGCCAGCACCCACTGTCATCCTACTGTAGTTTTAGAATAATTCTTGAAATCATGTAGTGTTAGTCATCCAACTTTTTTTGTTTGTTTTTTGAAAGTTGTTTTGGTTACTATCAGACCTTTAAACGTTCCTATGAGTTTTATAATCAGTTGAACAATATCTTTACAAATGAACTGCTTAGCATTTGACTGGAATCACATTGACTCCCTAGATCAATTTGGAGAGAAGTAATATCTTAACAACCTTGCATCTTCTGGCACATAAACAGGGCGGGCATCTCTCTCCTTAGGATTCTTATGATTTCATTCAGCAACGTCCCCTTGTTTTCCACATACGCGTCCTTCCTGTATCTTATCAGATTTGTTCCTGAGTATTCCATACTTGTGATGCTTTTCTGATGGTATCTTAAATTCAATTTCCAACCGTTTCTTGTTAATACACAGAAACGTGGTCATTTTTGTTCATGCATCCTGTGTCCTGCAACGTGGCTAAACCGAGTTCCGAGTCCAGCGGGTTCGGGGCTTTGTGGGTCTGGTTTTCTCCATGGCTGTTTTTTCATTTCCAGATTCTATGAGAGTCTCCACAACCACGTCTGCTGTGCCCAAGGTCAGTCACTCCTTCCTTTCCAACCTGTGTGGGTTTGCTCTCCCTGCCTACCAACTGCCTGCCGCTTCCGCACGGGCAGGAAGAGCTGAGGTGCCCGTCAGCCGCCCCTGGACCCGGGGAAGGAGCTCCGCCTGTCACTGCTGAGCAGGAGCCAGCAGCCCACGCCTGCGGATGCCTCCCCGGGTTGAAGAGGCCACCTCCCCGTCTTCCGCTGGCAGTTTCTATCATAAGTCCAGATTTGGGACTTTGTCAAACACTGTCCTGAGCCCACAGGGTTGATTCCAGAATTTTTCCTCCTAGTTGGTAAGACACTGAACTAGATTGACAGTTTTCCAGCGTTGAATCCATCTTGCATTCCTGGTGGATGAACTTCACAGATCATGATATATGGCCCTTTTTTGTGTTGTATCTGTGCATGAGAGATACTGGCCTGCGGTTCTATTCTTTTGAATTTGAAATTTGATGCCTTTGGTTTTGGTATCAGGGCAATGCTGGCCTCCTACAATGAGTGAGGAAGTCCCTCTCCCATCTAGCCTCCTGAAGAGTTTGTGCAGATTTGGCGTCACTCTTCCCTGAGTGCTTGGTGGGAGTCACCAGTCAACGCATCCAGGGCTCAGACTGTTCCGATCATCTCTCTCCCCAAGGGTTTGTCCGTGTCAACAGAGCAGGTTCAAGCTCCTCCTTCATTATTCACTTCATCTCTGCAGAACCAGACACATCAAGTCCCTCTCCGCGTCCCAGTGGGGGTAATGGCGTCCTTTCACCATGAGTCTCGTCACTCTCATCAGTCTGGTGGGAGCTCCGTAGACCTTAATCGTCCGTCTGATATTGGTCATCTGACTCTCTCTGCTTACTTAGGCTCATGGGCTCTCATTCCTGAATGTGGCTCCTGAGGGCTGCTCTGGCTGTGGGACCCAGGCCCCCGGCTGCCCATCTGGGTCCCACCCTAACGACAGCAGTGGGTTTCTCTCAGGTGGTTCAGAAGTTCTCCCATTCCCTCCAACGTCTCCTTTGGTCACACACTTCTCAAGTGTCCGGTTTAGTTTTCAAACACTGCAGGGATCTCAGATGGCTTTCGGCTACTGGCTCCCAGTTTGTTCCCACTGTGGTCAGAGAACTTCAGTGTGACTTGAATCTATTCTGAGGGGTCCGATGGCCCCACACAGGGCCTCCCTTAGTGTGTTCTTCAGACCCTCTCTGCACCAGGGTCCTGCGGTCCAGCCAGGCCCTGGGTGAGCAGCTGGACTCTGTGGCTGCACGGCCCCGGCCCGCCCCCGGCCCGCCCCTCCTGTCTGGCCCCCCGCTTCTCCATGGATTCCAAAGCTCAGCTCTTAGGCACGGGAACACTCGATCGTTGCCCTGTTCCTGACCTGACCCCTTTGTCATCATTAAATGACTCCATTCCTGGTAATATTCTTATCTACGAGATCCCGTTTATCAGATATTAATATGTTATTCCAGCTTTTTTCTTTCTTTAAATTAACAGAGAAATTGAACAGAACGTGAAAGAGCTCCCAGATATCTCCCTGCCCACCACCTTCCCCTGTTATTAGCTTTCTGCACCAGTGTGCCACACTTATTAAAATCGCTGTATGAAATTAAGGTATTCAATATCCATTTCTCCTATCAACTAAAGGCCATCAGTGACATTGGGGTTCACCCTTTGTGTCCCCCAGCCTGTGGGCTCTGACAAATGTGAAAGGACTGCTTCCCACTGTCACCATCTCACACAGAGAGTTTCACTGACCATCGGGTGCCCTGTCTTCCTGTCCCCCAGGTAACGCATTGTTAAATGGTCAGCTCTATAGCTGGCCTCTGGCTACTTGTTTTCTACTTGTGCTTCTTTGTCACTCTCCCTGTCCTCCTTTTCTGCCTTGTTTTGTGTTGACTATTTCTAGGATTTCCCTTCACAGCCGTTGTGGCTTATCACCTCAAGTCCTGTTCTGTCCTGTTGAGGGCTGTGGTCGGCTCCTAGCCGCCATCTCTAACTGTCTCAGTGGCGCCGCGCCCTCAGTTACGGAAGGTGACCACCGCTCACCTCCCCTGGCTCCTCGCAGCCTCGGTGCTACTGAGTCAGTGATTGCTTTAGTGTGCTATTCCCTCCACACGTCTCGTGTGCACCTCAATGTGACTGCTGCGGCTATTACTTTACTTAAACACTTAATTTTCCTTCAGTTACATTTGCTAAGAAAAGGTATTTCATGCGCTGCCCTTTGTTGCTTTTCCCGCACACCAGTCCTCTGTGGCTTTTTACTTCACTGTGTGCCATAGACCTTCCTTGAGTGCAGGTCTCCTGATGATAAGTATTCTCGGCTTCTGCAGGGCTTGAAAAACGCTTATTCCATCTTCTTTTGGAAGCCATGCCCACCAGGCGTTGGCTTCGGGGTGGACAGGTTTGGGCAGCAGTTCAGATGGACTCCATTGTCTCCCACCTGCGTTGTCTGCCCTGAGAAATCAGCTGTCAGCCTCCTGGTCCTCCCATGGCACCCGCCTCCTGGCCCTGCCCAGCTCTGCTGCTCTGAGACTCCTCCTTATCACTGACTCTGAGCAATTCTATTATGAGGTTCCTTGAGGTAGATTTCTTCATGCTTTTGAGCTTGAAATCTGTGGAGCCTTTTGGGGTTCTGGTTTACAGTTTTCATTAATTTGGAAATTCTGTTGCCATTATTCCTTCAAATGTCCCCCGCACCCCTTGTGTGAACTGGAATTGCACATGTATTCAGTATTTGAAGTTGCTCACCGATGTTATTTTCTCATATCTTAAAGTTCTCTTTTTCAGTCTCATTTTGAACAGTTTCTATTACTATGCCTTTGAGCCCACTAATGGTTGCTTCTGCTACATCAGATTTGCTATTGATTCCATCCAGTGTACTTTGCATCTCACATGTTGAAGTTTGCATGCTTAGAAGTTTGACGTGAGTCATATATTTATAACTTCTATGCTTCTACTTAACTTTTTCTTCCACTTATTAACACTGTGTTTATTTATTCTATCTCTACTTGATTTTGGACACATATATTCATGCCCTAATTCTAACTCCTGCGTTTTAGATTGATTCCAATTGATTGCTTTTAATCTTCTCATCATGAGTTGTGTTGTCCTGCTTCTCTTGATGTTCAGTCATTTTTATGGGATGTTAAGATGTTATGAATGTTGTATTTTTGATTGCTAGGTACATTCATGTTTCTATAGATATTTTTTAATTTTGTCTGGGTCACAGTGAAGTAACTTGGAAACGGTCTGATACTCTCAAGCTGTTACCATCTGTTGGGCAGGACCAGGCCTCCACTGTGGCTGACCCTCCCCTACTTTGGAGGAAAGGCCCTTCCATGAGCTCTGCCCAGGGCTCCGTGGAGCACAGCACTGTCCAGTCTCGCCCACTGTTCCTGGCCTTGTGTGATGCTCAGGACTCTTCCATCTCATCTTTCCGCGGACTCTCTCCCTAGCCCAGAGTGTCTTCATGCTCCCATGCTGATCCCTACCTGGCTGGGTGGCACTCTGCAGCTCTCCATGCACCCGTCTGGACTAATGTTATCCTTCCTTTCTGGAAAATTCTCTGCCATTATACACCCCAAATTCTTCTATGCTATTTCCTCCAGTGGGAAGGCCTCCTTCTCGGCCCCAACCCTGGGTGGTTTTTATGTGCATGTGTCGAGGGTGCATGGCTCACCAGTTCAGTAGTTTGCTCTTTTATGTATGATTCTGAAGTTTACGTCACCCACTGCATTTCATTTTTGATGAGTCTGTTTTTTATGCCCAGGATTTTACCTGATTATACGTATCCACTTGCTCGTTTCTTTTCTGCTGTTCTCCCCCCATGATTTCTTGTTATTTCTTATTAAGAATTATACTGTCATTCGTCCTTTTAAGTAGCCTAACAGACTTACTTAAAAGTCTTTCTCAGACTTTTCTATAAGGTCCATTTTTTTCTGGAGTGAATCCACATTCCTATTATTGATATTTTAACTGATTTTTTATGGTGGTCAAACCACTGCACAAAGGTAAAAGGTGTGCCCAGTCATTTTCCCAACTTCCCCACCCCACGTCCCTCCCACTGAAGCTGGCATCAGCCGTGAGGCAGAAAGGTGGCCCTCAAAACTGTGGCTTTCTGACCCATCTTCCCACTCAAACCTGGCCCTGCTTGCTCCTTCTCCCAGCCAGCTGGACACCTGGAGGTCACCTTGACCCCACTTCCCACTCAGTGCCACGGCCCATGACTCTTCCCTGCTCATCTCACTCACATCCACTCCTGCCCGGCCACCCTCGTCCCTTGCTGCCTCTCTGGGCATCACCATGCCCCTGGGCCCTGCAGGGGAAGGAGCAGGACTGCTGGGATTTGCTTTCCTCTTTGTCTTGCCTTCTCCATCTGGCTTCCTGGGTGCCTCTTGCTGGTCCCCCTCGACGCCCTGTGGACCACGGAGCCAGGCTGCAGAGGGCAGGACCCTGGCCCTCAGGCCGAGGAGCCTCTCTGCCTTCTCCTCACTCTCTCAGACATCCCAGGCCCCAGTGGGTCCTGTGCTTCTTCCTCGCTGCCTTTTGAAAGTGGTGGAGCGGGGAGGGCAGCTGGCTTCCACCAGGACGCTGGCCCCGGCGCTCTGTCCTGCTGGGCTGTGGGAGCCACGCGTCCAGCCCCACTGCTGTCGAGCCTGGAGCCCGGAACCTGTGTTTCAGCTCAGCTCCCGCCTCCCTGAGCCGTGGTCTTGTTGCCGCTGCCCACCTGCTTCCTCTCAGGCCTCGGCTCCCGCTGGCCCCTCTGGCCCCAACTTTTAAGATGGACATAGGTGTCATCGAAAGGGAAGTCCAACCGACGTCTCCTCGGCGTCCTAACCCACTGCACCCCTGCCCCTGTGCTCATCACGCCACCTCTGTCTCCCCGGCTCCTCTTCAGACACGACGCACCTCAGGAGCAGCAGTGCCCGGCTCATGGCTGGTCCCTGGCCCAGTGTGTACAGGAGCAGAGGCTGCGTAGGCAAGGTGGATGGAGGAGCACCCTCCTTCTTGGGCCGCTGGAGGGGCCCAGGGCCCTTCTGGACTCGGCCTCACTTTGGGATCCTCTGCTGACCACCATGCCTACTCTTCAGCACCCCAGGTAAGACACACCCCAAAAGTGCCAACCCTGCCCGCTCCCCCCTCCGGCATCAGCCTTTCTTCTAGGAACGTTTGCATAAAATGGCCTCCTGCACCTTCCTGCCTGCATAGCCATGGACATCCAGGTGGAGCCCAGGAACACCGTGTGAGCCTCAACGGGCCAGGGGAGGGGTCACCTGGGAATGAGAGGGAGGATGTGGCCCCAGAATTCAGGGTAGCATTTGGTTAACAAAAAGGATCCACCAGAGGCCCAGAGGTGAGGAGGGCACAGCTCACTCCTGGCACCCCGTCCCTCCACGCCGCCAGCCCGCGCTCATGAATGAGGACTTACCTGTGCCAGGGACTGCCTGGCCAGAGACAAAGCCAGAGACAGGTGGCAGCCCAGGAGACCCTCGGGCAACGAAGCAGAGAGGTGGTAGCACTCAAGGAGCAACAAGGAGAGGCCAGAGTGGGGACATCAGCTGGCATCTGGTGGGCCGGAGCGGCCAGCCAGGCCCGTGTGACAAGTGCTCGGTACAGAGACCTGGAGGATGAAGCAAGTCCAGAGCCCCAGGTGGGGCCTGCAGGCCGGGAGGCAGACCCCACGGCAGTGGCCCAGACAGTGGGCTGGACCAGCCCTAGACAGAGGCTCAGGACTCAGGGCTCGGGGACTGAGGTGCCACGGGCGGTGTCTGGAGAGCTTTGCTGCAGGGTGACAAGGGGCTCCAGGGCCTCCCAGAGGGACCGGAGTCCTCCTGGAGGCACCATCCCCTCCAGGCACATGGGGTAGCCTCAGGGTAGTGGCAGGAGGCTGGCTAACCCCTGCCACAAGGACCCACAGGACAGACGGTGGAGTGGAGAGGGTGCAGGACCGGAAAGGCAACGCTGAGCAGGAGTGCGCAGGTGCCCGAGGTGGGCGGAGCAGGGCCCAGAGGGGCAGCACACGGGAATGGTCCTGATCGGAGCAGTGACGTGGGCCCACCAGGGACAGGAGCAGGAGCAGAGGAGGCAGGGATCTGGCTGCAGGTGGGAGTTCCTGGCCCAGAGGCAGCGTTGGTCGTGTGTGTGTGTGTGTGTGTGTGTGTGTGTGTGTGTGTGTGTGAACCCAAGATAGGCAGGTGCTCTACCACTGCCCCAGCCCCCAAAGGCAGCATTCGAAGCCACAAGAGACCCCAGGAATGCACAAGGGTAGAGAAGCTCGGGGCCAAGCACAGCCCAGTTGGGGTCTGCCGGGACCTGCACTTCCCTCCTGCCGGAGCCCCCTCCTGGTCTCCGGTGGAGCCCTTAGCCCTGCTGAAATGTAAATGCTGCCTCTGGACACGATGGAGCTGGTCACCTGCCGCAGAAGCTTCCTCCCGCAATTGAACTGCGCAATTGCCAGCCCTTGTGAGCTCTTTAGTAAGTGCAATTGATTCCCAGGCTGGGGTCTAATTGCTGGCCTGTGGCTGTGATCTCAGAAAAGGCGGCCACCCGTGGGGGAGCTGGAGTGCGCGCTCACCGCCTTCCCCAGATAAAATGAAGGAGGTTTTCTCTTTCCTCCTTTGAATGGTCGCAGGCAGGAAACCAGCAATTATGCATCAAAGCCAGGCGTTTATGCGGCAGGCCGGTGGCGGCTGCGGACCTACTTGGAACACAGTCTCCAGCTGCGTTGCTGTGAGGGCCGGTCATCTGTCCAGCTCCCCTCACCAGCAACAGAGCCCAGTCCTCGCCTGGAGCCGCGGCTGTCGGTGCAGGCCCAGGGTTCCCAGAGTTCCAGGTGGCCCAGGGGCATTCTGACCAGCCTCCCACGCCACCCCACCAGTGTGGGGGGCCCTGGGCCCAGGCTCCCCTGGAGCTCTTGAGGTACAGCCCTGCCCCAGGGAGACGAGTCCCCGAAAGTGACCCGCAGGCCAGACCTCACAACAGTGGACAGGTCAAGGAGGGGGAAGGAGGCAGAGCCGCAGGTGTTGTGGGGCCGTCCTCCCACGGCCATGCCGGACCGTCCTGGCCCACCTCTCCCTGCAGCCCTCTGTGAAGGGGCACCTTCCAGGGTCTCTGCCACGGGCCTCAGCTCCTTGCCCCGGCCATCAAGCATCAGGGAACAAGAGAAGGGCAGAATGACCCTGGCATGCCCCAAGGGCCTGGCGCACGCGGGGGTGGTGTGCTTCATGCCCTCTGTGGCAGAGACTTCCCAGCAGGAGTCCAGGAAAAGGGGTCTGCCCAGCCTGGGAGCTCGGCCCGGCCACCTGCTGATGGCCTGAGGGCCCTGGGCAGCAGGACAGTCACCTCAGGGCCCATGGCCCCTGCACCCTCTGGTTGGAGCTGGGCTCTCAGAAGCTCCTTGGTGATGGGCTGGCCTCCTCCACATCCCATGTGCTGAAGGACTGGTCCCCAGAGGGGACCCAGGAAAGGCAGGGCTTGGGTCTCGGGACCAGGCCCTGACAGGCACTGTGGGGTCCCAGACCCTTCTCACTCCCTCTGCTTTCTGGCCATGGGGTAAGCTGTCCTGCTCTGCCATGTACCTCACTGTCATGTGCCACCTCCCCACAGGCCTGAAGCCACGGGCCAACAGACCCTGGCCTAGAACCTCCCAAACTATGATAAACCTTTTCTTGTAATAAGTTGCATATTCCAGGCACTCGTCACAGTAACAGAAAGCTGACTCACACCTTCCCACCAGACCCCACCAGGGTCAGCCCTGCCCCTGGCCCTGCTCCTGGCTCCAGAGCAGTGCAGGGTGCCCAGGGCCTTGCAAGGCATCTGACTAGAGATGCTCAATTTGTGCCCTGGACACATTTCTGGTTCTGCTAGTGCTTATGGCACCTGTGTACCCAGGTCCCCAGGAGCAGAGAGGCTGGCCCAGGGCAAATCCCAGACCTCTGCTCTCAGGCTGCACCTCAGGACACTGCTCCTGCCTGAGCCTCAGTCAGCCTCCCGTGCACCATGGCAGCGTGGCCCTCGACAGAGTGTAAGGTGAGACGGGGTCCCTGCCTGGAAGTCCTTCCGCCACCCATCTCCACAGAGGGGAGCTACGCTACAGAGTGGGCATGTCCATGCAGCCCAGAGTTCGGATCCACCCATTCCTCCAACCCCAAAGCCAGGCTCTTGGCCGTCAGCCACAGGCGGTCAGGACACAGAGCCCACCAGCTGCCCCAGGCGAGCCCTGGCTCCTGGACCTCTCTCTGCTCTAGGCAGAAGCCAGTGCCTGCGGTCCATGGCCAGAACTTCTACTTATTGGCTTGTTCTCAGATCAGAAGTGGCCATTCCACCTGCTCCTGACACGTGCTGGATGCTGCCCTGAGCTGAGTGTCCTCAGGCCACTTCCCTGACCTCCGCTCGGCGGCCTGCTCACATGGAGGCCATTTCCAACACTCCCTGAACATCTGCTGATGGCCCAGACTGCTGAGAGCTCGCGGAGCCCAGGAGAAGCCCACGAGGTACCTTCTGTCACCCTCCTTCCACCTACCGAGACCCAGCTGCAGGGAGATGGCAGCAACCTGTCAGAGCCACGCAGCCAGGAAGGCAGAGCTCTGTCCCAAAGCTCCCGTGCAGCCAGGCGCGCAGGAGCCCATTCTCTCGGCAAGTGCACGCGGCACCTCACCCTCCATCGTGTCGTGCCCGAGTCCAGCAAGTGCCCCAGCAACCGTGCCCAGGCAGCGGGGGAGGCTGGCCTAGGGTCCAGAGCCTCCTCGTGGGCCAGAGTGCATCCTGCGGGGATGGGCGGGAACCGGGGCCGCCAGCGTGCCAGGCAAGCGCCATCCACTGAGCTACCCGGGGGTGCTCCTGATTCCTCACTCACCCAGAATCCCCAGGGACACCAACTTCTGTGGCTTCCAGACTCCCTGCTGGGCCTTGCCTGGGAACTAGCCGTTCCCAGAGTCCAGCACATGCCTCGTCCCCTCCCTGACACCTGCATATCTCAGTGCTGGCTGTGCACAGCTGTCCAGACCCCACCCCCATGTCCTGCCTGCCCTGGAGGAGGAGGCCCCAGGGTGAAGTGGTCAACGATGGGCCTCGTCAGGAACATCGGCCACACAGAGGCAGTGGGAGATGGACAAAGAGGAAGTGGGCTGGGGAACCCAGGGCACTGTGGTCAGTGCAGGGACAGCACCACAGTGTATCTCCCCGCCTCTGGAAGGGGAGGAGGGACCCAGCTGCAGGCACCACTGGCTCCTTGGCCAGATGAACCGGGAGCCCAGCAGGTTTCCTGGTCAAGGCATCTCTACTGCGGGCCTCCTGTCCTCTCCCCAGCTCCATCCACTGCAACCATTGTACTCTGGGGAGCCTCCCTGTGCACCTGCTCTCAGGAGCAGAAGCCCCAGCCTTCAGGACAGCCCACACACAGCTGCGCGGCTCCCCACGGCTCCTGGGTCCTGGGCAGGCACATGGAGTTGCCACTGTCAGTGAAATCATGGCTTCAAGGGCCACTGGGAGGTGTGCTGGTGCAGGCCTTCACGCAGGGGCCCTTAGGAGCAGGGTGCTTAGAGAAGGTGCTGCTGGACCCTCTGCCTCCCTCCTGGGGCCATTCTGCGTCACAATCCCAAGAGCAGCCTGAGCCAACCACAGCTGCACCACCCTGAGCACTGCTCCCAAGGACATCAGTGTGGAGAAGGACGCATTCTCCTGCCCCCAGGAAGAGTGCATCTGGCCTCTCCTGCCCCCACGGATGGAATGAAGGCCACCGGTGAGACTGGCAAGGTGAGGGCTGAGAGGGGAATCAGAGCCCAGGGCCCAGGCATGGAGGCCACTGCTGGCCCCGCTTCCCAGGATGCTGCAGCGCGAGTCAGAGCTCATGTGTCAGCCAGCTTGGTGTCCGTGTGCAGTCCCAAGAGCCAAGCACCTTGCCTCCAACAAACTCTTGTCAACTCAGGAGGGAGCAGGGGTGCCCAGGAGCAGCAGGACACTGGCCGGGAGAGGCCCACACAGGTGCCGGTGGAGGCCAGTGTGCACGTCCCAGCGGCCCTCCCTGGCCTGACACTCAGCTCGCCACCTCAGCCCAGTCTGCAGAGAGCAGCGGAGCCCTGCCCTCACAGGGGACCACCTGGAGCACACCCGCAGCACTTGGGACCACCACGGAGAAAGGGACCCGAGGTGAGGGTGCCGTCAGAAGGACTGGCCCGGGCCCGAGGCCCTGCAGAGCGCCACTTCTCCCAGGTGCTGGCCTGACCTCAGAAACCTGGGGTCCGAGAGACATGCCCTGACTCCAGGAGTTGAGGCAGGAGCTCCCGGTGCCTGGCACAGAGCCGGCCCAGGTGCTGAGTGCGGACCGGGGAGAACTCAGGTGCCAATCATGTGGCTTTTTAACACCGGAGCGGAGGAGGGTGGGTGGCTCGGCGGGCTCACTTTAGCTTGTGCCGTGGAGGCCCACCACCTTGGACTGCCCAGACAAGGAACTGGCCTTAGGGACAGAGCAGCTGGTGGCCACAGGGTCAAGGAGGTGAGTGATGAGTGCATCAGGCCTGGGCCCTGCAGGGGTCTGCTGGGTGCCTGAAGGTGACTCTTGAGGACCAGCTGTGGAGTCTGGGGCAGAATCCAGTTTCTACCCAGGAGAGCAACAGGGCAGGGTGTTCATGTTGCCTGTGCCTTGGTGTCTCAGAGCTGAAGACAAACACTGTTAAAAATAGGGACAAGTCAAGAACCCTCTCCCCTGTGCAGAGCCGCCCGGACAGATGGCGCCATCCATGGAAGGGCCCTGCAGCTCCTGCTGCCCCACGCAGCCCAGCGAGAGGCATCTTTTCTTGGCATGATGTTTTTAAAAGGTTATTTTTAGTGTTCTTGGAAGGATCTGATTCCAGACATGAAGAACGCGGGCCCTGTTCCCTCCCTCTCTCTCTCTAGACCTGCACAGTCCAAATGGAAGCCGCTGGCCACAGGTGGCTGCCTAAATGCAAAGTAGAAACCATGATTTTGATCTGGTCCTTCGCCACACCAGCCTCATTCTGACCGCTGAGTGGCCACCTGTGGCCAGTAGCCACCGTGTTGGATGACAGATGTGGAGAGTCCCCATCATGGTGGAAATCTCTACTGGACAGCCCACCCCAGCCCCAGGGACCCCAGCCCCTTGATCCAAGTTGTCCCTTCTTGTCCAGGGTCTCAGTCTGTCAAGGGCAGGCAAGAGGGGAGCAAGCCTGGCCTGCTTCCACCTGGCTCCTTGGCAAGCCTGGAGTGTCCCTGTTTCTGCAGAGGCCACCATGCCAGTCCCTGGGTAGCTACGAGGTTCCCTGGTGCCAGGTCCACTGAACAAGAAGCCAGCCTTGGCCGTGCTGACAGTGGCCTGGCGCGGGGCGCAAGCCCCCCTCCATGGGCATGCATCCCCAGGTGTCTGGCCTTCAAACCTAGAAACGACTTTGAGGAACTGTTCCAGGCCCCGCAGGACAGGGAACATTTCTGGTCAACACTTGAACTCAGCTTCCGACCAAACCACTGGGGTCTGACTAAGTCCTAGACAGGCTGCACATTGATTGTGGTCCCAGGGGGTTCCAGAGCCATGGCTGTTCCAGGCTCCACCGGACTCCACGGTTTGATGGAGCAGTGCAAGCGAGGACCCCAAACCCAGCGGAGGGGCCACTGCAGGCCCTCAGGAGGGCAGGCCGTGAGCAGAGCGCCATGACCACCCAGGGCATTCACTGGCCAGGAAGCAGGACTCTCAAGGAGCCCACCTTACAGGAGGGACGGCACCGAGCACCACCTGCCAAGGCTCTGCGAACACCCTCTGCTTCTTTTCCTGAAACACAGGCAGACTAGCAAGCACCCACCATGTGCTGGGCCCTGGGCGAGGCCTGAGATAGACAGTAACTCAGACACATACTCACACGACTCACCAGCCCCAGGTGAGCAAGATGACACCTCTGGGAAGTGCCAACAAAGTGGGGGCTCTGACCTGGTGCCCCACCCAGTGCCACACACTGTCTCCAGGAAGCCCTTGCAGCTGGATGATGTACTGGTCACCCACAGCTGCGTAACAACTTAGCTCTGAACCAGGCACCTGAGGAGTGTTTCATCCTGCAGGTTCTGAAGTCAGGAATCTGGGTGGGGCTCAGCTGGGTCCTCAGCTCAGGATGTCTCTGGTACAGTCAAGACGCTGTCCCAGGCTGGGGCCAGTCAAGGGTCCAGCCAGGCAGCTCTCCCAGGCTTGTTCCTGTGCTGCTGGCAGATTCACCTCCCCGTATGCTCCTGGACTGAGCCGAGGTCCCTCACTGGCTGTTACTGGAGGCCACCTCTCTGTGGAGGTCATCACTCCGTGGCTGGCTCCATCAGAGCAAGCAAGACACAGGAGAGGGGTGTGAGCAAGACGAAGCCACAGTACTTCATAACCCAGTCTTGGGAGCTGCCCCTTCCTGTCGGTGGATTTCTGCTGGTTAGAGGCAGGTAACAGGTGCAGGAAGACGGGTCCCTCGGGAAGAAGGGTCGCACAGGACACGAACACCAAGGGGATCACTGGGTCCACCAGAGGCTGCCCACCAGAGATGCTGTCCATCCTCACTTGGTGCATGGGGAGACGGAGGCCGAGAGGCCAAGGGACCTGCCCCGTGGCACAGCCGATCACTGCAGATCGGGGATAGGAGCCTAGCCAGCACTCTGTCCCCTCCAGAGACGGCACCGTGCTTGAGCTGTCACTCCTGGAGCACAGATGCCAGCTTAAAATGGGATGTGACATCCCTTAGTGCACACGGGGCCTGGGTAAAGTGGAAGAATTTCATAAGTATGCAAATCACCTTGTCCCGCTTCCCCGGGGAGGTGGGCCGCCCTCCCCCGCCGCCTCCCACCCCTTCCCTGCACACAGGCCTTAAGAGGATCAGCGACGGCTTCTTAATGAAGTTGAGTTGAACATAATCCAGCCACATGGGGCCGAGTCCCTCCTCCCCCACCTCAGCCTCCCTCAGCCCCGGTGGGTGACGTGGGGACTCGGGCTGCCTGGCCTGCACCCTCCATCCCCGGAAGGGCCTACTTCAGCTCTGTGCCCTGTGGCAGCCTCCCAGTGGACAGATGCGGAAGCTGAGGCCCAGCAGGTGCCCGGCCCGTTAAGGACAGAAAGTGGCCCCGGCAGGCGGCTCAGGCCGTCCTCCTCGGCCTCCCATCCTCGCAGGCGCCTCAACTCTGCTGAGGCACAGTGTCCTGCAGCCGCCACAGCAGCTCCCACGGGCAGTTCCCACCTGAGGCCTGGGCCCGTCCCCCGCCCTAGGGGTCCCACAGGAAGAATGCCCGCAGAAGCACCACCGAGGGGGACGAGGGGGACACCCAGCCTGGCGAGTGCACCCTGGCTTCGTACCCCACTCTGGACTGTGCACACAGCAACCCAAAGTCAGGACAGCCAGGACACGGAGGCTGCTTCTGCAGGGCAAGGTCACCCTCACTGCCCTCCCCCACGGAGACCCCAGGCCCGGGGCCTGCTCCTGTCCTGCCCTCCATGTCCCCAGGGAGGTCGTGCACCTCAGGCCCATGCCCTTCCCGGAGACTGCTGCTCCTTCCAACATGCTCGTCCTTGTCCATCCGGCCAGCACCAGTCCTCTCCCTCCCACGGCCTGGCTGACCTAGCCGTCACTGTCTGCCACCTGTCCTCGGCTCTTCTGCAGCCAGTGTGCCAGGTGTCCTCTGCTGGGCCCCTGGCCCTGGCCCGTGCTCCCGGCTGCCACCTGGCTGCCCCTTGCTGTGAGCACAGTGGGAACAGAGCGGCCAGCTCGGCCTGGGGCTGTCTGTCACCAGGGGATCTCAGACGCACAGCTGTGGGCTGTGGTGTCCTTCCTGCGATGGCATGCAGTGTTTCTGACACAGAGGGTGCCGGAGGTGCAGGGGACCTCGTTCAAGGAGTGAGGGATACGGAAACCCTGGGCCTCGGCCACAGGCAGTGTGGCAGGCCTCGCATGCCGAGGAACAGCAGACCCCCGGGATCCCCACCCCTGCGGTGCCTGAAAATAAACACCGCAGGGTCAGCGATACTGGGATTGTGCCACTTTGGGGTCATGCAGACCGAGGCTCAGGCCCTCAGCCGGCCCCTGTGGTTCTTGATCTTATTTTTTTGTCCAAAATTTGTTGAGCACCTACTATGTGTGGGCTGCTGGGAAGTTGGAGGAGACCAGAACAGACACAGTCCTTGCCCATGGAGCTCTGCTCCCACCCCACACACCCTGCAGGGTTGGGGACAGTCACGTAGAAACGCCATCCTCAGGTGGATCCTGAGTATCTCTGGGCTGGGAACAGCTCTATGGCGGCTCCTGGGTGCTGAGGTTCAAGGGGAGCCACTCAGCTGGACCAGAAGCCCTCCAGTAGTGGGTGGGGCCGACTCAAGAGGCTGGTGGGGGAGTGGCCTTGCTGCTCAAGCAGACTGAGTTTCATGGTCACTCGGCTGGTTTCAGGGCCCTCGCGGGAATGTGGGACTGAGCCTGTCCATTCAAGTGGGCAGTACAACTAGGTCAAACTTGGGTTGGTCATGCCTGGCCTCAGTTTTCTCATCCTCTACAATGTGACGATGACACCCTAAAAACCATGGTGAGAATAAAGCGAGATGATATATGCAAAGAGGTCACTCTTATGTAGCCACACAGCTGCTGGACTAACAGTGCGATGACAGACCCGGCCGCCTTGGTTTCCTGGTTGGGAAGATGCTGCTCCCGCTTTGTCCAAGTGCCACGAGGGTGGCAGCAGCCTAAACCTGGAGAGGGGAGCCAGCATGCCGGACCCCTCAGGCCCAACCAAGCTCCTGCCTCCCATTGGCTCTCCTGGGTCACGTGCTCGTTTCTCCACCAATCCCCATGGCCGAGGGAATGCCATGCTGCGATGGGTGGAGACCTGGGACACATGTTCAAGGACAGGTTTAATTTCCCCTGAATCCCAGGGCTGAGTGAGGGGAGGGAAGCAGGAGCCTGCAGGCCCTGAAATGATGCTGTTCTCACGCTGCCCGAGCCCTGGAGGGGCCTGGCCGTCTGTGCCTCCGACTCCTGGCACATCAGGCTGCCCTCAGAGGCTGCCCTCGCAGGCTGCCCTCGCACACCCCTCCTCTCCTCGCAGCCCACCCGGGGCTGCCCTGGGTGCATTGGTGCAAAGCGGGTGTGGGGCGGGGTGTGGGGTGTCCCAGCCGGCCTAGTGCGGATTGCTCAGGGGAAAAGCCCCCCCCCCCCCCAAGGGAGAAGCTGCGGGTCAAGGTCAAGCAGTGAGTTAGGAGCCGAAGGGGAAACTGGATTCCCTGCACTGGCCCAGAGAGCCCGAAACCTCGAGCCAGGCCAGGCTCCCGGCTGCCCCCGCCGCCCACCGCCTCGCAGCCTGGAGCCTGGAGCCTGCAATCTGCTCACAGCGCGACCCCTGCAAGTCAAGGTCTGGGGAGCTGGCAGTGCAGGTGGGAGGGAACGCGTGAGTCATTCCGAGGAAACGCAGAGCGCAGAGCTGGAGGAGGAGAGGAAGGAAGAGGAGGAGGAGAATGAGGAGGAGCAGGGAGGAACAGTGAGGGCCTCAGCCCCACCTGCGAGGCTGCCCAGGCGGAGGACAGGGTCTGCTCCAAGGTCAGACTGAGCTCACGTCCACCTGGCACTGGCTGGCCCATGGGGGCACCACCTCATCAGTGAGAGGGAGGGGCAGGGGGCCGTAGAGGGGGGCCAGCCCAGCGTGCTGGAGGGCACCCCACGGGCAGGAGCCCCATGACCCCTGCCCTGAGCCCACACACGTGGGCCCAAGCCATGATGAGGCCTTCTGCACCCTTGCCGCCCAGCTGTGCACCTGGGTGAGGCGACGCCGGTCCCCTCTGCGGGTCAGGGAGTGAGGCTGCCCGAGGCCCAGGTGCTCGCTGCCTTGTAAGGATGTCCCCAACTGGACACGTCTCCCTTGAGATCCTTCAGAATTCCCCTGGATGATGAGTCACTTTCAAGAATCATCTGGGAAGGTTTGCTACAGTGGTGGGCAGTCCTCAAGCTGGGCAGTCCTCAAGCTGGGCAGTCCTCAAGCTGGGCAGTCCTCAGGGCAGTCACACTGTGTGTGCAGGGAGGGCACTGCTCTGGAGAGGACTGCCTGGGTGGGTGATGGGCTGGACTGGGGGGCAGAGAAGCATGTAGCTCCCAGGGGACCTCGGGGTAATGACTAGAGGGGTCCCCTCTTCCTCCTCCACACTCCCCAGTCAGCACCCCAGCTGAACACCTGCCCAGAGGCCAGCTCATGCCATCAGTCAGCAAGAATTAATGAGCATCTAATACCTGCCAGAGGCCGTCACACTCGGGGTACAGAGATGAGCAGAGCGAGCGCTCCCTGTGCACATGCCAGGAGTCAGCAGTGGGTGGTGCAGGCCGGCGGGTCAGGGCCGCGGCAGGCCAGGCTGGGGTTGTGGTATGGGCTTTGCAGTGCCATGAGGGAGTCCCCACTCTGAAGGTGACTGGGCCACTGCCAGCAAAGGGACTGGAGGGACACTGATACAAGAGTTGATAAGGAGGGATTGCTGCTGTCCGCAGGGAGGGGCAGTGGTGGCCAGTGGGCCTGGGGTGGCAGCAGCTGGGAGGCAGAGAAGCAGACCTGTGAGAAATCCTGGAGGGGACGCGGCAGGACTTACCAGGCTTGAGTGGAGGGGGTCGAGGGGCAGGAAGGGCAGCCTAGCCTTCGGCCTGAGCCAAAGGGAGGCCAGGCCCTGCGAGGAGCAGGCTGGGCAGGGCAGGAGTGCCCAGAGCCCTGTGCCGAGCTGGTGAAGACAGAGACTCTAGAAAGCAGGTCTCTGGGGTTCCGGGCTGGGTGCAGCCGGTTGTGCACGGCCCTTTGCAGGCAGGGCCAGGCAGCTGGGCACTGAGGGCAGGGTCAGGCCTCTGAGAGGACCAAGGGCCCAGGTTCCCTTCTGCTGCCAGCAACCCAACCAAGGGGTCACATGAACCCCTCGTCCTGTCATCTCCAGCTCTGCTGCCTGGGGCCGTGCTCACCCACCACCTCCCAGGGCCCATTAGGAAACCAGAATGTCACCGACTTCAAAAGCACTTTGAAAACTCCAAACTAATACTATTCATCCATGTTTATTTGTAGATGCTCTGTGTTTTAGATAAAATGCCTTGACCTTCCCCGCACGCCTGCCATGAAAACTGAACATAGCCATCTCTCAGCCTGGCCCCGAGAGCTGGGCTCACCAGCCAAGTCTTACCAAGGTCAAACATGAGGGAGGCAGGCCTGGACCGACCTCCAGGGCCTGCACCGGCACCTGCTGCCCCGCCTGCCCGCAGGAACCCGCAGGCTCTTCCTGGGGCTCAGCGTGCCGCCTGCCCGCTCAGGCCTGCCCCGCTCCCCTTTTGCAGCCTGGTAATTGGCAAGAAGAAGCACAAATACTTTGTTCAAAGGCTGGGAAGTGGAAAATTTTCTAATCTGTCAGGCAAATTCTCCCTTTCTCCTTTTACATTTTTTTCTTCAACAGGAAAAGACTTTGCATTTGGAATCCTTCCGATGCAGATGTGTGAAGACTCTGGGAGCAACATCTCAGGGACTGAGCATCTTCTATTGATTGGAAAAACACACAGCCCCAGCGCATTTGCAGATCACAAGCCGCATTTTTCAGGGTTTGGGCAGGCGGGAAGCCAGCCGCGGGGCCTCAGCGCCCCCTATGAGCCAGAGATGGTACTACCCAAGGACAGGAGGGGAGGGAGGCCCTTGGGGGGCTTCCAGGGGAAGATGGGGAGGCCTTGGGGTGATCCTCTACAGCCCCCTGCCAGATGCGGGGAGAGCAGGACGCCCACCTGCAGGTCAGCCCAGATGCCTTGGGGCACAGCAGTTCACCTCCCTGGTCTGCATCCACTGTGGAGAGACGGGGTACAGCCTGGGTGTATCCTAAGGCCTCTCAGCCGTGAAGCCTCTCAGTGCAGGTAAGAGAGGGCACACAGGGCTGACGGCAGCCCAGCCTCAGCTGAGCGGCCAGCTGCCCAGCTCCAGCCTCCTGACCTTCAGTGGATGGACGCCGCCAGCCCCAGGGCCCCGGGGCCCACCAGTGCCAGGAGAAGGCTGAGGCATGAAGGACAGGCAGATGTCCACAGGGGAGCAGGTCTGGCTCCTGCCATCTCTCGGGGCATCCCGCCTGAGCCATGGGAACCAGGGTTCCGAGCTGAGAGGACCTCACGTGCCCGTGACCTGGTATCTCTGGGGCCCAGACACCATGCCACCCACTGGCTAGGGTGCCCTCTGCCTGATGTCTGCCATCTTTGAAGGAGCTAGACTAGAACCTGGGTGTGCTGACCCCAGGGCCCTTCCCCTGGGAGACAGGGCAATTGGAGTGGGGTGGGGTGGCGCTGGGGAGACGTGGGGTTCTCCAAGGTGGTGGTTGGCAGATGGGAGGGGGAGGGGAGGACTAGCAGGCCATGTGGCCATCCCAAGGGAGGGGCCATTTCCTGCTGTCTCCCGAGGTCAGGACCCATAGCCCCACCCAGCTTCCTTTCCTGTCCCCCCTCCCAGCAGTGTGTGGAGTCACCAGTGACCAAGGACACAGGACAGGCAGCAGACAGAGCCAGCGCCTCTGGCTGCTGGGTTCTGGGCCCTACACACCCCTGGGCAAGCCAACTTAGTCTCTGGAGCTATAAAACAGAGCCTGAAACATTTCTAATGTCCAACAGAGGTGGGCCAGGTCAACAGGGCCCTCCAGGGTGGGCACCCCTCACTGTCCTCACGAGCCCCTGGCTTCCCCAGGACAAGCAGGCCCGAGAGGCACAGAGTGCGGGCTGGTGGGAGGAGGCCCAGTTGGCCGGGCCCTGGCTCTGCAGCCTCAGGAGCCCTGGCTGTGGCTGTGGCCAGGGGCATTGTTCTGTCACCTGTCTTGCAAGGCAAGGCTCAGATAGTACCAGTTCTTTGTGTCCCCTAAGAGACTTCTCAGCAGAACCAACCACCCAGGGCAGTGCCAGGCTCCCAGGCCCCTGTTTGCTCACAGGGCAGGCAGAGCAGGCCCAGAGCAAGGAGTAGGATGATCAGGACTGGCCAGTGAGTGCAGGAAAGGCCAGGGCCAGCCAGGTGAGGGCCACATGTGTCCTGTGGGTGACATCTGGAGCAAGGCTGGAGGTAGAGTGAGCTTACGAGCCAGTTGGGGAGCAGGGTCCTGGCAGGCAGAGGCCAGTAGAATGGCCCAGTGCCTCCTCCCCAGGGGCTGGCGGTGAGTCTGGCCTGGCCTGGATCTTGGCATTGTGGATGACCAGAATGGGGTGGGTCTAGCCGGAGCCTAGGGATGTGGGAGGCCCAGGCTGGGTGGCTTGGAGGTGGGGGTGGGAGCAAAGGAGGCAGGCAGGAGAGAGAGGGGCAGGGCGGGCCCGGGGAACCCCACACTCCACCAGCGTGGCTGCCATCTGCCCATCTCAGTAGCAGATGATCCGTGAGGATGCTCTAAGGCAACAGGTGCAGACAGACCCAGCCCTGACCAGCAGACGGGCCCACCCACTTCTGGGAGGAGCCGCTGTGTCCTGAGGGTCTCAGAGGGTCTGGGGGCCTCTGGGGCAGCTTCATGCTTGACCACAGGAAGGAAGCCTTCAGTCAGATCTTCCGGGGTGCGGCTGCCTGGGGGTCTGGCGGCCCGGGGAGCGGTGCACTGGAGGGCCGCACACCTGCTTCTAGCCCTCTTCTGCTGCCAAGGCCAGGTCCCTCATCGGTGGTTGGGGACGCAGCTTACCCACATGTGATCCTCTTGGGTACCCACGAGGGTCTTGCAGGTCGGACTGGGAAGTGAAGAGGCACCCAACCTATGGGGTGGGAAACTGAGGCCCAGATGCCAGGGGGGACGTGCCCAGGCTCTGTTGTCAGGAGCACAGCAGGTTCCCAGCGCTGGGGCCACCAGGCAGACTTCCTCCCAGGGTCCCAGGGGAACCCCAGTGGGCTCCAGCCCCGGAGTGGGGCTGCAGGCCTGGGCCCACCCTGCCAGGGCGGGGCAGGGCCCCGGGAGCCCGCCCCAGGCAGGGCCAGCAGCCCCACCTTCCGCCTCACCCCAGACCGCAGCCAGCCTCAGCCTGTGCTTCCCCCCCAAACAACCCAAAGTGACAAATTGCCTCTAAAGGAGAAGGCTGCCATGGGGGCCACACCCACCCTGCGCCCCCTGCAGTGGCTGGGATCCAGGCCCCGAGGGCTGCTTTATTAAAAGCTTGAGTTGGAAGAGTCCCTCGCAGGGAAGGCCTGGCTTTTAGAAGTTCATGTAAGCAACTGTGCCCTCTGCTCAGCAGCTGCCCCCTCCCAGCACACAACAGAGAGGTCCTGGGGAAACTGGCCCCACCCACCCTCTGGGGCTGAGTCAGCCTTCCCAGGGAGGAGACTGCCATTAGGGGGAGACCACACCCTCCAGGTCAGACAGAAGCCCCTCACTGCATGGGGGGGAGGCTGGGGGCAAAAAAGGGGGGGTAAGAAGAGGGAGCCTTTTAGTTGAGGAAACTGGGGCACAGAGAGATGGAGCAACTTGCCCAGGGCCACACAGCCTCTTGCAGAACTCCTTCAAAGCCTCTGTCTGTTGTCCTTGGCTGTGGGACATGCCAAGGTGACTGCAGCTGCACCAAGGCCCTTCCTGGGGACCAAGAGTGCAGCCTTGGGGCTGTGGGTGGGGCAACGGGGCCCTGAGGCCACATCCTTTGCTGGTCAGGTGGCCCCAGTCTCCCCTGGGAGGCAGAGAGTGGCTCACCACCATCCCCGGGACTGCAGGAGTGTCAGCGTCACCAGTCTTGCTGCTTCATCCCCTGGGACTCGCCACCTGGACAGAGGACGCAGGTCCTTCATCCACCACGAAGATTCTATTTACTCAAAGACACCTTTGTGAACATGGATGCCTAATTTATGAGCTGCGCGGGGCCAGCGGTGCGTGCCCTGCCCGCTCCCGCTCCTTATTAAACCGTTTGTGATCTAATAAGTCACTGTACGACACGCCGTTCCGGAGAGCTTTAATTTCCGCACTGACATTTGGAATGAGACAGCAGTGCCCAGGCTGGCCCCTGGCAACACAGGACTCCAGAATGTCACAGCCAGAAGGGCCCCAGGTCACCACATGGCTGCCCCAGCTGTGCAGGTGGGGAGACGGAGGCCTGGATGGGCCCAGGCCTGCTCGGGGCACTGGTTAGAGATGCCCAGCACACCGCAAACCCTGGGACATAGTGCCCCCTCCTGCCACTTACGCCTGGCAGGTGACAAAATGCCTGTGACACATTTTCTAAAGAGGTTTTGTCTTTGTCCCTCAGCGTCCTCTGCTCCTCATGGTGGGCAGGGCAGGGGGACCTTGGTGAGCCAGGAAGAGGGTGTGCCGCCCCCCACCCCCACACCACCCCGTCCAGGGCAAAGCCCAGGTACCAGGGTTGCCAGCAGCAGCACCCCGGGAAGAGCAGGAGGCCCCACGGCCGCCCCCTCCCCTGGGCACTTGGAGCCCAGGCCCTGCTGGGTGTCCCCAAGGCAGAGGTTGCTGTGAGGGCATTGACAGATGACCTCGATTTCCCCGGGTGACGGGAGCCAAGAAACCTGGGTGAGTGGGAGGGGAGCTGTAGGCAGGGAAGGGCAGGCTCCGGCCAGAGCGGACCCAGGTGCCTGGCTCAAGGAGCCCAGGCCAGCCCCAGCCCTCTCTGCGCCCTGCCACACAGGCACCAGCCCCGGCCTGCAGACACACTTCCTGGATCCCCTGGGAGACGACGCTCAGGTGTGACCTGTGTGGTGTTGGGATTCCACAACCAGGGATTGCAGGAGCGGGCAACACCGTGGTAGCCTCATGCCCAGCACATGCTTGGCGCAGAGGATACCCTCAGTGAGGGATATTGGCCTGGGCTCCAGAGGCGCGTCAGACCGGGCCTGGCCTTACAAATAGGCGCTGTTTCCCAGCAGGGGTCCGTGCCCATCTCACGCAGGGCAGGCACATGCACAGACGCATGTGCACACTCAGGCAGCAGCACCCTCGATGTGGAGGACCCTGGGCCAGCCCCCAGGTGTGGCAAAATGTCAAAGGGACATGACTGTCTCCTTCTCTGTCCAAGGCTGGGGAAGGCCAGGCCTCCATCCCTGGCTGCGGGCCCCAGCTGGCCCTTCTCCTGGGAAGGGGCTACTTCAGGGGCGAGAGCTGGCCGTGCTCAGCTCCCGGGCTGTAGCCAGCGGCCACCGTACTGCCCTCTGTGGCTCTGTGAGGCCCGGCCAGCGTCTCCACCTCCAAGGTCCCTTCAAACCTCCAGGGCCCCCTTGGCAAAGTGGTCCGACCCCTAGGGAGCTGAGAAGCCCAGCGCGCCGTGCACCCTGTCCTGCTGTCATCTGGGACCCTGCTGCAGCGACTCCGCCTCCTTCCTCCCTGAGCCCAGTTGCTTTTTTGGCAGTTTGGGGTCCCCAGAGGATGGGGAGAGCCCTCCCAGGGGTGGCAGACCCCTGTGCCACCTGCAAAGCTACAATCTTGTTCAGGGAGGGCCACCCTCCCCTGGAGGCTGGAGGGGGGAGGGGCTGCAGAAGAAGGGTCTCCATGGCAACGCCTGGGAGAGCTGAGAACAGCTCCTTTCTGTTCTAATTAAAGGGCTACTTCCAGGGACCCCACTATGTACCACGGCCTGGTCTCAGGGGCCCCAGGATGGGGTTTGGGGCAAGAGGTCCATTCTCCACCTTGAAAGGTCCCCAGGCTGGGAAACATCACACAACTCATGCAGAGTGGGCCTTGGAGCCATGCACACAGTAGGTGCTCAATGGGTGCTGGTTGAACTGATGGGAAGGGGACAGGATGCACTGACCCTCACTGACAGAGCGCCCTTCACTGTGGGCAGCTCCCCGAGGCTGAGGGTCGGGTGCTCGTCAGCCTGGCACCCGGCCCAGGGGAGGCCCTGCCAGGCTGAGAATGTTCCTCTTTAGAGCAGTGACCCTACGGGGGCTCCCAGAGGGCAGCTGGATGCTTCCCTGAGCAGAGGAGAGACCGAGGCCCAGGGGAAGATGCTGCCTGAGGCCCACAGGGAGGGAGAAGGGGGCGGGACCTCTCTGGGCACAGTGGGCTCAGACCCAGCCCTGGGTTGGTCTGGCCTCTTTCCCTGCTGTGCAGCCTCAGGCAGCTCCCTGGCCTCTCTGAGCCTCTGGTCCTAGCCTGGCCTGTGGTGCATTCCCCACATGTCAGTCTCCACCCTAACTCTGAGTCCTGCTTCTGTCCTCTGCTCATGGTCACTCCATGGCAGCCCAGGGGGTTTCTGCCCTCTAGTCATTTATGGTGGACCCTGGAGGCTAGTGCCTAGGACTCAGAAAGCTGAAAGGCCACCAAACGAGGGGGCCTCACAGTCCTTTCACCCCTGGCCCTCATGTCTGGCACTCAGTAGATACCCAGCAAGTGCCCACTCTGTGGGCAAGGCGCTAGGCTGGAGCATGCCAGGGGGGACCAGGGCCTACCAAGTGGCTCCTGGGGCCGCCACATCTGGCGGAGGCCTGCAGGGACAGAGGCAGGGGAGGAGGCTGGGGGTAACGCAGATGCAGGGGGAGGGCAGAGAGGGCTCAGCCTCAGGCTGTTGAATGGCACTGTGACTCTGGACACCTCCCCACCCCCGCTGGGAGGGAAGGCGCTGGGCTCCGAGTGGAGAGGGACAGCTGGGACCGGATGGAGTGTCCCAGCCAGGCAGGGAGGACAGGAGAAGCTGCGGCCACCCCCATTGTCCAGAAGGCCAGCCCCAGGCCACCTCTGCAGAGCCCCTGAGCCCACCTGGCACTGCATGGCCAGAGCGTCACCCAGACATGGCTCTGCTGCACAGCTGCCCGGCCGCCCTGCATGGACACTCACACCAGCAGGAGCGAGGGGCAGGGGACACGTTCCAACAGGCCCTTCCCAGCAATGGCCCCATTCTGCTGACCAAGAAGATGGGTTGGGGTCAGGTGATGAAGGACACTTGGTCTGGGAGGCCCCCTCCAGGATAGCAGGATGACCAGGGCACCTCAGACCCGGGGGTGAGGGCCTGGCGGAAGGCATGGGGCTGGTCAGGGGCAGGAGGGGTGACCAGGAGTCACAAAGGGGTCAGGCCCAGCCCTGCACTCTGCAGCCCAGTACATCATCCCGGAAGCCCTTGGGCCCTATCCATCTGCCCCTGGGCACCACGACTTCAGCTCAGGGCAGCTGCGGAGCCCCAGGTTTTCAGGGTGACCAGTGTCCCCAACCTGGGACCTGACCTTTGAGGTCTCTTGAAGACACAGGGCAGGTGTAGAAATGAGCCAGCACAGCCCCACACACGGCAGGACCTGTTCCCAGTGCTCCCAGGCGGGACTCCCCAGTCCTGTCCCCAGGAACCATGGGACCGCCCCCTCAGCCCCACCAGGCACCGTGGCCAGGCTCTGGCCGGATCAGACAGTCCTCCTCTGTTCGGGCACCCGGAGCCCACTCCTGGGGAAGCCCGTGGGGCTCGGGCTGGTGCTTCCTGGAGCAGGGCCCTGGCTTCACAGCTGCAGCCCACCCACGGCCCTGCCCACCCCTCAGCACCCACCCTTCTCTCTGCCTCTGGGGACCAACAGGTGAGGGACCATCTCCCCAGGTGGCAGGGGAGCCTTTTCCAGGTTTTCCTGCCCACAGTGGGGAGGCTAGGAGGCCGCAGGCTGGAGTCCAGAGTCAGCCGGAGGGAGGAGGAACAGGGCAGGGGCGTCCCCATCACTCGGGGGGCCGCCAGCGTGGGCAGGCAGAGCTGAGAGGTCCCAGGAGACCCTTTCCAGCCTCCTTCCTCCACAGCATGAGGGCTGCAGGAGCCGGGCCCAAGGCTCTCCCCTGGAAGTGTCCCTACCGTCCTCCGCTCCTGGGACCCTCTGCTCTTGTGGACGTGGATTCTCGCTCTGTCGGACCGGGGCCACCTCTGGTCCCACACTCACTGTATCCCATGGCTAAGTCACCGGGTCCCATAGAGGAGCCGCTCTTGTCTGCAGCACAGGGTGGAGACTCTTCCTTCTCAGCTGGTGAGAGCCCCCAGCCTCTCTTCCCTCCAGTCCTCGTAACCGGACAGACACGAGGGGCCTTCCATGCCCAGAGACCAGCAGGAGCCGAGGGAGGACCTGGGGCCTCTGCCAAAATGCCCTGGGTGCCCAGCACGGGAACCCACGCACCACCAAGTCCCAAGGGCTGGATCCTCCCACTCCAGAGCAGAAGAGGGATTTCTTGGTTTGGGGGACAAGAGTGCTGGGCAGGGCCCCAAGGCAGGACGGGAAGAATGAGTTGGAACAGGGAGCTGTTCCCACCACAGCGGAGACCTCAGGATCCCGCCAGGCATTGCTGCCCGTCCCCAGGGCACAGCAGGTGACAGGGCGGAGGGGCCTGCCAGTGTCCATGACTTACAGCTCCCTGTGCTGGAAAGTGAAGCCCCTCGTCCTCCCAGGGACCAAGCCCAAGGGCCAGGTTCCCGTCTCCAGCCTCCCTGGGGAGGTGGCCCAGGCAGGTGGCCCAGGCAGGGAGTCACAGACCCCACCCCCAGCCCAGCCCAGCCCAGCCCAGGCAGCCCAGTGGTGGTACTCCTGGGTCTGGCCGCTGCCCAGCTTGCAGCCCTCCCTGCCCTGACCTAGGACCACCCTGGGTCGTTGGCCCTCCTGCTCACTGCCCTCCAAGCTGGCCACATCTTCAGTCTCTACCATCACCAGCACCCAGGCCACCCTGCTGCTTCTCCCCAGCCGACCCCATCTTCTGCCAGCTGTCCCGGTCCCTCCAGCCCACGGCACCCACGCCAGCCCCGAGCCCCCACCGTGGCCCCCCAGCCACCCAACAGTCCCAATGTCTGTATCTTGCTTCCTCTGTGGCCCCATCCTGCCGACTTCCCCCGCCACAGGGCCTTTGCAGGCTGTTAACGTTGTCTGTACTGCGTTTCTGAGCCCTGGTCCCCCATAGATGTCCTCCCAGCACCTGTGTCTCTCCAGGTGTGCCCTCAGCACTACACGTGGGCACTACACGAGGGCTCCTGTATCCCACCCTCTGTCTCTGCCCAGCGCCCTCTAACTTCGGGTCTGTGTCAACTGTCACTCACCACAGTAGCCCTCCTGGCACAGTCCTGTGCCCAGCAAGCCCCAGGGAGGTTCTTAAACTGGTCTCACAGGGTACAAGTGGGGGTCCCCTGCCCTGTGTCAGAGGAGATCTGTCACTTCCCCAGATGGCTCCACTCAGTGGCAGAGCTGCAGGGGCCCGCTCCTCCCTAAGGCACTGTCACCCTGGCCAGGCTGCCTCCCTGCCGTCCCACGTCCTGCCTCTCAGACGCGAGACTGCCCGTGTCCAGGAGACCCTGGCCTGGGTCAGCCGAGCCTCGCACCGTGGCCGGCAGTGTTCACCTCCACCCCACCTAGGGCCTGGTGTGGCACCTGGGACCAGAGCCAGGATGGTCAGCAGAGCGGGCCCTGCGTCTGAGCGCCCCACAGGCTGTGTCCACAGAGCATTAAGCCGAGGTCTCATTCTCCAAGTGCGCGGGTGCCACTCCCCAGGGCTTGGAGGACCAGCGACATTTGGGGGAGGCAGAGGGATGGAGAAGCCGGGCACCTAGAGACACAATCAGGGCCTCATTAACATTTTGATTGCAGCAGCCCCCCCCCCCCCCCCCCGCCTCGGTCTGGACACACACCACATTCAATCTGGAGCCAGGGAGAGGAACGGAGCCGGAGAAAGCAGACTTATTTTAATAATGCTAAAAATAACCGTGTCAATATTCCCTTCTGTTTGGGGAGCCACGGATCAGGTCTGAATGCATCTTCTCAGTTTCTTCTCCAGGCCTGTGGGGAGAGCCCTGGGTGGCTTCAGACCCCCCTCCCTGAGACCAGCCTTCCCGGCCCGGTGAGCCGCCACCTGGGGACCTGGACACCCTGCTGCACAATGAGAAGGTGTGCTGCTCAGTTGGCAGAGTCCCGGGTCCTGGGGGAGCGCCAGGGTCCCAGGGTCAGCCTCTCACTTTAGCAGACGGGCAAACCAAGACCTGGAGAAGAGGGCATGCTCAAGGTCCAGGGGAAGGCCGTGTGTCCACTGCTGGGGAAATGAGGCGCTCTGCACAGGGAAGAATGGCAGCGGCGCCTCTCGGCTCTCCCCGACTTCCCCTGGCTCACCACCCCAAGCCTCCGGCCTTCCAGACACCACCCCTCGACCTGCCCTCCCTGCATCACTGTGTTCCACCTGGTGGGACGTCTCCCCTCCCCCGCCCGCCAACCTCCTATTCCACGTCAAGACCCAGGTGAAGGCTGCCTCTTCAGTGAGGCCTTCCTGGGGAGCCCCAGCCAGAGTTGGCCCTCTCCCCTTGTGAGATGCAGCCCGGAGCCCAGACCTCCTCTGTGACAGTGCTACACTATGTGACCAGGTGCCAGGTGCTCTCGTGGTAGCCCCGCGGTGACCACGTGACCTGACAACACTCTTCCACCTCTCCGTGACTTGCTTTCCTCCACTGTAAAGTGCACCTTCACCAGAACCTTCCTGTCTTGTCCAAGGGAGCCAGCGTGCGCAGGAGACTTAGAACACCACCTGGAGCTGCTATTGGCTGCCATGGTTCCAGCATCACCACCTTCGCCTGCACTGTCACCCGCAGCGGCAGCAGCTCCTCGTCATCACTACCACCACCATCAGCATCCTTGTCCTTGTCACCACCATCACCATCAGCATCATCATTGTCACCAGCAGCAGCCGCGCCTCCCTACTGCCCATTTGAGCTCCTTGTAGGGCTACAGATGCACGTGCCACCCTTCCCTCCCCGACACACAGCCTGGAACACGGAAATGCTTGCTGATCTCCTGGGACAGAGTGGACAGGCAGGGGGCAGATGAGTGAATGAACAAACGAGGGGACAGGAAGATGGTTCAATGAATTGGGGGATGGATGGACGGACGGACGGCTGGACGGACGGCTGGATGTGCGGATGAAGGGGGTGGGATGATGAATGAGTCAGTGAATGAGTGAGTGAGCTGCGTAAGGAAGGGCAGATGGATGCTGAGTCGACGCCTCCCACACCCAGACTCGGCAGATGCTGAGCAGCTTAGCAACGGCAGACATCACATGTCCCCATGGAGCCATGATATTAAAATCCCCGGAGGCTGTGCTGTCAATATCCGGGGGAGACTATCTCTGCAGCCATCAGCAGCAGGAGGGAGCCTCCCGGTTCCAGCCCTGGGCCCTGCTGGGACAGAGACACTTCCCCTTCTTTAGGCAGCGCGGAGGGAGGGACAGACCAAACCCTGCAGGGGCTGGCGGATCCCAGCCGCTGGGCTGCGTGGCCCTTTCCCACCTCAGACCCAGGCAGGGGGTCTAGGGGTGAGCTGGGGGCCAGGACACCAGCACCAGGCCTCCCCACCCTCTCACACTCCTCAGCCTGTCCCTCTGTCCCTGCTGTCACCCCTGTCCAGCTGAGTTGGACCCCAGATCTCCTATCAGCCTCCACTGGCCTCCCATCTGCACTACCCAGAGCCCCTCAGCTCCCCACCCCCACTGAGAAAACCATACCCGGGGCCAAGAGGTGGCCCACTCACTGTGACAGACGAGCATCCCCTGGGCCACCTGGGGTTTGGGCCAGTGCTTTCCAGCCCTGTGGTCCTTGTAGCCCCCAAAGACAGTGAGCATCCAGCAAGCGCTGGCTGGTGAAGATAGAGCCACACCGTTGGCGGTATTCTAAATGAAACATGGCACAGTTGAAGGTACGAACTCATTAAAACAGAAACCCATTGCACGTCAGCACATATAGTTTTGTGAAAATTTACTGTATCCTTCAAAAGAAAGAAAGGAGAGCAGAGAAAGGCAAGAGCCACGCCCACAGACCCTGGCCCCGCTCACTGGACACTCGGAGCCTCTCCTGCCTTCAGCCTGCTGCCCAGGGAAGTTGGCCAAGAACCGTCGCAGGACCTCGTGGGTCCCCCAAGAAGATCTCAGGTCCCCAGGACTCCCAGCCCCTGCTCAAACCTTGGTTCAGGGGAACCTGATCCCGTCGCGGCCCTGCTTTCAGCCTCCTCAGGGAAATAGCCTGGGCTCCGCCCGGGTCCTGCAGGGGCAGAGGCGGGAGAGAGCACCCGGCATCCAGGTCACACGCTCCTGGCCTCTGTGTGGCCTCGGACCCTCACCCACATGGTGGGAAAGTTACATCCCTGAGGTTGGATAACACATTGTCCACTCCTTGCCCAGCACCATGCCTGGCTCCCAGCTGGGACTCGGAACAATAGCAGCGCTGGTGACGGTGATGCCACCATGGCCCAGGCCCCCGCTCCCTGGAGAGCCCCTCCTCGCCCGCCATGCTCACCCTGCCATGCCCACCCCGCCATGCAGGCTCCCTGGACTGGCCGCACCTCCCCCAACCTGCCTGGTCTACCATTCTCTGCTCCTTCTTACTGCCCTAGTCACCTAGGGACCCGAAGCGGAAGAGCAGGTTTATGTCCCCTAGTGCCTGAACTGACAGAGTGACCAAGAGCCCTGCCCTGGGCCCAGGCAGGCCTGGCTTCTGTGACCTCCACGAGCCTCAGTGGTTCACCTTGGTTCCCCTGAACCAAGATGATAACGCACCCCTGATAACAGGTAATCCATCCACTACTCCTCAGTGGGTACTGCCGTGGGACAGCAGCCGGTCACCAGGGTCCTGTGCTCACGCAGCTTGTCTGAGGGGAGAGCCGGACATGGAGCCAACAATCAGAGCAAAGCGTGCACATGGCGCCTGTGGGACAGCCCAGGACGGGGAAGACCCTGGGGAGGCCTCCGTGGCTAGGGCAGAGGGCCCTGGGCTCGCAGGGGCTCAGGGGCCAGGAGGCATTGCAAGTGGCCCTCAAGCTGTGGTGAGGGGTGGCTAGAAGAAGCCCGACCAGGAGCTGCCCACGAGTAGGTTCTGGGGCAGGGGCCACCAGGAGGGAGGCCCAGCGAGCACAGGCCAGGCGGAGAGAGCACACCTCTGAGGCCACGAGGGACACTGTCAGGACCCAAGGGGACATTCCCTGCCAGAGCCTCAGCCCTGTGCTGCACGCGCTCACACACACACTCACACCCTCACACACTCTCACACACACACCCTCACACACACATTCTCACACACACACACAGTCTCACACTCTCACAGTCACACACACACACTCTCACACACTCTCATACTCACACACAGTCTCACATACACATTCTCACACTCTCACACACACACCCTCACACACACTCACACACACACTCACACACAGAGACACTGTCACACACTCATACTCACTCTCACACACACATTCTCACACACACATGCTCACTCACACACACACACTCTCACACTCATTCACACACTCACACACATTCTCACACTCTCATTCACACACTCTCACTCTCATTCACACACTCATACATTCACACACACACTCACACTCTCACACTCACTCACTCTCACACTCACTCACACTCTCACACTCACACACACACTCACACGCAGTCTCACACTCTCACAGTCACACACACACACTCTCACACACTCATACTCACACACAGTCTCACACTCTCACAGTCACACAAACATACTCTCACACACTCTCATACTCACACACAGTCTCACATACACATTCTCACACTCTCACACACTCACTCACACACTGTCACACACTCACTCACACACAGAGACACTGTCACACACTCATACTCACTCTCACACACACATTCTCACACACTCACACATGCTCACTCTCACACTCACACACTCTCACACTCATTCACACACTCACACACATTCTCACACTCTCATTCACACACTCTCACTCTCATTCACACACTCATACATTCACACACACTCACACTCACACTCTCACACTCACTCACTCTCACACTCACACTCTCACACTCACAGAACAGGGGTGCTCCACACATCTCTGTGGAGGAATCAGTGAGTCCCTTAGAAGGAGGCCTGGCGGAGACGCGGTCAGCAGCACTGAGCAGACACACGTGGGTCCCGTAGCCCAAGGAGAAATCCATCTCGCCGCTCGTCACCGTGCAGGATGTGCAGCTCGGGTGGCTGCCTCGCGACTCTGTCCCTCTGTCCGTAGCCTGGCTGGGCTGGAGCCCCGGTTCCCACAGGCCCTCAAGGCGGTGACCCTGCCTGCTGGCTGGCGTAAGGCCCAGAGCTCCCGCCCAGCCCGGCCACAGCCGCCCAGTGTGCACCTCGCAGTCAGACCGTGAGCCCCTTGGAGAGGGCGGTTTGTCACCTTTGTACTTGGTGGCCAGGCACAGGGCAGGGTCCAGGGCCCCTTACTGGAGGGCTGGGTGGGAGGGGAGGAGGTCAAGCTGGTGGCACACAGATGGCAGCTCTGGGGTGAAGCGAAGCAGGAGGACTGAGGGGACGGCCCCAAATGTGTCCATGGGCCTGCGTGTCCGGGTGTCCATGGGTGGACGCAGGTCTGTGTGACTTCACATGCCTGTGTTGGCGTGCATTTTGGGGGTTGCCGCCACGTCTGTTTGTAGCTCAGCCTGTGTTGATGCAGGGGAAGGCCCAAGACAACCACCTGGAACTTCAGTTTGCTCGGGGACATTCTGCATCCCCAGACGCTCTGTGACCTGAGAGCGGTGCTCCTTTTCTCACATCCCAGGTGTGCTGGCCTCGGAGTCATGCCTTTCATTCACTCACACACAGACAAGACTCCAGCTGGGGTCTGAGGGGCGGCAATCCCGGGCCCCACACTCCTCCCCCAGCCTCCTCCCCCACCACCTGCAGCCTCCTCCCCCTACTTCTTCCCCAGTATGGACCATCCTGCAGAGCCCCGGTCCAGCAATGTCCTTTGCAAATGTGACCTACAGTGTCCTCCGGGAAACCCGCGTGCCCCTGATGACCAGAACAGAAGTCCCCTCGGGGACGCCCTGGAGAGCTCTCTTGTCCCTTCACTATGCTCTCCCCCTGGGGTTTGAGAGCTTGCTGAGCGTCTCTGCCAGGCCCCCTCCAGGCAGAGCTGAGCAAGGTGGGCGCAGCTGCCTGTGGGCTCCCGGCTGTTGGGAGGATGGGCTCCTCCTGGGCTGCCCCGTGCCTCCCTGTCACTCTCAGACTGCCTCTTACCATGACTTGTCATCATCCCACTATTGCACTGAGACTAAGCCAGAGAGAGGTGGTGTCCTGGGCCAGTCTGCCCTCTAGCCTGGCACATAGTAGGTGTTCAAAGAAGAAAGGCAGATGGGTGGGGGTAGGGAGCCAGGGAGCGCGGTCCCCGGTGGCCAGGCCTGTGGTCCTGAGTCAGCATGAGCGCGAGGTGGCGTGGGTGGTGGCGGTGGGCTGAGCCTTCTCATGCCAAGCAGGCGCTGCGCTCTGTCCTCGCCGCCCGCACGGCTCCCGTTGCTGCTTCTGAAAATGTCAACTTCTTATCTAGCCAGAATTTTTCCTGACTTGGAGAATTCAATAAAGCAGCTGAGTAACACTTAAAATAATAATGAAGCTCTGTATTTCTGCAACTCCCGGCCGCTCCGCAGAGCCGGCTGCCTTCCGCCATGATCAATCTTCATTTTCACACCAGGCCAGACAGCTCTGCAGGGTGGGGCTGGCCCTCGGCCCCGGGGGATTGGCGGGCCACCAGGAGGCCCGGCGCTGACCTGCCCGCAGGGCCTTCATGGGGTGGAGGCTCCCAGGCCCTGCCCATGGTCCCTGAGCACCCCTCACACAGGGGCCCTGAGCACCGCCTCCCACCAGCCGGGCCCAGCCCTTCCTCTGTATCCCCAGGGCCTCCCTCACCCCTTGCTGTCAGCTGGGAACTCCTTGCACTTTCCAAGACGGGTGTGGGCGGTCTCTGCCTCCCAGTCCCCCAGGCTCTGGACCGGCAGCTTTGCACTGTAGAGTCCAGACTGCCCAGGAGGGGAGGGTTGGTGGACAGTGGGATATTCTTCCAGTTCTCAGAGGGTAAAACTGAGTCCAGAGCCATGCACTGCCTGCGCTGAGCACCCTGCAGAAGGCAGGACACCAGGGGACACCCAAGCCCAGGCTCAGGGTGCAGAGTCCAGGCACTGACCTAGACTTTCTGTCAGGTCTGAGGGTCTTTGCTGGCCTCCTTATGGTAGGATAAGGGTCTGGAGGCCCAGAACAGAAGGCCCTGGGCCCCCACACAAGTAGCCCTGTCCCAGAGAGTCCCAGGCAATGGGGTGGGGGGATGGGGAGGGGACATCTAGTCCTGACTCCACTGCCCCCACCATGTGCCCTGGGTCCAGTTCAGGGGCCTCCAGGAGCTTCGCCATGTCCATCTTCAAAATGGGTGCACAGTGGTTTCAGCAGCAGGAGCTGGGTGTGACGGGGCCAAGGTGGTGGGTTGCTGGGGTTCACGAGCCCCACCTGGCAAGGGAGCCGCAGAGTGGGCTCTTCCTGCACCTGTCTTCACTCTGTCCCTCAAGAGCTGCGCTGTTTGGTTTGAATCTCCTCCAATTTGTCAACAACTTTCTCTTATCGAGCTCTCATTGAAGGCCTGCAAATTGACTCCCGGGCTAACGAGAACTAATTAATCTCCCCCGCCCCCTCCACCCGCGGAATCATCCCTCACTTCGCTGTCTTTGGGGACGGGGCAAGGCCAGGTCAGGACGGTCCAGCTCAGCAGGAGTCACAAGTGGTAAAGGAGCTCCCGGCGGGGCCGAGACCCCATGCCTACAAGGCTCCCAGAGGGCTGCTCCCGGTGGTCCCATCTCCTCATCAGCAGACCTGGTCACAGCCCTGACTTGGCTTTGACACTCACAAGGACAGTAGGTGCTTGAAGACCCTTGGGGGAGGGAAGAGAGCCACCCAGATGTGCCTGTGGGATGAGCCCGAGCCTGGGGGTGTGGCCTGGAAAGTTCCTGGGTCCCCCAGCAGGGAAGAGGGCCTGGCTCAGCTCTCCTGAGAGCAGCCTGAGCAGCAGGGTCCACTCTGCAGGGCAGGTGTCAGCCAATAGATGGCCCAACCCTGTCCCATGACAGCCGCACAAGCACCAGCTACTGGGACAATCTGTCCTGACAGGGCTGGGCTGCCTTCCCCCAGAGACCATGTGGCCATGCAGATGGGCTCTACTGGCCAGGCCAGCCAGCCCCTGCAGAGCTCCCCTGCTCTGGGGGATGAGCCACCCAGAGGGATCTGCCGTCCCTCCCTCCTTGAACTCTAGGCCACCAGGCCCACACTGGCCGCCTCCCCAGCCCCTCGCCCACCAGCCCGTCCAGTTAAGAAACCCCACCTGCCTCGAGGCCTGTAGCCCTCTGTCCTCAGTGAGTCCCGAGCCTGGCTCTGTCCACCCAAGCCTGGAATGGCGGCGTCTCCCCCAGCCTCGCAGACCCATGGCCCACTTTCCCAGGTGCACAACCAGGTTCAGCCTCCTCTGCCTGCCAGGCTCCCCAGGCCCTCCCGGGCTGAGAGCAGGGCCACTGTGGCTGGGCAGGGGGACCTCACTGCGGCCTCCTGGAAGATGCCTAGATCCCCCTGAACCTGGAGCAGCTCCTGCCTGTGCCTCTCACAAGAGAAAGAGTCATCCCTCACGGGAGACAGGGCCAAGATGCCGAGGGGAGGCCTGGGGGACGGAGACGGACGTGACCCTCCTGTGGCCCTCCCAGGCCCGGTCCTCAGCACACACAGGCTTTAGGGTCCGACCCTGCCCCAGTCATCCTTGGCTCAGGAGTTCCAGAAGAGCCCACAGGGGATGCAGGGAGAGTCAGATGAGTTGTCCTTGCAGCCTAGGACTGGCAAGACGGGAGGGTAGGGACGGCAGGTATGGAGAGGAAGTCTTACCTGCAGGTGACCTGGCCATCAGACCCCCTCAGCCAGTCACCCGTGACTGCTCAGCTCCAGTACCTGGAGCTGCCCCAGAGGGACAAAACAGGGTGGTGGGACCTTCCCCTGCAGGAAACACAGACCCATATCTAGAGCAGGGGACAGTCAACAGCCAACCCCACAGGGCATCTCCCAGGAGTCTAGTGGTGACAGAGAAAGGGACAAAGTCAAAGGACATTTGGGGTTGGTGCTCATCACCCCAGTCCACCTCATAAGCTAGTACTTAAGAACTCAAACTGGACAAGTCCCTGCTGGTGGGCTTGGTGCCCCAGGAGGCCAGCCTCGGCCAGCCTCCAGGCACGGGCTCCGTCCCCAGGTGAGCCTCCAGCCCTGCCTCACCTCTCGGGGGCTGTCACTGAGTGACGTTGCCTGGCTCCTGCCTGGTGTCACATTGTCCTAAGTGGGTCGTAACCTTGACCCATGTGAGGCTGTGGAGCCCCTGACCACAGAGGAGCTCCACAGCCTCGGCCTTGGGACAGTGCCCTCCCCCCCATCCCTGGCCCCTTGCTCGGAGCCCTGTCCTAGTGCCTCTTTCCTAGTAAAGTCTCCTCGCTTCTTGCCACATGTGGGATCCCTGGCCATCCGCAGGACTGCAGGTGCTCGGTCGAGGCCTGTGGTAAGCGGGACCCAGGGGAGGGAAGGCTGAGCCGGCAGCCCAGACCCAGGAGCCAGGATGGACGAGGAGCTGAGCTCTGGGGGCCTGGTGGCAGAAGGGACCTGGTGGCCCCCTCACCACACAGCACTACCAGGTCTCCACCACCATCGTCATTATCAGCACCTGTGCCTCAGTGCCGCACTGAGGGACACCGGGGCAGAAAGGCCTGCCCCAGGTCCCCGGCTTGGGGGACCTGGGACACTCTTCCCACTCTCTGCTTGTGACATTCTGTGCAGACAGAGTAGGTCGAGGCCTTCTGTGCAGCCCAGGGCACCTGGCCAACCTGCCTCCCTCCTCTGAAGGCCATCTTGCCTTCAGGACAAGGCTGTGTGGCACAGGGACACTGGGCACTGTGGCCTGTTAGGACCCTTACAGAATGGTTGCAAGATGGGGCTCTCCCAGCCTGTGGGGACGAGTGAGCTGGTCCCAGGGGGAGGGCTCTGGGCCGGGAAGCCCTGGGTCACCTCGGATTCCTCCCTGGCAAGGGGGACCCCTCGGAACCTCAGCTCTGCATGTCCAGGGTCGGGTGGGGAGCAGCCGTGCCCCATGAGGACACAGCACGTGGGCACAGAGCGGTGTCTGGGCCTCCACACCCACCCCCCCTTCTGAGGAAATTACTCTAAAAACACCGAGGCTGCCTGCCGCAGGCTGTGTGGGCGGCCGCTCCTTCATCTACATTTAGGTCTGGCTCTGCTCCAGGCCCGGGAGGGCTGTCTAGGAGAGTTCAGAGAGGCCTCACCAGGAGCAGCGGCCCCACTCACAGCCCAGCCCCACAGGCCAGGCGGGGGCTAGGTGCCCGGAGGCCAGCCTCCAGGCTCAGCCTGCAGAACGGTGGCTCCGCTGATGTGATGCAGTTTGGATGAGGGGATGGAAGCCTTGGCAGAGTCCCCCGTCCCAAGAGACCAGCCCCTTGGGGCAAGGATGGCCCCACTCCTCTGAGAGGGAAGAGCTGGTTTGTAACAGCCTGGAGTTGGTGGGCTTTCCCCCGGTCAGCTCAAGGGCGGCCTGATCTGCCTAACCCGGGGCTTGAAACTGGTTCCTGTGGGAAAGGCAGTGGAACCCCCTCCCCTGGGGGTAGGGGGACCGATCCCCCAGGGACCTCCCCAAGCAGGCCAGGCTCTTAGCTCTGGCCCAGGCATCTGCTGAACACCCGCTATCCACCCCGCGGAGGCAAAGCCCATGACCACCCTGGATGGCCAGGACCATGGGGTTCGGGCTGGGGGAACCTGAGCTGCCTGAGCTGTCCAGGGCCCTGGAGCTGGTCCTCGTGGGGGACAAGGAGGGCAGCTCCCAGGCAAGGGCACACCATGGGAGTAGACGGGGTGGGGGTGGGAGGACTGGGACCTTGAATGGCCCTGGCCACTTCCAAGGCCAGTTGCCTGCCATGCCCGGCTACAGCCCGTGCCCCTCCTGCTTCCAAAGCCTCAGGGTCCTTGGAGTCTCCTGCCAGAGCCGGAGACCCAGCTTCCCATGGCCGCCCTAAGGACATGCAGATCTGAACTCCCTGGCGCAGACGTGAGCCGGGTTGGCAGCTGGAGGCACCGAGCAGGTGGCAGTCCTGGTGAGCCTGCCCCGAGGAGACTCGGGGGTCCCCTGGCTGGGGAGCAGGTTCTGAGGTGAGATTTAATAGGAGGACTGGGAAGAATAAATTCTGTTATACAATTTTATTTCACAGCCTCCCCTGAGCTGAATAGCAATTGCCGACGCAGGGCTTGTGTTATAAATAGAAGAGGTTCAGGGCTGGGAGGCCTGGGGACTGCCTGCCACCCCCTCACTTGCCAGGTGGGTGACGCCAACTTTTCTTTGTCACCAGGGCTGCTGCAGAATGGGGTTTGAGGAGATCAGGGCACAAGTGCCAGGCCTTAAGACCAGTTGCTGCAAAGCCAGAAAGCCCACCACTGCAGAATGCCCCCCAGACATTTGGAGTTCCCAGGATGCCAGGCAACATGAGGGAGCAGAGAGGAAGAGGAGGAGGACAAGGAAGGGTGGACAGAGGGCGGGGACAGGGAGGGGTGAGAGCTGCCCTGGCCACTGGGGGTGCTTGTAGAGGAAGCCCCGGATATGCCCAGCCAGGGGCTCACGCAGGTCTGGGGGCAGCTGCTGAGCCAGGAGGGGCTGGGGGACTGCCAACCTTCCTAGGGAGCCAGGACAAGCCCAACCTGCGCCGGAACTAGAATGTCAGGGCCGAGGCAGGGCAGGGGCTGTGGGCCAGGAGGACCTCAGGAGCAGAGACAGTGGGACCCCAAGCGCAAGAGGGGAAGGTTAGGAGGACCTCCTTACCCCACCCAGGGGCCCAGGAGGGCTCCGAGCAGGGGGGACTGGTGCTGTGGAAGCCCTTGGCAGGCAAGGTGGGGCGCTGGGGAGGGGTGGGGCGCTGGGGAGGGGTGGGGGGGCTGGGTTCCCAGGCAGGACAGGCCCTTGCAGCTGCCCTAGAGTGAGGGACACCTCTGAGAAGGCGGTTCTGTGACCTGTCTGAACCTGCCCAGGTGGCCCTGGACACTCCCCTGAAGACCTGGAGTCTGCAGACCCTGGACATTCAGTCCCTGCAGTGCAGGACAGGCAGGTGCGACTCCACCGGCTCGTGGAGACCTCCTCATGCCCCCGAGTCCTTCTGTAGCAGAGCACTGCTCAGCTGAGGTGGGACCTGATGGCAATTCAGAAATGGCCTTGAACTCAGCTGTCAGGGTGACAACATCAGAAGTGACCCGTGTTTGTTGGCAAACACTCTTCATGAGGTGCCCCGCCAGGGCTGGGCACGTGCAGGAGTGGTGCATCCGGAGCCCAGTCTTCCTGGTCATGAACTTGGGCGTGTCAAGGCCTGGGATTCCAGGAACCTCCCTCAGTGACAATGACTCTGCTGCTCCCACAGACCCCATGGTGCCTCCTGGCCATACCACACCCCCTAGAGATCCTGTCCGGGATGATCTCTGCCGGCTCTGGCTCTTGCTCCTCCAGGGGGGCCATGCTTCTGGACCCCCAAGCTCCTCCCAGCCCAGCCCCAGCCCAGCAGGGTACCTGCAGACCCCTGTCAAGGCCCCTCGGATGGTGGCCCAGGGAACCCAGCACTCCCGCCCCTTCCGACCCTGGAAAGGCGCTTTCCCATCAAATGATGTGCCCTCAGGTGACACAGCCGCCTGTCACTCCTCCTCTCCTGGCAAGAAGTGGGATCGGCGCAGGAGGGAAATCAAGATGTGGTGCTACCAGCTCAGGTGAGAATCTCCCCTTGATTCCCAGGAGCTTGGCAAGTCCCCCAGGGGCTGACAGGACAAGGAGCCTCAGAGGCGCCCCGATCCTGATCCTGGAGGGCTGGGTGGGACGGGAGACATGGCAGGTCCCTCTGGTCTGCCCACCCTGTGCTCCTGTGGAGGACAGCGGGATGGCACTGACAAGAAGAGGGACAAAGAAGGTGGGTCTGAGGGGGAAGCCCCTGCCGGCTGGGGGCTCAGGACCAGCCAGGTGACCTCCAGGGCACTCAGAGGCCAGCAAGGACAAGGGTGGGCAGAGCCAGGGGGCGGGACTCCAGGGAAACAGGCTTGCAGGGAGGGAGGGGGTCCTTAGGCTGCTTTAGGCCAGTGCAGAGGAGGCTGGGGCTGCCAGCGGAGGGCAGAGCAGCCCCAGCCAGGGCTCTCTTCTCTCCAGGCCATTCTCTAGCCACGCCTCACCCCCCCCCACGCTCCCTCCCTCTCGCTCTTCCTCTCCCTCCCTCTCTCCCTCCCTCTCCCTCTTCCTCCCCCTCCCTCTCTCCCTCCCTCTCTCCCTCTCTCCTTCCCTCTCCCTCTCCCTCTCTCCCTCTCCCTCTCCCCCTCCCTCTCCCCCTCCCTCTCTCCCTCTCTCCTTCCCTCTCCCTCTCCCTCTCTCCCTCTCCCTCTCCCCCTCCCTCTCCCCCTCCCTCTCCCTCTCTCCTTCCCTCTCCCTCTCTCCCTCCCTCTCTCCGTCTCTCCTTCCCTCTCCTTCTCTCCCCCTCCCTCTCCCTCTCCCCCTCCCTCTCCCTCTCTCCCTCCCTCTCCCTCTCTCCCTCCCTCTCCCTCTTCCTCCCCCTCCCTCTCCCTCTCTCCCTCCCTCTCCCTCTTCCTCCCCCTCCCTCTCCCTCTCTCCCTCCCCCTCCCCCTCTCCCTCCTTCTCCCTCTCTCCCTCCTTCCTCTCCCCTTGCTCTCACTTCCTCCCTCCCTCCCCTTCTCTCTCCCTCCCTCTCCCTCTCCCTCCCCCTCCCCCTCTCCCTCCTCCCTCCTCTCCCTTCGCTCTCACTTCCTCCCTCCCTCTCCCTCTCCCCCTCCCTCTCCCTCTCTCCCTCCCTCTCCCTCTCTCCCTCCCTCTCCCTCTTCCTCCCCCTCCCTCTCCCTCTCTCCCTCCCTCTCCCTCTTCGTCCCCCTCCCTCTCCCTCTCTCCCTCCCTCTCCCTCTTCGTCCCCCTCCCTCTCCCTCTCTCCCTCCCTCCCCCTCTCCCTCCCTCTCCCTCTCTCCCTCCCTCCTCTCCCCTTGCTCTCACTTCCTCCCCCCTCCCCTTCTCTCTCCCTCTTGCTTTCCCTTCTCCCCTGCCTCCCTATCCCCCTCTCCCTTCAGGTCAGGGCCAGACCCCTCCTGGAATAGTGGGGGCAATAGCTCTCTTATTAAAGGCTCACCAGCAGTCCCCACGTGGGTCTCCTGCTGAGAAAGGGCCTCCAGTCCTGCCCTGTCTAGGGACCTGGGAAGAACAGCCACTGTCCAGCACACCTGTTCTCTGCAACAGGAAGATTCCATGATGGTGTCCTCAGGCTGCCTACCCCAGGGCCGGGGTGAGCACAGGACAGTCATCTCCTAACCAGGTCATGTGAGATGGCGGAGGGGAAGGACTTCCTGTGAACCCCTGGCCAGCCTGGCTCGGAGTTGTCCAAGGGGGGATGGTGCTAGAGGCCTGGCCTGGACAAAGGGGCCTTAGAAGGGCCAGTTCCTCCCTGAGCCCGGAGGAGGTAAGCCGCAGCAGAGCCCCTGTCTCCTGGCCCCGGGAGGGCAGCCGCCCTGCAGACACGTCCACTGTAGGCTCCCGGGCCTACAGAGCCCCACCAGGCCCTGCCTGCTGAGTCCCAGTGGGTGGCGGCTTGGTGTCTGATGCAGTCTGCCTCCTGAGCGCAAGCTGGGCCGCCTCCAACCTCTTGGGTGTGACCGCATGGCCAGGGTCACATGAACATGGGGCTGCCGATGCCGGGGCCGAGGGCAGGACCCTGGGAACCCTGTGATGGTGAGGCTGGATGGAGGGACTGAGTGAGGGTGGGCTCTAGGCCTGGGAGGCACACTCCAAGGGTGGTTGGACTGGCCAGTCTGATATCTGCAGGGCAGGCCACCAGGTGCGGGCCCTGCTATCAGGAAGCAGGATTTTTTCATTTCTTCCCCTGGGAGCTCAGTGCTGCTCACATGGCCTTCTGCTGATTGGGTGAGGCCCACCCAGGTGGCAAGGACAATCTCCTTTGCTTCCAGAGGCTGCTGCCCTGCCCACAGTCCTGGGACCCCAACCCAGGAAGGCCCCAACTCGCTGACTGGCATCCCTGCCAGGCCCTGGACCAGGCCCAGCTCTCTGGCACCTAACCTGGGCCCCTTGCTTGACAGTGTTGCCTAGGTGAGGAGATGACCTCATGTCTCCAAGCCGGGGTCCTGCCCAAGCACCCCCACACCTGCAGCCTCAGGCTGGAGTCCCCCGGCACAGCAGAGAGAAGCCTGTGACAGACAGGATGGAGGAGGCCTCCTGCAGGGTGCGAGGCTGAGCTGCTGTGGCCAGGACCTTCCCAGGTGGCAGCAGGCACTTGCACCTGGCCTTCCCCACGGAAGGTGACTGAGCTCCAAGGCAGTGGCCCAGAGCACCAGGCAGAGATCCAGTCGCCTTTTACGACTGAGCCTCAGGAGTCACCTGGGGCCTGTTCCACAGGGGACACAGGCCCTTCCAGACTCCAGAGAGGGAACAGACCCCGCTCCTGAGATGAGGGTCCAGGCTTTCTGTAGAAAGAAGAGCAGGGCGGGGTGGCTCCACTGTGGCTGTCCTGAGAGGAGAGCCTGCACAGCAGTGAGTGTGTAAGTGTGTGAGTGTGTGAGTGTGTGTGTGTGTGAGTGTTTGTGAGTGTATGAGAGAGTTGTGTGAGTATGTGTGAGTGTATGAGTGTGTGAGAGTGTGTGAATGTGTGTGAGTGTGAGTATATGAGAGAGTGTGTGTGAGTATGTGTGAGTGTGTGAGAGAGTGTGTGTGTATGAGTGTTTGTGAGTGTATGAGAGAGTGTGTGTGAGTATGTGTGAGTGTGTGTGTGAATGTGTGTGAGTGTGTGTGAGAGAGTGTGAGTGTGTGTGTGTGTGTGATTGTGTGAGTGTAAGATTGTGAGTGTGAGTGTGTGAGAGAGTGTCTGTGAGTATGTGTGAGTGTGTGAATGTGTGTGAGTGTGAGTATATGAGAGAGTAAGTGTGAGTGTGAGTATATGAGAGTGTGTGTGAGTATGTGTGAGTGTGTGAGAGTGTGTGTATGAGTGTTTGTGAGTGTATGAGAGAGTGTGTGTGAGTGTGAGTGTGTGTGTGACTGTGTGTGAGTGTGTGTGTGTGACTGTGATTGTATGAGTGTGAGATTGTGTGTGTGTGAGAGTGTCTGTGAGTATGTGTGAGTGTGTGAATGTGTGAGTGTGTGAGTGTGAGTATATGAGAGTGTGTGAGAGAGTGTACGTGTGTGAGTGTGTGTGATTGTGTGAGTGTGAGATTGTGAGTGTGTGTGAGAGAGTGTGAGTGTATGAGTGGGTGAGTGTGTGTGACTGTGTATTTGAATATGTGTGAGTGTGTGAGTGTGAGTGTGTGTGTGAATGTGTGTGAGTGTGTGTGTGTGAGAGAGTATGCGTGTGTGTGAGAGAGTGTGAGTGTATGAGTGTGTGTGTGTGTGAATGTGTATGTGAATGTGTGTGTGTGTGTGAATGTGTGTGTAAGAGAGTGTGAGTGTGTGTTTGTGAGTGTGTGTGAGTGTGTGAATGTGTGTATGTGGATGTGAGTGTTAGTATATGTGTGTGAGTGTGAGTGTGTGTATGTGTGTGTGAGTGTGAGAGTACAAGTGTGTGTGTGAATGTGTGTATGTGAATGTGAGTGTGTGTGTGAGAGTGTGTGTGAGTGTGAGTGTGTAAGAGAGTGCAAGTGTGTGTGTGAATGTGTGTATGTGAATGTGAGTGTAAGTATATGAGAGAGTGTATGAGTATGAGTGTGAGTGTGAGTATATGAGAGAGTGTGAATGTGTGTGCATGCCTGAATGTGTGTGTATGTGAGTGTGAGTGTGTGAGTATATGTGAGTGCATGTGTGAGTGTGTGTGAGTATGTGTGAGTGCATGTGAGTGTGAGTGTGTGTAGGTGTGACTGTGGGTGTGAGTGTGTAGTGTGAATGTGAGTGTGAGAGAGTGTGTGTGAGTGTGTGTGTGTGTGTTCTGTCTATCCATCATCCCTCTCTCCATCTCCTCTCTCCATCCCCAACTGTCCTGTCTGTGATCTACCCATCACTGGCCTCTCTGCTGCTGACCTGGAGAACTGGGCACCTGCAGTGAGGTGGCTGACAGCAGCACTGGTCACTCCTTCAGGCCCTGGGCTGGGAAGGCCAGCTTGCTGGTGCGGGCGGGAGGGCCTGGGCTCCAGGGAAGGCTGCTTCCTTCCTGCTCCACCTGCCAGGCAGCCCTCCCACCTCGGCTCTGTCTCTCTGCTTCTCTCCTGTAAGGACCTTGCAATGACCTTGAGCCCACCAGATAACCCAGGGTCCTCTCCCCATCTCAGGAGCCTGTTGCATCTGTAAAGGCCCTTTTGCCACATAAGGTGACACATTCCAGGTTCAGGGACCAGGACACGGGCACCCAGCCTACACAGCCACGAACATGTTTGCCAAACCAGACACCAAGGGTAAAGGGGTCAAGGACAAGGCTGGGCTGCCACAGCCTGGCTCCTGCTCACCTCCCTCTCCCTCTGCCTTTCCATCTCCGCTGCCCATGGTGACACTGGGGGCACACCCTTCCTGCAGCCCACGAGGCACCACCTGACCCTGCCCACCCAGCTCTCAGCACGCCCTCCCGCCAGCCGCCCTGCTCAGGGCACACCACACACATCTCCCCTGGGCAGCCCAGGTCTGGCACCCTCTGCCTGAGCCATGTGCCCTGCCCCAGCACCCTGCTCCTGCCACCACCAGCTCCCCCTCCTCTTCAGTAACTCTCTAACTCCCACATTTACAGACCAGCTATTCCAGAACATTCCAGAGCACCCCAGGCTGGCGGCCGCTCCCTGGGCGTGCCTGCAGCCCCCACTCTCCCCCTCAGCACTCCTCGCCTGATGCAGGGCCCCCATCGGCTCCCACAGCTGCCACTCCTCCCGCATCACAGTCATCCAGGGAACAGCTGGCCGCCCCGCCCCACTTGCCATTGGAGAAACTGAGCCACAGGGATTTGGTCACTGGCCCTAGGTTTGGCAGGTTCACAGGTGGAGTGGGCAGTCTGGCCACAGTGCTCTCTCTCCAGTGACATCACTCTGAGCAGGACCCGTAGTGTCCCCGTCTCCCTCCTCTCCAGTGGGGGGACCCTCCTTCTTTCCACCTGACACCTGTCCAGAGCTGACTCAGTGTGGGAGCCCCGTGGTGCATCTGTGTCGACATGAGGGTAGAGAAGAACCTTCCAGACCAGGATGGAGCCAGAGTCCCCCGGGAGGCTACTGGAGCTCCCCACACCTGGCCCCCCGGAATCCTGAAACCCAGACATTGCTCCTAGAGCAGGCTCACATCAGAGGGGCTTCGAGCCCCGAGGCGCTGGGGCCCACTGCTCACAGCGACTCCTGAAGCTGAGAGGAGACCTCGGCCCGTGGGGAAGCCCCAGAGATCCCAGAGGCCTGCGGACGTACCTCGCCCTCCGCACAGGCCCCAGCACTCTGCCTGGCCAGCCTAGGTAGCACACGCTCTCCCAACACGTGGCCTGGCCACAGACCACCTCCACGGCTGGAGGACTTGCACAGCTGAGGTGGGTGCCGGCCAACCCCACCCCACAGCAGATCTGCTCACTGGGGGCCTCACTGGAGGGTGGGAGTCACCCCTGGGAAAGCCAGGGAAAATGGGGTACTCCCTGGCCCAGAGGCAGGAGACAAATCCATGTGACCAGCCCCACAGGGCGGGGTTGGTGGTGGGAAGCAGCAGGATGGCCTCCTGTGGCCAGCGGGGAGGGCCGGTGTGGCCCAGCTTAAAAGGCCTGTCCCTGCCCAAGCCACCGGCAAAGCCAGGACCCCACAGCTACTGTCAGGATCCTGGCCCTGTGCAGGCCGTGGCCACATACGCAGGGGGTGGCCTGAGATGTGCCACGGCTTCCCCGGGGCCTCCAGGTTACTGTCCAGGTCTCCAGGACATCGCGTGGGGAGCAGCCCACGGCCCTAGAGTGACCTGTACATTGCTGTCCGTGGACTTAGATTTTTCAGAGGCCCCCAGACCTCAGTCTTCCCTGGGTTCTGAGTGCTGAGTGGGGCATCCAGGAGCATCCGAGACCAGCCACCACCCATGACCGTCCCCTCGGAGAGCAGGAAGGACGGCATGACTCTGAAACTTCTCACCCAAACCAGGACTTGACCAGTAATTAAGCTGGGACCAGAGGCACAAAAGAGACTCCAGCTGACCCTCCAGATATGACAGAGGAGTTAATGTGAAATCTAGCTACTCCGGGGGGGGGGGGGCGCCATGGGGAAGAGACTTTTACACAGATATCTGTCACGTTTGCCACACACACGTGTGACTCAAGGCATGCCACTGTGAATGTGGCGGGCATGTTCTGCTCCGTGTTGTCCCCAGCGGCCAACACCTTCCCTAAATGGATTTAGGAGGCCAATTGGCACCTACCTTGCCTGCCCCACCCCAGGGAGGGGCCAGGGCTGGGGGAGCACAATGGGGTGCTGCCAGCAAGCCCGCATCCCCCCCACTGTCAATTATTTCTCACAACTTAGGAAGAGCGGAGAAGTCCCGGGTCACGCGGCATGGTCACCCACAAGCCATTTCTTTTGCAGCTAGCAGGGCTCCTGCAGAAACGTGTGTGAGTCCTGTGGAGGGCAGAGCCGTCTGGGTGAGAGACACTGGGGGACAGCCGGAGCCAGCAAAGCAGCTCTGCCTGCGCCCACCGCACGGCTGGGCCGGCTCACACAGGATGTCCTGCAGGCCGGTCCCTGCAGGCCGGTCCTTGCAGGCCGGTCCCCGCCCCGTTGGTTAAGGCACTTTGTTTCACAACCCCTCTGACAGGCCCCAATCTCCTCATTTCCCTGTTGGAACACGTCGCATGGTCGCATCGTGTCTTGTTAGGATCCTGCCTTTCCTTCCCTGCACGAGGTCTCTGCACGGACTCTTGGCGAACATTAGTTTTTAATGGCTGTAATATTCTTTCGAGTAGATAAACCACAGGTTACTTAAACATTCCCCATGTTCAGACACTTGGGTTTCTTCTAATTATTTTGCTACAAATATATATTTTTGTGTTTCGCATTACTTCCTCGGGACAGCAGCCAAGCAATTAACTTGCCCGTCTTGTGGGGCGGCTTTCTAGAAGTGTGGTCACGTGGCCGGCTGCCTGCTCCCGGGAGTCCCTGCCTGCCCCAACACAGCCCCCCAGGCTCAGCCCCCAAGCACGCAGCTTCCAGCCCAAAAGCACACTGTGGACATCGGCACATTTCAGTGTCTGTCCCCATGTTAATAAGAGGAGAATTTTGTCGTAATGTGCATTTCCGTTATTACTAGGGAGGGAACACGTTCCTCCACAGTCTCTTCCTGGCTGCATGCGGATCGCGCAGCCGTGGGCTTTGGTCAGTGTCTAGTTGAGGCCGGGCGTTACTGAGGACCTTTGTGAACTCGTCCCGCACTAACGATGCCCGCCCTTAGCGTGCCATGGGCAGTTCTCCCCACACAACAGCGGCTCTCCTGGGCACACAAAAATATAGATTTGTAGAAAAATAATTAGAAGAAACCTTTCCTCTCATCTGCCATATGCAAAAGTTTCCGGTCTCCTGTGACCACTGCCATTTCATCTATTCTTCTGGTTTTAAATGCACCCCCCACCCCATGTCTTGCTCTTTGGTTCTCTTTGGCTCTGGATTCCCGGCTTCTGGTGGGTGTTTTACCATCATCCGGGCGCTGTCAATCCAGGGTCACGTGAGCACCTGCCAGGAGCAGCGCCCATGGCCTGCTTCAGCTCATGGTGCAAGAGGGGGTTGGAGGGGCACCTCCTGCCTGCAGACATGGAGGTTGGAGAGCAGCGCTCCTGGGTGGGGCCTGGGGCCGGGAAGTCCCCACGCGGTCCCTCCTGGAGGGCTTTCTTCTCCCACGTCCCTGTATTGGTTCTCAATCAGGGACACCCCCCCCCCGGGGACGTTTGGCCATCTCTGGTTGTCACAACAGGAGCAAGGCAGGGGCACCCAGTGGGTGCAGGGTGGGGATGCCACTTGAGATCCTACAGGGCACAGAACACAGCACAGCCCCTGCCCTAGGACACAGAATCGCCCAGCTCCTAATGTCACTGTCTGGAGGTTAAGACGTCCTGCTTTAGGCTAGATGGCATCTTCCCGGGAGAGGCCACTACGGCTATGCTGGACAAGGGCCCAGTGTCGGCCCATCAGTCGGTGTGGTGGTCCTGCCGTGCGGTTCCGCCCTCCCTCCTTGATGGCACTGGGCAGCAGCACACACACAGTCACCTTCCAGCTTCCCTTGCAGCTAGATGCTGCTGTGCCCGGCACTGAGCTGTGAGCAGTGACAGGGGCAGCTTCAGGGGCAGGATCAGCAGTCTGTTGCCACTCCTGCCTCCCTTCTCCTGGGCCCTAGGATGTGATGTTGGAGCTGCAGCCCCCATTTTGCGCCATGATGTGGCTTTGGAACTGCAGGCTCCGTGGCTCAGTGCACCCACAGGACTGAAGCAGCCTGGTCCCTGGGAGCTCCGAGGAGCACAGCCCTCTCCGGCCCTGGATTGCCCACCCCCAGGCCTGAGGAAAGGGAAGACAGGGCCTCTCTGGGCCATGGCTGTTCTGAGTCTCTGCGACTTGCCACTGAGCTTCAACGTTGAGAATGTGGATTGGAAACCTTTGAGGAGGTTTCTGATAAATTCCAACAGGAAGCTGAGAGGATTAAGCAGAATAAAATGTGCAGATTTCCTAACTGATCACGGAGCACACGGCAGGACTGATAGCCAACTCGCTGAGCTGTGGCGAGCCCTGCCACATGGCAGGCACCGGGCCTCACAGCTTACCCAGTTCCTAATCCCCAAGGGACCCCCAGCAGAGTTGCCCCTGGTCCCTGTTAGGAAAGAGGCAGCTGAAGCACAGAGACTGTCCACCACTTGCCACCGTCACAGCTCGCAGGCAGGGAAGAGCCGGCCCCTGCATTGTGTCCTCACCTCAACAGACTGAAGCCCTAGACTGGGGAGGCACTTAGGGTCCAGCTACCATAGATCAAGCTCCCTTTGCCTGGTGGTCTTGCTTTGTGGCTGCTGCAGCTCCAGCCACTGTATCTGCAATCCAGCAGACATGTGAATACAGGTAAGGTATTTGTGGTGGCATGTGGGTTTCCACAAGGAATTGAGGCACAAAAAGGCCCAGAGATCTGTCCAGCTTTGCACGTTGAATGACCGGCCAAGTGGGACCCTGACCCCAGTGGCCCTGATATCAGTCTGTATGCTTAGCCTCCAAGCAGAGCTGCCTCCTGGTGGACGCCACTGAACCAAGGCGGAGAGCAGAGGGACACCAGCTCCGGTCGTGAGCTGGTGAGTGGCAGGAGGACCTGCCTGCCTCCCACTGACTGCTCAGACCCACGCCAATCTCCATCATAGGTGGGGACACGAGGCTCAGGAGGTCCAGACGGACCTCAAGTGTGGAGGTCAGGAAGAGGCGAGACTAAAGCCAGACGTTGTCCTCCTGCCCTTCCTCTGCTCCATGCTGCACACCCACTGAACCCCCAAACGGCACAGACTTCTCATTGGCCCAGCGTCTCCCTTCTGGGCTTTGGCTGACCAGGACCCGGAGGTCTGGGTCCTCACTGGCCTGCAGCCCCCTGCCTGGCTACCCCCCCTCCACCCTGTTCCACTGCACTCTGTGCCCACCCCCAGGAGCCCCCGTCTCGGTTGCAGACAGTGGGAAGTTGAACCCTTTGCTCGTGTCCAGGAAGAGAGGAGAGGGGCACCCTCTGCCCTGGGGTGGTCAGGGAGGGCTCCCTGGAGGAGGTGAGTTCGATGCTCCTACCTGCAGGGGAGAGGGAGGTGGGCCTGAGGCCAGAGGCTCCACACCCTGGAGCAACCAGCTTCCTGGGCGCCAAGGAAGGGGGTGTGGCCAGGGCAGGTGGCCCCATCACTCCAACTGCTGCCAGCTCATTTGGGTCATTAGCACCTAAAGATGGTGTAAAAGTGACTTACGAGCTGAAATCAGGTGCTCGGGCATAAACACGCCAGGCCCATGATTGATTTGACTGGGTAAATAGCTTTTATAATTGGTATGTTTTTTATTAAATTTTAAAGGCTGCATATTTATGTGGGAAAGAATCGAGGGCATGTTGAGACGGGCGTGCTGGAGCCTTAGGGCCTGCTGGCCTCCCTGCTGGCCAAGGCCCAGGACTGTAAAGTGGGCTTCTGCTGGTTGGGCCCCCAGGACCCCGAGGACCCGGGGGAGGAGGAGGGCTTGATTGCTTAATTCTGTTTGATGGCTTGGGTCGGTTCCCAGACAGGGAGGTGACTCTCAGTTGGCTTCCAGCGTCGGTTCCAGAGGTCTAGAGAGAAGCCAGGGCAGCGGGAAGAAGGGGGCAGCACCTGCTTCCCGCTGACAGAGCCCCACCCACCTCCTCCCCCTGAGACTGCCCTGCCCAGGACCCACAGCTCAAGGCCACAAGGTGGAGGTGGAGGCTAAGTGCTGGGTCCCCTGGGATGGCAGGACCCCTCTTAAACTCAGGAGGCACCTCAGCGGGCATCATTGGGAGCCACCTGCCCAGAGCAAGTGAGCACACAGAGTCCCTGGGGTGCAGAATGCCCTGACCCATGTGCAAGGAACTCACTGTCCCCAGAGAAGGAAGGAGTGCTCGAACCTGAGTCTCAGTGTGTAGAGGGGCTCCTTAACCAGACTCCCACCACCACAGCCCCCAGCTTCCAGGCTGGAGCAGATCAAGCTGATTAGTGCGCAACCAGGAGTAGGGCTCAGTGTGCAACCAGGAGCAGGGCTCAGTGTGTGACCAGGATCGGGGCTCAGCCAAGGCTCAGTGTGCAACCAGGAGCAGGGCTCAGTGTGTGACCAGGATCGGGGCTCAGCCAAGCCTCAGTGTGCAACCAGGAGCAGGGTTCAGTGTGTGACCAGGATGGGGGCTCCATCTACACCCCTATAGAGCTCACTTCCTTATGCTTACCCCTTTGCCTCTGTTGGGGCCTTTGAGAGATGGGGGCCTACGGGAAGTGGGCTTCTCGGTTTTCCAGTGTGAATTAGGTCTGAGAACTGAGACACCAGCAAAATGCTGGCCAACTGTCCCCCGTGCAGCAGGGCTGAGCCCAGGTACCCCTCGTTGACGCTCGGGCAGGCATGTGTGGACAGCTATGGCCTCTCCCACTTGCTCCTAATCCCGGCTTCTCGTCTAAGCCTCAGCAAACTTCCTAGGCAGGGCTGAGCCTCTGTCCATCCCAGGAACCACTGCGGCCAGAGCCAAGCCTGTGGGTTGGGAAGCCCCCACCTCCTGCCCGGGCTCTAGGGTGGGGAGGGCAGCAAGAGGGACTCATCCGCTAGGAGCACCCCTGCCAGATGGGGGAAGGCCCGAGGCTCCCTGCCTGACGGGCCCTTCCTCCCCTCCTCTCGTGCCAGAGGCCAGGAGGGCAAGGCCCTGACTCCACGGTATCGAAGTCGGACCCTGACTCAGCTCAGGAGCTCACACTGTGTTTGTTTGTCGGTTTATACTGGAGATTGAACCCCAGGGCTTACCCACTGAGCCACATCCTCAGTCATTTTATTTTTTATTTTGAGACAGGGTCTCACTAAGTTGCTGAGGCTGGCTTTGAACTCAGCCCTCCTGCCTCAGCCTCCTGAGCAGCTGGGATTGCAGGTGTGCACCACCATGGCTGGCTTAGAGTCTCCTTTCTAAGTCTGTTTTCCGGGGGTCCAGCAGAGGGCAGAGGCCTGGCAGGTGTTCTGTGAATCTCCCTCTGCCAGCCCTGAAGTTCCCCAGGAGTACAGCTGCCCAGCCAGGGGCTCGGGGACTGGGGAACTAGGCTGTGGTCCATCTGGTCTGGAGGGACCCCAGCAGACACCTACCCGGGCCCACCATGCTGGGCATAGCCACCCACCTCTCACACTGGGCCACCTGCCCTGGCCACTGTGTGGCTCTTTCCCTAGCCACACTGTGGCTGGGGTTCAGCGAGCTTCCAAGACTCCCTTCCAAGTGGACTTTGGACAAATAGTACTGGGCAGAGGGCAGTGTCTTCTGCATAAGTCACCGGTCAGCTTGTATCTGACCCCAGCTCTTTGTCCTCCACACGAGGCCAGCAGGAAGGCAGCTGTCCCCACATCGGGTGGCTTCATCTCTGCCAGGTGGGCACCTTGGCCTGAGGTTCCTGGGAGCTTCAGGGAGGACAGGGAAAACCTGTCCTCACAGTCAGTAAAAGAGGCCTGCACTCAGGGAAGGGGCCCGGGATGGAGCCAGGCCTCTGCCAGGGCCTCGGGACTCACTGAGGAGCGGGGATCGCACCCTGGGCTTCAGGGGTGGGGCTGTGCAGGTCGCAGGGGCACATGATACCTAGGGAAGGGTCTCCAAGGTCGGGCCGCCTGGTCAGGACTGGACCCTGAAGCAGTGTGGGTCTGAAGGTCAAAGCTTCTGGAGAGATGCTCTAGGAATCCACAGGGGGGTCAAGCCTGGCGGGGAGCCAGGTGCTGGGGAAGGGCTCAGTGGTGACTTGTGAACCAGACAGACAGAGCCTCGTCAGCCAGCAACAGAATGACCAAGAGGTTCGCTCGGCCCATGTCCCCCGGACAACCCAGCATTGAAGAGCCAGCTTGCAAAACCCCAGGATGTGGACCACGGGCTCTGTGGGGCCAGCAGTGTGGCCACTGACTGCTACGGGGCTGGGGCGATCCACCCTGGCCTTCCTGCCACCCAGCCACAGGTGGACTTCCAGAGCGATGGTCCCTGGGGTCCTCTGCTGGGAGGAAGCCCTGTCACACAGGAGAGGGCGACTATCAGGACGCAGCAAGGACCCCTCCGAGGTGGGCTACCTGCCGGCTCTGGGGAGGAGCAGGGGGCCGCCTGGGTTCCCTGGCTGCACCTCTCTGCACTGCCCCCGACAACCCTCCCCAGCCAGCCTGCCCCATATGCTGCTGCCCTGGTGGAGCAGCATATGGTGGCCCCACTGACGTCTGCCCAGGATGGGTGGACAGGCAGCTGTGCATGCAGCAGTAACATCACAGCCGCAGACCACAGCCACCAACGAACAGCCCTGCATAAAATCCCTCTGCCCCCCTCTGCTGTCAAGAGAACTCAGGGAGGAGGGAGGAGGGACGAGGGAAGAGGGACCCAGCACCTGCTCCTGCCGCAGCACCGCAGCCCCCTCCCGAGGAGCGAGCAATCGCTGGCTGGGCTGAAAGGAGCAGTCTCTCCCACCCTCTCCCGGGTGGCCCCGGAGGCTCAGGGAGGCCGGAGCAGAGACGAGGCCACAGTGTGCTAGGCGGGCAGGCATGGCTTGCTCCTGGTCACCAGTGTCACGCTCAGCTGGAAAGGTTGCCTCTGTTGGGGCCTTTGAGAGATGGGGGCCTACGGGAAGTGGGCTTCTCGGTTTTCCAGTGTGAATTAGGTCTGAGAACTGAGACACCAGCAAAATGCTGGCCGAGCCCAGGTACCCCTCGTTGACGCTCGGGCAGGCATGTGTGGATGAGTAGGCCCAGGCTCAGCAGCAGAGAGCCCACCAGGGTTCTTCTGCCTTGAGGCTCCAGGGCCAGCGCCCCCAGGATGCCTCCTCTCGCCTGACCCTCAGGAGTGCCTAGCCCGGGCAGCACCTTGGCCTTTTTCCCTGCCTGGGCCTACCCGTGGACTGCAGGGGACTGGCCATCTGCAGGCTGTTACCCGGGAGAGCCCACACAGGATGTCACTCGCTGCCCTCCTCCTCCATTCTCCCTCCTGCTGGCCTTGGCCTCCCTCCTGCCTGCCTTCCGTCCCTCTCTGCAGAGCCTGCTCTCTCCGTCCCTCCTTCCTGTGGCATCTCCCCTCGGTCTCTCCTGTCCCTTCTCTTGATCACTTTTATTTTGAAAACCCATCACTTTTACTTTGAAATACTTTGGCTCGGGAAGCTACACACTAGTATGGAAGAGCTGTGTCCCCTGCCCTGGTCTCCCAGGGCCCCCTCCCACCTCAGCTCACAGGGACCTGGGACCCAGCGACGGGCCCGCTGCCTTCACCTGCTGTGGCATGAGTCTGTGTGTGTGTCTGTGTGTGTGGACGTGTCTGTAGTACATCTGAGTCTTGATGCGTGTCTCTGTGTGTAACCACGTGCAATTTGTCTCCGTGTCTCTGAGCATTGTGCTGTGTGTCTGTGTCTCTCTGGGTAGGTGTGTATCTGTGTGTGTGTGTGTGTGTGCGCGCGCGCGCATTCACGTATCTGTGTCTATCTACGCATGTCTACATGTATGCCCGTTTACCTGTGGGTCTGTATCAAGAGTGTGACTCTGTGTGCCTGTCACCCTGTGTGAGTGTGTGCATGTGGCTCTATGGCTGTCCCCACACACTTTGGTGCACTGGGAAGTGGGGTGTGGGGCTGCTGTCCCTCCCAGGCCCCGCATGCTGCCCCCTGTTGCACTCATGCCCGTTTGGTCCCTGGCCCGGCGGTCACTCTGCTGTTCTCATCTCTGTGGTTTGCCCTTGGAGAAGGTTCCGTCAGTGGCTCGTGGGCCATACCCTTGACCTTGGCTCCTTCCCCACTTGGCCTGGAGCCTGAGCCCAGCCAGGCTGCCATGGCACCAGCCCTCTCCTTTCACATAGAAGGGTATCTGTGGCTGGGATGTGGCAAAAACTTTCGTTGCATATGCCAGAAACGCCCACAGCAATGGCCTTGGGGACAGCTCAAGTGCAGGATTCTGGAAGGGGCCAGGGACAGCCTGGGAGATGATTTCAAGGGGGTGGCAGGGTCAGGGCAGCATGCAGAGTGGGGCATTCAGGGCCCATCTGTTCGGGATGCTGCAGGCTTGCACCTCCTGGGCCCAGCCCAGCTGTGGCCATGGGTGCCACACTGCCCTGGGCAGGCCTCCTGGGGAGTGGTCACCTGTGGCACCAGCATCTCCAGTCTCAGAAGGCCGAGCTCTGCCAGCCAGCCAGCCTGCCAGCCTGCCCCTGCTCTTGGAGTCTGGACGATTTGCAGAGGCTCTGGCTTCATGCAGCCAGGACAAGCTCCTGCAGGTGGGCACACAGGGAGCAGGAGTCCTGGCAGGTGGGCCACCGAGGCCTGGAGTGCGAGGTGGCAGGAGGCAGTGGAGGGGCAGCAGCTGGGCCAGGGGTGCCCAGGGCCAGAAACCAGCCAGAGGAAGGCAGAGGGAGGAGCTGAGCGGACTCCGGGGGGGCGGCTGGGAGCTGCCGAGAACGAGCCCCCGGTGGTCTCCCATACTCCATTCCAGAAGCCGAGAGGGCAAAGAGTGGCTGCAGATCACAGAAATTAAAGTGTTCAGAGGAGCGAGGGAGAGAGCAGGCCAGCAGCCGCCTGCAGATGCCCATGTTGCGGGCTTCTGTCCACCTGAAAGCCAGTCCTGCCAGAGAGCGGCTATGATCCAAGAGGGAAACAGAGCCAGAGCCCACGGTGGAGCTGCTCGGTCAGGGCTGGTCACGGCGGGGGGCAGCCTGTGAGCCTTCTGACCCCATCTGACCCCAGCTATTTCCTGGCCAGCCTCCTCTCTGAGCCTCCAGGCTGGGCCTCCGTTCCCCAGTTGCAGAATGGGGTGACAACGTGGGCAGCGTCATGCACACAGCTGAGCACTGCAGCCTGAGTCTGCCCACCCTGCTGATGCCAGCCAGAGCTGCTGCTGGGCTGCCCGTCAGCGCCAAGGCCCTGGGACCCACCTCCAGAAGGCGCCGGGCTCCAGTCTGTTTGTTCAACAGAGAGCCTGGCAGGCACAGTTCCCCTGGTTCCAGCCCCTTTTTGAACCAGATTCATTTGATTTCTCATCTTTATTTTGGCAGGAAAAAAATGTAATTTCTAATTTAAAAATGTAGAAAGCATCCTCCTCGTCAACATGCGCCCAGCTCAGATGGTGTTTGGGAAATTAGTTGTGTCACTCACTCACCAGCACCGGGCCCAGCAGCGGGGATGGCCTCTCCCTCCTTGCACCCCGTCACCCCCTGCTGGCCTCCTGAGGGGTGCATCTGGAGGTGCCAGAGAGCTTGGCAAACACCGGCAGGACCTGGGTGTGGGGCAGTCCCCATCTGTGAGCTCACCTCTCTGCCATCCAGATGGCATCTCTGGGGACAAGATGTGATGCCGCGGAGGCTCACAAGAGGAGTTGGGGCGACCGTGGAAGAGTGCAAGCCCAATCTAGGCCATCAGAGCAGCCTAGCTTTGCCCTGGGTGCACAAACAGGCTGTGAACTTGGAGAAGCTGTGGGCCTCCCTGGCCTTGGTCTCCTCGTCTGCAGAAGGGCTGGGCCTCCCATGGCGACCATAGGCATGGAGGGCACAAGTGCCTTGCCAGCAGGGGTCAGGCCTCCCTGAGGGGTCAGTGGGTCGCTCACTCACCACGCCTGGAGCAGGAAGAGCACCCACGGGTTATTAGGGGAGCTCCTTGGGGGGTGGAAGGCGTCCCGTGGGATCTACTTTTTCCCTCATGGGAAAGACAGAGGCTGAGGGAGGCTGAACTCTTCCCCTGACACCCCAGGTGGGTTCTATGGGAGGGGCTGCCCAGGTCCAGGCCGGCTTCCTCTCCCCCCCCCCCAGCGACCCTGCAGGGGCTCTGCTCCCACAGCATGGTGGAGGCAGAGGTGTCTGGCCTGGGCCCTCTTCCTGTCCATCACCTCCTCTCCACCCACAGTTGAGGAGGCTGTCCCAAGGCCTCAGGTGTCCACACCGCTCAGGATTTCCTGTTACAAGTGGCAGAAACACAAGGTTCGTGACCCGAGTCAGGAGAGGATTCCCTGGCTCACTGTTCCCGGGAAAGACATCCAACAGGCCCACGGAGGTCCACGGCCTGCTTGTCTAAGGCTGAGTGCTGGGCGCCTGCTGAGGGCCGGGTGCCATTCAAGGCCCTGCCAAAGAGGTGACAACGAGAAGAAACCAAAGGAAATGCCCGGAGGTGACTGGTGTCCACGCTACAGTGCAGGGGAGCAATGGAGCTGGGAGGGCCCGGGAGCCCTCCCCAAGAGAACTCGGGGCCTCTGAGCACCACCCTTGGGATGCCGTATGCCCGCGGTCCCCTCCTGACGCCGGCACTCGCTCAACCTGCAGAGAAAGGTGGGCTGCGCTCACCCTGACTTCCCCACCAGGGTCCGGAGCCAGACTGCCATTAACAGAGCCCAGGGCAGCACTCTGGTTGGCCCAGGTTGGGCTGGGCAGCTGCCCCACACCAACCAGCTGAGTCAGCAGGCAGGGCCAAGAGGGGATGGGCAGCTCCCACACACTCACAGGAGGGGGACGAAGGACCCAGGCTCCTGGAGTCAGAAGTGGGGGGGTCTCAACAGCATCAGAGTCAGGACTCGAGGCCGTCTCCACCTCCCTCCCAAGCACTGCTGCCCTGAGAGGTGGCCACCTTCTCCTTTCCCTGTGCCCAGCACAAGGTATAAGCAACTCTTCACCTTCCGTCCTATTTGAAGCACCTCTTGGCCCCCTCGGTGCCCAGGATCCACCTCTGTGTCCTCCAAGATAGGGCTCTGGGCTCTTCGCCCTGCCCTATCTTTGAGCCCATGAGGACCGCTGGCCCCCCACTAGAGCAGCTGTGGTGTGCTCTGGATGGAGATTTGGAGGTGCCACCATTTTTGTGCAGTGACCTTGACACCTTCCTGCTTTCCGGAGCCTCGGCTTCCTGTCGTGAAGTTGGGCTGCCGCACGGGACAAAGCACATGGCCCAGGCCTGAAGGGCCTGCCTTCTGGCTGGTGCAGCAGGTAGATGGCCGTTAGGAGCCTGTGGCTGGAGAGGTCGCCTCCCACAGATGGGTGCTGTCCTGGAGGCCAGGGGCTGAGGTCCAGCTCCTCCCCGGGGGAAGCCCACCGGCCTGCAGTGCTGGGCTTGGGCAGGAGGGCTGAGGATACAGGCCCAGGACGGGCAGGCGCAGTCCTGCCAGGGATTCCCTGCAGCAGAACCCTCCCTACGGGGCCCACATGCAGGCCGGGGAGCAGAGGGAAGCCCTGGGTGTGTGATCTGCCACCCTCCGGGGACTGCCGGCCTCACCTGCTGGTCTGGACTTCCCAGGGGAGAAGGCGTTCCCCGGTGCGGTCTAGAGAGGAGCCCCAGGAGAACCCACCTCGTGCCACTTTCTGACAGGTCGTGCGTCACGCGGGCCGTGGAATCCTAAGGCCATTCTGAACACCAGCGCAGGAGGCAGAATCAGTGAGTAGGTCAGAGTCCCCAGGACCCACGGGCTGGGGCCCAGGATGAGATCAAATTTGGGGTCAAATGTCCTCACTGGGACACTGTCAGCCATGGCGCCAGGGCGTCCTGGTTACTTCAGGCAGATACCTGTGTCTGTCCACCGGCGGCTCCATCCCGGCCTCTTGTGTAACCCGGGCACGCACTCAGAGGGGTCCAGCCTCTGTCAAGGATGGCGGGCACACGCTGAGCAGAGTGGTAGTGACCCCTGGTCCCCAGTGTCTCCCTGCGCTGCTGAGCCTCCAAGGATTCTCCATGCCTCTGGCACCCACCCTGACACAGGGCGCTGGAGGGAACCCATCCCACATGGACGCCCAGGGCCGCTGTCGCATGTGATCATGGCCAGACAGGTCCTGGCCAGGTGTCAAGAGCGTCTCCTCCTGGGTTTGCCACCAAGGGGAGCTCCTGTGCGAGGCCTGCTGAAGGTGGCCCCTGTGCCTGCCGGCCATGGCGCTGCCCACCCTCGGGTCATGCACAGGAGTCTGGTGAGCTGGAGACACACTGGCCAGGAGGAAGGAACTGCGAGTATGGACACCCTGCCCTTTGTCAAGCACTGATAAAGGTTTCCCCGTCCCTCCACACGGCCACCCGTGTGCCAGGCAGGGAGCTGGCATCCACGTCGTGGTAACTCTAAGACTTAGATGGCAGCCCCTTGGTCACATGAGCCCTCACTCCGCCTTGGTGCCAACGCAGGGCAGGTGGAGGGGCTGGAGGTGGGCGAGAGCCGCCCGCTCCCTCCCACCCTGCATCTGTGCCTTCTGCGGGACGAGCTGCCCCCCGCTGCTCGGCCCTCCTGCACCCCTGTCTCACCTCCACTCGCCCCTCGCTGGCCGGGGCGCCTCTGCTTCCGTTTTCTGGCTCATCCTCTAACACGCACGTCTGCTGTCCAGGGCTTGCTGCTTTAGGAAGGCCAGACCCTGGCGAGGAAGGCAGACCCGAGACGGCAGCCGCCCTGGTAGAGGGCTTGGCCAGAGCAGCCGCAGCCATGAGTACAGAAGGCCCAAGGCCTGTCTCCACGGCAGGCGGCCGCTAACCCAAGCAGGAAGCTGCTCCAAACAGCGTGTGGCTGAGGGTGGCACAGGTCACCAGGTCCCATGCTGGCCACTTGCCCCAAGGGCAGGAGGGTGACGTCTAAAGTTAAAGTAAGTACCTGGAGTCAGAGGAGGGCCCTCGCTGATGCTCAAGGGAGGCCCCGGCTCGGCCATGGCCTCACTCAGTACCAATGGCCAGCGCAGCCCCCGTGGCAGGCAGGACGTTCCCAGTGTCAGGAGCACCTCACCTCCTCTCCATCAGGGCCAGGGTGCTGGCTTCTTGGCTGTCCCAAGTCAGGAAGGACCGTGCCTTGTAGGTGCAGGACAGCTGGGGACAGGCCACAGGGGGCTGAGTGGGAGAAATGGGCAGAAGCTGGATTAGGGGCCAGCATGGACCAAAGCCTCCACCCTGCACTGGAATCAATGGAAATGAATTGAAGGAATTGAATTTCGTCAGATTGAAGGAAGGAAATCAAATTGAAAGGAGGGAATCCAATAGAGAGGGATTAAAACGAGTTGAACTGGCTCCATTTGATTTGAGCTGGAAAGTCAAAGTAAAGATCTCGGGGGTTGGTCTGGGTTCTGGCTAAGCAGGAGGGCTGGGGGCATGACCGGACCTGAGTTGGTCTGAAGTTTCGGGACAGGTGTCGGTGGCTCATATTAATTCTGCCTGGGGCTGGGGGTGCCCACCAAACTCTGCTGCTCACATGCACTTGTGCTCTGGGCTTAGTAGTTAGAAGAGACTTTATGAAGCACCTATGGCATGCAGGCCCTGGGCTATAACCTGAGTCAGACCTGGTGGTACCCCAGGGCCTGAGGCACAGTAGCCTGTTGGTGCCAAGGTGCCAAGGTTAGAACCTTAAACGTGACAGCCTGGGAGTCCGCCCAGGGCTCTGCACCTTGGAGGAGGGGTCTACCTCTGGCCTTCCTTGGGTGTAACGACCTGGTAAGGTGCGAATCTAAACTGAGGGCGGGCGCGGAGCCACTTGTCCGAGGCCACAGGACAGAGCAGGGCAAGCTGTGGGCCTGGGCCTGTGTCCCCCGCCCTCAGTGTGCTCATCTGGAGGGCACAACAGTAGCTTCCTGAGGTGAGCCCCAGGAGGGCAGGAAGGCCAGTGTCTTCTCGAGGTTAGTAACAGGGCAGTGCCCTCCGCAGCCCAGCACTGGCCAATTTCTGGGTCTTTCTTTGAAGCCCCCAGAGACATGGGGTTTTCAGAAGCTACTTGGGGAGCCCTGACCATCTTTCCGCTACCTAGAGGTGCGGCCAGGAGACTTCCCACTTCCTCCTCCTCAGCCCCTCTGCTCCTGAGCCCTGCAGGAGAACCCCGCCCGGCCTTCCCAGCACCCCGGGTCCTCCTCCCCCTCCAGGGCTCTGAGTCTCCACACCTCCTCCAGGCAGTCCTCCTGCGCCTGACAGCCTGGCATCGCCCCACCCTGTCCCCTCTGTTCTAGCCGCTTGTCAACCTTGATGCTTTCTCCGCTCCTGGGCCAGCATCCTGCAGAGCCGGGTAGTGCGCAGGTCACCACACCTGGGAGACAGGGATGGCCTTTCTCTCTGGGCCTTTCGCCCCGGGTTGTTTCTGTGGCAAGCCTTTCCAGGACTGGAGGACAGCTCGGCCGTAGAGCGTCTGGGTGAGGAGGATCCACCAGGCACCACGGCCGGGAAGACGCCTGCTGCTCCTCGTGATTCTGAACCTCTTCTCTGTTGTTTTTCCCCAACTTATGTCAGGTTCAAGGAGTTTTAGTCAATTAGTCTACGAACACCTCAGCCTTGTTGACGTATTTCTAATCAGCATTTAGCGCACGTGGGGACCGTTCCACGCTCCTCCGCTCTGCCCACGCGCCCGGCACCTGCCTTGCCTGGGGGCTTTTCCTTTTTTCCTTTCTCTTTATCTGTTCTCTAATTTGCTGGGCAGGGGGGAGGGTGGCAGGGGGGAGGGCAAGACCCACACAGAATGCCAGCAGCCCTGCAGAGGGACCCTGCCCTGTGGCCACCATCCTCCCACGTATCCCGTCCTCCCACATGCTAGCTGTTACCCGGGTGAGCCCTTCACCACCGTGAGCCTCGGTTTCCTTATCTTTATGATGAGGATGGTAATGCGCACCTGCCCTGTGGACTCAGTGAGTGGCTTCACTGAGGTGATATGCAGAAAGCCCTCGGTGCCTGGCCACCCCTCGCTACGGTGGCCGGTACCCACAGTTCCAACAAGAGCGGATCCCGTATTACTAATTGGCTCACACCACTCTCTTTATGGGCAAAGTACACCCCCCAAATAAAATTGGGAAAAGACAAGAAGAAATGAGCAAGTCCCGGGCAGCCCTGCCCACCTCTGGAGCCTGAGTCCTGAGCTCCATCCGGCAGGAGGACGTCACGCCCCACCATCCTCTCCTGTCTGAAAACTCTGAACCTCACCTCTGTGTATTCCCACGACTTTAGAGGAAGTCTCCTAAGCTCTTTATTTAATAAGACGATCCAGCCTTGTCTGTCGTATCTGCTGCGGTCTGTCTCCAGGTCATTATCCCTGGCCTTTTCGTGTGCTGGTTTAGTTCTGACATGCAGAAGATCTTCATTTCTATGCAGCCAAGCCTGTCCATATTTTCTCTCCTGATTCCTTGTATTAGTTCTAAACTTAGGCAATCTTCTCTCTCCCGAGGCATGATGAATATTAAACTCTACTTAATTCTCACTTTTCTGTGCCCTGATTTTTTTAAAAATATACTTGACGCTGATCCCAGTGGAGTTGGGTTGGTGGAGAGAGGGTGGCGGGCAGCGGAGCCTTCCCAGGCAGAGGGCCTCCTCACATGCCGCCCGGAACTGAGCGCCAGCCGGGCACCTGACAGCGCCCCGCCCTGGCCACCCAGACAGTGGCCTCCAGCACTGCCTCTCCCACCCCTGGCCCTGGCCAGAGTGAGCTCCTGGGCTACAGGTCCACTTCCATAGGAACAGGCCACTGGGGCCGCTAAGCCTCCAATGCTCACCAGTGGGCCCCAGAGCAAACGGCCCCAAGTGGGTCAAGTCCCTGCCGTGCGAGACGCTGGGTGGCTACCTCCACTCAGGGCCCCCAGCCCTGTGCTGCCCCCGGCCTTCCTGCTTGCTCTGGCCCCCTCCGCCCCAGGACTGCTCCCAGCGCACTGCATTCTCTGCTGCCTGGCTTTGGCTCCGCTGACCAACCCTGCTGACCATCTCCCCCAGAGGGGCTCCCCCAGGGCACTGGCTGTGCCACAGGTTCTAGGGCCGTAGAGAGCCTTGCTACGCGCTCTGCATGCACGTGGGAGAAGGCTCACTGCCTGCCTCGCAGGATACACTGAGGGTCTCAGGACGCCATGGTGGCCCAGGGAGTGGGCAGTGGTGCTGGACAGCATCTCAGGCTGGCTGGACTGTAGACCCAGGCTCTGCCTGTCACCCATGTGTAACCACTAGCCAATGCAAATGACAATGTGCTTGGCCAGTCCCTTCAGGACCTCGGGAAGTAGGAGATAGGCGTTTGGGGTGCGGTAGGTGTGGAGTGCTGTGACCCCGTCCATAACTCTGCCCGCAGAGGCCTGGTGCTCAGGGGTGCACAGCTTGCCTGTCGTGCCTTGTGAGCCTCAGTTTACCCGACTTTAACAGTTGAGGCCAGGACCGCGATGGTGGTCTTCCATGTCCCTCCAGCTCAGCTGCCTTCCTCCTGCCCCACACCCTCCCATCAGCACGAGAGCCAAGCACAGAACCAACTCCGGGGCAGGAGGGGGAGGGCCGCCCAGCAGGCAGGCTGGACGGGGAGGGTAGGCCAACCCTGAGGACCCGCCAAGTGGAAGGCCGCTCCCACCCTGGACAGAGTCAGACTGGCCGGAGGCCCCCAGGGGTGAGCAAGAGGGAGAGAGGGCGAGGGGCCACCCTGCCTACCAGGAAGACACAGTGCAAGAAGAGGGCGTGCCCACCCTTTAGGAGCAGACCCTCACCCAACAAGACACGTGGCCAGGCCCCAGCCTCTCACGGCACTGGAGACTCTGGGCCCCCGAGGAAGCAGGCAGTCCGTGGGCACCCACTCTAGTGATATGGAGGCAGAGGAGGTGACACCAGGGGCCGGGTTGAGAACTGGGCCCGAGTCTGTCCACTCTTGAGGCCCTGGTTGCCCAGGGCCTGAGGCCTTGGCCTAGGCAGAGGGTCCAGGGCTGGGGGTCAATGACGGCAGCAGGTGGGCACTGAGACCCAGTTCCTGGCTTCTGGAATGAGGTCCTGGAGGAGGCGCTGAGGAGTCCTGCAGATGGCCAGGAGGTGATGGGGGTGGGGCAGGCGCCCTGGACTGGGGCATGTGGATGGGATTCCGAGACGCTCGCCAGGTGGGCAGGAGCGCATGGCCTCTTAACTTCCTAGTTAGCCACGCAGGACCTGGGTGATTAGAGCGCTTGCTGCCCTATCTCACTGGCCAGCCCTGGGCCAAGCCGTAATTCACCCCCCACGGGGCGAACAGGTGCCTGGCTACAGAGGGCACCTCGCAGGGGACAGTGTCTGCCCCCAGAGTCTCAGGGTGGTTGCCTCTGGAGCGAGGGTCTGACACGGTGGGAGGAGTCTCCCCAGGTAGCAAGGCACCCCAGGGGGCCCACACCTAGGGTCCCCAAGCCGTTCTGCAACATGGGGTCCTGCACCACCTTGCTGGAGGCCTCACTCAGCCCTACTGTGTGCCTACTCAGCCCTACTGTGGGCCCTGGCTCCCACAACTCCCACCACTGCCTGTTAAGGTGGAACCACTGGGTTTTCTGGGCCCCTTCCCACCATGCCATGTGTCCAGCGCTGGTGCAGCCACACAGGTGGGCGTGCACACGTGCTCCATCTGTGGGTGGCAGGGTCTAGACACACATCACCCCAGCAGCAGGGAGCGCCCAGCTCCAGGTCCACTCTTCTAAGACCACTTCCAACCCAGGGGTCAGGGCTCCTGGGAGAGCTGGCCACTGGGACAGAAGGTGGGGGGGACCAGCCGGGAGCCCTGTGCCTGGCAGAACGCAGGAAGAGCTCAGTGAGGCTGGTGCAGTAGCGGGTGGACACAGGACCACCTGGAGGAGGGACGCCCTGTGTCCCTAGCCTGGGCTCCTTTCTGGAGTCCTGGCTGCACCCCATCACACCTGTCCTCTGGCCTCTCATGCTGTACCTTCCTTCATCCCTCCCGTTGCCCTGTCCCTGCTGGGCCCCTTTTCAAGATGCCTTTCCCAGGGTGCTCACCAGGTCCAGGGGTGAGCATCCATCCCCACACGTGGACACACAGAGCGGCTTCCGCCAGAGCATACAGCGGGGCAGGAGGAGAGTGGGGGGCCTGAGCAACCAGGCTGGACCATCTTGAGCAGACTGCAGATGAGCTCCCCGGGGGATCCGACCCAGGGCAGAATGAACATCCGTGGTCCATACTGATAAGGCCCACCAAGGTCCAAACCGAGGTCCACCATGGTCCTCACCGACCAGGTCCACCATATTCCTCACCGACAAGGTCCACCATGGTCCTCTCTGACAAGGTTCACCATATTTCTCACTGACAAGGTCCACCATGGTCCTCACCGACAAGGTCCACCATGGTCCTCACCGACAAGGACCACCATATTCCTCACCGATAAGGTCCATCATATTCCTCACCCACAAGGTCCACCATGGTCCTCACTGACAAGGTCCACCATGGTCCTCACTGACAAGGTCCACCATGGTCCTCACTGACAAGGTCCACCATATTCCTCACTGACAAGGTCCATCATATTCCTCACCCACAAGGTCCACCATGGTCCTCACCGACAAGGTCCACCATGGTCCTCACCGACAAGGTCCACCATGGTCCTCACTGACAAGGTCCACCATGGTCCTCACTGACAAGGTCCACCATGGTCCTCACCGACAAGGTCCACCATGGTCCTCACTGACAAGGTCCACCATGGTCCTCACCGACAAGGTCCACCATGGTCCTCACCGACAAGGTCCACCATATTCCTCACCGACAAGGTCCACCATGGTCCTCACCGACAAGGTCCACCATATTCCTCACCGACAAGGTCCACCATGGTCCTCACTGACAAGGTCCACCATGGTCCTCACCGACAAGGTCCACCATGGTCCTCACTGACAAGGTCCACCATGGTCCTCACCGACAAGGTCCACCATATTCCTCACTGACAAGGTCCACCATGGTCCTCACTGACAAGGTTCACCATGGTCCACACTGAGGTCCACCATATTCCTCACTGACAAGGTCCACCATGGTCCTCACCGACAAGGTCCACCATGGTCCTCACTGACAAGGTCCACCATGGTCCTCACTGACAAGGTCCACCATGGTCCTCACTGACAAGGTCCACCATGGTCCTCACTGACAAGGTCCACCATATTCCTCACCGACAAGGTCCACCATGGTCCACACTGAGGTCCACCATATTCCTCACTGACAAGGTCCACCATGGTCCTCACTGACAAGGTCCACCATATTCCTCACTGACAAGGTCCACCATGGTCCTCACTGACAAGGTCCACCATGGTCCTCACTGACAAGGTCCACCATATTCCTCACCGACAAGGTCCACCATGGTCCTCACTGACAAGGTCCACCATATTCCTCACCGACAAGGTCCACCATGGTCCTCACTGACAAGGTTCACCATATTCCTCACTGACAAGGTCCACCATGGTCCTCACTGACAAGGTCCACCATGGTCCTCACTGACAAGGTCCACCATATTCCTCACCGACAAGGTCCACCATGGTCCACACTGAGGTCCACCATATTCCTCACTGACAAGGTCCACCATATTCCTCACTGACAAGGTCCACCATGGTCCTCACCGACAAGGTCCACCATGGTCCACACCGACAAGGTCCACCATATTCCTCACCGACAAGGTCCACCATGGTCCTCACTGACAAGGTCCACCATGGTCCTCACTGACAAGGTCCACCATGGTCCACACTGAGGTCCACCATATTCCTCACCGACAAGGTCCACCATGGTCCACACCGACAAGGTCCACCATGGTCCTCACCGACAAGGTCCACCATGGTCCTCACCGACAAGGTCCACCATGGTCCTCACCGACAAGGTCCACCATGGTCCTCACCGACAAGGTCCACCATGGTCCTCACCGACAAGGTCCACCATGGTCCTCACCGACAAGGTCCACCATGGTCCTCACTGACAAGGTCCACCATGGTCCACACCGACAAGGTCCACCATGGTCCTCACTGACAAGGTCCACCATGGTCCTCACTGACAAGGTCCACCATGGTCCTCACTGACAAGGTCCACCATGGTCCTCACCGACAAGGTCCACCATGGTCCTCACTGACAAGGTCCACCATATTCCTCACCGACAAGGTCCACCATATTCCTCACCGACAAGGTCCACCATGGTCCTCACTGACAAGGTCCACCATGGTCCTCACCGACAAGGTCCACCATGGTCCTCACTGACAAGGTCCACCATGGTCCTCACCGACAAGGTCCACCATATTCCTCACTGACAAGGTCCACCATATTCCTCACTGACAAGGTCCACCATGGTCCTCACTGACAAGGTCCACCATGGTCCTCACTGACAAGGTCCACCATATTCCTCACCGACAAGGTCCACCATGGTCCTCACCGACAAGGTCCACCATGGTCCACATTGAGGTCCACCATATTCCTCACCGACAAGGTCCACCATATACCTCACTGACAAGGTCCACCATATTCCTCACCGACAAGGTCCACCATGGTCCTCACTGACAAGGTCCACCATGGTCCACATTGAGGTCCACCATATTCCTCACCAACAAGGTCCACCATGGTCCACACTGACAAGGTCCACCATATTCCTCACCGACAAGGTCCACCATGGTCCTCACCGACAAGGTCCACCATGGTCCTCACCGACAAGGTCCACCATATTCCTCACCGACAAGGTCCACCATGGTCCACACTGACGAGGTCCACCATATTCCTCACCGACAAGGTCCACCATAGTCCACACTGAGGTCCACCATATTCCTCACCGACAAGGTCCACCATGGTCCACACTGACGAGGTCCACCATATTCTTCACCGACAAGGTCCACCATGGTCCACACTGAGGTCCACCATATTCCTCACTGACAAGGTCCACCATGGTCCTCACCGACAAGGTCCACCATGGTCCACACTGAGGTCCACCATATTCCTCACCGACAAGGTCCACCATGGTCCACACTGAGGTCCACCATATTCCTCACTGACAAGGTCCACCATGGTCCTCACTGACAAGGTCCACCATATTCCTCACCGACAAGGTCCACCATGGTCCACACTGAGGTCCACCATATTCCTCACCGACAAGGTCCACCATGGTCCACACTGACAAGGTCCACCATATTCCTCACCGACAAGGTCCACCATGGTCCTCGCCGACAAGGTCCACCATGGTCCTCACTGACAAGGTCCACCATGGTCCTCACCGACAAGGTCCACCATATTCCTCACTGACAAGGTCCACCATATTCCTCACCGACAAGGTCCACCATGGTCCACACTGACAAGGTCCACCATGGTCCTCACCGACAAGGTCCACCATATTCCTCACCGACAAGGTCCACCATGGTCCACACTGACGAGGTCCACCATATTCCTCACCGACAAGGTCCACCATAGTCCACACTGAGGTCCACCATATTCCTCACCGACAAGGTCCACCATGGTCCACACTGACGAGGTCCACCATATTCTTCACCGACAAGGTCCACCATGGTCCACACTGAGGTCCACCATATTCCTCACTGACAAGGTCCACCATGGTCCTCACCGACAAGGTCCACCATGGTCCACACTGAGGTCCACCATATTCCTCACCGACAAGGTCCACCATGGTCCACACTGAGGTCCACCATATTCCTCACTGACAAGGTCCACCATGGTCCTCACTGACAAGGTCCACCATATTCCTCACCGACAAGGTCCACCATGGTCCACACTGAGGTCCACCATATTCCTCACCGACAAGGTCCACCATGGTCCACACTGAGGTCCACCATATTCCTCACCGACAAGGTCCACCATGGTCCTCACCGACAAGGTCCACCATGGTCCTCACCGACAAGGTCCACCATGGTCCACACTGACAAGGTCCACCATATACCTCACTGACAAGGTCCACCATGGTCCTCACTGACAAGGTCCACCATGGTCCACACTGACAAGGTCCACCATATACCTCACTGACAAGGTCCACCATGGTCCTCACTGACAAGGTCCACCATATTCCTCACTGACAAGGTCCACCATGGTCCTCACTGACAAGGTCCACCATATTCCTCACTGACAAGGTCCACCATGGTCCACACTGAGGTCCACCATATTCCTCACTGACAAGGTCCACCATATTCCTCACTGACAAGGTCCACCATGGTCCTCACCGACAAGGTCCACCATGGTCCACACCTACAAGGTCCACCATATTCCTCACCGACAAGGTCCACCATGGTCCTCACTGACAAGGTCCACCATGGTCCTCACCGACAAGGTCCACCATGGTCCACACCGACAAGGTCCACCATGGTCCACACCCACAAGGTCCACCATGGTCCACACCCACAAGGTCCACCATATTCCTCACACTCAAGGTCCACCATGGTCCTCACTGACAAGGTCCACCATGGTCCACACTGACGAGGTCCACCATGGTCCACACTGAGGAGGTCCATGATTTGACAGGTGGGAGGGTGAGCACTTGGACAATTGATAGGTGGTAGATGATAGACAGATGCTGGACAGACGGGTGGAGTGAGCACTTGGTCCATATCAACACCTCCTGACCACTCCATGCCTCCACCCTCAAGGACAGGAAGGCTGACCCTGCTCCCCACACGTGGACACACAGTGGGGCTTCCGCCAGAGTGTACAGCGGGGCAGAGGAGCAGGGGGCGGGCCTGACCAGCAGCAGTAGTGGCTTCAACAGAACCTGGCCCTGGGCGGCAGGAGGCGAGGGGCCTTACCTCTGCGGGCTGCCCCCAGAGGCATGCTGCTCCACCCCCGGGAAGCAGAGCTGAGGGCCAGTAGGGGAGGTCTGAGAGCCTCAGCACCCAGGAAGCGAGCTGGAGTGAGACCCAAAGGAGCGAGCGAGGCTGGAGAAGGGGTAGCACCAGGGCGTGGACCCTGAGCCTGGGTCCTGATGCACGCACCAGGGTGGCACAGGGCGTTCATGGGAAGACTGAGCAGGGCGCGCAGAACGCTCCAAACCTTGGAAATTCTCTGTAAATCTGAAACTGTCCCAAAAGAAAAAGTTATTTGTTCTAACCCACAATAATGCACATCAATGAAATCAAGCTGGAGAAAGTGGCAGGACCAGAGCCAACGCCCAGATTCACCCTCCACTTGAGACCTCATGGTGCAGAAGCCTGGGAAGGTCTGGCAGCTCCAGCAGACAAGCTCTGTGGTTGGTGCGGAAACACCCCTGGGCTGCATTATCAGAATCACAGAGGCCAGAACATGGGAGGGGATGCACATCTCCACACAGCAGCTCATGAGCAAATCGGGGTTCAGGGGCTGGGGGTTAGAGACAGGCTCCCGTCTTCTCCCTGTCTTTTCTGCCAATGGGGGAGCAAGTGGCTTCAGGGCCCTGTGGGACTGGGGACAAGGGACCTAGGCAGGTGCCTGCTGAGAGCCATAGAGTAGGAATGATGCATGGCATTTTTGGTTGAAAGGTGACGCCAGCAAGCCATTGAGATGATAATGGTTATGTTAAGATGTGCATTCAATTGGATATTAGACCCCTGCTGTCCACCTTGGCTTGCTACTTTGGAGCATGGGATTCCCGGAGAGTTCCCATTGGTTGGGGAAGTGGGGGAGGAGGGATTTCCGGAGGAGGGATTTCCGTTCGGTGTGCTGTGTCCCAGGAGAAGGCCACGAGCATGGTGTTCGCAGGAGTTTTGGAAATAAAGTTTGTTCCTGCTTGAGTGGCTCGTGATTTTGTACCCAGCCAGACTGCGGCAGGTGCCTAGTGGGAAACCCCTTCTGCTGTCAAGTTTAGGGCCACCAGAAGGTCAGACAGCATCTAGCCCACAAGGTTACCCATGCCCAGCACAGACCCCACACCAACAGTGATGGAGTGGGAGAGGGACGAGTCCTCGGGCTCTAGAGGCCACATCCTGCTCCTGTCTTCTGCTGTGCAGCTGCCAACAAGTCTCAAAGCTTCTCTGAGCCTGTGTCTCCATACAAGGCCAGGCTGGGCAGGCACAGGCACAGCACACCGGCTTCCTGGAGGCGGAGCACCTTTAACAGGGACTCTGAGAGACACACGTGTCCACAGAGCTGGACTCCCACCCGGAAACGGAGCAGCCCCTGAAAGACGGACGCTCTTGAGGAGAGATGTGGTGCCAGGGAAGGAACTCTGTTGGGGCATCCAGAGCTCTGCCCCAGGCCCTGTCCCCAACAGGCTCTGAGCTCACCACTCTGAGCCTCGGTCTCCTCATCTATGACATGGCGTTGAGCATGACCCCCTGCAGCCCGACCCATGATGGGGCAGAGTGAGGCCTCCTCAGCCTGAGGCTCCTGCTGGCCTCTCAGGGCCTGGCCTGGGAGTGACACAGCCCTGTGCCACCTGCCCACCCCTGCCTATCCTCGACCCCATCTTGTGTCCTCGGTGAGACTTCCTGGCCCCACCAGGACCAGGACCGTGCAGACGCGCAGCCCGGGGGTGCCCCCAGGTCTGAGTCTCCAGTCGGGAGCTCGGGGAGGGCACGGGCATGGCCAAGGGCTCTCAGGGTGAAGGAGCCAGGCCATAGGCCCACTCCAGAGAGTCAAGGGCTCCCCTCCCTCGACGTGACCCAGGGGAGGGGGCTTCTGTCTCTAAGTCCCTCCCACTCACAGCCTGACTCCTGGGACTGAGGCAGGGCACATCCTCACCTCCTGGGAAGCCATGGTCCCCACTGTCTCCTAGGGACAGGCCGAGAAGGCACACAGCTGAGGGCAGAGGGCACCCAGCGGCAGAGCAGGGCTGGACTGGGGCTCAGTCCAGTGCTGCGGTCTCAGGACAGCCTGGCCAGCCCAGCCCCTGTCCTGCCAGCCCCAGGGCATCTCCTCATGGTTCTCATTCCCTGTGGGACCCAGAGAGTGGTGGCCCTTGGCACACAGCAGCTACTCTCTCAGGTGAAGGAGGGAAAGGGTCTGACACCTCTGGGAGCTTTAGTGGACTGAGTCGTGTCGCCCCAATTCAGTGCCCCAGAACCTCGGAAGGGGATGTCATTTGGAAAGAAGTTCTCAAATGATCTCCCAGGAAGGCATCCCAGATTCAGGGTGGCCCTAAAGACCACGACTGGTTCCTTCTACAAGCGGGGACAGGGGACCTGGAAAAGCCCCTGTGCAGGTGCAGTACGCCTCGCGTTCAGGGGCCCCGGGGGGGTGCCCCGGCAGCAGGTGCTCAGGAGACGTGGCCAGGAGATGACCCACCCTGTGTGGCAAGTTGAGGGGACGTTCCAGGGATGAAGCCCTGCCTCCAACACCAAGCTCAGAGAACCATTTAAAATACAAAAATAATGTTTTTATGGTTATTAAAGTAATAAGCGTTGACTGCAAAAAGCATACAATAAAGAACGAAGACGATGCCTGGAGGAATGATGAGCTGAAAGAGAATCACTGAGGATCTCATCCTCGGCACCATTAACGTGCAGTCGATGGTCTCCGAGCTCCATGTTCCGGTATTCACACAGAGGGGAGAGCCGGCGTGCGCAGAGGTCTACCAGGGTCCTCGCTGGGGACGTCAGCCCTGGTCTGCTGTGCCGGGCAGGGATGCCTCCCCGGGCACCTCTCCACACCAATGAGCGCATGTCCACAGCGCCCCGGCTCAGAGGCGCGTCCTGGGGACGTGCTGTCTGCTTGGCTGCCCCTGGACACCGCGTTCATTTCCAGCCCTGCTCTCGACCGCGAGCCATGACCTCAGGACCACTGAGCCCTGTGCACACATCCACAGGCGCCCTTCCAGCTATCCTCTTGTGACGCAATCCTAGGAGCGAGCAGGTGTGGACTCTTAAATCTGCCACAGCACGGGGTCCACTTGCCGTCCAGGGGGCTGGTGTCAAGGTCCCACTGTCCTGCGCCTGGCGGCAGAATTGCCAACCCTGCGCCCCCTCAGTCGGAGCCGCTCAAAGCAGACTCGTGGGGTGCTCCAAAGCAAAGGTGCAGACGGCACGTGTCCTCTGGCTGCTCTGGGTCCTGCCTTGGTGGCCGCAGACATGTGACCTGTCCTCTTTCTCCTGGAGGTTATTTACTGGATGACGTCTGGAGAGCTCGCTTTGTGGCAGGCAGAGGGACAGTCGTGAAGGAAAACGTCCACCGGAGCTGGGCCGGCACGCTGGGGGGGCAGGCCCTGCACACGCACTGTGCAGTGCTCACGTACCACACGTGCACACATGCACACACACACACACACTAGCAAGCTCCGAGCCGGGGGGCTGGGCAGCTGGAAGGTGAACAGGACGAGCGTGACCGTGCCACCTGTCCCCTGCCCCACCGGCTCCCAGGCCAGGCTGTCAGCTGGCGTTGACCCAGAGGTCAGCGGCGGGCAGGCTGGGAAACTGAGGCCGAGCCTTGTGGTCTGACTTCACAGTGTGGGTCTCGAGGCCAGCTGCCACAAGAACTCTGTCCTTGCAGGACCACACTGCCAGGCCTTGTCCAGCTCAGCAGCTCCCTGCCCCAGGACAGGGCATCCAACAGTGACCCTCAGAGCGCAGGGGAGGGCAGATTTGACATCCCACGTGTGGGACTGGTATGGAAGCCCTGCGGGCGGAGGAGGCTTCCAGGAGCAGGCTCCAGGGGCCACAGTGATGGGCCTGTGCTGCCCCAGCCCACAGGGCAGGGTCAGTGGTGGCCAAGGGGGCCTCTGTGGCCTAAAGAGTGGACCTGGTGCCTCAGTCCGTCCCTGGTGCTGTAACAGGACGCCTTAGACTGGGCGGGTCCTGGTCCCAGAGCTCAAGGCTGCGTACTCCTCAGGAGGGTGAGGGCAGCAGGTGCCCCAGGGCTCCTCCATAAGGCCACCAATCCCATCGCCAAGCTCCACCTAACCTACTCACTCCCAAAGGCCACCTGTCTAGGCTATGGTCTTGGGGACAGGTGTCCCAGCTCTGACGCCATGGCCTTGGGGACAGGTTTCATGGTACAGTTTTGGTCGAGGGGGCATCTGAACTGTCCCTAGGGGCATCTCCTGAAGACCCCCACGGGCACCCCTCATCCAGGCCCTGGAGCAGCCTGGCGCTCACCCCACGACCCAGGGAAAATGTCCTGTGTGAGTAGGAGTGACAACCACTTTGTCCTGCAGTTGGGGGACAATCCAACCAGCCAACAGCACGGGGAAAGTATCACGGCAAAGGTGGCTCCACGGGTGGAGCTGTGCAGAGGAGCCCTGCCCCCACCCCATCAGAGCGAGGACGGGGCCCAGGGAGGCAGACTCCAGGCCACAGCGGCTGGGGCACAGCAGGTCTGTCATGGGCAGGGCCGGCGGAAGCCCCTGGGTGGAGCAGAAATTCACCTCGGCTTGTGGCGCTCCCGGCCTCCCCGCTTAGAGGTGGACAGGGCCTGGGGTGAGGCCAGGAGCTCTGGGGGCTGTGGATACCTGAGTCCCTCACCCATGAGACAGGGCATCAGGGTCCTGTGTCTCCGAGTCACCAAGAGCTCAAGCCAGGCATCGGATGAGAACGGGTTTTGTGGGGACACAGGCGGCCAAGGTCAGCTGCTGTGATTTTCTTCCCTGTGCCACGGGCTGCTTAGCAGGGAACGTGTCTTGGAACAGGGATGTGGACAAGACGGGAGGGCCCAAGACCAGTCACCCAGACGGAGGTTTCAGTGCCAAGCTCCCGAGTGGCTCAGGAATCTCACACCGCATGTCCCCTGCCAGGCCCAGAGCAGAGTGGGGCAGAGGGTGCTGCCTCCTGGGGGACCTGCCCTTGGGCAAGGATGGGTACTGCAGCCCTCAGCAGCAGGTGCTGAAAGCTGGTTTTGCAAACACGGAGGAGTGGAGACCCCCTGGGTCCCGGGACGAGCCCGGAGCCTCCAAGTCCTGTTGGGGATCAGGAAGAAGGGCACGGGGCTCGTCACCAGGCCTTTGACAACATCCCTCAAGGCCCTGCTGCCCCTCTCCTGGGACCCCCACTCCCAAATGGTTCGGGCTGGGATGGGCTGGGCTCAGCCAGGTCCTTCTCATGGCCACAGACCTGGGGTGCACCAGGGACATGGTGGCCAGAGCTGTGCCCCCAGGAGCCTTCTGGTGTTCATCATGATGAGGGTCTGGCCATGGGCTGCTGCAGAGGCCCCCCTGCCCCCAGCCTAGGCCTTCTGGATAGCCCACGGGCTGGGGACACACCCTGCCACCAGCACCCCACCCACACTCAGGCCCAGGGGAGGGGTCCAGCCACAGCCTGTGGTGGGAGGGTGACGAGCAGGCCCAGCACGCTAGAGAAGAGCCCAGCTGCCTCAGGACTCACCCCGGGCAGCCGGCCCTCGGGGCTCTGCCTCAGACAAGCAGCCCTTTTCTCTCAGATGGCAAGAGGGCCCCTGGGTCCCCGAAGCTCCCGGGGCACCTGAGTCTTCCTCTGGCTCAACCCAGCTGTACCCTGACCTCCTGCCCCTGTGCCTGGACTTGCTGGTGTCTGGAAACCTCTGGGCCTCCCACTCTGTTTTCCTGTTGCTCTTCCAAGTGTCACTGTCCCCTGCCCCTCAGGGAAGGCCAGGTGGGGAGCCGAGGCTCTCAGCCTTCCAGGGCCAAAGAGGCCCCACATGACGTCATGGAGTCCGCCAAGGGGCCTGGACTGCCAGCCCCGGGAGAGGCCCAGAGCCGGCGGCACGTGACGTCCACCTCCACCTGAGGTGCCCCTCCTCACAGAGCAGCATCAGAGGTCAGCTGAGAGGGGGCGGGCAGCGGCTTGGTAAGACCCAGAGTGTCACAACGTGACTGTGACCACCAAGGGGTCAGTCTTCCAGCAAAAGGCACATGCAGGATCAAGAGCCAGGAGGCTCTCAGCTGAGCGACCTGGCCATCTGGGGGGATGGCACCAAGCGGGCAGACGCGGGTCTGCCAGGTAGAGTTGAGAAGAGCCATCACCCAGGGCACCCGTGAGCAGCCACCAGCCCCTCAGCCAAGGAAAGACAGAGAGTCAGCAGAGAGAGGGGCAGCAGCAGAGAGGTCCTGAGGGGCTTCAGAACTGGAGAGGGGCTGTGCTCCTCAACTTGGGGGACAGAGAGGGCAGGCAAGACCCTGCCCAAGACGGAGCCACAGTGCCCACCCGGGCAGAGCAGCCAAGGCAGCTGAGAGGAGCCAGCAGCACCTGGGAGCGGGGGGCCTGCAGCCAGGCCCCAGATTCCAAGTCCTGGGAGAAGAGGAGCCAGACGGAGGGCAGAGACACAGGCCGAGAGGCAGCCCAGGACAGACTCCTGGACAGGAGTGATGCAGCAGCGCGTCCACCTACAGGTTCAGGAAGGTGCAGGAGCTCCAACAGCGTGGCCCTGAGGGATCGGCTAGGTCTCCCCAGCCAAGCTTCTGGGAACGAGGGAGGGGGGAAAGGAGAGGGTCAGGGAGGGAGGGAGAGCAGGAGGGGGGGAGGGATCGCAGGAGAAACCCTGGAAGCAGCCAGAGAAGAGCAGCACCTTATCTACTGGGAAAGACAAGCAGGATGACAGTGGATTTCTCATCAGAAATCATGGGGGCTGGAAGGAGCTGGCACAACATCTTTCAATGCTGAAGAAAAGAGCTGTCGCCCCAGAATCGTATATCTGGTGAAAGCACCCTTCAGGAATGAACAGAAAACCAAGACCTCCTCTGGGGAAGGAAACCAGGGGATTTGTCACCAGCTGCCGACACTGAAGAGCGGCTAGCAGGCCCCTCTGAGCAGAAAGGAAGGCGAGAGGAGGAACAGCAGCTCAGGGGAGCGCGGCAGGAGCAAGAGGACCACGGGCAGCTCCTTCTCCTCCGAAGGCTCCGTGCTGTTGTTTGACAGTTGAGAAAATTTTATAACGTCATTGAGGTTCTCAATTTATTGACAGGAAATATTTTAAACCATCTTAAGTAATGGATGGCAAATAACCTTCGCTCCCCTCAAGCTATACCATGGCCCCGGTCGACTGGCAGGTTGCATGGTTGACATGGATCACTACGGCAACCACCAAGACACAGAGACACACAGAGACAGTCTGGGGAGAACAGACGTGCATTCTTCAAACAGGCTGCTCAACCCACCCTCAGGAAGTGGGGAAGAAGAAGAGAGGAAAAAACAGGACAGAAACAAAACCCAAACAGCAGCCCTACCCGGCAAGAATTACACTAAATGTAAAGTGTCTAAATACAGCAACTAAAAGACAGTGACAGAGTGAGTTGGACCATGTGGCCCAACTACAAGCTGTGTACAAGAAATCTACTTCAGATGTGGCGATGTAGGCAAGTCAAAAGTAAGATCGTGGGAGAAGGTAAGCAAGCAGGAGGGATTAACTGATAATGCCAGATGGCTCGGACTCCAACGAAGAGACCTGGGGGGAATATAATGGTGGACATGCTGAGTGCCCAAAAGACCTCACAATCCTAAATCCAAATCTTACGTTTGGATCTGGGCTGTCCCCAAAAGGCTTGAGTGTGATTCCCAAGGCAGCCGGGCTCAGGCAATGATTAGGGCTCGGACCTCATCAGAAGATCAATCCACTTGCTGGATTCCTCCGTTGCTGGCTGAATGGACCGCTGGGTGGTATGAGTGGGGCAGGCAGTCGCCGGGGGTTCCTGACCTCCCCTCTCCCTGCTCTCTCACTGCCATGAACTGGGAGATTCCCTCCACCACGCCCTCCACCACGCCCTCCGCCATGAGGTTTCTGGTTTGGAGCCAGCTGACCACAAGCCAAAATAAACCTTTCCTCTGCTAAGTTGTGACAGCAGCAAAAAACTGACTTACATCTACACCAAAAAACAGAGGGCAAAACATACAAAGCAAAATCTAATAGATCTACAAGAAGAAACAGGAGGCCTCACTACACCTCCATCAATGGTAAAATAACCAAATCAGAAAGGAGGACACCAGGATTCAATAGGATCACACCGACATCACCAAGCCCTCCATCCAACAGGAGCAGAGTGAGCCCTCGTTAGAGGCCCGCAGAACACACACCTGACCACCACGGCCTGGGCCACCGAGAAGCCTCCCCAAATTACAGATCATTACACCGCAGAGGGTGTTCTCCAAACAATGGAACCCAACTGGAGATCAATAACAGAAAGACAACAGGAAAATCCCCCCAAATACTTGGCAACTACTTAATCCAAGGGTCAAAGAGGATGTCTCAAGGGAAATAGGAATGAAGATATATCAAAATCCGGGGGACTCCAGCAGTGTTTAGAAAGGATCTCGTAGCCATAAATGCCTACCTTAGAAAAGAGGAAGTGTCCAAATCAATAATCTAAGCTCCTACCACAAGACCCTAAGGAAAAAAAGTAAATAAACCTAAAGCAAGCAGGAGAGGGAAAGGTAGAGCTGTAATCGATGAAGCTAAAAACAGAAAAAAAAATGGAGAAAAATCAATGAAACAAAAAACTGGTTTTTGAAATGAGCAATACCATCGACAGTCCCCTGCCATGCTCCACAAGATCCGCCTCCTCCCACTCCTCCCCTGCCCTCTTGGGCTGGGCCCATCCCCAGGCAGCCGGTCTGGTCTCCAGAGCACCCCAGGGCACTGCCTCTCTGAGCGTCGGGAAAGCTCTTGACTGCTGGACAGACACCGATGCCCACTTTGACGCTGAGGCAACCAAGGGCAGAGAGCGGGGCTGTGTGCTCCAGGCTGTGCCGCTCCAAGGGCAGGGTGTGGGCGGGAAGGCAGGCTCTGGACCCCAGCCCGCCTGCTCTCGGCAGACATGGGTGGCTGGAGGGCGCACGGGGCTTGTGCGCTCTCTCTCCCCTGAAGGAGTTGGGGCTGGAGCAAGAATGGGAACTAGACAGAACCCCTACGTTTGACGATGACCACCAAGGGGCCCATCACTCCTTGTTCATGTGTCACATGTGGCCGAGGTCCAGGGAGATGGGAGGGTTGGAAGCCCCTGACCCTGTGTAAGAGAGCTACAGTGTGGGTACCAGAGCTGCTGCGCAGGCTGAAGCCCAGGTCTGTCCTAACCATGAACTTCACGAGTTAACTCGACCTCTTTGAGCTCCAAAGTCCTCATCTGTACATTGGGAACAATGACAGTGAGGCTCTACCTCACAAGTCCACGCAGAGAACACAATGGAAAATCCAGGCATACTATTTAGCCCATTTAGCCCACTACTCAGGGGACACTCCATCCCCACAGAGCAGCCGGTGCTGCCCCTGGTAATGATAGTGTGTTGTTGCTGCTGATAATATTATTGATGGTGTTGATGCTGATATCGATGATGAGGATACTGATATAGATATTATTAAAGATGATATTGATGCTATTGATGTTGTTGATGTTGAGGATGTTGATTTTGATGATGCAGATGCTGATGTGGATGATGATATTGATGATGATGTTAATGGTGATGATGTCAATGGTGTTGTTGATGACCATGATGTTGATGATATTGATGTTGATAATGTTATTGATATTGATGCTGATGATGAGGATGTTGATGATGTCATTGATGATGCCGATGATGATGTGGATGATGATGTCATGATGTTTTTGATGATAATGATATTGATGATGTTGATGTTGATGAAAATGTCGTTTCTGTCTCATGTATTTGTCCTCATTTTGCCTGGAATTTGATGCCATTCTCCTTTGGCCAACATCTGAATCATGTCTGAACCCATTCCAACAGGCACAGCCTCTGGGAAGTCTTACTAACCTTCTCCCAGCCCAGGACCAGCTTAGGTGCCGGCACCCGAGGGTGGAGACCTGTCTACAACACTGGGGAGCATCACAGTCCATTGGGTAGGCTGGTTCTGGCTCCCACAGGGATGGACCTGGGCCCTGCGAGGTCCACACATGGGTCTCCTTGTGGTGTGGATGCTCAGAAGTCCTTGAGGACTGAATCTGTACGTGCAGATGGAAATACTGAGCGGCTAAATGCAGGTGTGAGAGGACTCACCCAAGTCCCGCTGGGACGAGGAGCCATCAGCTGTGTGAGTACCACAGCACAGAGGAAATTGCCCTGGACCTGGACCCGCTCCAGCCAGGCATCTGATGCCAAGTGATCAACTATGTGGACGTGGCCTCAGGTTCTTCATCATGAATTAACAATAGCACTCACCTCATAAGACTGTGATGACACTGGGTCCTAAGGAGCTGTGACGTCACCCTGGGACCAGGCAGACACCTGTCAGTGGGCCTGAAGCTAACCCAGGGATTAATGTGGACAGCTGGGTTCAAAATGCAGCCGTGAGTCTGGCTGGCAGCATGACCTTGGGTGACCTGTCCACGCTCTCTGAGCTTTCGTTGTTCCTCTGTAAAACACAAGGTCACCACTTCTGAGAAGGGGTGGAGGAGCTGGGTTAGTGAAGGTGAGACCTCGAGGCGAACCTGGGTGGTGGGTCCTTTGCCCACTTCTGCCATGATTTGGAATCACCAGTCCCAGGCAGTCCACAGACTGGGCACACGGGAGACGAAGGCAGAGCCGTGCCAAGCCAGAGCCCAGCCACCCGGCCCCCGCCTGCAGGAGGCGCCCCGCGGCACTGGCTCCGCGTGCTCGTCCCTCCTCCTCCGTCTGTTTCTTGCGTTTCCCTTTGATTAACAGTTTTAATAAAGCAGCGCGTTTCCTGCTTCACGGCGCACATCAGGAGGAGGGGAGGGGTGTGCCAACGAGACCCCGGGAGGCTGGAGAGCAGCGCCTCTGGGGCCTCCTTCCCTCCCCAGTGGCCAGGACCCCGAGGAGGAGGGCTCTTGCAGGAGGAGCGGGGAGCCAGGGGCCTGCCTGAGTCTGGCCAGATCCCACTGGCAGTCAGCGTCCTTCTGCCGCCCGGGGCCCAGCAGGAGCCCACACAGCACGTGTCTCCCACTGGCTGATGCTCAGGAACCTCCTGGGTCACAGTTCCCCCAGGGCCACCTGGGGTACAGGAAGCAGAGACCAGCCAGGGCCTTAGGGCCAGCTCCACAGGGGTGCACAGTCTGGTTACCATCCTCAGATGGATGTCTGAGCCTTCCTGCCCACTCCCAAAGTCCCACCACCCCCAATCCTGGTCTGTACTGAGCCCTGATCCTGAACACAGGCTGTGTCCTGACCCCAGCTATAAAAGAAAACCCCAGCTGGGCGCAGTGGCACACACCTGTAATCCGAGCAGCTCAGGAGGCTGAGGCAGGAGGATCATGAGTTCAAAGCCAGCCTCAGCCACTTAGGCCCTAAGCAACTCAGCGAGACCCTGTGACTAAATAAAACATATGAAAGAGCTGTGGGTGTGGCTCAGTGGTCAAGCTCCTCTGGGCTCAATCCCCAGTACCAAAAAAAAAAAGTGCACCCTAACCCCAGCCTCCTGGGAGCATGGGCTAGGGCGGTGAGAGGAGCTGGACAGCAGGCACCGCCCTGTGCCACCGGCCATAGTGGGGGATGCCGCCTCCGTTGACAGGGCCTCAGAGCCCCACGCTGCAGGAGGCGGCACGGCACCCTGATGCTAGTGGAAGCCAGGCCCTGTCCTTTCAGCGCCGGGAAGGGGGCAGCCCCTCACAGCCCAGCAGAGGGACACTGCAGGAAGGGCCCGGGAGGAAGGCCCTGCTCAAGCTGGGCTGAACCCGCCCTCTCCCCACCTGGGCACAGCGGTCAGCAGAGTCAGCTGCATGAAGGAAGTGGCCCACCAGCACTGCCCTCCTTCCAGCCAACTCCAGGCCTCTGCTCCCCAGGCGCCGGGCCGAGGTGCTGGGCTGAGATAACACGTCCCCTGGGAACTAAGGGGTCAGCACCCGCCTGGGCGAGGGGAGGCAGAAGGCCGTGGCAGGATCTGTGTGCAGCCCCTTCTCAGGTCAGGGCACACACTGCCCCTCACAGTGACTGTGACCATGCAAACCCCCGCCTGAGACGACAGGGCACAGGCCCCTTGGGTGTCCCCAGGAGGGCAGCCAGAGGCCAGCAGGAAGCACCCGCAGAGACCAAGTGCATCTGCCTGCCAGGCCTGGGCGAGGGCTGCCTGGAAGGCCACGGAAGTGGGCAGGCCTAGGGACTGGCACCAAACAAGTCTTGCAGGCAGCGAGCACAAGCCCCCATGGCCAGCAGCAGATTGGCACAAGAGCCTGGGACCCAGTGGGCCCTGCTGGGAACCCACAGGGGAGCCCGGTCCCCCCACCAGCTGTCAGCTGCACGGCCCAGGCAGAATGACAATGTGAGCCCTATGTTTAAACGTCGGGCAGCAGCAGAGCACTCGGCCAGCAGTGGCCCGAGACTGCCGGGCACCCTCTAGGAGGCCAGCAAGCCCTGGTCCCTCATCTGCAGAACAGTACAGGGCAGCTGGTCTGCTGTTCTCGGGTTGCTCTGAGGGTGAGTTGAGTGGAGACCAGAGGAGGACATCAAGGTGACGGCTCTCAGGGCCCTCCGCCAATGGAATCACAGCGCCTGTTCTGTCCTGTCCTGCACCAGCTTCCTGGTCCCGTGCCAAAAAAGCAAGCCCCTGCCACACAGGGCTGGTGGTCTAGGGGGAAACAAGGAGGTAAACCATGCTCTATTTTGTCAAGTGGAAGCCACCATTGATGTCAAGTGCCATGGTTTTCTGACACCAAGACATCCCTCGGGGTGGCTCTGCCCTGCACAGGAAGGTGGTGGCAGCCTCTCTCAGCGGGAAACGGCTTCCATTGCTTCCAAGGCAGCTGACGATTCCGCCAACAGCTGCTCTGGGTGGCCTGTGCCAGGCGGTCCTTTGTCCTCGACAGGACACTTTCCCTTTCTCTGAACACTGAGACCTGGTTGTTGTTTTGAAGAAAATATGGCAGTGTGGCCACATCTTTGAAGATGAGCGTTTGCTTTCCTGGGGGAAACAGGCGCCTGCCTTAGCTTTGCTGTGTGACAAGCCCCATTCCGCACGGAACCGGAACGTAAGCTTGAAAGTGATTTCAGAGGACCCACGCAACCCGCGTGATACACCAACCCCACCCAGCTCACCTGGAGGGGAAATGGCTGTGGTATCAGCCAGCTCTTGCTGCATTTAAAACTGCCCCCAAATGAAGACAATGAACTGAACGGTGAGCTCAGGAGGCTGTGGTCAGCATGGTCTCCACAGGCCTCGCTCAGGCATCTGTGGTCAGCTGTGGTGAAGCGGGCAGCTCTCAGCTGGCTGGGGCTGCTCCAGAATGGTGTTGTGCGGGACATGGTCTCACCCACCAGCAGGCTGGCCAGAACTGTCCCCAGGGTGGTCACAGGCCCCACGAACAGAAGCAAGCAGAGCCTCTCAAGGCTAAGCTGTGTGATTTGCCAAGGTCACACCCACCACATTCAGCCCACATGCACACCTTCCCAACTCTGAGCTCCACAGCCAGAAATGGGCCACAGTGGAAGTATTTACACCACAGAATCGTCCAACACTACAAATCAGGGGTTGGGGTGTTGGGCTCAAGGGAGCCCATTTCTCATGCACAACTGGCCACATTTCACTGGCAAACCAAGTCCAAAGCCAACCCTGACTCAAGGCACCAAGAATAGACAAGCCTGCATCAGCCTGTCCTATGTCCCCAGTTTTAGCCCTGAGAGTCCCACAAACCCAAAACCCCTGAGTCCTGGGAAAACCAAAGGCCTGGTCACCTTAGGGGACAGACCCCACCTTTTATGGTAGAGGTGGCAAAAGCATGTCCACAGTGCAGGGAGACAGACAGGTGAGAATCACGTGGGATCCGCAGTCAGCCCCCATCAGCCATGACCAAGGTCCGTGCACACAAGAGCGCAGACCAGCCCTCCCCAGTTCTCTGTGAGCCCTGGGTCCCCTAAGGTGACAGTTGTGCACACAAGAGCACCCTGACAACTTTCCCGACCAAGCAACTGTGGGACCCCCACACACAGGGTGTGTCCCAGCTTCAGACAAGTGGGAGTTGGGGAAGCAAATGACCTGGTGAATCATGGTCATGAAAATATGGACAATAAAACGGGCTGGGCTCTGAGCAGGAGCAGGAAGCCCTCCATCCTCGGGCCGGGGCAGCTTGCAGAGGACACCCCGGCCAAGCTCTGAAGCACCACACACGCACTCCCAAGTCCCAGAACAAACACCCACAGCCCTCTTTTCTTCCCCTTGGGCAAGTGCGTACCTCAAATGGCCGTTTTAAGTCCAGCTGGTTGGGGCTGCGTGCTCAGCATGGAGGGTCAGGAGAGTGACAACGTGAGGTCTCTCTGACTCAGGCATCCCTGGGGGTGACAGGCCAGAGGTGACTAAGCTTTTGGAATTAAAAGGCTTCTACAGGCAGATAAAAGAGGAGGGAGGGGAGGCAGCCGCAGCTCTGAGACAACAAAGCCCAGCAGCCCAAGAGCTCAGAGTGCTGCACCTGCTGCAGGGGCTGTCTATTCAGGGCCGGGGATAGGGAGGGCTGGGGGGACACAGAGGGCTGGGGGGCACAGAGGGTTGGGGAGGGCTCACAGAGGGCTGGGGAGGGCACAGAGGGCTGGGGAGGGCACAGAGGGCTGGGGAGGGGGCACAGAGGGCTGGGGAGGGCACAGAGGGCTGGGGAGGGGGCACAGAGGGCTGGGGAGGGCACAGAGGGCTGGGGAGGGCACAGAGGGCTGGGGAGGGCACAGAGGGCTGGGGAGGGGGCACAGAGGGCTGGGGAGGGCACAGAGGGCTGGGGAGGGCACAGAGGGCTGCGGGGCACAGAGGGCTGGGGAGGGCACAGAGGGCTGGGGAGGGCACAGAGGGCTGGGGAGGGGGCACAGAGGGCTGGGGAGGGCACAGAGGGCTGGGGAGGGCACAGAGGGCTGGGGAGGGGGCACAGAGGGCTGGGGAGGGCACAGAGGGCTGGGGAGGGGGCACAGAGGGCTGGGGAGGGCACAGAGGGCTGGGGAGGGCACAGAGGGCTGGGGAGGGCACAGAGGGCTGGGGAGGGGGCACAGAGGGCTGGGGAGGGCACAGAGGGCTGGGGAGGGGGCACAGAGGGCTGGGGAGGGGGCACAGAGGGCTGGGGAGGGCACAGAGGGCTGGGGAGGGCACAGAGGGCTGGGGAGGGGGCACAGAGGGCTGGGGAGGGCACAGAGGGCTGGGGAGGGCACAGAGGGCTGGGGAGGGGGCACAGAGGGCTGGGGAGGGGGCACAGAGGGTTGGGGAGGGCTCACAGAGGGCTGGGGAGGGGGCACAGAGGGCTGGGGAGGGCACAGAGGGCTGGGGAGGGCTCACAGAGGGCTGGGGAGGGCACAGAGGGCTGGGGAGGGGGCACAGAGGGCTGGGGAGGGGGCACAGAGGGTTGGGGAGGGGGCACAGAGGGCTGGGGAGGGGGCACAGAGGGCTGGGGAGGGCACAGAGGGCTGGGGAGGGCACAGAGGGCTGGGGAGGGCACAGAGGGCTGGGGAGGGGGCACAGAGGGTTGGGGAGGGCTCACAGAGGGCTGGGGAGGGCACAGAGGGCTGGGGAGGGCACAGAGGGCTGGGGAGGGGGCACAGAGGGCTGGGGAGGGGGCACAGAGGGTTGGGGAGGGCTCACAGAGGGCTGGGGAGGGGGCACAGAGGGCTGGAGAGGGCACAGAGGGCTGGGGAGGGCTCACAGAGGGCTGGGGAGGGGGGCACAGAGGGCTGGGGAGGGCACAGAGGGCTGGGGAGGGCTCACAGAGGGCTGGGGAGGGCACAGAGGGCTGGGGAGGGGGCACAGAGGGTTGGGGAGGGCTCACAGAGGGCTGCGGGGCACAGAGGGCTGGGGAGGGTTGGGAAAGGCTGAGAAGGCTTAGTGAGTGCTAGAGAAGGCTGGAGAGGGCTCGGGAGAGCTCAGGGAGGGGTCCAGGAGGGGTCCAGGAGGGCTCAGGGAGGGCTGGGGAGGGCTGGGGAGGGCTTGGCCAGTGCTGCAGAGGGCTTAGGAGGGCTCAGCAAGATCCCGGGCAGAGGCTCTCTACAGGGGGAGGCTGTCCAGGGACACAGGAAGGTGTCTGAACTGTGTGGTTGACACAGTGCTGGAAGAGGGTACCACCGGCATCCAGTGGGTAGAGCCTGGGGACAGAGCCAACCTCCCCCAGAGCACAGGTGCCCCAGCAAAGGGTCCCCAACCCCAAACACCTTACTGTCCCCAGCTCCCCCAGGGTCTCCGAGCCTGCTGATTGGTGGAGGCGGAGGAGCCGAAGCCCCAGAGGACCAGGTTCCCTGAGCCCCTGAGAGGCGCAGAGCCTGAAGGCAGCTGTTTGTATTCTGCCCCAGGCCCCAGCACAGCTGGCTGGGAGCCCCAGGAGGTGGAGGGCTACCCTAATTGCACTAATGGTTTGTAATCAGGCGTAATGGGGGTGTTTGTACACACAGCCAGCCGGCTGCAGGTGTGGGAGCCAGGCAGATCCCGTGGGGTGCATGGGCTCAGCCGCACCAGCTGAGAGGCCGGGCCGGAGCACCTTCGCCCCCGGACGTGGGCTCCCTCCTGCACCAGGGAGGCCCCTCTCTGCAGACCACTGCAGGAGAGCTCCGGAGTCTTTGGCCGCCCCACCCTGCCTGCCATTGCCTTCCAGCTGTCACATGGGCCACACAGAGAAACAGAGCAGGTGGGGCCTGCAGGCCTGGCACTGATGGTCCCCAAGGCACAGCGAGGAAGAGGGCGTCGTTGCCGTCCCCAGGACACCAGGGTCCTGAGACCACAGGGACCAACAGCACTCGCGGTTGTTATTGTTGCTGTCACCAAACTTGTTGTTAATACTTTATTTTTATTTATTTCCATGTGGTGCTGAGGATGGAACCCAGTGCCCCACATGTGCGACGCAAGCGCTCTACCACTGAGCTATAAGCCCAACCCGCTGTCACCAAACTTTATCAGCATCCACAGTCTAAACAGTGTAGACTCACAGCAGCACAACCACTCCCTGTGGGTGGGAGTTTTACTGCTACCCCCACTTCGCAGATAAGGGAAACTGAGGCTCAAGGAGACTCACCGCAGGCCTGTGGTCTCGCACGTACACAGGGATGCAGGCTGCAGGCCGAGGCCAGCAATGTTGTAAGGTCTGTGGCTGATCATGCTGCTGCAGGGGGGGGGGGAGGAGCTGGGCTTTGAAGAGTGAACAGGAGTTGCCAGGCTGCGACAGAGCTCGCTGCCTTTACAAAAGCACCGGATGGCCCTGGTGTCTCCGAGGACCAGCGACAGACACCAGGTTCTAGGGAGCGAGGGGACATGTATGGCAGATGAGGCTGAAAAGAGGTCGGGAGGCGGGGGAGCCTCGATGCTGGATAAAGTGTCTGTCGTGAAGGACGGCTCCTGGCTCAGGCGAGGGTGTGCGGCAGTCTAGGGGGTGTGGCTGCAAGAGCCCTGGGTGCCTGAGAGCAGGGGAGCAGAGCAAAGAGTGGGGAGCATGGCTGGACATGCTGTGTGACCTTGGGCAGATTCACTACCCTCTCTATGCCCCAGCCCCCTCGCAGGGTTATAGTGAGTCTTATCGGACCAAGACCCATAAGGCAGACAGAGCAGCGCTTGGTACATGGTCAGAACCCAACACGTGTCAGCAGTTTCCTGTTCAAGCCCAACACAGCAAGCCTCGGAGAGCAGGGCAGGGAGAAGAGTGGCGCCCAGGTTTACTGCTTTACCCCGACCTCACGCCCAGGCCCGCGGCGCCAGTGAGGCTGAGGGGCTCTGGTTTCCACCTGGACTTGGGAGTCCACTCGGTCCCTCTGGAGGCTGGGCCTCCAATTGTCCACGCAAGGGATGGGCCTACCTTCCTGTCTGCAGGGGCCTGAGCAGGGGCCAGCTCTGAGCCTGCCACAGGTCCCCTGCAGACGGGGTGGGGGGGGATGAAAAGACAGAGGAGAAGCCTGTAAATCCACCTGGAGAGGCCTCTCGACGTCACACAGACCTTATTTTGAAAATAATCTCAGTAAAAATTGTGTAAGAAAATTCCAGGTATAATCAGGGAATCCCAAGCCCTGACTGGACATGGACAATATTAAGGAAATATTGTTCTTTCCTTTAGGAAAGCGAGAGAATGTGTGCTGGCTGTATATTTTTAAGAGCCCTCATCTTTCAGAGATACACTCTGAAATGTTTATGGATAAAAAATGAGTAGCTCTCTATGCACTGACATGGAAAATGTTCATAATTTATAACTTTAAGTGAATGTAGCATGCTACAGATCAATGCATCGAATGTGAGCCAATTTGTTTCCTAAAGACAAGAAGGGGCTAGACATTGACGTGGCACCAGACTTCCTCCTGCCTGGAGAAGGCTCTGGGAGGGCCACACAGAAGGCCAGCACCGGCCTCCCTGCAGAACAGCTGAGCGGGAGGCTGGGCCTTCACCCTTGCTGAGTGGTCTCCTTGTGGAGAAAAGTGAAACGGTGGCTCCACTGTGCAACCTCAGGTAAATTTAGGGATGTCACAGCTGTGACATCACGATAAAGAGGCCACCAGGCCCATGTGCCCACACTGGAGGGGTGCCAACACCCCTGAAAAGCAGCCTGCTGGATGCAGCCCCAGGCAGGGGAGACTCAACAGGGGGTCAGCCAGAGCAACCCGGGGTGTGGGCCCTCAGCTGCCAATCGGGTTCCTCACAGCCATGCCACACGGAAAGAAAGAGGAAGGGCATCCCTACGTTGGACGGAACTCAGTGCCACCAAACCCCTGCTTGGCCCATATCTGGATCCAGCATCAAATCAGCTTTGCAACAGTGAGACTCCAGGGAAGCAGGTTCTGCTGGCCCTTGCTAGGGAGCTCTCCCCGGGGTGTGATGAGCTCGTGGTCGGGGATTTTAGGTTTAGGGGCAGCACATAGTGAAATAGATAAATGAAATGAAGCCAGAGACTTGCTACAAATCATCAGGTAGTATCCTGACCCAGGTGGGTCAAGATGGGCCAGGTGCAGGCCCAGTGGGTGGAGACCAGTAGGTGGGGCTCATGACACGGTTGTCCCCGCTGTCATGCAGGTCGGGAATTTCTGATGACGGTTATGATTATCAACACACTCTTTGTACTAATGAATCATTGTTTTTGCAAGACGGGTAGAGGGAGGGGCAGGGTGATGGTACAGTGTCCATGTTGGAGGGAAGTGCAGGACAGGTCCCCCCAGCTGAGGCTAGCTGGGAGCCTGGGCAAGACACTCACCTGCCCCAGCCTTGGGAGGGGAGCACCCAGCCCAAGGATGCGCATGACAGTGAGACCCATGGAGCCTGGGCCTGGAGGCTCAGGAACTGAGACAGCGACTTCCAGGAAACTCCAGGACCCTGGGCCAGCTCAGGGAAGCCCCCAGGGTGGTCGTTGGAACCCGGCAGAGCCATCAGCTAGGCGAGGAGGGGCTGGGTGGAGACCCGGGGCCTTCCCCATGATCCCCCTCCGAAGCTCACACAGGTCCGCTCCCACTGAGCCGTCCGTCACTCGGAGTGGTGGTGGCCCTTGGCCCAGACAAGATTGCGGCCCCCAAGTGGTCTCAAGGGCATAGCCCACTTCCGTCTCCCCCAGGAAGAGGCTTGCTGCACCACGTTCCTCCATGGAGCGGAAGGAAGTACAATCCAAGACATCATCTTCATACCCGCAGGAAATGATGGGAGCCAGGACCCTGGCACCTCGTGTGGGAGGCCCTGGGCATGGGGAGACCCCTGCCAAGGGCCAGGAGGACCCACGTGCAGCCCAAATCCTGTGTTAGGTCCAGGACCCAGGGCCATCTCTGTGAGTGACACCAGGGTAGGAGGCCTCCGGGCTGGCTCCCCCGATCCTGGAAGGCTTGTGCTGTGACTCTGGTCACCTGCCAGCGATCTGAGAGGCTGGGGCCTTGGCTAAGTCACAGAGCAGAGGTGAACTGCCACTCCAGTCCCTGGGACAGGGCCAGGCTGTGAAGTCAGACCAGGCCTGTCCAAGGGCGGCTGCAAAGGCTTGAGAGCCCACCAGCCTCACTGCCCTGTCCTTCCAGCTCCATGGAGCATGCCGCCAGAATCTTCCCAGAGAGCCACTGGGCCTCTGAGAGGTGGGCAGGCTGGAGCCGGCAGACGCCCTGGTCCTCTCTCGAAGGCGGCCCAGTGCTTCCCGTGAAACCACACCCACCAGGGTTGACTGCCTGCCCTCCTCCGCCAGGGCCCAGAGTGGCCTCCCTGCAAAGCTCAGCAGATTGGTCAGCTAGCTGAGGCCATGCTCACAGGGCCAGGGAGTGTCACCGCATGGGGACTTGGACTCTGGAGACCAGAGGTGCTCTGTGTGGAAGAGGAAAGTTGCTCGGCGTCCACTGCATTGGACCTGGACCTGAGACCCTGGGACTGCTCATCCCTGAGAATTCTGACATCCTCTGTGCCCAGGAAATGCCCCTTCAGCTCGCGTCTGCTACCCTCGATGCAAGGGCCTTCCTGGGCTGCCTCTAGGGCTTGCTGCCAGTCAGCTAGGCCAGCCCCTCCAGCTCCTGGGTGAGGGCTGCACAGCGGCCGGCCGTGAAGCAGGAGGAGGGGGAGGAGCACCTGAATGTCCACCTCCAGCCCGGGGGAGCCACCAGCAGGGGCTTGCTGGCTTCAGGCTCCACTGTGGCCTGTGGGGTCCTGACTTTCCCTTCCCTCCATACTGCTAGCGTGCCCTGCTGTCCTCCCCAGAGCCCGGAGCTACCTGGACCTTGGCTGGACTCAGGGTGCCGGCACCACCAGGGAGCAGGTGCTGGTCCTGCAGGTGTGGCTCCTCAGGCCCTGTCCAGGGGCGTCTCCTCCCCACCCACCTCCCAGCCCCTCACCCTGCAGCACAGCACTGCTGGACAGGAGACTGCTGGGCCCTTCCCACCACTCCAGGTGTGGCCGGCCCAGGTGGCTCTCCCGTCATTGCATGGAAGGAAATGTCACCCTCCTCTCAGCCCCACCTCAGGGACATCTTCCAACCTGGGCTCATTCCTGGAAGGCCCTCCTGCCTCTCTCCAAGCCCCAACCGGGGGCCGCAAAGCCACAGGAGAGGCTGGACTGCCTGGCCAGATCCACAGGAGGGGCCCTCTGACAGCCTCCTCCCAGACGGGAGCAGGCCTGAGTCTCGGCTTTGTTTGATGAAACTCCACCAGTCAGGTTCCCACAGCCTGGACACCCGGCCTCGGGGAGCCTTCGCCCAGCCGCCTGGTGGTCTTCCAAGCAGGGACTGCCACCCCACCTTCCAGGTGAAGCGGCGAGGTCCAGTGAGGCTGGGGCTTGCCAGCCTGTGGGGGACAGCAGCCCTGCTCACCAGCAGCCCGGCCATCACTCAGGCTGAAGGGCCAGATCCCTGCTACCCAGAGCCTGCTCTGTCCGTGGCCACTCCCTCTAGTGCCCACTCCCTCCCATGTCCTCAGACGGGTGGGTCCTTAGTGTCCTGGAGAGCTAATCCCCCAGACCCCTCCCAAGTGACACTTAGGAGGAAAGTGAGACCCGAGCCCTCTGACTCCAGTCCTGTCCTCCCTGGTGCTCCTGCCCCTCTCTGGGCCTCAGTTTCTCCATCTGTAAAGCGAGTCTGCCTACCTCCTCCCCCCAAGAGCTCCTGGGAAGCCCTGGGCCCCGGGCCTGAGGAATGCCCGTGAGCAGGCCCCCGCCCTCCCGCTCCCCAGGGCAGGCTGGGCGTGGTGGGCAGGCCGGGCCCTCCTGCTCCTGCAGCCTCTCTGCTGGCTCTGGGCCTGGAGGAAGGGAGGCAGGTGGGGGCGGTCCCCGTGAAGGGCTTTGCCTGCCTGCCTGGCTGTCATGTCCTCCGCAAGGACGAGATCTGCCAGCTACTCAGCACCACAGACCAGCGACTGCGGCCAGGAGATAAGGAAATCTCCCCGGATGACGGGGTGGGTTCTCTCTCCCTTTTTTTTCAGGCTTTTTCTTCTTGCCTCAACTTGGGTATTTTCAAGCTTAGAAGTGACGGCTCTAATCGAACCAGGAACCAGCAGCGGGAGGTGGATTCGCTCACAGAAAATGGAAAGCTGGAAAAAAAAAAAAAAACAGAGGCGGGGATGGGGGACTTATTCTAGAAACATGGAAATAAGAGCGAGAGGTAAACATGGGCAGAGCAGCGCCGTCCCAGCCCCCACTCGCCAGCCCCCACTCGCCAGGCAGTAAGGAAGCCCGGCGGGCCCTGGGGCTCCAGTCCAGTGACTCCAGGGGGGCCATTTGGACGCAGAGACAGGGCCACACTCTGGGAAATTACAGGCCACCCCTCCTGCAGGGGAAGACATGCCCCCAGAGAAAAGAGGTCCTGCTGGCAGAGCTGTGTGGCCAGGGCTCCGCCCCTGAAACCAGGCCCTGACCGCTGCTGCTGCCCACTGGAGCGTGTTCCTCCACCGGGGATGGACCTTGTCACTGCGCCCTCTGCCCCTGCCAGCGCACCTGAGTCACCTCCCCCACAGGGGCAGGGCTGGTGCCGCCACGCTGCCATCCAGGTCTGCCCCACAAGTCCCACCCGCAACCAGCTGGCGGCCCCAGGGAAGGCCAGCCCTGGGCAAGGCTGATACAGCTGTGTCTTCTCCTTCTGGGCCCCTACTGCTTCCCTCACCTCCTTAGAATGACAGGGATGTCACGCCTGCGCTTGTCCACTGGTCCCTCTGCCTCCCCCTGCCGACCAGAGCATCTGCCCATGATGGCATGGTCAAGCCTCTCGCTCCCAGGGCCTGGCCAATGGCAGCTCGTAGGTATGCACTGGGTCAAGGTGTAGGGAGCTCTGAGGTCCCTGCAGCCAGCCCTTCTGGGTCCCATCCCCACCAGCTGCCAGCACATCACCAACATCTTCCTGAGCCCACCTCTCCCGCCACACCAAGTCGTCACGCTCTGGCAGGGGCACAGGCTGGGGGCTGCCCAGGGCACTGCAGTCTCCCTCCGAGGCCCTGTCTGTGTCTGAGCCCGCCCCTCTCCCATGGGGCCACAGGGAACCGTGACCCCAAACTTCTAGCCTTGCTCCCGCTGCGACTGGCTCTGACCCAGAGAATATGGCAGAAGCGTCAGTGCGGGAAACCCAGAGCTGACAGTGTCCCCTCCCATGGTCTCCGACGCCAGTGCCAGGCAGAGAAGCCCCACTGGCCACCAACCCTCCTCCAACTCCCCAGAGACGGACGGTGGCCCAGCAGACGGCTCTCAGATGCCGGAACGGCTACAGCGCATCCTCACCCCGGTGCCTGCCCAGCCTGGCCTCCTCCCTGAGGTGGCATCTTTGGCCAGCATTTCAGAAACTTGGTGACCAGTGCTCGCTGCAGTGTCTCATTGTCCTGCAGTCCCTCATGCTGTGGAGGTGGCTTCACTGGAGGACCGGTGTGCAGGATTTCTTGGCGGGCCTTAGCAGCCGCTGGGGGCAGGCAGCACCTGCAGAGCGCCCTCATCACAACAAGAGCAGGTCCCCTGTGGCAAAGACGGGGCCTGGCCCTCGGTGTTTCTTGGAGAATGCGGATGGCCACCGACTCTCCCTCACTCCCAGGAGCATCTCAGGCAGGCTGAGCGCCAGCTGCTGAGCTCCAGGGTGCCCAGCTGCGCGGCCAAAGCAAGGCCCTTCCTTGGTCCAGTCTCCAGCTTGTCCAGGGTGTGGCTCCAGGAGTAGCACTGGGCCCCAGAGTCAGCCCTCTTGCCCACTGCCTGCTGGGTGCTGGGTGCTGCTCTGAGCCCGCCAGCCGAGCCTCCCCACCCCGCCACCTTTGTAGGCCCCTGCCCCCCACCGGGCTTCCCTCGGCCCCAGCCCAGTTCCCATGGCATCGTCCCTCCCTGCGGTCTCTCCTCCTTGCCTGGTTGACCGCACCCAGGGCTGGGTTCCCCCGAGAGCCAGGACAGCGCTCATCAGTCTCGTCTCCTAGCCCTGGGACCCACTGTGACATGTGAGGTCCTGCTCCCCGCACACCTGGCTGCACCCGATACAGCTGGCCCAGGCCAGGCTGTCCTCCACTGCAAGGCCTGGATGACAGGGTCTGTCAACATAGCAGCCCCAACATGCTGGTCGCAGGAGCACCTCCCACCCCACTGTGACAGTAAACTATGCCTGGACATGGACAGCATCATGTGCATGGCCGGAGGCCCCCCCAGAGGTGGCGCCATCCCTGGCTGAGGACCCTCTCTAGGCTGACCCCTCCAGGGCCTGCTTCATGCCAGGTGTCCCAGCCAGAGCAAATGACTGCCACTTTCCCAGGTACCTCTGGCTGTCCCCATCTCGAGGGCTTTGCACTAACTGTCCCCTCTTTCAGGAATGTCCTCTGACACCAGAGACTTCTGGAAGGATGTGAGCTGGTTCCCACCACCCTCTTCCTAAGTCCGCACAGGCCCCACCCAAGGGGCCTCCAAGCAGGGGCTGTAGGCACACAGGGAACATCCCCCAAGATCCTCCAGTCTCAAAGGACCTCTGAGGTACAAATGGCCCTGTTGGTGTCAGGGCAGATGGAAGGTCACAGAAACGCAGGGTGTGGGTGCTTGACCAGTTCCCGGGGGCCACAGACGGAGAGCAGAGTCCAGGGGACAAAGAGGTCAGGGGGCATGACAGGTGAGGGATTTCTGCCCCAGCCACCTGTCCCTCCCCCTCAACCTGGACATGGGCAGCTCCAGAAGGGCCTGGCATCTGGCCAGCAGTCTGCCTCAAGAGCAGGAGCTTGGGACAGAGCCCTGGCCTCAGAAGGAAGCTGGGCCACCACTGCCACCCAGAGGCTGGCTGGAGCCAGGCCCCCAGCACAGGGAGCCCTGGAGCCCCCCTCCAGCAGATGATCCAGGCCGCCCAGGGGCAGCCCGCAGCACCTCAGCAGGCCCGGGGAGGGGGGGCTGCAGGTCAGACCCTGAGGCCCAGAGAAGCCACAGAGGGGGCCCAGGGCCCAGAAGCCGCTGATGGGCAGCACAGCCTGGAGGACTAGGTTCCACCCCACAGGAGACTGAAGGGTCCAGTCCTCCCTCAGGCAAAGCCAGCCCCTGCTGCCCCTCACAGCCTCGTTCAGGAAAGGGACTGGCCAGACGCCGTCCTCCTGAGCCCCCCCCATGCAGCCCCCAGTACCTCAGTCCTGGACACGGTTTCCTCCCCAGCCCAGCCCAGGCCACTGGGCTTCCTGGCCAGCACAAGCTGCCTCCCAGACCTTTCCAAGGGAAACCCATCATAACCAAGGCAAGACTGTCCCCAAAGCACAGGCTGCTGGGGTTGGCTCACTAAGGACAGGCAGGTGGAGCAGGAGTCTGCATCCCCAAGGGACCAATCTCCGGAGATACCTGCTGGGGCCCTCACTGCCCACCAACCACCCCACGGAGCTCAGAACCTGCAACCCCACTATTATCTCCCGCTCAACCCCAGCAGGAGCCACACCTCCAGGGGGCCTCCCTGCTTCTGGACACCCCACATCACAGAGGACATTGAGGTCCATAGGGGAAAGTGACCGCGGAGTCCACCACAGAAACAGGACTCTGTGTGGCCAGGAAGGGACCATGAGTGACATCTTTGTGGCCTCCACCAGCTCTGGGACAACCTCACGACTTCAGAGTCACCCTCTTCTGCAGCAGCACCCAGCCTGGCCATCAGGCTAAGTGACCCCGACAGTCCCCACCCTTGTCAAGCCAGCCCTGAGCCTCCACTGTGCCCGTCTCCCCATGGTGACCTGTCTTCCACTGCACATGACGAGAGGGTCCCCTCAGAGGGTGTCTCGGGGCCGCCCTCACCTGGCCAGGGGAACTGCTCCAGGGTTTCCCTACAGGAGCTCGCTGCCCTGTGGAGCCAGGGCATGGGGCCGCCAGCCCCAAACAGACCAAAGGGACCCTGCAGCAGCAGGGCTGCAGGACGCAAGGCGCCTCCCTACAGTCTCAGATCCAATAGCAAGGGCGCAAGGGACCCAAGAAACATGGCTCATGCAGATCCCTCCCACACGCACTATCCAAGGGGAAATCGAGGCCCAGAGAGGGGCACGCACCAAGCACACCAGTCTCTCAAGCTGGGGTGGTCTGCACCCTGGTCACCTGTGCAGCCAAGGCAGGTTGGGAACCCAGGGACAGCCTGGGTCATCGCCCCACCCAGCAGTGTCCACACAGCCTGAAGAAAGGAGCAACACCACCAAGAGCAGGGCAGATACTGCACTGAGGTTTGGTGGACATTCCTTCCTCCCCGCTCAGGGGAGCCCTGGAAGTGGCCACCTCCCTGTTTACACAGGAGGAAATGGGCCTGAGGAGATCCCACCTGCAGGAAGCAGCTGGGGAGAGGATCCCGGCCAGCTGACTCAGGTCTGCTGGACACCACAGCCTGCAACCCCGTAAGCATGGTGAGGGACATCAGCCTTGCTCTCTTCCAACAGACCCAGGGCAGCCCCACTGCTAGACGGAACCACTGAGAGGGCAGTGTGGGCAAAGCACCCCGCGGGCATCTGAGTGGACACTGATGTTCTGACCTTACCACAAAAATAATGATGATATCCTGGCAGCAATGAGCCACCCTGACTGCCCATGCCCGATGGCAGCTGTGTGGGGCCTCAGAGGAGGCTGCGTCCTCAGCCAGGGAGGTCAGACAAGCAGCCTCCACAGACTTCAGTGGCAATCTGGAACCCACTGGGAACCTGCCCAAGTCTGGCAGGGAGCTGGCGTGGACAGGCCCTGCTCCAGGAGACATCAGGGCCACCTGCCGGGCCTTCACCGTGGGTTATCTGGGCTGCCACCCTCTGAGAAGGCCCTGAGTTCCATATGCCAGAGACAGGGAGGTGTGAGCCCCTTCCCAGGAGGAAGAGCAGAGGGCAGGACCCAGCTGGAACTCAGGCGCAGCAAGGTGCTCAGAGGTCCGTGGCTCTAGCCCCTCCATTTGCAGATGGGGACTGAGGTCAGAAAGGTAAGTGGCTTGCCCCACACCACAAAGCAGCTGGGTGAAAACAGAGCCCAGGGTCTGTTGGCCAGTCCAGGGTCTATTATTGACCAGTCCAGGGCTTTGCCACGTGCTCAGCTCCTAACTAACCGCTGACTTGGAAAGCTTCAAGTTTCACTCCGAGAATGGCCAGGAACGTCTTGCAGCCACTCACCCAAGTCCATGTCTTCACCCACCAGCCTGCCCTCCCTCCGCCCCTCCACCTTCCATCTGCTCACGTCCCCCTGCCTGGGCATCTATATCCATCTTCCCACTGACTCATCCGTCCCCTCCTCCTACCCTCCCACCCACCACCCGTCCACCCACCCAACCGTCCATTCTCAAACCCACCCACCTACGGGCCCATCCGCCACCCAGCCTCCCACCTGCCCATTCACCCGCCCATCCCTCCCTCCGCCACGGTGTCCCGTCCATTCATCCTCCAGCCATCTGCCACTCTGCCTCCCCACGGCTTCTCGCCCATCTGCATGTCCGCCCGTCCACCTCCCTACCTCACTGAGCACATGGTTTTCTATCCCTTCTCCAACTCACACTCACCCCACCCACCCACCCATTCCTCCACCTGTCCACCCATTACCCCTCCCTCCACGTGCCCATGCTACACTCACGCCCCTTCCCTCATCCCCCACCCACCCTCCTCCTCAATCCCGCCACCCGACACTCCTGGCGCACAGACCCCAGCATCCTGGCTCTGCGGGTAACAATTCTAATGTGCCCAGGGGAGGCGGAGCAGAAGGAGAGGAAGTCGGAGAGCAGAACCCGGCCTGCAGCTGGTGATGCTCCACCCCCTCCCAGGGCTCCTGGCGGGGTCATTTCATGCCCAGCCTGGGCCCCCAAGTCCCCCCACCATGACCTTTCCCACCAGGGCAGTGGTGCAGCCTGGTCTTTTCTTCTCCCCTCCCCAGGATGTGGGTCACCTGAGTCACCCTGGCCTCTGTACCCTCATTAGTGAGATTAAGTAGCGGACAGGTAGTTCCGGGTCCCCCACTGCCTGCCTCCTGCGGTGGACCCTGTACTCATCCCACCCTGCCTTGGCCCTCTGGGGACCTCAGTCTCTCCATCTGTGCCTTGAGGCACTAGGACCCAGTGGCCTCCAGGGCACAGGAGCCCCTAACTCACAGAGCCACCCTGGGTAGGGGCTGGGGCTCAGGGGGTGGGCACAGCGAGTACGTGAGGTTGGCACCAAGGTGCCAGGGCCTGTGGCCCCCAGGATGAGCCATCAGCAAACTCGGAGCCAGCATCCTGCAGCCCACAGGCCATCCCTCGCCCCCTCCCTGTGACTCACCCTGTCAACACGGATGAGTCACCTCACTGGAAAATGGGGGCACCGTTCCAGCCACCCCCACACAGAGGACTCAGCCCACTCCAGGCCCAGCCTGAGCACGAACCACCACAGCTGGGAGAGGGGGAGACGCCCTGGGGAGGGCAGTGGTGGTGGGCGTCCATTCAAGGGAGAAGCCCTTCCCAAGCTCATTTTGATCAATGAGGGCCTCCAAGGCCCAGAAAGGTTAACTGCCTTGCCCAGAGTCACACAGCTCACGTGGGCCAGAGCAAGGATCAGACCCAGCCCACCTCCCAATAAGCTTCTCGGCCGTCTGTTCTGCTCTTCTCACCCACACTGGGTTAGGGCCTTCACATGGACCCTGGGCTGGGCAAGGGCCCACACACCAGCCACATTCACCTACCTACCTCCTGTTCTGACTCCCCCTTCCCCTTCACCCACCCAGGAGAGCAGAAGGGTCACAGCAGGTCCAAGGAGGCCCTCCCACCCAGCCTCAGGCCACAGCCACTGCCCCACGAGGCCACCTCCCCCCTGGACAGGGGAGAGAAGGGCCTGAGATCTCAGGTTCACAGGCTCCTGGGACTGACTGAAGCCAGGTCTGCCAGGCTGGGCCCTGGGGACGTGACCCACGGCCCTGCCCTCCCCACTCCCATTCTGCAGCAAGCAGGGCTCAGTCCCAGTGGACAAGTGGCCCTGGATGCCTCAGGCTCCGGTGCTCCACATGAAGGGGCCGAGCTTATCACAGTCGTGATTCACCATCCAACCTTCCTTCATCAGGCCACGAGGGTCTACTGAGCCCCAGAGGGGGCTCTGCACGAGCCCCAATTCTCAGGCCCTTTGTACCCCTTTTTCTTGGCTCTGAGACTTAGGGGAGGGTGCATTGCACCCACAGTGCCTCTGCTCGCGGATCTGAAGGACACTGTCTGTCCAGGTCACCTAGCCTGGAAGCCAGGCGGGGTGCACTCAGGAGAGGGTTGTCCCAGAGGTGGTGGGAGCCACAGAGGAGGCTGCTCATGGTCCCTCCTCTTGGTGATGCCTCGGCTGGGCTGCTGCCCTCCCTCCATGCTGGGCCCTGTTCTCGGGGGCCTGATGAGGCCCAGTGATGAACTAATCACCCTTGACACCTGCCTGCCTGGTCCCCACTACACACTGGCCTTTCAGCACCTCCCCACCCTCAGCCCTCTGTGACCAAACCCACCACTGACCCCTCGGGCCTGATATAGGACCAGGCCCCAAGCAGAGCCTCAGTCAGAAAGTCGTGGTGGCTGGGAGGAGCGCTGGGGTCGGCTCTGGCCTTTCCACCAGGCCCACCTGGCCTGTGTGCAGAGCTGAGCTCCCGGCTGGGGACCCAGAGGCAATGAGGGCGAGGCCCCCTTCAGCAGAGACCGCTGCCTGGCCCCCCCGACCGGCCTTACTATCTGACTCACAGTATCAGTGGTCTAATAGTTAAAGTGGATTTGAATTAGCATAACTGGCCCTAAGTGAAAATAAATTAATGTTAGTGCATAAGAAGTTTCTCCCGACAATTAGAACCCGGGCTAAATTAAATTAATATCTCTAATCTTTCCTCCTCTTACTCGGAGCTCAGCTTCCACGTGGAGCGGGGTCTCAGGTGGATGTGGTCTGTTCCGAGATGCCATCAGTCAGAGGAGGGCAGCACAGCACCACCCTGGCCACCACCTGGTGGAGACACTGGGCCAGGAGATGGAGGGGAGACTCCAAGGTGGGGAGCCTGTGGGAGCTGGGAGGGAAGTGAGCAGGGAGAGCCTGGGTCCAGGCAGCTACGATGCAGCAGGCAGCTCCATGAGGGAGCGCCATGGCCTCCTGGACCCTCAGCACCCCTGGGCAGGGCCAGCAGCTGCTGTGGACCCTGGGTGGCTTTCCAGTGCCTCTGACTGCCCAGGAAGTGTCAGGAGGCAGCAGCTCCAAGCCAGACACTCACTAAATGTGTCTCCAACAACCTCGGGCCTACTCCCCATGACACCTAGGACAAGCAAGGTCCAGGTCCAAGATCACTATGGCCTGAGTGGCCAGCAGGGACACGGCCCCACTACAGGGCTCTTTTCCTGGAGACAGAACCCAGCCGAGGGACCCGCACTGTCAAAGGGTGGGGGCCTTTGTGTCTTGGTCAACAGCCTGGAGCTCTGCCCACCGGGTCTGTGCCAGAAATACCACTGGACTCACAGCGGTGCCATCCCAGACAAAGGCTAGCACAAGGAGTGCCCAGCCCGGGGCTGTCCCAGGACTCCTGGCCGGCCATTCCATGAACATTGGGTAGTGCTGAGGGCCTGGGCTTGGCCAGCTCCTGGTTCCTGTGGAGAGCTGCCCAGCCTGAGCTGGGAAGGGAAGCAAGGAGGGCACAGCCACCCCTGCCCACCTCTGCCCCAGGGTCTGAAGGACAGTGTCTGTCCAGTCACTTCGCCGGCCCTCAGGCCTCAGGGGCCGTGAGCTTCTGCAGAACGGCTGTGGCGCTGTTGGTGTCAACGTGCCCCTGACCTGTCCCTGAGCCTCCTTGCTGCCAGGAGCCCAGGGTGGGCCTCCCCAGCAGCTGTCTCTGTGCTGGTCCACCCCCACCTGCTGTCTGTCACCTCGGTTTGCAGAGGAGGACATCTCAGGGCACAGAGATGAATCAGCTCGCTCAAGGTCAAACAGGAAGAGGCAGCGCTGCCGTCACTCAGGGTCTCCCCCAAAAGGAGGCTCCTGGGGAGGGCCAGACCAAAGGGACAGGGACCCTCAGAGGCTCCTCTGGGCAGGCAGGTGTGTGGGGGGGTTCTTTACTCCAAGGACCACCTGGGGCATCACTGAGCAAGAGCTCCTCAGGGTGTCCTCATTTCCCAAAGGGAAAACCAGTTCCCAGAGGTGCCCTAGATGAGCATCAGCCAGGAGGCAGGCTCCTGCCTCAGCAGCCTCTCCCAGGCCTCCACGCTGCAGCAACAACCCGTGGCCACACTGCACCGCCCACCAGCCCCTCAGGCACCTGCCCCAGCACCCCCGATGTCCAGGCCTTCAGCAGCTCTTGAAGATGTTCTGGGGGGGGCCTGGGTAGGTGTTTAGGAGAGAGACGTCACCTGTAGCTACTTCTGTGGCATCTTCAGGGCTGCCTGGCCCCCAGGCCACGCAGCATCACCCCGAGTCCTGGCCCAGCTGAGGTTGACTCTCACTGTCCCCCGGTGCAGACTCCCAGTCCAGGACTCGGCCCATGGCTCCATGGAGACCCTTATGCTGGTCCTGTTCACGGGGGTGTGTGGAGGGGACAAAGGGACAGGCCTGTGCTGCAGGCCAGCCAGCCCCACCTCTGGTTGCTAAGAATCGTCTGCAGCACACCACAGCAGCCCACTGCCAGGACACTGCTGGGATCCAGAGGGGACAGTGGTATTTGTTTCCCACTGACTGCTCGGCTTTATCTCAGTCTGGGGCCTGTGAGTTCAGGCCAGCTCCCCAGAAATCCTGTTCTCCCCACTCCATGCGCCCAGACCAGGAAGAACCACAGCAGCAAGGGGTCGCTGAGTCCTGCTGAGAGTCTGCCCCTGTTCCACGCCTGGGTGTCTGGGGAGGCTTCTGGGGAGATGCCTCAGCTCTCTGCCAGCTAAACCTCGGCGAGGGACCCTGTGCTGGAGGGGTGGGGCGTCAGGCCGAGCAGGAACTCCATAATCACCACGTGCCCAGGCTGCAGAGCCTGGCCTGCCCACACTTGCTGGAGACCGAGGACCAATCATGCTCATTCCCAACCTCAGAGTGCCACCTGTCAAATGGGGGCGCTGGCGCACCGCTCCAGGACACACATTGATGTGGGTAAAGCACCTGGGACGGAGAAATTCTCAGCCAATGCCCAGGTGTTTCCCTTACAGGGAGAGAAGAGCGTGTCCTGCACGAACACATCCAGGGCCCGACTCGGGGAAACTCAACTGTTGCTCCAATGCTGGTCCCACCCAGCTGGACCCTGGAGAGGGGGAGCGGACGAGTCCTGGTCAGCCCTCGGTGAGCGCCCAGTGCAGGGCTGGAGGGAGTATCCACAGGAGAGGGGATCCGATGAGCTGAGCAGGCAATGCCCCGTGTCGTGAGTCCAGACAGGAGCAAGGGGTGGGGTCAGCTGGAGTGTGGACACGACACCGTGGGGCAAGGTGTGCGTCCAGCTTTGATGAACCAGAGGAAGAGGTGGGAGGGTTGAGAGAGACCGAGGGAAGGGCACCTCAGATGG